>NC_138141.1:7375220-7983142 GCF_964188305.1 Podarcis bocagei | reverse complement strand
GCCTTAAATGAGTGTTAGCGCACATGCTTTATGTGGAGAAGGTGCTAGGCTCATTTCCTGGCATCTCTAGCAAGGAAAGGTTGTCATCACGCAGGGGGGCACCCATAATTCACAAAGCTAAGCGGGGTCCAGTATGGTTTCAAACTGGACGGGGGACTCTATTGCAAAGGGATGGACTAGATGGCCCTCCCAACTCTTCCATTCTATGAACTGCAGTTAATTCCTTTTGGAAATTAAAGGACCGAACTACCTAAACTGTATAGAAATTTATTCATGTGTGTAACTACAGTGGCAAGAATGTTACTTGCCCAAAAATGGAAAGAAGAAAAAGTCCCAGCAAAAGAAGAATGTTTACAAAAACTTATGGAATATGCATAAATGGCAAAATTTGCCAAAAAAATAAGAAATTAAGATAACAAGCTTTTTATAAAAGAATGGAAATGGTTTATTGAATATTTACAAATAAACTGTAAACAGATAAGAACATTGGCAGGATTACTGTAATAACCTGCAGTTTTATAAAAGTACAGTGGTACCTCTGGTTGCGGACGGGATCCATTCCGGAGGAGCGGTCAGATCCCAACGTTTCTGCAACCTGGAGGCTGCTTCTGCGCATGTGCACGTGGCGAAACCCAGTCAAATACTTCTGGGTTTCCACTTTCACATCCTGAAGTTTACGTAACCAGAGGGTTACGTAACCGGAGGTACTACTGTATATGTTTAAAGTAGATGAATAAATGAGCAAATTAAGTTAATTTGTATACAGTGGTACGTCTGGTTGCGAAAGAGATCCATTCCGGAGCCCCGTTTGCAACCTGAATGGAACCCAACCCGCGTCTGCACACGCATGGGTCACAAGTCGCCACTTCTGTGTATGCGCATGACATCATTTTGCGCATCTGCGTGTGCACAAGTGGTGAAACCCAGAAGTAACCCTTTCTGGTACTTCCGGGTCGCCGCGGGACGCAACCTGAGAAGACGTAACCCGCAGCGTTCGCAACATGAGGTATGACTGTATGCAGAAAATGTAAAAAATAAATTTAGGGAACCGCAGAAAGAGGGGGAAGGAAGTCAAGTTTTGAAATGTTAATAGGATTGTAAAAGTATTGAAATGTATAAAATGGAAAATCATTATATATATTAGATAGATAGATAGATAGATAGATAGATAGATAGATAGATGATAGATAAACTGCAGTTAATACACAGCAGGGTGGAGCTGGCACACTGCACATGCTCAGGAGCACTGCCAAACTCTCTGATAATATATGATATTTATATGTATATGAGATATATTTCTCATTCCAGTCCAGGGTTTAGATCCCAGGCGCTCCCCGTGGAGCTCTGGCTGAAAACAGATGCCCCCCTTCTCCCCTCCCGCCTCCGCTCAGCACCCTGGCCAGCTCCTTCCCACTCCCCCCTCCCCCCGTTGCCTCCCCTCCTGCTACTTCCGGGTTCTCCCCGCCGGCTCGCGGGAGGGGCGGGGCCGGAGAAGGAGGGAGGGAGGGGGGGAGGGCCGAGCCCGGCGAGGAGCGCCTATATGAGCGCGTGCGCAGTGGCGCCGCAGCCCAGACGGCGACAAGATGGCGGCGCTGCGGGCCATTCGGGGGATGGTGAACGGAGCCGTGTCCGAGCTGAGCGGCGGAGGGCCGTCGCGGGAGCAGGCGGCCGCCGTCACCCGCGACTACCTCTCCCAGCCCCGCCTCAGTGAGTAGCGGCGCCGGGAGGCAGGCGGGGCGGGGAAAGGGGACCCCCCCCGCCTCACCTGCCCGCTTCCTCGGACTCCCTGCGGGGGATTATCCGGGGGTGGGGGTGGGAGGAGAGAAATCATATTATTACTTAAGAAATTCGGTCCTGCAGCTTTCAGAGAACAGAACAATCGGAATCAAGGTTGTTATTGCTGCCTTGTTTTTCTGTGGATTGCTCAACAGTGTCCCGTCCTCCCTCCCTCCCTCCCTCCCCGGCCAAAAAAACCCCCAACACACCCCAGTAATGCAAATTTTATTCCTCCTCCCAAATCCTAGCAAGCAGGAAGAGCCGTCATGTTGTGTAGAAGGTGGCCTTTGACGGGAGCTGGGTTTATGTAGCCCCTCCTATGGTTGACGCCGGCTAGTGGCTGCAGCGGTGATGGGAAGGGATGACTAACAGCATTATCATTTATATTAATACAGTATGTTCCTTTTTACCGTTTTGCACCCTCAGTGGAGAGGACAAGGCGCTGCCCCGAGGGGTAACGAGTCTAAAAATAAATGCATATAAATAATCCTTCTCTTCTCCCTCCTGCACTGCCCTTCAGTGTTTTTTCTCTCGCGGTTGCTCCTTATTTTTTCCTCTTTGGGGTCCAAGGTCCAAGGCCTCTAATGCATTCTTGTTCTCATTCCTCCCTTCTCTTCTTCTTCCCCTTCTTCCCCACCCTATCCAAAGCATTTCCCAATTTGCGAATGTTCCGTTCTCTGTCCACAGTGTGCCACATCTATTCTTCCTAGGTTTGCACTTTTCGTGGGGGGCAAGCAGTGGGCACAGCTGCTTTGCTGTCATCATGTCTCTTAAGAGTGATTTGTGCGACTTGTAAGTTGGGTGCTCTGCAGTCCTGCAGGCTGAGGTCCTATGCCCACTTACCTAGAAATAAGCCCCAATGAGCACAGTGGGATCTACTTCTAAGTAGACATGCATAGGATTGAACTGCATGTCCGTGTAACTGCAGCATCTGCCATATTGGTTCTGCATTGGGGCACGGTAGAGTAGTGGCATCAAATAAATGCTTCCTGAGCTGGGAGACAAGAGGGATTGTATTGAAATTCATCTCCCACTGGGTTTTTTTAGGTGTGTGAATATAAGCCTCTGGACAACTGACAGCACAATCCTAGCCATGTCTACTCAGAAGTAAGTCCCATTGAGTTAAATGAGGCTTAAGTGTTCACTCAGGATGTTATCGTGGGTTGAGTTCAGTGGAGCTTACCCCCAGTCAATGTGTTCAGAACTGCAACCTGAATTAGGTAACCTTTATTTTTAAAATAAAAATGGCAGATGCTCTCCCTTCCAGCCAGTTGGTGCAGGAAACTCTTTTTATGAAAGGGCAAAATTTCACAATGCAGTCTCATTGCTTGGCTACTTCGTTGGCTGTGCTGATTGGTGCCTCTTGGTATACAAGAGAGACCACATAAAGGACAGATGCTGGACTCTGTTTATACTGTATTCTATTCCCATGAAGTTGCTAGAAGCCCCTCTCATTTAAGATAACAAAAATCCCCAAGCAAGGCCATTGTGGATTGTCTTTAAATGGGAAATGAAAGTAGGTGGTTGTGAAACATTCTGTAGGCTGACTAATCTGCTCAGCCTAAATCTCAAGGTCATGTGGTACACTGCAGAATCATGTGTAGCAGCAGATGGAGGCAAGATGGCTTTTGCATTATGGGATGTCTAGCTCTAACAATACAGTGGAAAATGCTTTGGGGATAAGTGTTATCTTTTTGCCATGTGTGATTAGCTCACGCAAAGCCTTTGTTATGTTGATTTATTGACACCTGAGTTAGTAGGGATAGAAGTGTTAAGTAGATATGCATCCCAGGAAGGCACTGCTTCCAGAAATAAGGACTAACTTAAGAGCTGCTGGTGTAGAAATTGAAATGTTAAATAGCTATGTTTTGTCACATGACAACTTTAAATTCTTGTGGCACTTTAAATCAAAATACTGCTGTTAATTATGTGAGGTTACCGGTCCTAGTATTGGGTCTGAGTACCCAGGGAGGAAGCAGAAAACATGTACATCTCACTGATAAATGTTTGTTTAAATCAGGAGATTGTAACATATCAAAGGTCATCAGTCGTAGTAAAAAGCTATCTATCTTGGGCCACAGCACATGACTGTCCTGTGCAATTGTCTTAATAGTTAAAAGATCCTTTGAAAACTGCAGCAACTATAAGGCTGCTTTCCTATATAATCTTTCCATGTAAATATTATTGATTTAAGACATTTCTAAGCAGTGTTATATGTATGATAATGAGCTGACAAAACTCCTTTTGATAACCCCAATAATGAAAGCCTTGATTTAGTCTCTAAATTACTGTCTTGGAAACTGCGTGATTTGAAAATGATTAAAACAAACTTTCTCAAGAGGTACTCTTAGCCAGTAAAGCGAGATGAGCACCGCAGCCCCAGAGTCGTCCATGACTGGACCTAACGGTCAGGGGTCCCTTTCCCTTTACAAGATTGAGTTAGGATATGAGAAACCCACATTCAAATCTCCTCTAAAGGCCACAGGAAGTGTAGGTCTGCCTGGAGGTGCTCACTTAAGAAGAGCCATGCTGGATCAGACCAAAGGCCTATCTAGTTCTCACAGTGGCCAACCGGATGACAATGGGGACCTCACAAGCAGGACCTCAGTGCAACCACATTCTCCCTTCTTACGGTTCCCAGCACTTCCTGATAACCTCATGTTTGTGGCCCTAAAAATAAGGATGTGTGTGACTTGCCCCTCATCTTAGCTGTGAAGCTCTCTTGGGGGTTTGTCCAAACCACACTTCTCAGTCTCAGTCGTTGGAGGGAGGGTGAAATACAGTACATATGACTCCTTTGTCATAGTTAGATAACTTCCTGGTGAATTTTAAAACAGTAGTGACTTCCCTCTGTATAGAGGTGGCAGACCTAGTAAAATGGCTCACTTCAGAAGCTGATGGAATCCGAAGGATGCTTGAGACCACTCAGAAAAGCTGGCACATCTCTCAGTGCCCCAGTTGCTTTATGGGACACATAGATGACTGACATTACACACAATTGCTCCTAAGCACCTTCTTGGTTTAGCCAAGAGTTTGGGGCCATGAAGCCAGTAGGGAGACAGCTTGAATGCAAGTAGGGGCATCTGTAAATGTAGCCAAATACAGGGATTGTGAAGAAATAACTCATTTCTGCCGTCATTGTTCTCTCATTCTGCCAGTGAGGGAAGGGCAGTAGCTCAGTTGTAAAGCATTTGATTTGCATGCAGAAATTCCCAGGTTCAAGTCCTGGCATCTCCAGGTAGGGCCAAGAGAGGCCCCAGTTTGAAACATTGGAGAACTGCAGCCTGTCAGTGTAGATAATACTGAGCTAGGTGGGTTGAAAATCTGATACAGCTTAAGGCAGCTTTCTATAACAGCAGAAGACCCATATCTCAGTGCTATAGCATCTGCCTTGTGTGCAACCTGGAACATCTTGATGTAGGGATGGGAGAGAATCCTGTCTGAAATCCTGGAGAGCTGCTACTAGTCAGTGTCAACAATAATGAACTGTATGGCCTAATGGTCTGACTCAGTATAGCAATTCCCTTTGTTTCTGTGCCATTGGGAAGGCATCTTTCTTGTTGCTTGGAGCCTCCTGACCTACCAAAAGACATAAATACTAATATCTGATAATCAACAACAGCAACAAAACTATCTGATGCCTGCTGTGATAGTTGCTACTTTATTTGAGTTTAAATTACTCATTTTCATCACAATTTGTTATCATATTTCAGTCTGTGGACATATCCAGAGCACCATCTAGTCCTGTTTTATTGGATGGATTTAACTTGTTACGGCATGAGGATATGACAGGGTGCTTGGAAAGCTGTAGCCTAAGTCAGTGTTTCCCAACCTTTTTTGGGCAAAGGCACACTTGTTTCATGAAAAAAATCTCGAGGCACACCACCATTACAGCCCTGTGACGTCAGCGCGCAGCGTCACGCCGGGAGGGACATGAATTGCTAGCAAATTACATAATCACCTCCTTGAGGGCTGGCTCATCTTCTCCGAAGGCAGAACCCCATTAATTAACAGGACAGACTCACACCATAGCCAAGACGAGGGGGGAAAACCTCAGTCATGCACAGTCATGCACATGTGGGGGCTAAATGAGGACGAAGACCGGGCAGAGAGCAGGGTTCAAATCACCCCACCTGGCCAGGACAATCCCTGGGTGCTCCCTTGGGCCACTCGCCTGACCCACCTCGCAGGGCTGTTGTTGCGAGGATAACACGGGGAGAACCACGCGCGCCCCCGGGACCTCCTTGGAGGAGAAAGCGGGCGATGAAGGCAATGCACGAAATATATGAGAGGCGACCAGGTTTTGCAGGTGAGGGGCCCCCGCCAGCCTCCGCTTCCAACACCCGGCGCAACGACGCCGAAGTTTCCCCCCGGGCTCGGCTCGGGGAGCAGCACTGCTCCCCCCGGCTCCCCTTCGCCCTCCCAGCTCTCTCTGCCGCCCACTGGGGACCCCCCTCACCTGCCAAGTCCGGAGCGCCGGTGGAAGTTGCATGCATGCATGCAGGGCGCCGCGTTGCCATTGCATTGCACTGCACTCCATGCAACGCCTGCACGCATGCATTGCCTTGCACGCCCGCCAAGGGGTCTCCCCGCGGTCCGATGCATCCCCTCCGGCGCGGATGCAGCATTGCAAAAATAAAACCCCCCCGACGCAGCCCTACCTGGGGGGCTGCCTCCGCCTCTGCCGCTCCGCCTCGGCGGGGATCCCCGGGCTCCATCCTGCCGCCCGATCTCCGCGGGGGCGCAGGCAGGCTGCGCGGGGTCTGCGCGGAAGAGCCCCTGCCCGCCCGCCCGGCCGCCGCCGCCGCGCTCATTCCATGGCCGGGAGAAGAGCGCTTCAAACAAAACGCCCGGCCCGCCAGGCCACGCTGGGAAACGTAGTTTGTGCACCCCGCGCGGGTGCGGAGCCCAAGGGCGAGGGGACTACGGATCCCGGCAGCCCCCGCGCCGGGGACGGAGGGGGAGAGGTCGGGTGCAGGGATGGAGGGACGGGTGGGCGAGCGAGTGAGTGAGTGGCAGCCGCCAAGCCTTGGCCGAGAGCCAGGAAGGGCCTCCCCGGAGGAGGAGGAGGAGGAGGAGGAGGGAGGCGCAGAGCGGGAGGGAGGGAGGGAGGGAGGGAACCCCAGGGGTCATCTAGTGACGGCGCCCCAATCGAAAATTTGACTAAAAAAAAAAAAATCTTTCGAATTTTTTAATTTTTCCCGCGGCACACCAGGCAACATCTCGCGGCACACTAGTGTGCCGCGGAACAGTGGTTGGGAAACACTGGCCTAAGTCCTGGGTGTTTGATCCTTGGGTCCTTTTTGGCTCAAAGCATTGAGCAGCAGATTGACCAGCATGGTCCAAGGAGTTAATGAATGTGAGTGTGCCCTTGGCTATGGCTTTCTTGGATGTGTGTTTGTGATTGCAGTGCACCTTCAGGCAGAGACTAATTATTTGATTCATTTCAGCCTTGTTTTGGTATAAAAACTCTCTTAGTTGTCCTGATGGACGACTTATGCTGAGGGAAGGACAGAAGCAACATAGGCTGATCTGGTATAGGGCAGCTTTTTATCTGGCCACAGTGTCTACTATTATCTGCTTCGGCTGGCAAGGACATTTGAGGGTCTTGTATAGAAGCCTTTCCCATTCTCTTTTCCCAAGACTTTCTTAACTGGGGTTACCAGGTGTTGGACCTTAAATCTTCCTGTGCTCTGCTACTGAGTTCTGGCCCTTCCCCAAAATAAAACAAGGTGGATAATCGTCCCAATGGTAGGCATGCAAAAATCTTGGTTATTCTCTCAAAAAATCAGTAGTCTTTTATATTCAAAGCAGGACATGTAAGTTCATATGCTGATCTGGTTACTGTAAATCAGGGGATGTGTGACGGTTGCGAAACTCATGGAAAGGGGAAATCCAACCTTGCAGCAGCAGAGATTTGCTGCATGGACTCTGCAGACTTGTACAAGGTGCAGGAACGAACAGCCTCTGTTGTGCCAGTGGTACATGTGGTCACTCTGGGACCAGCCTTCCCCTGTACCCTTTTGAATTGCTTCTGATGGAATAATTTGTCTCCCTGAAGATGCTATAAACCAGTCTCCAGTTACTGAAAAACAAAAACGCTTTCATTTCGCCTCCAGCTTTCCATTCTAGCTTATTGCCATTATTGCTAGTTGCCTTTTTCCTTGTTGGGGGTCTACCTTTTCCTTGCAATACTGTATTGTTATTCTCTAGTGGAGAAATAAGACTGAGGAAGCTATCTAGGGACAAGTAAGTGAAGCTTGCTGGAAGCCCACTTGATTATATTGAGGTATCATTGTTCTCCGCATCTACATGAGGGCTGGTGTCTCTGTGTTGGGAGCCCTCCCATTGGTGTCCTCCCAGCAGCTGTGTTGTTCAGCTGGATGTTTTACACCTTGGTTCAGTGCCACCAGCTTCATCACACAGGCATCCTGAAGGCTTTAAAAAGTATTCTGCCAGAGAGAAAAGGAAATAGACAAGTAGGAGGATGTCAGCTGTGGGGAGTGGGATCTGAAGCAGGCACTGTGAAGTAAGGGGGCTGGGGGTGTAGAAAGTACTTTGCCTCTCCTTAGATGGTTTCCCAGTGCTAGGAAGACCTAGAAAAGTCACCAGGATGTAGTCCTGCATATGGTGATGAAGACTCTTCAGCTGATGTGGCAGAAGTCTCTTAATCTGCTAATAATGCTTCTTTCTGCAAATACATGGGTGGGTGGGGGGTTTGGTTGGGAGGGTGAGATTGGGGGGCCCCCATTGGTTAGGGCTGGGCCTTCTTAGGCAATCTTTCTCTTTTTCTGTCTTAGAATATAGGCTTTGAGCCAGCTGTCCAAGCTGTTTGTGTGATGGTAACTAACTTGCAGATAGTGATAAAACAAGGAAATTGGATTGTTTGGAGAAATGACAGGAAGTAAGCTCTTTGCTCAGGGAAGGGGGTTGAGTGCTGATGAGGCTGTCACGAGTTAAGAGTTCCCCAGACTCATGGCTGTGTTAGCTGAGCAGAGAAGCAAGCAGTGTTTTAATCCAACTTGAAGCATTTAACTGGGGGCAGTAGGAGCTCAAAGCTGCTTTTCTTATCTGCTTAGCTTTGTATTTTTCTCTACATATAGCTGAGCAAAGATAAATAAAGGTGAACAACACATTTTTAGGTGATAGTTACATTTTAGTCTGAGCTGAAAAGTAACCTGAAAAGCATGTACAAAATAAGGCAAATTAAAACAAACAGATTCCAAAAAATGGTCCAGATGTTATCTCTTGAGACACTTCTGAAATACACTCAGTTTGTAAGACTCCCAACAGATTATTTTTCAGTATTGGGACAGGTACTTGGAAAAATTTCTTAGTGTATCTTTGACTAAATGGAGCACATGGGGAGGATTCTCTTGTTTGATCTGTTGTTATAAGGCATAGGAGCTTATCTCGAGTTTCTTCAAAGTAATCTTTTTTTGAGTTACAGGAAAGTTTTTATTGTATATCAATAGACTTTGTTACCACTTACTAACAGTGTAAATATCTCAGTGTTGACATAACAGCTACCATATACTGACATACTTGCAATGAACAAAACCGTACTGCTGTTTCACCGCCACCCAGGTTATGCCCTGCTAATTCATATTGTAGCCAACACAAAGAACATTTCCTAAGGCATAATTTTAATGGTAACTTTAATCAGAATCGAAGTATTGACACATTGCTTCTAAAGTTTTAAAACTGAACATATATAAAACATGTTTGAAACCTTGAACAAAAAACATAGCATATTTTATGTGTGTGTAAAAATGTTCAACACTTTTAGAAGTGAAGTGATGTTTTAATATTTCCATTTCAGTGAAGATTACCATTAAAATAAGCAGTGGAAGGGAGAGGGGTTTGGATTCCTCAACACTTTCTCTTCCTGGATGACACTTTGTGCATCTGGTGGACTCTTGGCCACAACCAATAAATCCTGGTTTCTAAGGGGCTGCAAGATATTCCCTCGTGTTTGCTATAAGCCAACTAGCACCATAACACACCCGCCCTTCTGGGTACTGTTGGGAAAACTCAAAACTCAAACCTGGTCGAGAGTCTTGCCACTTGCATATGTACTCATTGTGTCAAATGCTTCAGTCTTATTGAATTCAAGGAAGCTTATGCCTTAGTGGTTTGTAACCATGAAGCAGAATGCTGTGTATATTTCTGAAAGACTTATTTCCAAGTCCTACTATATTTAATGGATCTAACTCCCAGGTACATGGGGTTTCAGTTCTAGACGTATTAGTTGATTATCCTGTTCTAGAAATAATCTGACTTGCTCATCCCTTCCCTGTGTGATTAATGATTACTCCGCTGCCGTGTGAGCCTGATAAAGCCTTCTGTCTCACTAAAACACTTCTATTTGCAGATCATGTGAGACTGAAGCATTTGACACACTTGGGGAGAAGTATGCTGTTTGGAAGGGCAGTGATGAAAAATAAATATTGTTCACAGTCAGGTCCTTTCCGCCACCCATATCTCATATCTGTACAGTCTTAAGCATTAAAAATATACTGTACTTGGGGAGGTTAATACTTTTAGTAAAACCCCTCAGAAAAATATACATTTATGGAAATTACAACAAAACTAAAAATTACAGCGCAGTTACAACAGACTAAAAACAGCAGTGATAAAATGCAGTTAAAAAGGCAGCATCTAAAATGGCTATCAGAAGAGATGGGTATTAGCAGCATACCAAGAAGTGAGCAGCAGTGTGTCCAGGTGAACATCCTTAGCCAAAATATCAGTGTTCCAAAATATTAGTGCTATGACATAGAAGGTTGTGTGTGTGTGTGTGTGTGTGTGTGTGTGTGAGAGAGAGAGAGAGAGAGAGAGAGAGAGAGAGAGAGAGAGAGAGATTGCACATCTTAGTTAACAGAACACACACACACAGTGTGTGCATTTTAGTAACAGAGTACTGTGAGATTTTTGGGGTGAGGCTTCCCCACTTCAGATTAGGCTTGAGAGATCCTACATCACTTCTGTTAAGCCCCCAGACATCCAAGGCACCCTGATTTGGCTTGGGTTTGTACAATGCCTTTGTACACCCATAGCGCACACAACCTCCAAGTGAATAATAAAGGTTGAGAAGGCACTCCAATCTTAACTCCTGACAGCCGCAAAAATATATTTCCTTGCAATATGTCTCTTGCTTTAACCCCCCCCCCTTTCTAAATTAGGAAGCTGAGGTGAGGAAAACGTTGGGTGATGGAATCAGGACTGGGTTTTAGTGTGGCAGGACTGTAAATAAAGTTCTGATACTGAAAACAAATAGGCCATGCATGTATGTGGGAGGCACCTTGTTCCTTAATTCCATATTTACCACCATCTCCTCCACCGCCCCTGTTTTGCACCCAGCTCCAATTGGTGTTCATTCTTCTAGTAAAAAACAAAATGGATCTCAAAAACTCCAAGTCTTTTATGCACATATAAACCGGGGTGGAAAGAAACAGAGTGCAGAACTTAGAATTGGCTTTGGTTGCCATAACATCTGCTTCTGCAACTCCTTGGTATCTGCCCCTCTGTTCTTATGTCTCTAGCCTTATTACAGAGCTGCTCTGTCCCCAACTCCAGCTTCTGCTAGCAAAAGTCCACCCTTCTCACTGGTAGAGTGTAAGCTTGGCACGCAGGAGCTCCATGTTTAGTCCCTCACACATCTAGTTAAAGGGTTTAGGCTAGCAGGGGTGGGAAATATCCCTTGGAGAACTTCTCCAACTTGCATCAGTAAGATGGTGCTGGTGTATGTGGACAAATGGCCTGAAGCAGTTTCGTGTACGACTGCGTTAGCTAGGCTTTAAACCCTCTTCTCCCAATGGCTTGGAAAGACATGGAAGAGGGTGCAGCAGCCACCTGTTTGGTTGGGGGAAATGGCGCTAGAGTTGACTAAACAACAAGTGGACTAAAAAAAGTGGACAGGAAGCTCTCTTTTGCCAGAAGTATGGGGCCAGGTCAAGGATAGAGTGAGTTTGCTTGGGAATCTTGCTTCTGTTGCTGCCTGCCCCCTCTTTCAATTTCAACTAATATTGGTTGAAATGCAACTTCGTTACACACTTTCCTAATTAAGAGTAGAATGTGTTGAGTTGAACACAACAAGCAGGTTATTGCCAGTGTTCGGAACCATAATAGTTAACTAACTGGAGTGGCAGGAGTTCCTGAAAACGTGTGTTGGTTGATCCAGCACTCTGCAGAGCTGCTTAACCCTGCAGTAAGACTCTTACGCAGCTCCATGCTGTCAGTCAGTTTTCTTTCCAAGCACTTGAGATGCTGCAGATACCTCAAGGCAGCGTAGATAGGATTGTGTTTCCTAGCCATTGGCTGAAAGAAATTTAAGCTTGTAGAGTTCAACTAATGGATGACTCCGAGGGCACTTGGCATTGCTGTCTTAACATTCTGTGTGCCAGAGATTCTGCCCCCAAGATTATTATGGATCTCGGCTCTTGTGTCAGTATGAGATGTCTTCTTTGGCATCACAGCACAGTGTAAAACAAACAAGGCCTGCTGTAAGCTTCTCTGCAAGCATTGTGCTGTTCACTTAAAAGGCCCTTTCCCCAGAGGAAGATATTTGTGCAGGCTCCAGCAGAATAGCATAACATTCATAGCTTTGTACCTTAAATTGTCCTGATGCCCACTTGCTTAGCTGAAGGTTTGGTGCCTTCCTACACTGTGGGCTACTGCAGTGTGTTTCAGGATCTTACCCACTGTATAGCTCTCCCCAAACTGAACACTAAACAGGGTGTGTAATGAAAAGGATAATTAATAAGGTCTCATTATAACCAGAGCTGGATAAATTGTGTGTGTCTGGAAATGTGATTCAGGCATCTGGGACTTGAAATTATTCTCTAGTCTTGCCAACAACCCCATCTCCTGAATTTAAAAAGAATTAGTTACCAGCTTCAGCAGTTGGCTAGCTAGTAATGGATACAGTACAGTGGTACCTTGGTTTAAGAACAGCTTAGTTTATGACCAACTTGGATTAAGAACGCTGCAAACCTGGAAGTAGGTGTTTTGGTTTGTGAACTTTGCCTTGGAAGCAGAACATGTTCCGCTTCCTGTTGAGTGTGTTCCATTTGCAAATTGAGTCCCCCACTGCTATGGGAAAGCACGCCTTGGTTTAAGAACGCTTTGGTTTAAGAACGGACTTCTGGAACGAATTAAGTTTGTAAACCAAGGTACCACTGTAATGGGTGAATGGTGTAGCAGCACACGGAAGTGGTAAAATGAGGGGGCCCTTTGGCCTTCTTAGCCATGTTGCAACACTTAGTACTCCTGGACAAGTGACATTCCTTTAAACACAACACATTCCCCAGGTGGTTGCAATTTGTCTCCCAAAGGCAGCCTCTCAAGCATAGCGTAAAGGATCACACTAGCATGTTAAGCAGAGAATGTCTTGATAGTCTTGCTGCCTTTATCATTGCAAAACCATGCACAATGACTTCTGTCAGAATGTGTCGAATCAGAAATTGTCTAAGTTGTCTTAAAAAATACCTTTCTCTGGTTGTTTTCAGCATATAAGACAGTATCTGGAGTCAATGGACCACTAGTAATCTTGGATCAAGTGAAGGTAACATTGTCTTTTTGTGAGTGTTTCCGTAAAAAGGCCTTGTTGTGACTGGCATTCTGCAGATTCTCCTGGCAACCTAAAATGGGAATGATCCTTCCTTCAAGGTTTGCATAAGGGCAGTTGAGTCTTCCCACTGCAGAGAGTATTTTCGTAATAAAGTATCGAGGCAACAAATGATTTCTCTCAACGATGCTCGTTGAATTTCCCATTTTGATAATACCATTGCAGTGAGTGGTTGTGGCTTAAGCAAACTCAAAATGTAATGTGGATTTTTAAAAATTACTTTGGAATCAAAATATTTCAACATTCTTGCATCCAAGCAAAACCCTTGAAATTATCAACAATAATTTTGGGTTGTGTCCTGTTTCATTGCATGATAGGAATTAATGGCTAAAATCCATGTTTAAAAGTCTTTGTTAAAGTAAAATTTGCCCCACTTGGCTCTTCCCAGCCAGTTATCCAACTGGCGCAGAGACCCTGTGGGAGCACAGCAGGAGCTATCAGCGCTGCTATGTCAGCTTCTACACCTGTCCTCCTATTCAGTCTACATGTGCTGTGGAAGATCACAGGTAGGACTTGCCATAGAGGAAGGTTTCCTCTGAAACATGTACACACATGTACACCTTGAGCAGCATTATATTGATCTTCTGTTCTCACTGGAGTTGTGGAGGCATATAAAAACCTATACCCTTTTCAGGGTAAAATTAAGTAAGTGTGCCTTGTGTGTCATGGAAGAGAAAGAAGGTTAGACAGTGCTGCTTGTTAGGCTTCGAATAATGCTGTTACAACTGGGGTTGCGCAAACAAGCCACCTCTATGACTGACAAAGCAGTAGCAAAAGCCTCACCGTGTTCCGGTCTGAATAAATGTGTCTGATTAAGTTGTGAAAAGCAACATTAACATGCGCCTGTCTCCAGTTTCTGAATTTAGCCAGGAGGCTGGCATCCGTGCTTTCTCACTGTTGATGATTTGAGTCTTTAATGTAGATCAGTTCTTTTCCTGATGGAAGCCTTCTGACCCACCTAACTTGCCACTTAGTTCCCTAGGTATGCAGAGATTGTGCACTTGACACTACCGGATGGAACAAAGAGAAGCGGGCAGGTGCTGGAAGTCAGTGGATCCAAAGCAGTAGTTCAGGTAAATGGTGGGGCGACCTGCTTGATGGGATTGATGTTATTTCCTGTGTATCTGTTCTTGGAGAGAATGGCTGATCTTGGAAGGGTTGCCCTGTGTCTGCAAGTTGCACATAATATTTTATTTGGAAGCCAGTGGCCAGAAGGCTTTTTAATTCCCAGGTAAGTTACTGCAAAAAAATCCCATTTGTTTTATGTGTTGCTTTAGTATTCATGCTTTTAAAATGCTTTTCAAACTCTAGCACCAGATGACCATACTTTTGCTTTTGCACTTTCTTTGTATTAAAAATAAATAAATGGCTGTCTGTCACCTCTTTTTAAGACTTTAAGAATTAATAGAACTTGGTTGCTTAAGGAACAAAGAAGCAAGTTATGAGACAACCGATTGTAACATCATTTGTTTAATGATACAGTGTGTTGTCTGTGCATTGTTTCATCAAAAGGTCTATTTTACCTACCTACTCATTCACTTGCAGAACTTGTCTATGCAAATTGAAGCAGTGAGATTAAGCCCAAAATATGAAATACTAAAATATTTGCCTCTCTTTTTTAGGTTTTTGAAGGAACTTCAGGTATTGATGCTAAGAGAACCTCATGTGAATTTACTGGGGATATCCTTCGAACCCCAGTATCTGAAGATATGCTTGGTAAGTACAAGATCCTTTTTCTTGGATTGATCACTAGTCCTTGGCCAGCTTCCAAATACAATGATAGCTATACTGTTAATATAGTTGGTCTCCTGGTAACAGGGACAAATGTTCTCTTGTTCTTTACTCTGCAGGGCGAGTGTTTAACGGATCAGGAAAGCCCATAGACAGAGGCCCTATGGTCTTGGCTGAAGATTACCTTGATATCATGGGTATGTTTACCATAACATTGCTAACATAAGGTTTGTCCTTTAATTTCTCAGAGAGATGTACTTTAAGCTTAGTGTTTGAAAGGTGCTAGTCAGCATAAATACAAAACAGTTTAGTGATTACCCATTGTACAGACAGGAGTTTAAGTAACTGCTTGCTTCTCAGATGATGGTTTTGTTTACAGAAAACCAGAATGAGTTTCCCAAAGCTCTCCTTGTTTAGGATCAGCGTTGGCAGTAGAGGGCTCCAGACACAGACTCATTCATAGCACATAAATAGTATGTTGCCTGCAGGTCATGCTGAACCCTAAATATTACACACCATGTTAGATTAAATGTCAGAAATAGCAAAGTTGTTTAAAGAAAACCTTATTGTAAATAGAACATTGAGAAAGTTTCCTTCCAGTGTGCAAGTCTCAGAACTTAGGAGTGGAACACTGGATTTAATATTCGTTACTGAAACTTGAATCTAACTTCTTGGAAAATGCAGGTTGAAAATGATGTTTTCCCCCCTGTCAAAATGAAATAGGTCAACCAATCAATCCTCAGTGTCGAATCTACCCAGAAGAGATGATTCAGACTGGCATTTCTGCTATAGATGGCATGAACAGCATTGCCAGAGGACAGAAAATTCCTATTTTCTCTGCTGCTGGGTTGCCCCATAATGAGGTAGGTGTTTTAGCAGGACTTAATGCTCAGTTTTGTTGTTGTTGTTGTTACTGAATTTATATACTGCCCTATACCAGCAGGTCTCAGGGCGGTTTACAGAATAAAATCAGAATATAAAACCACAAAATACAGAATCAAAATGAAAACAACAACCCAATAACCTCCCCCACCCAAAAAAAAAACAACCACCACCACCACACATTTTAAAATGGCATAGTGTTCTACTGCAGCTTTTGTTTTGTTTTTATACCACTTAGAGTTTTTTATATTATAGGTGGTACAGAAATGGACAGGAAGTGGGTGATCAGGTAGAATGGGGGATATTGAAGCCAGTCCCTTGTCATGGCTAGATCACTTCCTGCTGAGATTAAGCTTTCAGCACTTTTCCTCCTCTGCAGAGGCAGGGGACCTATTAAGATAGTCTGCCCTCAGAGGCTGATGGATCCAAAGGATTTTCAGATAGCTGATATGATTGGCGCTCCTGTCAAAGCCCTGACTGGCCTCTGGAACACCCAGATTCACACAGTGCAAAGAGTGCTAATAGTCTGCAGAGGGTGGGGGATTCCGGGTATACCCTGTGCTGCAGAATAATCTTAAATTAATATGTGTGCTCTGTGTAATATTTGAATTGGACTAATATTTTGGAGGAAACAAATACCTTCTGGTGCCACTTAATGATGCACTCAGATGCTATACCACAATCCTTGCTCCTTCTCCCTGGTTCTCATGCTCCTGGTAGTTTTTATTGCCCTTGGGAGATGTGGCCTACTGTGCATGTATGAATGGGCCATGCCTCTTAGATTCTAAGTCTGAGGCTCTTCAGGTCTTATTGGCTAAATAAGGGGATATAAACGCTTCTGAAATATAAATTACCTTGTTCACTGGGGGAGATCCCTCTCTGAAACCCTAGAAAGCTGCTACTAGTAAGTGCAGACTGTACTAAGATAGATGGACCAAATGGACTCTATTCAATGCAGCTTGCTTATATACCTTGGGCATACCTGAAACAGAAAAATATATTTACGTTATTTACAGGCTGCCCTATAATGCTTGGCAGCTTACAGAATGAAAAAACATGAAATGGAAAAAAATACACCTCAACAAAAATACAGTAAAACAAAACTTAGGTATTAAAACACTGAATAAGCTTTTTTTAAAAAAATGGGTTGGATTTAGTAATGTTTTGATAATTTTTTTTAACCTCCCATGATATTTGCATCTCTTATGAACACATTTTCCTGCTTGGCAGGCGTCTTAACATACTACCCTACGTATTCGAGTACATCCTGTACACTAACCATTGTGTTTAGCAGTCTGTCAAAGACGAGTAAGCATGCTTTTGGTGGTATCCAATCAAGTGCTAAGGAACCTGTTCTGTTAGCACAAGGATTTGTGCATGTGCAGTCGTTGCTCTCTGTGCACCCCTAAATCTATTTACGGGGTTCCAGCCCCTCCAGAAAAGATGGGGGTGCAAGGCGCATGTGCGGCAAGGGGAGTAAATCCATGTGTAAATCCTTGTGCTAATGCAACAAGTGCTTTGGATACTGCCCTGTGTTTTGTTCTTATAGTTCATATATGAGAAAGCAGACTCTCAAGTCCCCTTCTCTTGTCCCTTGGAAATCTTCCTAGAAATTAAAGCCTTGTACATTGAAAACATGGGTGACTCTGAAACATCCTTTTTCAGATAGCAGCTCAGATCTGTCGCCAGGCAGGCTTGGTGAAGAAATCCAAAGATGTGATGGACTACAGTGAAGATAATTTTGCCATTGTATTTGCTGCTATGGGAGTAAGTAGCTAAATGCATACAAATAGTATTCCAGTTCATTATCTGTCACCGTCTTTGCCACCCAAGTTGGAGGTACTTTTATGTAAACAATTCTGCATGAGCTGTTAATGTGCAATGGAATTGGCATCTATGAAACAAAGTACACAGTATCTGATCATCTCAAAAACCTCTAATTTTGGTCCCCAGACTATCTGCAACAGGATTCCTTGTTCACATGTATAGAAGTACACTTTAAGAGTTGAGACCTTAGTTTCGATGGGAAAGCTGGCATCCCATTGAGAAATGATCTCTTAAAGGGATTGCCATACTATTTCCTCTGCAAAGTAGTGCTTTCACTTCTATGCTTTGGTCATGGACCAAATAATTGTTCTTAGGGATTTGCAGCAGGTGTTTTAAATTATAAGAGCCTGAGGACTTGTGCTTCCCCTTTAAAACTTCCAGTTTTAAATGTGAGCTGCAGCTCCTCCAGTTCTCGCTTTCCTTGGCTCTTTTGTCTGCTCCTTTTTTCACCACTATTGAGCAGGGAAGGTGAGCAAAAGGGCAAGGGAAGGAAAAAAATGGGATAGG
Organism: Podarcis bocagei; assembly: GCF_964188305.1. Taxonomy (NCBI): domain Eukaryota; kingdom Metazoa; phylum Chordata; class Lepidosauria; order Squamata; family Lacertidae; genus Podarcis; species Podarcis bocagei. Next base: position 7,964,790 of record NC_138141.1, on the reverse strand, counting down.
GTGGAGAAGTACAAAGTGTAGCATTGGCTCCCTTAGTTGGACGCCAGCACCTATCAGCCCCAGTTAGCATGGCCAGTCGTCATAGGATGGTGAGAGTAGTAGTAGTAGTAGTAGTAGTAGTAGTAGTAGTAGTAAGGTAAAGGTAAAGGTACCCCTGCCCGTACGGGCCAGTCTTGCCAGACTCTAGGGTTGTGCGCCCATCTCACTCAAGAGGCCGGGGGCTAGCGCTGTCCGAAGACACTTCCGGGTCACGTGGCCAGCGTGACATCGCTGCTCTGGCGAACCAGAGCCGCACACGGAAACGCCGTTTACCTTCCCGCTTGTAAGCGGTCCCTATTTATCTACTTGCACCCGGGGGTGCTTTCGAACTGCTAGGTTGGCAGGCGCTGGGACCGAATGACGGGAGCGCACCCCGCCGCAGGGATTCGAACCGCCGACCTTTCGATCGGCAAGCCCTAGGCGCTGAGGCTTTTACCCACAGCGCCACCTGCGTCCCTTTCAGTAGTAGTAGTAGTAGTAATTAATAATACATTTTATTTATACTCCGCCCTCCCCAGCCATAACCGGGCTCAGGGCAGCTAACACCAGGTATAAAAACAATTGATTAAAATACAACTTAAAAGCAAGATTAAAATACAACATTAAAATGCAGCCTCATTTCAGTAGAAACTCAAATCAAAAACTTTTGGGGGATGAAAACGTCAAATCTTCACCAAGGCCAACTATCCAGGCTGGTCTTACATGGGCCAGAAAAAATCCAGGGAAGTCCCCAAATGGAAATTCCATCACAGAAGGAGAAAGGAAAGGGGGGGGGATGAGTCCAGCAACATCGAGAGGACTATCTCTGCTTTTAAAGAACATCGTATTTCTCCAGATGGCCACCCAGCAACTTTGAAAGCAAAAATAATCACAACTGTTGGTGTTAAATTGGCTGTGTTAACTTTGTTTTATCAATCAAAGCATGAAGGAGGAGCCACTCTCCACTGCTTGACAACACATTGGCTTTATATCGCTTTGACAGATTGAAGAGGCAAATATGAGAATATACAGCATGTGCATCCTTAGTTAAGGATAAGCAACAGTCAGAACTGGGGAAACCCATCCATTTTTATGCTGTCAACATTTTAGAAACTTTCATAAATTGGGTCTAAATAATATTTGGCTTTGCAACTGACCTAGTGTTGATGCTTTGCTGTAGGTGAACATGGAAACAGCTCGATTCTTCAAATCTGACTTTGAAGAAAATGGCTCCATGGACAATGTGTGTCTGTTCCTGAACTTGGCCAATGATCCAACGTAAGTAAAAAAAAAAAAAAGTGACTTTATATACAGCTGGAGGAAATGTAGGGAACTGAGAATTGGAGAAACTTGTCTGCTTCTTCCAAAGACTATATTGAAAGGCTATTGTGCAAAGTTGGATAGAAGTTTGGCAAAATGGTAAACATCTAGGAAAAGAAATTTCTCTGTCACAATGAGCTTCGCTTCTCAAAAAACATCCAAGTCTCTCATAGACATCTAGGACAGAATGGAAGATGGCTGTAACATGGCACTCAAAACACCTAATCCATTTATATTTTCCTTTTAAAAACTTTTATTTATGCAATTTTAACAGCTTTTATACAGTATCCACCGCTTATCTCTTTTCCTAAGACTTCCCGGTCCATCTCTCTATGGCATTCTAGAGGGATCTTGATCTGTTGCATATCCTGATAATTTCACCCATTATCATTTCAAGTCTTCCTCTTTTGATGTTACCTGCTGCTCATACGTTAACTCCTATTTGTAGGTTAAATTGTATATTATACGTTCTAAGAAAATTTCCAAAACGCCTCCACTCTTATTCCTTTAGTTTCACGGTCATGGTTACTAATTCTGTGTATTCTATCAATTTGTTCTGCCAAATTTCCTTTGTGGGTATCTCTTCTTCTTTCCTTTTTTTTCATATATACTATTCTAGCTGTAGCGGTTGCATACAGAAAAATATTGAGTGCCTTTTTTGGAATGTTGTCACCTGTTCCATCTATATTTTCAATTGAAATTGAGTCCTGGAAAGAGACCTGTAACAGGGAGCTGACAGTCGACAACCAAATCTGCTACTCCTACATATTAAAAAAAATGTGGAAAACAGGTTGCATTCTTCTTTGCTACCTTTTCCTGCCCACCTGGTGTGCGTATCCTGAGAATGGGGGAAGATTCGGGTTTGCTTCACATTTCGGAGCAAATCTAGCTATTTCACCTCCACAGTCCCATGTGTGGATCAGAACATAGATTTGTGGATTAAGCCAAATAATCAATGAATCTTTCTCTATAGGGGTGTGTACTGTACTTGCAAAGTGGTCTGAGGGCTGTTTTTTATTTCACTAACATGCTACTTGGGACAGCTAACATTTCCTTCATGGCCACACAGTAAAAAAAAAACACCCCAAAACCCAAACCCACTATTTTGAAATACTCCCACAAAGCAGCTGTACATCATAATGATTCATCCCTCAAGAAGAGGCTGCCTCCATAAGTGCCTCTGGAAAAGATGCAAAGTTGCTTCCTGGAAGCATTTCGAAACTGCTTTTTTTAACCTTATGGCCAGCAGGAGGCATCAGCTGCTTTAGGAAACTTTAAAAAGTTAAAGTAAGAAAAAGGCAGCCCTTGGACCACCTCGTAAGTACTTTATTTAAACAGATGGATTTTAAGACAAGAAAAAACCCACAAATAGGATGATGAGATGGAGCAGGCTTTGTAAAGGTATGAAACGAGTATGGGGGGGGGGGGGAATAGGCCAGGGTTGGATCGATCAACGTATCTCAATTCAGCATAACATTTGACTTGAGTGTACACATTAAAATGCAACACATGTAGGCTAAGATTGCCTTGTTGATTTCTGGATTGTTTTCATTCTGACCTACTAATTTTATGTGTGTGTGCCTTATACACACAAGGACACCTGGTGGTGTCTGACATTAGGAAGTAAGAGGGATGGGGTGGGAGTTTATTTTGCTTCCTGTCAAATGGAGAGCCATCACTCAAGAGTATTGCCCAATCAGGCCTCCAGTCACAGCCAGCTGCTTCCGGCCACCCAGCTATGAAAGCACATCTGATCAGATTTGGAAAGCTCTGATTCATTGCTTGTAGCTTGTACTTTCAGTATCACTCTCTTGATATTTGGGGGAAAGGAACCTCAGGCCCGGGAGCCAAATGCATTCCTCCAAGCCTGTCTGTCTGTCTGACACGTCAGTCTCTCTCCAACCATGAACCCCCTTAAATGTTTTTGCTGGAATATGCCCTTTAACTTGGACGATGCTTCTTGCTTCATAGAGGATGGCAAGGGGTATAAGAATGTGTGTGGTAACTAGCTCTACTGTACAAAGGCAAAAATTATATTTGTTGCCCCATCCACTTATACCTCTGGTCCCACCCAACTCTGGCAAGTGACCCCTGGAAGGTTGCTCCAAAGGGAATGCAGCCCTTGGGCTGAGAAAGGGTCCCCAACCCTGTACCACGGGTGGTAGAAAATGCTGCTAACTCTTTAACCACTAAACAACTCCTTATGCATATTGACTGTTGCACTAGACCTTTCTCCTTCTGAACTGCTCTTTCTCAGAAGTAGGCATTAGGCTTTGTCGAGTATCACTTCCCATTCTGCATCCACATTAATTGGACTCCCATTGCTCTTTTTCAGCATTGAGCGCATAATCACGCCTCGTCTTGCTCTAACCACAGCAGAGTTCTTGGCTTATCAGTGTGAAAAGCATGTATTGGTTATTCTGACGGATATGAGCTCCTATGCAGAGGCGCTGAGAGAGGTACTTTATTTACTGTATTCAGTAGACCAGTCCTGGCCTTGCATGCAAGTACTTTGTCAAAAGGCTGAAATTCATTAATTAGGGAAGTTTGAATCTCAACTTCAATGCCATGGGAGGTCATGCATTGCTCCAGAATAACTTAACCAAACCTGGAGAAGGAGGATACTGAGTTACTGGGCTTCTGATTACTTGTGAGGTGCTTGCAGAACCTGCTGTTTATGGTTCTTATTGAATAACCATTACTTTTTGAATGTTCCAGTATGCATGTGTTTTGTGTCCTCTACTAGGACATTAACACAGAGATGCTTTGAAAATTCAAAATGACCCTTGATAACCTTTTCAAATACTACCACAAACTCATCTTCATTGTTCCCGACAGTCCATAATATTGAGGGGGATTAGGCAGGAGTTGACACTGGCCCATATACTTGCACACCTGGGTTTCTGAGTTTAAAATGGAATAAATTACCTTTCATCAAGGGGCACTTCCCCATGTTTTCTGTGCATCACTTCTTATGAGACATTTTTGACTCTGCAATGCTGCAAATTGCCATTTGAACACACCCTTTAGACTCATCACTGCAGACTGCGCTTGTTGCTGCTGTAAGCTATTATACAGTGATTTGCATTGTACACAGCGTACATTATGCTTCACTCAATAGCCCAAGGGTACAGAACCTGTGACCATTTGTTGTTGGACTACAACTCCTTTCAGCCCCAGCCAGCATGGTCCATGGTCAGGGATGATATGGAGGGCAACACCCCGGTCATAAAAAAAGTGGATCTCTGCCTCTAGCCCTAATAGCCTCATGTTTGACAGAGAGGATGGAGAGATAAGGGTTAAGCTGTCGGTGGTCCTCAGATCAGCAGAGCAGAAGCCCATTTCAAAAAGAACTTAAGGAGTTTTGATGCTGCCAGATCGTGAGCTTCCTTTTTCCTCATTTGATTTTGCAGCTTTTCCTGGTAAGCCCACCCTTTGCTAACATTTTGCTTTTGTTCTAATTCCCCAAAGGTCTCAGCAGCCAGGGAAGAAGTACCAGGCCGGCGTGGCTTTCCTGGTTACATGTACACTGATCTGGCCACAATCTATGAACGAGCTGGGCGAGTGGAAGGCAGGAATGGGTCCATTACTCAAATTCCTATTCTCACCATGCCCAATGATGGTGAGTCCTTGTCTTACATTGCTCCTTCCATATTGTTTCCATCTAGGCAGAGGTCCACAGATACCAGGTGAAGCTCTGCTTTTCCTCAGCACCCGTTCTATCTCCACTCACTTGGCAGATGCATAAGGCTTCTGTCATTGCTAGATGGCTGGAGGAAAACCTGAAGAGTCTTCTGACTTGCTAGAATTGCAGGAGAAGGAAAGACACCTCTCCCAAGTTTCCTCCAAATCACAAAGTTCTTAGACTTCCCCTCCAGCAAATGTGGAGCGAGAAGCAAGCCCTCCGCAAAAATATTTGGAGAGAGACAGAAACATCAGGCATTTCTTGGCACCTTCTTGATTGTTGGATTTTTTAAAAACAGCAATGAGAAGGTTGTGAAAGTTCAATGTATTACCCCCATTGCATCCCTGGTTTGCACTCTACACCACGCCAAACCTTGGCTTACTGAGGCCATTCAAATATGTGGGCTCCTGCACAGGAACTTGCAACCACATTGCTCCTCCATGGTCCTTTTTGCTGCCATGGTGAGCTGAGCTAAGCTAAGGTCTGACTTGGCATGTTTTCCTGACCTTGGCTTCGCTCAGTGCGAAAGCAAACATGACCATGGAGGAACAAAGCGACTACAAGCATTGCTACACGATCCTGCAAATCTCTGCAGTCCCATTAAGCCAAGGTTTGGCTTAGCATTTTGTGTAAACCAAGCCAGTGACACATATTGAGACCAGGTTTGCATATCCCCATAGGGCAGGCATGGCCAAACTTGGCCCTCCAGCTGTTTTGGGACTACAGTTCCCATCATCCCTGACCACTGGTCCTGTAAGCTAGGGATGATGGGAGTTGTAGTCCCAAAACAGCTGGAGGGCCAAGTTTGGCCATGCCTGCCATAGGGCAAGAAGAGAGAGTTTTTCTTCCTCCAGTAGCTAATGGTTCTTTTCCCTCAGCTTTCATTATCCAGATTAGAGTCTTGAGTATTTTCCTCCTCTGCTTCCTCCTGTTTATACTTCTACAGACAAAATCCATACTTGCTACATTTCCCCCAAATACCACAAAAATCCCTATTCTCAAAGACCTTAGATGATTCTGTTACCCATGCTGCTGAGATAAAATCAGTCTTCCTGCTCGGTCGAGTCTTGATCATTACAGCATCATGATACATTGCCTGCAGCAGCTAAAAGAAATCTGAAAGCACAAGATGCTTAGAAAAGCTGGTGTGAATTTTAATCTGTTTTAGTATTTTAACTTCTTGTATGTTTTAGTGTATGGTATTTTTTCCTCATGTTATAGTCTAAAACTCTTAGAGGATTTTTTTTTTTTACAACCTAGCGGTATGTAAATTATATGAAATAAGCAAATAAATAAATGTAACTTGTTTTTCAGATATTACCCACCCCATCCCTGACTTGACGGGATACATCACTGAAGGCCAGATCTACGTAGACAGGCAGCTGCACAACAGACAGGTCAGTATGCTATCTTCAGGATGTCTTTGGGATGAAGTGTCATGCCCTTCTGCTCCTCTGTACTTCTTGAGACAAGCAGTTTTAACAGCAATTGCCATACAGTGCTGTCTGCCTCTTATTATCAGGGTGCTCCTGAGACTTGATTACAAGAGCTAAAATTGTGGTTGTCTTAAAGGCACAGGCATTATGGTAAGGTGTTTCAGCTAGGTTGTTTAGTAATTAATATTGTGTTGTTAGCACTGCCAGTAATGTCTTTTTGGTGCCCAACATCATTGAAAATTTTCCAATGTTTATTTTATTTTAAGTATTTATAAACAGCTTAATAAAAATTGTCTAAGCAATGAACCTGGTAAGTAAGGTAACACAGTCATAAAACAATTGGCCAGCTGACATTTAAAGGCTAAATTTCTTCTGAAGGAAGTGTTACTTCAAACCTGTATTCCTTGATGAAGCCGGGGAGGAAGGATTTCTTTTTAATAATACAGTGGAACATTGGTTTTCGAGCATCTTGGAAGCCGAACATTTCGGAAGTCGAACGGCTTCTGAGGCGTGTTTTTCAATTTTCCCCATTGAAATTGCTGACAGTCCTTTGCGCCTCAATTGTTGGAAGTTGAAACGGTCTTCCAGAAACGATTACGTTCGACAACCGAGGTTCCACTGTATTACAAGCCAGGTAAGTACAAGGGAGGTATCAAGCAGGGAAATGTCTGCTTTCTGTTGCTATGCTATTATTTTTGAATCAAAGCATTTAACATCATGTCACAACAACCTGTCCCAAGCTCCTGCAGCTCTTAATTTTCACGTCTCTCCTTCCAGATTTACCCACCTATCAACGTACTTCCCTCTTTGTCTCGATTGATGAAATCTGCTATTGGAGAGGGGATGACCAGGAAGGATCATGCTGAGGTTTCAAACCAACTGGTAGGTGTGACTGTTACCCTTTTAAGTACAGTGGACGCTCTGGTTGCGAATGTGATCCGTGCAGGGAGCATGTTCCCAACCCGCAGCGTTCACAACACGCAGCGCTGCATGTCCGCATGCGTGGGTTGCGATTCGGTGCTTCTGCGCATGTGCAAAGCCCGATTTAGCGCTTCTGCGCATGTGCGACTGCCGAAACCCAGAAGTAACCCGTTCCAGTACTTCTGGGTTTCAGCGCATCCGTAACCCAAAAAAACACAACCTGAAGTGTCTGTAACCCAAGGTATGGCTGTACATGTCTTGGAAGGTGGGGGGTGACATAGTGGACAAGCTATTATGAAACTTCAAGTTGTTTCTTTTAGGATTTCTAATTTTAAAGAGGTGGGGGCACGAACGTGGCCCTTCAGATGTTGCTGGGCTCCATCTGCCAGCCCAGCCAGCATGACCAATGACCAGGCATGATAGGAGCTGCAGTCCAAGATCAGCTGCTGGACCACAAGTTAAATCTGTTAGTGCTTGGGCAATCATATCCTGGCTACCTGTCCCTGACCACTCTCTCCTTTCCCCCTAGTATGCGTGCTATGCCATTGGGAAGGATGTTCAAGCCATGAAGGCTGTTGTAGGGGAGGAAGCGCTTACTTCCGATGATCTTCTCTATCTTGAATTCCTGCAGAAATTTGAGAGGAACTTCATTGCTCAGGGTAGGTATACCATTCATCAGATGCTCAGTGTTGCATAACTGTTTCTTCACCTCTCAGAAGCATGTTCCAATCCCTTCTTAGAGGGCAACTAGATTTTCCTTGTGCCATCAGTGGGGGAGAAAAGGAAAGAAAGAACCTGCGAGGTTTCCAGAGTCGAAAGCCCCAGAGTTTAGGTGCAACCTGTTGGTTTTCTGGCATTCTTATTAAGCTCTTTGAGCGGAGAACCCTCAGCCTTTCTCCCTTCCTCTGATGCTTCCATCTGAGCTGTTTATATGATAGCTATAGGAATGCGGAAGCAGGCCTTCTCCAGGTTTCCTTGCTCCATTATAGCTACATCCCTCTTTTCTTTAGTTCCAGTGTGCGATGGAGAACCCAGCCACACCTTTGCCCTGTGCATCACCCTCAGAGGGAAAAGCTACCTTACTGTCATAAAAACTGGACTTAACCTCCCGGGGGGGGTGAGGGGGTCCTTTGCCTACATGAGAATTTAAGAAGAGTCCTGTTGGATCAGGCCAAAGGCCCATCTAGTCCAAAATCCTGTACTCATTGTGGCCAAACAGATTTCTATAAGAAACCTCCAAGCAGGATTCGAGCAGAACAGCATTCTCCCCACTTGCAATCCCCAGCATATTAAAAGGCATACTGTTTCTTGAGAGTGGAAGTAGATTAATAATAGTAGTAGTATAGTAGTAGTAGTAATAAATAATAATAATAATAATAATTTTATTTGTATCCCGCCTATCTGACCGGGTTGCCCCAGCCACTCTGGGAGGCTTCCAACATACATAAAAACACAACATTACACATTAAAAAGCTTCATGGCCTTATCCACCATGAATCCTCTTTTAAAGCTATCCCAGTTGGTGGCCATCATTACCTCTCGCGAGTGTGAACTCTGAAGTTTAACTACGTGCCACCTGAAAAAGTACTTCATTTTGCCCATCCTGAATCTTCCCACATTCAGTGCCATTGGAGCATTCCAAGTTCTAGTACTATGAGGGAGAGGGTCCGTACCAGTGTGTAACCATGCCAGTGGTTATTCTTTCAGGGGCCTACGAAAATCGCACTGTTTACGAGACGTTGGACATCGGCTGGCAGCTGCTACGTATCTTCCCCAAGGAGATGCTGAAGAGAATCCCTCAGAGCACCTTGGCAGAGTTTTATCCCCGAGATTCCACAGCAAAGCACTAGCTGCACCTTCACCTTCCATGAAACGCTGGGTTTTCTTCCCTTGTGTTGGTGTTTACTTGTCATCCCTGTAATTAAACCAAGAATAAGTGACATATTTGTGCCAGTGTTCCTGATGTGTTAAGCTGATAACAGAGTTTAAAATGCACCCCTTCTCTCAAGCACTAGGATCTTGAATTGTTTACATTTATAGAGGGGAAAATGTTCTTTCGCAACTCTTATTTGGTTTACTGGAATATTTTTTTAATTTAGGCAGTCTTGGAGGAAGAAAATCCTTGAGGCTGGAGTTTTCTACCCATTGCACTGTGAGAAAAGTAATAAAGTCACATGGGAGGTGTAGTTGAATAAAAGTTAAAGAAGTCCTCTTCTCCTTAGCCCAGACTGCCTTTGCCCAGTCAAAAGTTCCACCACCCTTTGTCCTGTTGTGTAGAAGAGGCACAGGGGAATGAGAGAGGCACACACAAGTGGTGCAGAGTGGTGGCTGGTGGCAGGTCAAACCCACAAATCACCTCTAGCTTCAATTATGGCTGAGAAAATTACGCAGCAATGACATTGCAATGTTTGCACACCCTGGTGCTTGCCCAGTAACAGGTACAAGATTCCTACCTCTTCCAAGAACTTGGCACGAGGTCCACTTGCTCGTTCCGCCAGTCTAACCTGCCTGTTTCACTGTCTCCACCGCCACTTTGTGTAGAGGTGGACATAATACGAAACTGAATAGGGATCCTGCCTCTACCTACCCAACCCTGAACTGCAGAATCATTGCAACTGGAGAACCCAGCTGGTAAAGTGGCTGAGCCCATAGCAAATGGAAATTTATCCTGAGCAGTGTCAGCCTTCATAATGCCATTGAGAAGATATCCCAGCACAGAATATAACCTCATCCCTTGAAAGCGATGGACCCTCCGATTTAACTTGTCTCATCAAACATTACCCAATAAGGTAGGAAAGGCTGATGGCAAATCAAATGTGCGAAGGGAGGATATTTTAAATTCTGTTATTAAGCAGTCCTTTGGATGACACTGGGTTCTGAACCGACCTTGGGTTTGTTTTTAAACCGCCTTACGATCGTGAAGTTGGCTAGCCCATCGTACACTGGGGGGAAAACAGCTTGATGGCGGCCAAATGCTTATATGGAATGGATTTCGATGCCCGGAGGCAAACAGGATCTTTGTGTCTTCTCCTTGATTTTGCTTTCCAGGCTATTCTACACCCCAGCTTCAGCGACCCAGATCGCAAACTGTTGGCAACGTCCTAGATCACGGCTGGGAGTTGGTCAGAGGGGTTTCTTGCGGCTCAGGCCGCGTAGACTGTGGTGGTTCCAGCGTCTTCCCCACCCACCATGCAGCCCTCCCAACGCGCTTTCCTATGCAGATCTTTCTTGTGCTGTTTTTTGGTCTGTGTGCTCTGTAACCTGGGTGCAGTAGCCTTTTCTTTACTCTAGCGCATTCCATCAAAGTTGTGTCAATTCTATTTTTCTCTGGACAGAGGAGGGGAAATCGTGGGGATGGGGAGATAGCATGAAATATTTTAATGTAGAAAACTGTGATATCTGAATAAGTTAAACATGAACAATAAATGTAAACAAAATGAGACTCTGTTCTCTGCTTAAGAAGTGGCTGATTCTTGATTTCTCTGAGGGTCCATCACAAGCAGATTCCTCAAGGGAGCGTTCTATGCCCAGAAGCTTGGAATACACAATTCTGGAAAAGGATCTCCTGGGTAGCGCCCCAGGGATGATCTTTGGCTCAGTAGGTGTATCTTGCCAGCCAACTTCAAAGTTGGATGACTGCCATTGATAATTCACCCTCCCTGACTTTGGAGGTTATTTTGATCTACTGCCACCTTGGATGACTTGTTTCAGCTGCCAAGTTACTTTGATAATGCACTTAAATACTGTAGAGAGAAAGAGGCACAACTCACATAGCCTACTTGGAGTCTGAAATGTGCCTTCAGCAGATGTCTAGGCTATGGCACTCTGATCAGTAAAGCTGTAGGACATTTGTACATTAATCAGTAGTAATTTAGTTTTATAGAAATATTTATATCCTGTCCATCTGACTGGGTTGCCCCAGCCGCTCTGGGTGGCTTCCAACAAAACATAAAAACACCTTAGGCTTAAAACATCAAAAATTGAAAACTTTTCTATACAGGACTGTCTTTAGATGTCTTCTAATAGTTGTATATCTGTTTGACATCTGATGAGAGGGCATTCCACAGGCAGGCACCACTACCGAGAAAAAGTAAAAATAAATGCAATTTCACATTAGCCAGAGAGCTGAAATTAGTCACATATAGCCCCAGATGCAGATTGCAAGAAAAGTCTTAAAGGAGAGACTCATCGTCAAAACTTAGTGCATGTAACTTGCCTTATAGAATGACGAGGCGGTAGTCCAGCACAGAATAAAGGAAGCTGAGCCATACATGTATGCAATGGCCCGGGACTCCTCTCATTCGGTCATGGAGATTTTCCAGAAGCAGCTGGTAATATGCTGAGGCTGCAATATTTTTTTAAAAAAACTTCTGAAGCAAGAATCTTGTTTTATTTGGGTTTAGATCGTAGGTGGTTAGCTTGTGGGCCACATAACAGCCCTTGTAGCCATCTGTGCTGTTCTTGCAAGAGTCCGTGCTTCCCTGTCCTGATGACAACCAAATGATGTGGGCTTCCTGCACTACTGTGCTGAAGGGGAAGTGACCATGGGGAAAATAATTCCTGGGCATTTCTTGAGCTCCACAAACACAGGGATTGGAGCTGGCAGCCCGGGTGGACCCCTCCCCCTTGAGAAGTTTTATTTTGAGGCCAGATAACAGAATGATATGGGACGTGGGTGGCGCTGTGGGTTAAACCACAGAGCCTAGGACCTGCTGATCAGAAGGTCATCAGTTCAAATCCCTGCGACGGGGTGAGCTCCCGTTTTTCGGTCCCAGTTCCTGCCAACCTAGCAGTTTGAAAGCACGTCAAAGTGCAAGTAGATAAATAGGTACCTCCCCGGCGGGAAGGTAAACGGCGTTTCCGTGTGCTGCTCTGGTTCGCCAGAAGCGGCTTAGTCATGCTGGCCACATGACCCGGAAGCTGAACGCCGGCTCCCTCGGCCAATAAAGTGAGATAAGCGACGACCCCAGAGTCGGCCACGACTGGAACTAATGGTCAGGGGTCCCTTTACCATTTACCTAACATAGAACAATGGGCTGTGTGGATTCCATTGCCCTTCCATATCTACTTGAATAGGCCTGCAGGAAGGGAGAACACCCACACTGCGACATTTTGCTGCAGGCCCTACTGGTCACGGCCGTAGATTTGGCCCCTCCATGAACTTGTCTCCTCTTTTTAAAGAGGCTGTCGCCACAGTTTGTGCCAGCCAATCCCATAAATCGTGGTGGAAAGAGGTCCGTTGTCTCTGGATGGCAACTGCAAGGGAGAGTCCCACAGAGCCTTCCCTGCAAGTGGTACCGGGCAGTTGCTTATATAAGAAAAACTGCCTGGAACCCAGTGGTTTCAAAAAGCAAGAGTGGGAAACCTGTGGCCCTCCAGATGTTGTTGGACTACAACTCTCATCGGCTCTGATCGTTGGCCATGCTGGGTGGGGCTGATGGGAGCATCAACATCTGGCGGTATCAAAGTGTAGCTGCATCTCAAGGCTTGCTATGTTCCCCTAGTACAAGGTCTTTTCAACGATGAGTGATGCTTTGGAGAAGGGCACAAGGGATAGTTTTGGAACCTTGTGCATTGGGTATTTGAGAATAAGGGCCAAGCTACACATTATTATAAGCAAGGATGACCTCTGGAAATGCAAACAGACCGTCAACAACACAGTGGTCTTCCTCTCTCACAGGTCCCAGACTCTCCACCCCTAAGGGAGCATTTGACCATGTATGTGCCAAGCCAGGATATTGAACTAGTGTTACCAAAGGTGCGTGCGTGCTAAAACTCCCAAGGTTTTTATTATTGTGCTGAAAATCAGAGAGCACTGTGGAGATCTATTCCAGGAGCTCACTGCACAAGGACACAGCCACTTGGTCTGGGATGCAGGATTTCAGTGCAATCCTACGGGGGTGTATTTTGAAGTCCCACTATGTTCAGTGAGGCTTCGTTCCCTCAGACGTGTGCTTAGGGTTGTAGCCGAAATGCCCTAAGCATCTTGATTTTGAAGAGCAAGCTCCTAACTTTTAAAAACTGCAATGGCCAGTTTCAGAAGTGGAGCGCTGAAGCTGTATTTTCACTGGCTAGGGCTTCAATGCCTGGAAGAAGTCGTTTCTCTGTGTACACACAACTCTTTATCCCGAGCGCCGCTTGTGAGCATGCTGCAATGAAGAGCTTTTCTTGGGGCAGCGAACTAGCACTTGCACGTATGTCTACATCTGAGGTAGCTACCTTGTGCCCTTCTAGTTGCTACACTCCAGCTCCCATCAGCCCCTACAATGGATGGCTAACGTTCAGGAATGATGGGAATTGCAGTCCAGCATCAGAGGCTCACAGGTTCCCCACCCCTGGTATAAATGAACTGCCACGTCATGTATGGGGGGGGGGTTAAATTCTTCCTTAAATGGATAAAAAGGAGAGCCTTTTTCCTTTCTCACTTGGTTAAGAAGGGAAAGGCAGCATTGTACCCATAGCTTTTTTAAAACTCTAAAGCAGGCTTCCTCGACCTCGGCCCTCCAGATGTTTTTGGCCTACAACTCCCATGATCCCTGGCTAGAAGGACCAGCAGTCAGGGATGATGGGAATTGTAGTTTCAAAACATCTGGAGGGCCGAGGTTGAGGAAGCCTGCTCTAAAGTAACAGCCCACACCTGGAGATGGTTCATTTTGCTTAACTGGAATTTAAACAAGCTCCTAATATTTAATTCTGCAAATAAAGGCTTTTTTAAACAAACAAACAAACTTTTCAGCTCGGTGGTGTTCTGTCCAACTGCTGTACCACTATCAGCCACAGCATGGTGCTCTTAGATTTTCTGATTATTGTCTAATACAGCTTGGCTGTGGAAGGTTCTCTGATTTTTCTGACTTTCCAAATGTATTCGTAGCTGAAAGTATCAGTAGAAAAATCTACTTATGGATCCTCCGGAAAGGAATCTGACTTCCTACCCTCACCTTCCTGCTTCCTATATGTAGAGGCCCTGGGGTGAGTGGGTTGGATTCTGTTTTGTATTTGTGCGAGATGCCAGGGTTTTAGAAAGCCAAGGTTGCGTGTGCATGTTTTGGCTAAAGAAATGTTAGGATATAAATTGGTTAATCAACACAAGCGGCAGATAAAAATCTCTTTTAATAGAGGAGTGTGGTAGGCAAACTACTAAGCATGACTGCTATGTTCTACCTCCCTTGTCAGAGGAAGACCTGTTGCTGGAGATCACAAGGGCTGTTCTCGGAATCAAATAGGGAAGGGGAGAACCATGAGCTTCTTGGCGAAAAAGGTGGGATATAAATGCAACAAATAAATAAATGCCCAGTTTATTCTGCCCAGTTTCCTCTCTGAATTAAAAAGCAGGTAGAGGCAATTGAACTACTTCTTCAAATGACCCACAAACCAGCTGCTCTGAATGGGAGCTGGAGTGAGTACCCCTCTCTAACTGCGCCTACACTGCCTCTGGTTCCCCAAAGCTAAATTATTTAGACAAATGATGTAGCAACTTGGCTGAATTATTCAGAGGGACTTAGGGGGTGCTAGCCAATGAAGCAGAAGTGTACGGAGATGAGCAGCATGTTGCATAACCCCCAGAGAGAATTCAGCCATTGGCTGGCGATGGAGAAGCAACAGGATACAATATTCATAGCAAAGGAGGCAAGGAGCCGTCCCAGCCCAAGCTGAGCCGTGTTTGCTGCACGAGTCGTTTTGTGTGGGTGTGCTTTTCAGAGCATATGTTGCGTCAAAGGCTGGAAGTGCTGTTCTGCATGTATGCAAAGAGAGGTGCAAAGCTAGGAGGCAAGAGTTTTAAATAAAAGCTAAGGGCAACCATTGGAGCCAGGATGAACAGAAGAAGAAACCTCCTGGATCAGGCCAATGGCTTCTCTAGTCCAGCATCCTGTTCTCACAGTGGCCAACCAAAGGCCTATGAGTAGCCCACAAGCAAGAGCCACAGCCCTCTCCCCATTTGTGATTCCATGCAGCTAGGATTCAAAGGCATTCTTCCTCTGACAGTGGAAGGAAATCATAGCCATTGGTAGCTATTGACAGCCTTGTCCTTCACAAAGACGGGACTTCTGCAGATCTGGGTGATAAAATCCAAGCACCTAGACCAAGGGTCTGCAACCTTTAAGACAAAAAGAGCCACTTGGACCCGTTTCCGAAGAAAAAAAAACTGGGAGCCGCAAAACTTGTCATTATAAAAATAACTTTTTTGTCACTTTTTTATTATTTCTTTGTTTGACCCCTCAGAATTACTCCTCCTCATAGAAATAAACGTTAAATTAACAAGTTACCTTTTGTGTGTGTGTGTGTGTGTGTGTGTGTGTTGTTCACTGCCCTTCAAAACAGTGACCAGCGTACATGCCCCCTTTCAATGCAATGACCAGCATACATGCCCCTTACAATGTAGCGGGCGGGCAGGAAGGTGACGTCAGGACGGTGCGTGACTAACGCATGCACCGCCCCCATGCGACGTCACAACCAGTACAGCGCCCGCCACAGTGGGGAGTGTCGGGGCGCACAATGCGCCTCCTCCCCTCGCTACTATCCGCCCTGGAGCCGCGGCAAAGGTGTAAAAGACCCCTGCCCTAGACTGTTCCAGAAAGGCATAATAATACAGCTCCCCTTTGCTGTGGCTTCTCCAGTGGAGTCAGATCCAGGGGGTGGATGAATGAATCTGCTGATTGCAGGGTCTCTCAGCGTCTCATTTTCCCAACCTGAAGGTCAGTTTGTGGTTAGTGTAGGCTTGTGAATCCCCACTCAGAGATGAAGCTCACAGGGTGTGGTCTTGTGCCAGGCGCTATCTCTCAGCCCAACCTATTCTGCAGGGTTGCTGTGAGGATAACATGGGGAGGAAAACTACGTACACCATCCTGAGCTCCATGGAGGAAGGGTGATGCAAACAATCGATCAATAAATTTCTGCATCAGTTTCCACGTTTATATTTTAAAAGTCCACATGGAAATTCGTATGCATTTTTTAAAGCATATTTGCAAACAATTTCCCCAAATGTAATGTTGTTTTGTGCACACTTTTGGGCTAAAGAACTACATCACAAAATCCAGGGAAGTGCAGGTTTCAAAGGATAGCTGTCTTCCAGTTTGCTTATTGGTTAAGGGAATGCAAATTAGATCGGGTTACATTAAAATGGGAATTGAGCAAATTCTACCCCTGCCCCCATCACTGGGCATCTCTATTTTGAGAGCATGGGAAAATTGTGCTTATTTCACATATCCTTTTATTTGGCCTGTGGAAGGTGTTTCCTGGGGGAAACATCTCAGGGAACTGGAAGAAACTTGATTTGTTTCAGGAGGAATCTGATGTCCTTGTTTCTGTTGGCTATTGGTTTTTATGTTGCTTTCTGTTTTTGTTTGTTTGTTTGTTTGTTGAATGTATATGCTGTTCTGGGCCAGCCGTTCCATATCAGGAACTCCAAGGCTTCATTAGAGGAGCTGAACAAGAGCTCTGGGCCTGGGCTTGACAGCCTGGCAAGAGCCAGCTTCTCTTTTTAGCTGCCTCTCGCAGGCACGCCGTGATGCATGTGGGCGGCAGCAATTAGGAACTCTGACGAGCTCTTTCAGAGAAGACAAAATAATCTCAGGGTTTTGCAGAAGCAAAATGACAATTTTCTCCTACTGAGATGGAGCTACTAGAGAGCCACCTGTTTGATCCAGAGGGGAAGTCTGGAGATGTGGGCAGCTGCTGACGTTTGCTTTGGGAACTGAGGATTAAAACATGGCTACGGGGAGCTTCATTGATGATATCCCAAGTATCGCCTGCTTCTCCAATAGGAACCTGCCCATGCTTCCATGATTTTCCTTGGTCCTTGGGACAGAGCCAGCCCTACCATTAGCATGGCCACAATGAGCCTCATTGATGATAACTCATGTATCATCTACTTCGGCTGTAAGAACCAGCCCATGCCTCAAATACCTTTGTTGGAGGCCTTGCGTTGGGACCTTGGGCCAGCCCTACTGTTAGAGTTAGGCTCCTGTCCCTCAGGCAGCAGGTGCTGGGGAATGGGGAGCAGTGGCAAGGTGCTGAGGGGCACAACTGTGTCTATGCTCCATGCAGCCTCCCCTGAAGAAACCTGCTGCCTGTAGATGGTGTGGAGGACACTGTCCTGTTGCCAGTGTTGAAGTAAGATCCAGCTGCTATCTGGTCAGCTTCCATCCATGAAATAAGGGTTGCATCTTGTCCATCTCAGGCAACAAATGTCCTTTGCCATCAGGAGGCACCCAGACTGTGGAAGTTTCTCCTTTAGTTGTGGGATAGTTTAGCAGTGGCATCAAAGCTGAAGAGACTTGGTAGAAGTGTTTGTTCTGTTGCTTCTAGTTTTTAGGCAGTTGACTCTGGTGGTTCTGCTCCTTAAGAGAGATTTCCAATCCCTTGTTTGGGTCCTGCTTTCCTTTCCTTTCATTCCTCTGCTTTGCTGATTTATTGCATTATATCCAGGGCCAGAACCACCACTTGGTTGCCTCGGTAGCCTCAGTCAGGGGCTAAAGTGCCCTGGCAGGAGAAACCACCTGTCCTGGGGAAACCAATTCACTGGGTGGCTGGTTTAAGGAGTCACCCACCATTTCCCTTTCCCTCATGCCCCGCAAAGAGCATTGCACCTGAGAATTGCGGGGAAATAAAATGGCATAGTCAAGCTGCACAGCACTCATTTCAGTGCCACTGGGTAATGAAATCCTAGACGGAATGAAAATGTGCATGGGGGTTTAAAAACAAAACTAAGGTACCTTGTAAACCCTTTACTCCAAAAGAAAAAATATTACAATAAATAGCATTTAACAAAAAGGTGCAGTGAAATCTCTCTCTTTTTAAATCATGGAGATATTTCTTCCTGATCTTCCTTCTCACATCATCATCTGTTATTTGTGTGCATTTGGGGGAGATTTGCATCTTTGTTATTATTTCTAGTAAATGTGCTTGCAGGATCTATATTTATGTCTTTACGGTGCTGTCCTATGCTCCTCTACTCACAAGTCTCCTTGTTTTCAATGGCACTTACTCCAAGGTAAATATGCATAGGATGAAAGCCTTGATTGGTGTTTCCAACAGCAACCAGTGCTTTCAGACACCCAGCCACTTTGACGGGGGTGGTTTATATACACAGCAGCTTCTGGGGAAAGAGGTGTCAGGGCTCAAATCTTCCAGGAAACCTCCTCCCTCTAACTCTGAGCTGTTGGGACAAGGAGTGGGTGAATCTGTCAACTTCAGTTCCCCTCTGTTTCTCATTTTTTCTAGTCTTAAGTTCATTCCTCCACATTTCCACACCAGTTTGCATTTTTCTAACAAAAGTTCTCATAAAAATTCATCATGAGGATGTGAACTCACCATTGTCTTCAGTCTCAGAAGGCGGCTTCACCTCCAGCACATTCAACATCTTTTCCTTGCAGAAGCTCACAGGCACAAAATCATGCAGCCCCTCCAGGTAGGCAGGGCCAACTAGAGTACAGACCTTGTCAGCCTATAAAAAGCTTCAGCAGCCTTCAGTTCTCTGCTGAAACAGCATCCTTTTATAGTCATGGTTGGAGGACAAGCTCAAGTCATCTGGGCTTGCTAGGAGCTAGGATCTGGGCTTGCTAGCTTGCTAGGATCTCTTGAAGCTGAGATCTCTTGATCTCAGCTTCAAGAGACTTAACTACAACAGTTGACTTGGCCCACCCAGCCTCAGGAGAGACAGCTTGACCTTGCCCATTTTTTCTGTGATCTTCAAGGCCCGCAGAGCAGGATATATTGTGCTAACAACAGTCTCTACACCATTTATGGAGGCTGTGGGGGAAGGCAACAATTCTGCCCATCGTTTTACCTTCCATCTGTTTCCTCAATTGTCAGTTCTGCCTCCTTATCCTTTCTCTTTACTTAGCCAGGCTGCCCCATAATGAAAGCCTTCTAAAAAATTCCCCATCCAGGAGACCTGGAAGATGTTGTCGTTCCACCCTCTTTGAAGAAGGGTCTTGCCTCTCTAGCTTGTTCCATAAAATGGGAGTCTGGCAATTGTGTCATTAGCAAAGTGACTTGCTGTGTGACTGATGGGGGCCACACACACACACACACACCAGGTGATTGTGGCTGTGAGGTGCATACCATTTTAGTTATGCACTATGCCCTGAAGTGATTATCTGTTGGAGGAATTGTGGGTGATTAATGGTGGCTGAATAACTTGCAGCATCCATAGCAGATTGCTGGACTGCCATCTGTGAACTGTAAGCCAACCTGGTGTCACCAGTGTAGGAAGGAGACTATCAAAGACCACTTGGTTGTCCATAGCCATCCCTACACCTACCAAACTTTCTCATTAATCTGATACAAAACAGTTTGACTTCGGATAACTGTAGTTTGCACGAATGCCTACAACCAAATGCTATGAATGAGCTGTTCGCCATAATTGATTACCTGTGAAAAGGCTTGTGCCATCACCTCAGGGATCATCCCACATTCTCCCTCTCCCTGTCACTTCATAAAGTACATTATTCATCTTGTTAATCATGATTTATCTTGTTAAAAGCATGCCATTAAAAAACCCAACACCACTGCTACAGTATTTCTTTTTCCTATGTCTTTAATTCATCTTTCTCCACAACAAAGGAACAGGCTCAAGGTCATGAGTTGGGTGAAAGATCCCAGTGCTGCAGGGGGTTGGAGCTAGATGATCATCGTGATCCCTTCCAACTCTGTACTATCAGTCAGGTCTTTATCGGGGGAGACAAAGACCCCCCACAAAAGGGACCCTCTTAAATCAAGAAGAATGGACTTCAAATTTCATCAGATGATGACAGCAAGATCCTGCTTAGGGTTGGGTTTGAGTGCATGAGAAAGTTCCCTGCAAGTTTGACTCGAGGTGCAGCTATCAAGGAACAAGGCAACCCAGTGAACTCTCCCTGCGCTCCTGCACTCCTTCGCCAGATCATCTCAGAGTTGCTGCTTCCTGAGAAATCCTCCAGGTGATTTTTTTAGGGCGAGGTAATGCACAAAAGAGTCAGACTGTCTGAAAATGCAAGAAGCCGAGACAGGGCGAGCTCCAACTTGCAGATCAGCAGTTTTTTTGGGGGGTGGAATTTATATTTGGGACGCAGAAGAAGGCATTGGTGGAGGAAATGCAAATATAAGCCTGGCTACTTCTCAAGTAGGCGCTGTGGTCTAAACCACAGAGCCTAGGGCTTGCCAGTCAGAAGGTCGGCAGTTCGAATCCCAGCAATGGGGTGAGCTCCCGTTGCTCGGTCTCTGCTCCTGCCAACCTAGCAGTTCGAAAGCACGTCAAAGTGCAAGTAGATAAATAGTTACCGCTCTGGTGGGAAGGTAAACTGCATTTCCGTGCGGTGCTCTGGTTCGCCAGAAGCAGCTTAGTCATGCTGGCCACATGACCTGGAAGCTGTACGCCGGCTCCCTCGGCCAGTAAAGCAAGACGAGCGCCGCGACTGGACCTAATGGTCAGAGGTCCCTTTACCTTTACCTTACTTCTCAAGATAGAAAGCAAGGTAGATAAAGAGCAGCACATTGCTCAGCCATGGAATAAAGGGAGGACCAGCACAAACACATTATGAAAGAGTCATTAAAAACTCATGGGGAGATTTCAATTAATTTGAACTACAGACCAAATTGCACCCATCAGAACTTTTCTTAACTGATGATCGCCCATTCTACTTACTTCTACTTGGCTCCTCCACTGCCAGGATTGAAGAGACCAGCTCAGAGTACCCATTGTACCAATGACAGCCCCTCCATAGAGTCACAAACCAGTCACTATCTAGAAATATTGACACATCACCATTGCATGTGATTCTGCAGGGATGACCCAAGACACTTTGCTGCCTGAGATGAAGGAGAGGATAGTGCCTCCTGCCCACTGATGTACAGAAGTTGACCAGAATGAGAACTGAATCTTACTTCAACATTGGTGATGTGACAGCATTCTCATCACAGCACAAGACAGCAGGCTAGCTTAGGTGTGCAGGGCAAGTGCTGTGGCAAATACAGGAGTGTCCTTGCCCCTGCCACCCACCACCACCTGCCACTTGAGCATCAGCCTCACTCTATGTTGCCCCTGTAGCCTGGAGCTTCTAAGTATGCCCTGTTTGCAGAGTTATTTATGGCCCACTATATACTGGTAATTCCCATACCCAGATGTGACACACACACACACACACACACACACACACACCTCTCAAGGAGGATGAATCATTCGGCTTGGGTTTCTCTGTTTCCCATTTTTCAAAACTGAAATTCAATTCACTTTTCCACATCTGTTGTTGTTCTTTTAATCTGCATGAAAAACCACCAGCATTTCTCCTAATATACACATTTTCTGTATGCAACATTGTCTAACGTACATACTTGTTGCAAGCACAATGCATTTTTAAAAAACAGATTTGCCTCTTTATGCCCACTTCTGCCTTTTGTACACACAACCCTTTTTGGGATGGCAAACTGCACCACAAAATTGGGGAAAATGTGAATTCTGAAGGACAGCTACAATTCATTTCAAGTGCAATTTTTGTGTATGGGAGAGGGGAGTTTTACCTTAAAAATACAAACCAAGCTGAATTTGTCCCCCTCATCCCTTCCTTCAGACCAAATATGTTGCCTGACCCTTCAGTAAGATGGAAAGGAAAAGGTGACCCATTTTATCTGCCTTCTCCTTTTGGTTTGCTTTCTCCCCTTCTGAATGGAATCCCATTAGTTTGTCTGCTCTCCCCACAGAACAAACCCTGTCATGTTTCCCTTTCCCATTTTACAGCTCAAAATAGCAGCTCCCGTCTGGCTGCTTTCAAGGCAAGGAGGCAGCATGTGGCATTGTGCAGCGCATGCCAAGCGCCAGTGAGTCAAGGGCTGCAACAGCTAAAATAATAGAAAGGCTGCTTTGCATGGTTTGGGAGCTGGGAACAGCAGGGCAGTGCCCACCATGGACCTTAAGAATGCAAAAAGATCCTGCTGGCCATTGGCA
Organism: Podarcis bocagei; assembly: GCF_964188305.1. Classification (NCBI taxonomy): domain Eukaryota; kingdom Metazoa; phylum Chordata; class Lepidosauria; order Squamata; family Lacertidae; genus Podarcis; species Podarcis bocagei. The sequence continues at coordinate 7,942,490 of NC_138141.1, read as the reverse complement.
CATCAAGTCCAACATCCTGTTCCCGCAGTGGCCAACCCAGATGCCTATGGGAAGCCCATGTGCATGACATGAGCACAACAGCACTTTCCCCTCCTGCAGTTTCCAGCAAATGGTATTCAGAAGCATAAATGGTCTAGGGCAGCCTTTCTCAACCTGTGGGTCCCCAGGTGTTGTTGAACTACAACTCCCATCACCCCTAGCTAGCAAGGCCAGAGCTCAGGGATGATGGGAGTTGTAGTCCAACAATACCTGGTGACCCACAGGTTGAGAACCACTGGTCTAGGGGAAGCACATATCATGGTGAGCTTGAAAACATGTGTACAACCAGGTCCTTTTCCCCCAGCGGGAACTCACTGGAATTCAGTTCTAGCACCTCTCAGGTGGGCACCATTGCCATTATAAGAGAACAAGGGAGGTGTTTGTGGTGAGTTCTGGCATCTCTTTTTCTAGAAAAACAGCACTGTTTACAATCCTTCCTTTTCCCTGTTGCTGTCTTCAGTGTTTTCAAGAGCTGAAAGCACAACCACAGAGAACTTCTTTCTTTCTTTCTTTCTTTCTTTCTTTCTTTCTTTCTTTCTTCCTTCCTTCCTTCCTTCCTTCCTTCCTTCCTTCCTTCCTTCCTTCCTTCCCAGCCAGCACTGATGTCTGGGCCTGATTAAAAGCAGAAACCGCAGAGATGTGGCTGATTTTGGTTCTGTTCTCCAGGAATAAATAAAGGTGTGGCTGCTCCAGCTGCGCACCTGACCAGAAGGCAAACAGCATGTCACCAGAGGGTCACCAGTGGAGAACCACAGGCCCCTTCAGTCAGCACATTCCAAGGAGATGAATCAACATCCAGTGTAAGCTAATGACTGCTCTTCACCCTGGGGCAAAGAATGCAGCAAAGGAAAGGAAGGAGGTGCCGTTTGCTGATAATCTATGAATCCGCAGCTGAACAGAACAATTCTATCCCATACACCCTATATCAGGGGTGAGGAGCTGGAGCCCCAGGAGCAGAATGTGACCATCAAAGCCTATCTATTTGGCCCTTGAGATTCTTTCCAAGATGTACCTTCTTCACAGTTGCCACTATGGGATTGAATCCCACCCAACAATAGTGGCAGTCTTGATGATGGCTTGGATGCACTGACCATGTAATGAAAGCTGCAATCCTAAAGACTAATGAATGTGAGATCCCCACAGACCTCTGCATGCCTTATTTCTGAGCAGACATGCTTAAAACCATGTTGCATTGTAGGAATACTATACAGATGCATTTGCAAGTTGTACCGAAATAAATGAAACTTTGCTTCCAAGTAAACGTGCTTAGCATAGGGATGCGAACCAAACATGCAATGCAATAAAGGAAACGTACTTATAAAGAAAGTTACTCCATGTTTGTCTGGCTTTTCAAAGCCCAGCTTGAATTTAAAAGGTCATTGCAATTCTTCTGGAAAACTCTTGGCCTTTCTTGGGCACCACAGTTCCAGGGCAGCCCTGGAGAATGCTGTGCCCTTAGTGTGCAGTCTTAGGGCACAGACAGTGCAGTAACAAGGAAAGTTTTAGGTGGTCTTAAAGGATGGAGTACAACAGACCAAACTGCACATTCCCTTGTGCATCTATTTCCCCCCCATCACAATACGTGATAGGCAAATTGATCCATTTTGGTCTCTCTATTTTTCCACCCTTAAGTTCATTTCTCCACATTTCCAGTTTGCATTTTTTTAAAAAAAAGTCCTCGTGAAAATCCAGCAGTGTTGTAGTGCAAATCTACCTCCACATGAAATTTTGCCTAATACATAGATTTTTACAAAACAATTTCCCCAAATACAATGCATTTTTAAATGCTGCTTTCACGAGTATATGATTTTTTCCCCTGCACAAATTACCCAAGTACAGGCATATTTGTACACATTACCTGGCTGGAGAATTGCATGTGCAAATTTCTATGGCTGGCCCTCTTTTGATTCACATGTTGCTTCAAAAAGTGTGTGCTAAGTCAGTTCACTTATGAATGCAAACCGAAACAAATTTGTAATCATAATAGGAGTCACAGGGAAGGGCAGGATAACAATCAGGTCTATGGGGGTGTGGATATTAGTGTTTCAACCCTTTCATCCCATGCTGTAGAGTGGACAATGCTAGGATGGCCAGACAAATAGCTTGACCTGGCAAAAGGCAGCTTCCCGGGAGCTTTATAGATGCAGTCTCAAATACTGGCTTGCACCAGGTTTGCTCTCAGTGCAATGTCTGTCAAAATTCCAGGGGTTACTACAGGTTGCACCGGTTTTGCCATCTTCCAGCAATTCCTTTGCCTTTCGGAGCTTGTGCAGACAACTCCTGGGATTAGTATGCAACATGGTCTAGTGGGGAATATTGTTCTGGATCCGCCCCGTCTCCTCCCCTTGTTTTGTGTCTGGCAGAGGGTGCGGCGTAGGAGGGCTTGATGAGTATGCCATCAAAAGCATCCCGTTCCCCAGTGTGGAAGGCAGAGGCTGTGAGGTTGTGTTTACAGTGCGCTTGTGCTAAAGGCAGACCAAAATGTTTGTGCATGTTGGGAATACTCTTGGCCATTATCCAGAATGTCTTATGAAAAGACAGGCTGCGGTTTCAGCATGACAAGAGCCATGGGTATTATGTAAGCGGAGATGAGAGAGTGTTGATGAGAGGCAGAAAGCAAAGAGGGCAGGAGGAACAGACTGAGAGGGTCTGGCAGAGAGAGATAGAAAGATGATCCCAACCACATTTGGCTCTGGCTCCACCCACATTTGACTTCAGCTCCTCCAGCCAACTATCAGGTCTGGCTCCATCCACGGTTGGCCCTAGGCCCCAAGATTTCTGTTTCCATGGGTCACTGGCCCTCCATGGAGAAAAGATTCCCTGCCCTGATCCTCTGCACGTCTGCTGAAACTGAAAGTCAGCCCTTCTGTGTGTTCTGGATGGGGGAAGGGGGGAGATGAAGAAAGAAGGAAAGGCATTTTGCACATGCTCATAGACTTCCTTAATTATTCTTTCGTATGTTCCATGGCTGAGCCCCTCCAGAAACCAATTTCCAGGAATCAAATTCAGGCTCTCCATGGTTCAAATTCAGGAGGTTAGAAGACTCTTCCAGGTCCAGACCAAGGAATGCCCCATCTAGTGGTGCTGTGGGTTAAACCACAGAGCCTAGGACTTGCCGATCAGAAGGTTGGCAGTTCGAATCCCCGCGACGGGGTGAGCTCCCGTTGCTCAGTCCCTGCTCCTGCCAACCTAGCAGTTCGAAAGCACATCAAAGTGCAAGTAGATAAATAGGTACACTTCCGGCGGGAAGGTAAATGGCGTTTCCATGTGCTGCTCTGGTTTGCTAGAAGCGGCTTAGTCATGCTGGCCACATGACCTGGCAGCTGTACGCCGGTTCCCTCAGCCAATAAAGCGAGATGAGCGCCGCAACCCCGGAGTTGGCCACGACTGGACCTAATGGTCAGGGGTCTCTTTACCTTTACTCCCACCAAAGCTAGGCAGAAGCTCTCCTCCTCTACCACTCAGCGATGCAACCAGGGCAGGACTTCAGGACAGAAGCCAACCTAGCAGAATGAGCAAGAGGGTTCACAAATGCAGGAATGCTGACATGTCACATTTTGAAGTAGTACACACCAGGTTGCATCTAAGTAAGTTCTACACAAAGTAGACTCATTGAAATTAATGAATCTAAATTAGGCAGGACTGGGAGAAATGCTTTACAGTACCTGAAATCTTGGCGAGCCTCTGCCAGCCAGGGGCCTGGATGAACCCATGCCCTGACTCTATGAGGCAGTTTCATGGCGCCTGTCTGTGAACACGAAATACAACTTTCATGTTGAGAGAACTTTCCTGTTTTCTCTGAATGCAAGTGCAGTTTGGGGTAATCTTAGATTTGGGATGAAAAGTGTGGTATCCATGTTTGTCTTCAGAGTAAACCCTAATGCAGGCATAGGCAAACTCTGCCCGTCAGACGTTTTGGGACTACAACTCCCATCATCCCTAGCTAACAGGACCAGTGGTCGGGGATGATGGGAATTGTAGTCTCAAAACATCAGCCCTGAGTGCTCACTGGAAGGACAGATCCTGAAGCTGAGGCTCCAATACTTTGGCCACCTCATGAGAAGAGAAGACTCCCTGGAAAAGTCCCTGATGTTGGGAAAGATGGAGGGCACAAGGAGAAGGGGACGACAGAGGACGAGATGGTTGGACAGTGTTCTCGAAGCCACCAGCATGAGTTTGACCAAACTGGGAGAGGCAGTGGAAGACGGGAGTGCCTGGCGTGCTCTGGTCCAGGGGGTCACAAAGAGTCGGACACGACCAAACGACTAAACAACAACAACATCCAGCAGGAGACGTGGTGCGTGCAAAGCTGGCTCAACTTGGCTCCTTCCTCCCGCTCCTCCTCCGCAGCAGTGGCGTAGCGTGGGTTGTCAGCACCCGGTGCAAGGCAAGTAATTTGCGCCCCCTAACCCGTGGATTTGCGCCCCCTAACCCTAACCGCCAGATGTTGCGCCCGGTGCGGCCGGCCCCCCCTGCACCCCCCCACGCTACACCACTGCTCCGCAGCCCCTTCCCCGCCCTCCGTCTCTATCCCACATGGGACCCTATCCCTCTCTCCCTCCCTCCCTCCCTGCCAGCGAGGGCAGCCGGCACGTGCCGCCCCTTGGGGACTCCTCTGCTTGCAGGCCCTTCCTCCTCCCCCGCCCGCGCGACCTTCCCTCGCTCTCCGTCACGCGCAGGGCAGCTGCCGGAGGCGCCCGAGGCGCGCCCGTCTCCCCTTCGCCGCGTGCCCAAAGTCGCTCGAGCAGCCAATTAGAGCCGCGTGTGCAAAAGCCGCGCCGCCCTCCTCGCTCTCCCCCGCCCCCCCCGCGCGGCGCCTCCTCCGCCTCGCCAATTCCGTGCCAGTGGCGGCGCGGCGCGAGAGGAGCAGCCCTGGCCGGGCCCGCGGCGAGAGGAGGAGGAGGAGGCGGCGGCGCGATCGCCCGTGCTTTGCGCTCCGGAGGTGGCAGCAGGCTGCAGCGGAGAGGCAGCTTCAGGTGAGGGCGGCGCGTGGAGTGGCAGGATCCGAGCCCGGGGCGGGAGGAGGCTGGGACGCGGGGAGTGGGGTGGGATTAGCCCGGGCTGGGAAGCGCGTCTCGGTCGCGCATTAGGGACAAAACGGCGGGAGCTGCCTCGTAGGAAGTGCAGAGCATTTTAGCTCGCCAGGGTCCGCACTAGCTGGCCACGGCTCTGTTGCGGACTCTTTACCTGGAGACGCGCCGGGGATCGAACCCGGGACGTTTGTGCGCGCAAAAAGCAGGTGCGCTGGTACGCTTGCTCCAATTCGGGTGCTTTTGATTGCTGCTCGAACCGCCGTCTCCTGCGGGGAGGGGAAGGGGCATGTTGTGTAAACAGAAGCAGACAGACAAAACCAGACAGCATCCATCATGTGCCCCGTGCGCGCGCACCGCACATCACAGAGGTTTGGGTAGGTAGGAACGGTTTCCCAAGGTGGGTCCAATGAACAACTTAGCGCATGGACAGCTCTTGCAGGAACAAACCCACCTACCCACACCAGACATGGGCTACCTGTGCCGGCACATTGGTATGCGCAAAAAACAAGTCTGTGCCCGGTGTGCTGTTCTCACAGTTGGGAGAGCATTGTGTTTCCTGTGCCAGGAATGCAGACTGCTCAGGGCACAGGGAAGAAGTGCATGTCTTCAGAAATAACGCCTGGCGCACAAGTCGCGCCAAGCATCTGATAATGAGACTCAGGGCCGTTCTAATACAGTGGAGCTGGGCATAGCCAGCATTTATTGACGGCACTTGCACACAGTGTATCTTCAATAGGCAGCATGATTTGGGGAGCATAGCTCAGTGCTGAGGGGGAGGGACCATACCTCAGTGACAGAGCCCCAGCTTTCGTTTGGGGTATTTCTAGGTAAAAGGGTTGTATAGCCAGGTGGTAGAGAATACCCTGGAGACCTCCTGGCAGAGTAGACAAAAGGGATAATAGAGAATCTAGAGAATAGGGGTAAGTGATGATAGGTAACGTTAATAGGTTGAATTCAGTAGATTAAAAGGGAGAATAGATAATAAACGGACAAATTGTTTGAGCGGGTGTAGGGCAGCTTTCTTTCTTTATGGCATCAGTTCTAGAATAAGCTGTGTTTGGAGCTCTAGACCAGTTGCAAAAGATAAGCTGTTGTGAGCCGGTTGCATGAATAGCTTACAGCAGTGGTTTTCAACCAGTGTGCCGTGGCACCCTGGGGTGCCTTGAATGATGGTCAGGGGTGCTGTGTGGAACACTGGCCCCTGTCCTTCTTTTCTTCCCACCCTCCTCTGATGTCCTTGCGTGTCTCTGCCTCCCAAAGGCTTGCAGCTCTGGTTACAAGCTCCCCAGGCGGGCCAGGGGGCGTTTCCTAGGCCCCTGTGGGGCAGTGTGAAGAGGCACCTCTCTTTGGGACAGGGGAGCAGCTCAGAGACCAGGGGTGGCAGCTGTGGCTCCCCAGAGGACTCCCAAGGGGAGAGGAGAAGAGGCTGAGGGAACACTCCATAAGGGAAGGTGTTCGAAAAAGGGCGAGAGGCTGCCAGCTCTTCAGGCAAGGGGTGATATAACTGGACTCCTGAGCCCCACAGAGGTGCCTCAGAAAGAATGTAGTTGGTCAAGGGAGCCGTAGACCCAAAAAGGTTGAAAACCTCTCGTTTACAGTACAGTAAACGTGTTAGTCTTTTTGTCCCGCAAGACTCTGGCTCCTATTCCCTTCCCTATAATTCCCAGAGGGATTCATCAATTGATCGATCAAGTTCTCTTCCCAGGGAGCTCTGGGAATTCCAGTTCTGTGAGGGGACTCTCAGCACCCTTAAAAAACTTCAGTCCCCATAATTCTTTAGAGTGGTATGATACTGCTTTAAATGTATAGCAGACATGGAACCTCTGTTGTTCTTGCTGCAACAGACAAACACGTCCGCTCCTCTGGAATTTGTCACCAATGCTGAAAGCAGCTGACCTGGAAGAAAGAGTGGATTTGCTCATGTTGGGAATATGATGAAGACCGTAGTTCTTGTTGATTTCCTTTCTTCCCCACCTACAGTGCGCCTGTCCACCCACTCACCCCCATGCATACATAATGAAACTTGTTTGTGGCAGCATGCCAAGAGGTATAGCTCTAGATTGGTTGGTTTGGTGACATATTTTATGTATTAGTGGAAGGGGACCCCTCTTAGATGAAATGCCATGCTTGTGATAAAAAACCCTTTGTGGTGAAATGTACCATGCCTAGGTTGTGATCGTCTTGATGTGGTCGGTGCAGATTTGAACTGACTTTAAGACCTGCTGTTCCCTTTTGTTTTCAAGCGGGCTCACTTGCAGTTAAGCATTCTTAGAACTGCCATCTGAAAAACTGCTGTGTTTTTGTGCAGAAAATACTCCAGCCATTCACAATGTAATGCCCAGGTCTTAGGAGACAACTGTCTGTGGTGTCCAGCAAAATGCTGCAGCATGCATTGTTCACGAAACGGTGCTCACCGTTAGCGAAGTCTCACCACGGCATTTGAATGTATTTCACCCAGAGTGAACAGATAATGGGCCATTCCAGATGTTCTCTTTTAATTGCAACAACAATCTGCGGGAAGCAGAGCTAACCTTCCCCCCTGCTGCCATCGGACCCCTTGTCATTCATTACAGACAGACAGGAGATCACACTGCTGCTGCTGCTGAATGTTTCACATCCTTCTTCATGTGCAGAGTCTGAGGCTACTTAAGTTCATGACATGTGTATTTATCTGATTTGTTTTGTAAACTTGGAGTGGAGAGGGAGAGAGAGAGAGATAGAGAGAGAGATGGTTTTTTAAAAAATAATATTTATGCCCCATAGAATTCCAGTGCTTGAATACTCATCAGCACCATCATATTCTGCAACGAAGCAATTTTTGTTGTCTATCTATCCACTAATTTTCGCATCAGGGAACCAGTGCTGCCATCCTAAGCCCATTTACCAGGGAATAAGCCTCATTAAACTGAATGAGATGTAGGATCATATCCAACCAACTTCTATCTGGAGTAATTCATTGGAATTAATGACTTTAATTTGCTCATGTTTCTTAATATCAGTGGGTCTACTCTGAGTAGGGCTAAAATTTGATACAAGCCTGTACAAGGCATGTATGGATTTGCATTGTGAGAAGAAATGCTATACACATTGTAAAAGCAATGGGAGCTCTTTAATGAAATGTTAAATTTCGAAGTACAGTGCTATGGAGAAAATCTGGTGGTAGTTGTTTTACACCATCTGGGTAAGTCCTAAACAGAGAGAAGGTAGGAAGTTGTCTTACACCAAGCCTACCTCAGTCTTGTCCACACTGGCTGGCAGCAGCTTTCCAAGGCTTCCGTCTGGGAAGACTCCCATCCCATCAATGTGAGGGATTGAGCCTAGGACCTTCAGCGTGGAAAGCATATGCTGTACTTCTCCTTTCCTTTTGCCTGTTCTTTGACCACCGAAAACTTTCCCATGGAGGAAATCCAAACTCCTGGCACTGGTGGGGTAAGATCATCATCTGGGAAGTACACTTCCCTTGCAATTGTGAAGTAGTGGCTGGTACCCATTGCGATTGGCGGGGTGGGAGGCAGGGAACCCAAACAGTAAGTGGAAGCCCGAGCCAATGACAACAAATTCTAGTTTTGTCCCCGTCTTCCTCTGTGCTGATTTCTACAAGGGAACCACTGAGACTCAGCAGGGCCGTATTGGACCAGCCCCCACCAAATGTAGCCCTACTGACACCCCATTCCTTCCACCTGGTGGCAAGATGGTTGCAGAGCATTGTTTCTGCTTCATGACACAACTTTTGCCTTTCGGACCTGAATCCATCCATTCCAGGCCTAGGCAAACTCGGCCCTCCAGATGTTTTGAGACTACAGTTCCCATCATCCCTGACCACTGGTCCTGTTAGCTAGGGATGATGGGAGTTGTAGTCCCAAAACATCTGGAGGGCTTAGTTTGCCTATGCCTGATCCATTCCAATTGAGTTTAGACCCTGTAGTGATAGGCTTGGGGATCTGGCAGAGTCCTAGAGCCCTCCCACCTCCTACCCCAAGCTGGGAAAGTGCTAAGTAGGTTTTGGGAAGGAGACAGGAGGACCCGAAGACCCTGTCAGAGCCTTGTGCCCCCTTCCCAAAGTCCAGCGCCTTGCTTATCAGGCTTTGCTCAGCTCAACGGCCAGTGCGTGCGCTGGACACACAGCTCTAAATCCACCCTGGCCCCTGTTGGTCATAGAAAGTTCTCTTTTCCCAGATCACACTATTCAGTCACCTAGCCTGTATTTTGTGGCCTGACTGGCAGCAGCTTCCCAGGGTTTCAGCCAAAGAGCCTTTTCCCATCACCAGCTGCTATCTAATCCTTTTAACTGGGATTGGACCTGGAACTGTTTTCATGCAAAACATGTTCTCTTCCGCTGAGCTCCAGTTCTTGTTCACAAACATCAGGCCAGCTCCCATCATTCCTTGTTTTGCCTTGATCCATATTTTTGAGGAGTGGGGGAAATAAAAGGGAAACTGGAAAGGGTTTTTAAGACTCAACTGCAAGCAGCCTTTGTGACTTAAGGCCTCTCCCTGGAGGTGGAGGGGGTGTGATCAGAGCCAAAGCAAGGACCTTGTGATCATTGTGTTTTTCAAATGCTTTAGGAGGAGGGTGCAACATAATAGGTAGGAGTGAGCGCAGATGTGGTTTCCGTGGAGCGCACCACCTGGAACAAAAGTCCTAATGAGGCTGTGCTATCTAGAATTCCTGATAGAGCAGTGCCAGATGCGAGCTGAATACCTCACTTCATAATTATTGCTGGAGTGTGGTTTGCCAAGGTTTGCTTCAGGCACAGCAATTGAACCGGCCAGGCATTGTTTGCAAATGGTTTTGATTTTTGGCCGGCATTGGCAAGCAGCTCATGGGATGTCTCTGTGACCTCCTGTGCAAATGTCTCTGGAGCTCTGAGGACACAGTAATACCTTGTTTTGGAAATTGCTGTTTTTTGAAGAACAGCAGTTTCCCCCCCGGCTGCAGCTGGCTGCATAGAAACAGGCAGCAATCTTCTTTGCATGCTTTTCCTGACATGCAGGAACTGTGCTGGTTAGCTTTACCCCAGCGCAAACAGCATGAACCTCTGTAATCAGAGGTCCTTTCTGCACACAGCTGCATGCACAATGCTTGCGCGTCGACTTGGAATCCTGATTGCGCAGGGTTCCAGGTTGCCCGGAGGAAGCCTTTGCACATGCAACTGTCCACACAGAGACTTGCTCCCTGCAGGCATTTGTGCATGGATGACAAGGGATGGAGCTGGTTGGTGCAGGATGGCTAATTTCAAACACTGCTGAAATGAAAGTATGATAAAATGATAGATGGTGTGAAATCAGAGATCTGGTGAATTATGGGACAAGGAAAAGAAGTGGAGCATAAGCATGGTTTAAAACATGGGTGGGGAACCTCAGGCCCAGGGAGCAATTGTGGCCCTCCAGATCTCTCTGTTTGGCCCTTGAAGCTCTCCCCAGCCACATTTCTGCTTTGTACCCTCCTTGGCTGCTAATACTGCTTCTTGCTTGCCTGGGTGGAGGTGGACAGAGAGGTGGTGTAAGGATTTGCAGAAATGAGCCCATCATGCAAAGGTAATGTTCTCAGTCATTTTTGCCTCTGGACCCACCCACCACATGCATCATGTGGCCCCTGGAAGGTTCTCAGGAAGGAATGTGGCCCTCAGGCTGCAAAGGGTTTAACATGAATGGCACGGTGCACCAGATGCAAAATGTTTCCCCTTTCTGTCTGGCGTGTGTGCAAAGCGACACTGGTTTTAGATGGAAGCACAGCTTCTAGCCTCAAAGTGGAAGCAGCTGGATAGTACTTGGTTGAGTGTGTGTGTGTGTAACCAGAACAGCACACTTGCACACTCTGTCCCCCCGAGTCTTGCGCATCCCAGCCGTGCTGTACTGTACCCTTCATCCTGGCAGCTCGCTGGCTGCCGAAACCACCCGGTTCTCTGTTTGAGGCAGTCCCTGTCCCTGACAACACACCCTCTGCTTGGCACTGCGAGCTGCTAAAATTGGGTTTAGCTTGCTGTGCCACCACGTTAGTCATTGGCAGGCAGGGCTGAAACATGGTGGGAGGTTGATGAACGGTAGTCTTCTGCTTGGAAACTAGCAGCTTTAAAGTTACCGGATTCGGGAGGGAAGAGAATGCTGTAAGCTGAACTTGAGCCCTAGCACGAGATGAAGCAAAGAAATTGTTTGACCTTGGTTGAATGATGTCCAAGTCCTAGTTTGCTCCTTCCACACTAGTGCTTTTTCTCTGACATCCTTTTATTTGCTTCCATTCTGTTGTTGTTTTTCCTGTGTCATTCTTTTGTTTATTTGGAGATCTGATTAGTAGAGTTTGCTTTTGTTGCTTGCAGAAATACAATTTCTGCTTTCCTTGTGCAGATGGTCACTTTGCTCTACCTCTCCATGCCATCAGAGGCTCACTCGACTGGGATATGGTCTTCTTGGTGGTGGCATCCAGGTTAGTGGAACATGAACCCCAGGAGCAAGGACTGGGGAGAAATGATATTCACTTTGCATTTAAAGGCGAACCTACCAAATTCATGCGTTCTAACACATGCACAAATGGAAATGCAGCCTTCCCTTGAAATTGACACTTCACCAAATTTTGCAATGCAATTCTCCTGCCAAATAATGTGAACTAAAATGCATATACTGAAGGTAAAGTATGCCTCAAAATGCATATATTACAGAAAATAGCATTAAAAAATGCATTAAGCAAGGAAACATTAAAGGGTAAAGGTAAAGGTACCCCTGCCCGTACAGGCCAGTCGTGTCCGACTCTAGGGTTGTGCGCCCATCCCACTTAAGAGGCCGGGGGCCAGCACTGTCCGGAGACACTTCTGGGTCACGTGGCCAGCGTGACGAAGCTGCAGCTGGCGAGCCAGCACCAGAGCAGCACACGGAAAAGCCGTTTACCTTCCTGCTATAAAGCGGTACCTACTTGCACTTATCTACTTGCACTTAGGGCTGCTTTCGAACTGCTAGGTGGGCAGGAGCTCACCCCACCATGGGGATTCGAACCGCCAACCATACAATCGGCAAGCCCTAGGCACTGACGTTTTACCCACAGCGCCACCTGCGTCCCTTGGAAGGAAACATTGCATTACAAAAATGTATGTATTAGACAAAATGGCAAAAATATGTGTGTTTTAGGAGAGATTTGCATTAAACTGCTGATCAATTTTAATGAGACTACTTAAAAAATGCAGACTTATGTGGAAATGTGTAGAACTGAACTTAAAATTGCAAAAATGATAAACTGAGAGAAACTGAAATTGGTAGATCAACCCCTGCCCAGCAGGACAACCTCTCCTTATTGGCATTTCAACAGTCTGTGAAAACCATTTTCTATGTTTAAGGGTTTAATCTTCTTCCCCTCTCCCCAGGGTATGTGGGGTGGGGGAATGTGATTGTTTTAACATATCTTTCTATATCTTGGAAGTCCACCTGGGGAGCCAAAAGGTAAAAAAATAAATATTTAAACAACAAATACATTTTAAGTGCTTATGTGCCTTTAATGAAAACCAGGACCTGGCTTTCCAAATGTTGTTGGACTACAACTCCCATCATACCTGACAATTGGCCAGCTTGGCTGGAACTGGTTGGAGTTGGAGTTCCACAGTATCTAGAGGGTCCCTCGGCCCATAATGTAGGCGGGACTTCCCTTTCTGGCAGTTGCTTTTCCAGGAGTGCAGATTTTGGTTGAACATTCAAAGTGCCTTGATAGTAAGAGCAGTTCAACAGCAAAGCCAATTACCCAGAGAGATGGTGAGCTCTTCCTTCCTGGAGATCCTCAGAAAAACGCTGGGCAGCCATCTGTTGGGGATGCTAGAGCACTGAATTGCTTTCACTGAGCAGGAGATTGAACGAGGTGCCCTCTAGCTCTGTGCTTCTGTGAGCCCCAGGTCTGCTTCTGGACTCGCTCCCTCCTCTCATCCTGTGCTGTTCTCTCTTTCCAAAATGGTAGCAAGCCGTAGTTTGCAGGAAATGATGGTTTGAGGTTGCCCGGAAAACCACGGTTGCCAGCCATGGTTGAAATCCTGGTTGCAAAACCTTCCTGTGTCATGATGATCCCTGAATCCAGCGGCAATCCAGAGGCAGGAGAGGCAGCAGCTGAGAAGCAAGATCAGGTTCAGGACTCTGAGGCAGCTCCTGAAGATCAAAGGACCATTGAGACTGAGGCTGGGGGACAGGATCCACCAGAGGAATCTCATAGACCACCAAGGCCCTCTCCTGAGCCTACCATCACACATCACCGGTCCAGTGGCACAAAGGATGCACCAGGAGGGAGGCTATGGAACAGAGGAGGACTGCCCATCTTCAGGCCGGGGGTTAACCCTTTGAGGCCCTGAAGTTCTCCATGGGACAGGTGGAGCTTGGAGGACATAGTTTGATGCCAGAGCCTTAGCTCCCAACCCTTGTTGGAGCAAGTTGGTCACTCAGAGTTGTCTGCAGTCCTGCATCTTCTGAGCAGCCCTACCTCCCCTCCCCTCCAGCCTACTAGCTCCCTTCTCCCTGGAATCTAGCATCGGACCAGGACACAGCATCCTCTCCATAGCCAATGGGAGGCCATCAGTAAGTGCATCTTTAAGGGCAGCCCCATGCAAAGCACATTGCAGCAGTCAATCCAAAGTAAAGGATACATTTGTCATCTCTGCCAAGCTAAGCAGTTGGCTCCTTATCTCTCTTGCCCTGACCTAGCCACTGTGATCCACATGACGGTCACCTCCAGACTTGATTATTGTAACTCACTCTACGTGGGGCTGCCCTTGAAATTGACCCAGAAACTCCAGCGGTTGCAGAATGCCGCGGCGAGACTCCTTCCGGGGTCCTCGCCGCGGGATCACATTCACCCGGTGCTATACCAGCTGCACTGGCTCCCGGTGGAGTACAGGATCAGGTTTAAGGTGCTGGTTTTAACCTTTAAAGCCCTATATGGCCTAGGACCCTCGTACCTATGGGACCGCCTCTCCTGGTATGTCCCATGGAGGACCTTACGGTCTTCAAACAGAAACATCTTGGAGATCCTGTGCCACAGGGATGTTAGGCTGGCCTCAACCAGAGTCAGGGCTTTTTCGTTTGTGGCCCTGATCTGGTGGAACGCTCTGTCACAAGAGACAAGGGCCCTGCGGGACTTGACATCTTTCCACAGGGCCTGCAAGACAGCTGTTCCACCAGGCCTTTGGCCAAGGCACAGCCCGACCCCCCTTCTTTGGTAATCCTCATAGAACTCTAGCCCAACGGTTGCCATTAATTTGATTCTGAATTGATTTTAGAATGAATTGATTTTAGAATGCTGTGTTACTTTTATTGTTGTTAGCCGCTCTGAGCCCTGCTTCGGCTGGGGAGGGTGGGAAATAAATAAAAATGTATTATTATTATTATTATTATTATTATTATTATTATTATTATTATTATTATCTTAGCATAGGAGTGTTCAGAGTGAACCATTGTTTAATGGATGTATTATTTAACATGGTTAGCCTTCTCAGGCATTGTTCCATTCCATAGCAACAAGTTTCAAGGACCAGTTGCGTGCCAGGCGAAACGATTCTCCCCACCACCCACCTCCCATTACTTCATTTCTAAATTTGCTGCAGAAGGAATGTGTTCTTATGTGGGCTGGATGCTGCGTTTAGGCAGGGAGACGCTGTGCCAGTGATGCAAAAGAGCACCCTGTTCCCTGGAGCAAAGATGGCAGTCTTGCTAGGGGAATGTTATGCTAGCCTGTATGGAAAGTCAGGAGATAAAAAAATAAGGCCGTAAGGCAAGGGGTATGGGACTTTGGGCCCAAGAGCTGAATATGGTCAGCGAGCTTTTCTGTCTAGCCCTTGGGAGTCTCCCCAGCCCACAGTCCCTCTCCAATCCCTTCCATGGAAAGCTGAGAGTCTAGAAAAAAACCTCTGGTATTTGCCTGGCTGGTCACATGCATCTTTCCACCACATTGTCTTCTGGCCTTGCTCAGAGAGTTTGGAGTTGATATCCCGCCTTTCACTCCCTTTAAGGAGTCTCAAAGTGGCTAACATTCTCCTTTCCCTTCCTCCCCCACAACAAACACTCTGTGAGGTGAGTGGGGCTGAGAGACTTCAGAGAAGTGTGACTGGTCCAAGGTCACCCAGCAGCTGCATGTGGAGGAGTGGGGAATCGAACCCGGTTCACCAGATTACGAGTCCACCGCTCTTAACCACTACACCACACTGGCTCTCTCACTTTTTGCCTCTGACGGAACCCAACACTGCGATGCAACCCCCAGAAAATTGCCCATGAGGGAATGTGGCCCAAACAAATTACCCCACCCTTGTCATAAGATGAGCCCTTCTGGACCAAACCAAAGTTCCCTCTCGTTCTGCAGCTTCCTGCTTCCCTCAGTGCTTTGTCAGAAGCCTCCAGGAAGCCCCAAAGGCCCCTCTCCCAGCAAGTGGTATTCAGAGATGGATAGCCTCTGAACATGAAGGTTTACGATATCCTAGCCAAAAGCCATTGGCAGGCAAATTTACAGAGAATAGGGCTAGTCCCCTGTAAAGCTATCAGTGCCAGTGACCACCATCATATCTTGCAGCAGTGAAGCATATCAGTCTGCTAAGAGATACTTGTTTTGTCTGCTCTGAATTAACGGCCAGTCAGTTTCATTGGGTGACTCCAAGTTGTAATATAACTGGCAGGGAGTCAGGAAGTGTGGGGAGCAATTATCCATTATTTCTAAACCGGGGTGGCCAACTCCCAAGAGACTGCGATCTACTCACAGAGTTAAAAACTGGCAGTTGAGCTTTTTTTTTTTTTAAGGAAGGAAAGCCCTGTTTTTTATGGGTTCAGGTCAGAGTTGTTGAGCTTTTTGAGGG
Source organism: Podarcis bocagei (assembly GCF_964188305.1). NCBI lineage: Eukaryota > Metazoa > Chordata > Lepidosauria > Squamata > Lacertidae > Podarcis > Podarcis bocagei. Next base: position 7,926,614 of record NC_138141.1, on the reverse strand, counting down.
AGGAGAAAAGCCCCAGTTTTTGGGGGTGCAGGGCAAAGATGTTGAGCTCTTTTTAGAGGAGCCAAACTTGTTGGGCTTCATTGGGGGGAGCCAGTGATCTACCACAGAGAACCAGTGATCTACCAGTATCAGTAGATCACGATTTACCTGTTGGACGTCCCTGTTCTAAACCATGCTTGCTTTTATTTGCATCAGGAAAGCTGATTTAATCCATGCTGGGCCATTGCTGTTTTTGTGCTGTTTATTTTTTAAAAAATAGTGTGATGAAATTGATACTTTAAATTGTTTTAAATTATATTTAATCAGCCATGTTTTGAGATATGTAGATGGATGGATTACAATCCACTTTGTGAAGACTCTTTCTTTAAAGACCAGTTATGAGTCTGTTAGCGAAACTGAATAAATAAATCTAGGAACAGGCACCGCCTCCTCTTCAGCATAGCAACCATATTTTAATTTATTCTGTGTGGGAAGGGGCTTTGGCTACAGACACCTCTGGGTCTTTTTCACAGTCTTAAATATAGGCAGCGATGTAGGAAGACTATGGAGGTCCTTTCCTTATCCAGCTCTTTCTCTGCAAGACAAATCTCTGATGAGCACCTCTTTATCCCTATGAAATACTGCACAGCCCTTTGCCTGCAAGAGAATTTCTGAAAGGGGAATTGATTTGAGGTCTCACACGGATGCGTGATGGATGCGCTTGGCTGGCTGCCATATCTCATACGCAAGGAGATGGTGTTATAGGTCCTCTAATTCGGCGTGAAAATTGCAGAGCACATTTAGATGTTGTAATTGACATTTACAAGACATTGGTGGTGGCTGCCGCTGCCTCCACTGGTCCAATAAACGTGCTTTTCTGCAATAAACCTGCTTGTACGATGTGCTGTGTTCCATGTTTAACTATAACTATGGCTTACAAGGCTAGAGTAAAATTAATAACTCTAGCAAATCTTTCTGTGTCAGTTTGCAGTTCTGATAAAACTGTTCATTTCACCTTGTAATTGAAGAAAAAAAGCACACATTCCATAATGGACTCAGCAAAAGAATAAAGTAATTCTTAAATCTAGCCTTTGAGAGTGGGATCTACAACCTATGGAAAAATTGTTTTCTACCATCTGAAAATTGGCATTGCATTTGGGGATAATATGGGTTTGCAAGGGGAGACAAAGTTCAAGGGTATGGGAAGCTGTTGTCTTTCAGTTAAGCTGCCATTGAGAGAAAAGCAGAAATTGCTGGCAACTTTTGGAACCAGGATGCTGATCTATATGGACTTGTGATCTGAGCCCATAGGGCTCTTTGTGCAACTTGTTAAGATTGCAATCCTATAGGCTCTTATATAATAATAATAATAATTTATTATTTATACCCCGCCCATCTGGCTGAGCTTCCCCAGCCACTCTGGGCGGCTCCCAATCGAGTGTTAAAAACAATACAGCATTAAATATTAAAAACGTCCCTAAACAGGGCTCTCTTACCAGAGAGTAAGTCCCATGAGCACAGTGCTGTAAGACTCAGATTATTTTTAGGAATTGGACTGAACTGTTTCTAGATTTGCAGCTTCCCACCCCACCCCACAAAAACTCTTTTCCTTCTTTACAGCAATGCCCTCTCCCAGATTGTCCCTAGAACAATGTAATACCCTTGAGAGCTATGATGCTATCTGTCTCTTCTTCCCTTTCTGCACTTTTCCTCTGCCTTGCTTGCCCCATCCTTCCTTTGCATGCATCTTCTTCCACTGCCAACCGTGCTTGTTCAGAAATCCCTGCAGTGGGTGTTAAGTGCCATGAAACAGGAAAGATATCTGCCAAGGAGGCTCAGATGTAGCCAAGAGCTTTCAGTTATGGACGTGTCAGACACTGTACTCCCACCGGGATTTAGGAATATTTCACACATGGCACTTTTGTGCCTCTCCCAACCTGCTGTCTGTGAGCATGTGTGAAAGATAGAAATGCCATTTAAATACACAAGTATCAGGTTATTCAGCCTATTGATGGCCATGCTGAAAGGTTCCACTGCAAGCATCCTGCATTTCTCACGTCCCCTGTGAACAGCTGCTAGTCTGCCTTGGGAAGATAATTGTTCTTGAAAAGCAGTTTAAAAATCCATTACACAGTTGAAAGAGAGAATAATTAAATAATGTATTCTCAGGTGTGCATTGGAACCACATCTGAGAATCTTTTCCCACCTTGGAGAGTGTCTCTTTAATTACTACTAACAGGCACACACAGCTTTCTTATGAAGTGAGACCAAGGACAGGACCTTTTATGGGGTGGCACCAAATTTTTGGAATTACCTCTCCCAGGAAGTATGCCACTCCTCATTGCGGGCCAAAGGCTTATTTAATCCAGTCTGCACTTGGTTGATTTTGTCATATTGCGCTTTTATCTGCTGCTGCTCTTATTTTTTCTATTAGTGGCTCAGGTCCTGAATATTGTTGATTGTGAGTTGTAGCCCGTGCTAGTCTTACTCATAATAGACCCTTTGCAGTTATTAGGCATGTCTAACTCAGAACTCATTCATTGCAGTGGGTTTAATCTGAGTAGAAGTCAGTCGCATACAGCCCTGCGTTAGTGGGTTGTTAGTTAGTTAGCTTTTTACTCTTTGTTTTAGAGTACACTGTAATCTGTTTTTTGAAAACCAAGCTTAATAACTCCATTAAATAAATTAGCAACAATAACCATGTGATTCCTTCTTCTTTTCCATGACTGCTCCCTCTGTCTCCCCCCCCCCCATCTTCAGTATGGCTATTTCCTTCACTGTTCTCCCATCCCTTAACCCCAGCCCCAGACATGCAGGTGAACTGTACAGCTCCATTGGCAGAGCTGGCTCAAGACATTTTGCTGCCTGAGAGGCAAGGACAAAGTGGTACCCTCTCCCCATTCCACATACAGAAGCCAACCAGAATGGCAGCTGAATCTTGCTTCAGGGTTAGCATCCTTCAGTGCATCTTAGTGATGGGACAAGGGCAGGTCACGAGGCATGCAGAGTTCTGTTCTCCAGCAGAGGGGATTGGCTGATTGGCTGATAGGGTTAGCCCTAACCATCGATTCACAAAGGGTGCGTTCAGACATGATTATGATGCCTGATTAGAATGCTAGTGCCTGTGTCCAATGACCCTTTCACACTGCTATACCTGCAGTATACCAGCTCAGTCGGTAGAGCATGAGACTCTTAATCTTTGGGCAAAAAATTGTGGCATTGCAGGGGGTTGGACTAGATGGACTATGATTCTCTGTCACACTCTTTTCACTCACACCATGGTGTCTGGTGTGATACAACAACGTGCAACATTGGGCAGTGCCACCGCTCCCTTTCCGCACATGCATGCTTCTGTTGCCCCACAATTCCCCCATGGGAACAGCAAGAAAGAACTCTGTGTTGGCGTGCCACCGCAAATTTCATCACTTTACTCCCACAATTTTGTGGATTAATGGGGTTGCAGCAGATGGATTTCCTGGAAGCATTGACACAGAACTGAGCCCTAAACTTCCACTTGATTTCCAGAAGTGGGTTTTGTAGCTCGAATATAATGCAGAAATTAAAAATTAGGGGAGCATTGGGGAAATGGAATATAGTGGTACCTCGGGTTACAGACGCTTCAGGTTACAGACGCTTCAGGTTACAGACTCCACTAACCCAGAAATAGGACCTCGGGTTAAGAACTTTGCTTCAGGATGAGAACAGAAATTGCGCAATGGCAGCAGGAGGCCCCATTAGCTAAAGTGGTACCTCAGGTTAAGAACAGTTTCAGGTTAAGAATGGACCTCCAGAACGAATTAAGTTTTTAACCCGAGGTGTGGGTTAAACCACAGAGCCTAGGGCTTGCCGATCAGAAGGTCGGCAGTTTGAATCCCTGTGACGGGGTGAGCTCCCGTTGTTTGGTCCCTGCTCCTGCCAACCTAGCAGTTCAAAAGCACGTCAAAGTGCAAGTAGATAAAAGTGGGAAGGTAAACGGCATTTCCGTGCGCTGCTTGGTTCGCCAGAAGTGGCTTAGTCATGACCCGGAAGCTGTACGCCAGCTCCCTCGGCCAATAAAGCGAGATGAGCGCCGCAACCCCAGAGTCGGCCATGACTGGACCTAATGGTCAGGGGTCCCTTTACCTTTACCTTTACCGCTATATACTGCCATGTGAATGCACCCATTGTAATACTTTTATATTTATATTTTAAAAACCCCCTGAGAAGTGGCATTAATGAAGCTGGCAAGGGTCTGTTTCCGCTCCCACCCCACCCTGAGCTTGTCGTTTCATTGGAGACTGCAGAAGGAAGGTACTAACTAATAGAAACTGCAGACACGGGCACGCATGTAAGGCAGATAGGAGAGGTGTTATGGACAGACATCCACCAGCCATGGAATTATGAGATTTCCGCCTTGCATCCTGGCTGGAATACGTAGCCCAGCAGCACATTCTATCAAACCTTGATTGTTGAAGTCAATGAGTATTACTAAGGAATCCAAATAAGTAGCACACAAAACACAAAAGGTCATGAAATGAAATGAGGTTGATAAACAACAATGTAGAGTAAAATAAGACGGGCACCAGCAGCTTAAAAGATGTGGTCCTGTCAGAGATTCCAGGGAGTGCTTGGAATCAGTTCTTGGTGGATTTTGTTTGCTGCAGCGCAGTATTTGGCCAGACTGAGAGTGAGAGATGTGTGTCGAGCTGAACGGAGTTGAGAGACGTGCAACTCCTGGCAGATTTTATAAGAAGGGTTCAGTAGAGATTTCACATATGCCACGACCATTAGAATAACCTGGCCACCATAACAACAGCATAACAACAACCTGCTTGGCAGGGGGTTGGACTCGATGGCCCTTGTGGTCTCTTCCAACTCTATGATTCTATGATTCTAAGGAAATTCTGCCCTTGGTATGTTCATTTTCCACCTCTCCATTTTGATTCTCTGGCCCCATAGCTGCACAAACTTATTATCCCCAAATACAGACGTGCTTTTACACTTGTAAGACTGGATGTTTTGCCATCTGTGGTACTTGAGGGTCGATTCCAAAAGATTCCGCCTGAGAAACGTCTTTGCCCCTGTGGAGACGGTAGCACCAAAACAGTGGCACGCGTCCTGCTGTCTTGTACTGTCTACAAAGACCTGAGGAACGAGATCATCACCCCACTTGCATTAACCATCCCAGGGCGCTCAACCACTGCCACAATGCCCTTTCTTCTATCAGATCAAAATGAGCAGATAACAGCAAAGGTTGCTAGGCTCATAGCTGGGGCAATCAGAAAAAGGGCCACTAACTGACTGCTGATTCAGGACTTTAAATTGTGCTCTTATATCAAATTTCCTTTTCTGCGTATACTGTAATGTTTTACTGTTGCTATGGCTATTAGCAAATGAAAATAAAGTTTTCTCTATCTATCTACGCCATGACCAAAGGAGTACAGGAGGACATGAGTCACTGACTCGAGCTCTCCGGAGTTGTAGGGCCATTTGTGCTTGTGGTTTGGGGTATTTGTATATCTTCCCTCCAGGACTGATGAAGGAAGGACATTTAAGCATGCCACCAGGAAGGCATACCCCAGCTTCTTCTCCTGCACTGTCTGCCAGGGATATGGTGAGTTTTTAAAGTGGCAAGCAGCTTACCTTCCGAAAGGTGAAACTGTGTGTTAACAGAAGATTTCCCACATGATGGTGAAATTGCTCAAATGTGATTTTGAGCTCCAGTCCTATTTTCCCCCTGCGGGGAGGTTCGCTACCTAATTACTTAGAGGTGGGAAGGGAGAAATGGCAACCAATGCCTAGTTTCCATGGCAACCCCCGGGGCTCAGCTACTAACTTCTCCAATCTAAAATTAAACGGCTCTCCCCCATCCGCCACTGCCACCCCTTCTTAATACTTAAAGCAGGTAATTTGCTGCAATGAGGACCCACGGGAGCACAGTCAGTGTCACCAACCAGATTGTTAGGTGTGAAGCTTAAGGCACTCTAAATGGTCTCGCTGGATGCTCCCTGCCACAAAGAGTCTATGTAAAATGGGGCCACATGTTCTCCACTTCTCTGATAGGAGAGCTGCCCAACGCTTGGGCTACTCTACTTGGTTTCCTTTGGAACTGGAGAGTCGTTTGCATTTGTAATTATTATTTTTTATGAGCAATCGTACAAGCAGGACTTCTGGACAGAAGGCACTCTGATTCCCCCAGAAAGCAACTTCCCGGAGAAGAGAAGGACTCTATAGCTCAGTGGGGGAGCACCTGCCTTCCTTGCAGGAAGGTCTTGGGTTCAGCTCACAACATCTCCAGGTAGAGCTGGGGAAATCTGCTGTTGGAAACCCTAAAGGGCTACTGCCTGCTATTGTAGACTGGACCAATGGTATGACTTCCAGTGTGTGGTTGTCTGACTCCAGCTAAAAGTTGCCACATCATCTTGCTAATGCTTTTTTTTTTTTTAAGTCTTCATGAAAATTGATCAGCATTTTAGTGCAAATTCCTCCAAATATGCACACTTTTAGTAAGCAATTTTGCATGAGAACGATGCATTTTTGTATGTTATTTTCACAAATACATGCATTTGTTTTCCCACACTCCCCTAGTGCGCCCATTATTTGATTGAAGAACCGTGTCACAAAATTGGGAGAAGTGCAAATTTTGAATGCTAGCAGTGTTTTGGTTCTCTTATCATTTCAGGAAGTGCAAATTACTAAGTTACCTACATTAGAATAAACAAAAATTGAATTTCAACCCCATCCCTACTGTCACACCCTTCTGGCATCTGACTAAATAAGCTGAATCAAGGGTCATGTCCTGTCTTGGCTAAAGGAGCTGCACTGGGCAATTGGTTGCTGCCCTCAGCAAGATAACCTTAAAGACTCCCTTATTGCCACAGAGGAAACACTTGAACAATACAGGAACTTGGAATATGAAACAGGGTGAGGCATGATGCAGACCTGTCAATATACAAATGGAACCAAGGGGGAGCGGAACTTGATCTTTCCAACAAAGAACCGTGGTTTGGAACCAGTATGTATCCCAGTTTAGTTTGCCTTTATGTGACTTGGATGACCTGCTTTACACCTGCAACTTAGGGAACTGACTTACACCAGGCCAGACTATTGATCTGTCTAGTTCAGTATAGTCTACTCTGACCTGAAGCAGCTCTTGGGGTCTCAGAGGCAGAATGCATTTCCCAATACTGGCTTCCTGGTCTGCTTAACAGGAGAAGCCAGGGATTGAACCTGGAAATAGTTGCATTTAAACATATTCCATCCAAAAGAGGGAGAAGCTTTACTTTAAGTGATGAAAAGTAAAAGGTAAAGGTAAAAGGACCCCTGGATAGTTAAGTCCAGTCAAATGTGACTATCAGGTTGCGGCGCTCACCTTGTTGTCAGGCTGAGGGAACTGGTGTTTGTCCACAGACAGCTTTCTGGGTCATGTGGCCAGCAGGACTAAACCACTTCTGGTGCAATGGAACACTGTGATGGAAACCAGAGTGCATGGAACCGCTGTTTATCTTCCTGCTGCAGCGGTACCTATTTATCTGCTTTCGACGGTGTGCTTTCGAACTGCTAGGTTGGCAGAATCTGGGACAGAGCAATGGGAGCTCACCCCTTCGCAGGGATTCAAACCGCTGACCTTCTGATCGGCAAGCCCAAGAGGCTCAGTGGTTTAGACCACAGCGCCACCCGCGTCCCATGAAAAGTAGCATTCTTAGGAGGCCTGCCACTTCCAGTAGGGTAACCAAACATGGATTCCCAGGCCCCAAAGATCCAGCAAACCCTTAAGAGGAAACAAAAGAGGCACAATTAGCGACAACTCAATTGCAGTATTAGTTGCACATCAGCTGGGAAAGTGAGAGGCTCCCTGTAATTAAATACACAGAAATCAACATCCTTTCCTGGCATATTTAGCTTATGGGGGTGTTCCCACTGTGCCACAAAGATGAAGGATGTTCCTGATGTGAGTGGGCCTAATGTTCTAGGGCTGAATCATTCTAGGGACTTAGATTTAGCATGCTGCAGTCTTTCTCATCTCTCTGATCGTGATGAAAGTTGTTGTTGCATCAGGGGAAACAGAGAAAATCGGGGGCAGCCAATGCAGTGCCCTGCCAATGTTGTCGGGTCATGACGCCAATAACCCCCAACCCTGCCATGCTAACAGGAGGGCTGGTGGGAGTTGTGGTTCAGAACATCTGGTGAGCAGCACCAGCTTGGGAAAGTCCGATATAAGTTGGCACAACACAGGTGGAAAATTGGGCTCAAACTTCAGAAGCAGTTACTGCATTAGTAATCATATCCTAAGGTTACTCCCTCAAATGCAGGCATCCCCAAACTTGGCCCTCCAGATGTTTTGGGACTACAGCTCCCATCATCCCTAGCTAACAGGACTGGTGGTCATGGATTATGGGAATTGTAGTCCCAAAACATCTGGAGGGCCGAGTCTGGGGGTGCCTGCTCTAATGTGTTTATTACACATAGAATCATAGAATCTTAGAGTTGGAAGGTACCTTAAGGGCCATCTAGTCCAACCCCTTGCAGTGCAGGAATCTCAGCTAAAGCATCCATGACAGAGGGCCATCCAGCCTCTGGTTAAAAGCCTCCTGTCAAACAGCTCTTTCTGTCAGAAAGTTCTTCCTGACATTTAGTTGGAATCTCCTTTCTTGTAACTTGAGGCCATTGGTTCAAGTCCTGCCCTCTGAAGCCGGACAAAACAAGCTTGCTCCATCGTCTATGTGACAGTCGTTGAGATATTTGAAGGTGACGGTCATATTTCCTGTCATAGGCTATGCTAAATCTTTATCACTGATTTATTTTAACATTGATTATTCATGTAGGTTTATATCCCAGCTATTCAAGGCAAAATACCTTCACAAAGCAGCTCACAATATAGCAAATTGAGTATAAATACTTTTTAAAAACATTTTTTTAAAAATCAGTATTATTTTTATTTAACAGAATTTATATACTGACTCTAAGTGGCTGTTTAGAAATAATAATAACAAAATGCAGTGGTACCTCAGGTTACAGACACTTCAGGTTACAGACGCTTCAGGTTACAGACTCTGCTAACCCAGAAATATTACCTCGGGTTAAGAACTGTGCTTCAGGATGAGAACAGAAATTGCGCGGCGGCAGCGGGAGGCCCCATTAGCTAAAGTGGTGCTTCAGGTTAAGAACAGTTTCAGGTTAAGAACAGACCTCCGGAACGAATTAAGTTCTTAACCCGAGGTACCACTGTATCTTCCAGTTCTGTAACTCAGTATGTGAACATATATGTTAGAGAAGTTTAGGTGAAGGGGGATCCTGATTCAGAGCAGATATTTGGACTGGACCATCTTTAGAGATATCCTGAAAGAGCTCCCCCATGGTCTGGTTTGGTCCCACTGAAATGGGAATGTGGCATCAGTCGCTGTTCCACAGTTGCAGTCTTATACAGGCAATGAGAATGTGGCCATCGTATGTGGACCAGGAGTTCTTGACAAGCCAGTTAAGCTCCCCTTGGAGAGCCCTGTAACCCATGCCAGGGCTGTGTGACCTAGTTCAGCTTTCTTATTTCTGTAACTTGGGCTCCTAGCAGACCCTGTTGGCATGGTAGGAAAAGGTTGGGGAGGAGGATGTCAGTGCTGACAGACACAGGACCAGGCTGGCTTACTCTTCAGTGAAACTGCGAGGATTGTATTCAAAAGCTAGTTTCACTCAGCATAGACCCATTGAAGTAAGTAAATAGACGTGGCTGACTTTGGTTCAGTAATTTCAGTGGGTCTACTCTGAGTTAATCTTTAAGGTGGGGATGGGAAATCTCAGGCCTGGGGGCCAAATGCAACACTCTGGATCATGAGTAGGCAAACTAAGACCCGGGGGCCGGATCTGGCCCAGTTGCCTTCTAAATCTGGCCCACGGACGTTCCAGGAATCAGCATGTTTTTACATGAGTAGAATGTGTCCTTTTATTTAAAATGCATCTCTGGGTTATTTGTGGGGCATAGGAATTCGTTCACTACCCCTGCCCCAAAAAATATAGTCCGGCCCCCCAGAAGGTCTGAGGGAAAGTGGACTGGCCCCCTGCTAAAAAGTTTGCTGATCCCTGTCTAGATCTCTCGACCTTTCCTCAGGCCACATCCCTTACTGATTCTGCCCTGAATATTAGGATCTCGCTCTCAAGCTCTCGATCTGTCTCTGTCTCAGCATAGACTGAGCCCTTCATTAAACTGGATGTTGGGTGAAGCAGGATGCCGGAGTAAGGAAAACTCTGACTTCGTATTAAAGCCGTAATGTCTGCATTGGTCAAATATCCATGTTTGTTGTATCGTTTTAGGAGGGACATGGCTCTGGGTGCTGTAACTGAGGAGTGCCTGCACTTCAGAATTGTTCCACTGAGTTTGTAAACTGTGTGTGCACATTGCCACAGGTGTCGTCTTCAAAACTGCATTCTCTCTTGCATGTGAGAGTGAGGAGGGAAAGCGTTTGCTAAAACAGTTCCTGCCATCTGTAGCCTTCATGAAATGTTTAGCCTGTGTACACACCATCCATTTAAAGCACATTACTCCCCCCCCCCAAAGAATTCTGGGGACTATGGTTACCCCTGCAAAACTACAGTTGCCAACACCTTTAACAAATTATAGTTTCTAGGATTCTTCAGTGGAAGTCATTGCTTTCAGTGTTTGGTGTGTTAAAAATAACATGCAATCTTTGGGGCAGGGGGATGTTGCCCAGTTAATTGGGGGTGCCTTTTGGTCTTGGATTTATTCTTTTAAACCACATGTTTGTTTCCATATCCTACTATAAAGACTTCTCATTCAATGGATAGAAATAAATTGCTGGTCCTCTGCAGCAGTTTGTGTCAATTCCTAGCTCTGATCCTTGATGTCGGATCCATTCCTTGCTTTGATAATGAGGCCGCCAGTGGGCGTGGATTCTCCCAAATGCTCTTTATTGAACTAACATGAAATACGATGAACTCCCAGCCTCTTTGAGCAGCTGTAAGATGCAATTCAGTCTGAAGTGTTCTCTCTCACTTAATGACAGATCGCGGTGGTGCGTGTGGGTGTTTGTGCGGGTGTGCTTTGTGAATTCCCAACTGAATGCCCTCGCTGCCCACAATCAAAATAATCCCAAGCGAATGTCAGCAAAATGAATGAGGCTGATGAATTAGAGTGAATGAGTGTCTTGTAATGGGGGCTCTTCATCCACTCTGAAAGACAATTAAGCACCCGCTCACTCAATGGGGGCCTGTTTAAATTCATTTCCCACAATGCAAATGGAGGGCAGAGGAGAAGGGAGGATCTGCAATTCCCTCTATTAGGATGAGGGTCACTGGCATCTGTGGGATTGCCTGGGGTGCGCAAACTTTTTTCAAAGAGTGCTGGATTTGATGAAGTGAACATGTGTGAGGGCCGACCAAAGTTGTTTGCCTTTTTTAAGGATTGAAGTTGTTGAGCTTTTTTTTTACAATTTTATCCCAAAGTTATGGACCTTTTTTAAAAAAAGATTGAAGTTGTTGAGTTTTTTTAGGATTTCCCGCCAGGAGATAGACTGCCACAGGGGCTGGATTAAATTGACCAGCAGCTGGATTAGGCCCCCGAAGCAGACTTTGGACATGCCTGGACTCTAGGCTCACGGAGACCATATAACACCGGTCTTGAAAGACCTACACTGGCTCCCAGTACGTTTCTTTTTTTTTTTTTTTTATAAAATTTTTATTGGTTTTACAACATTTTTAAGAAAAACAGACAAACATTAAAAATGACGAACATACACGTATAGTTTCAAACATATTTTCATAAACCTCCTTTCTAGGACTTCCCCATACCCCCCCTCTCTGCATCCCAATGTCCATAGTTCAACTAGCAACTCCCAATTATTACTTTCCAATCTCTATCATCTTAGTCCTCTCTTACACTCTGACCTTATGTCCCTGTACCCCTTTGTTTCTGGAAACTACGACATTTTAACATTCATTAAGTTTATAGTAGTCCTTAAGATAGCTTTTAAATTTTCTCCATTCTTCTTCTACCGTCTCTTTTCGTTGGTCACGGATTCTGCCTGTCATCTCGGCCAATGTCATGTAGTCCATCACTTTCATCTGCCATTCTTCCAAAGTGGGTAGGTCTTGTGTCTTCCAATACTTTGCGATGAGTATTCTTGCTGCTGTTGTAGCATACATGAAAAAAGCTCTATCTTTCTTTGTCACCAATTGGCCGACAATGCCCAAGAGGAAGGCCTCTGGTTTTTTAGAAAAAGTACATTTAAGTACCTTTTTCATTTCATTATAGATCATTTCCCAGAAGGCCTTAATCTTCGGGCATGTCCACCAAAGGTGATAAAAGGTACCTTCAGTCTCTTTACACTTCCAACATTTGTTATCGGGCAAATGATAGATTTTTGCCAGCTTGACTGGGGTCATGTACCACCTGTATACCATTTTCATGATGTTTTCCTTTAAGGCATTACATGCCGTAAATTTTATACCGGTGTTCCATAACCATTCCCAGTCAGCTGACATAATGTTATGTCCAACATCCTGAGCCCACTTAATCATAGCCGATTTAACTGTTTCATCCTGTGTGTTCCATTTCAACAACAAGTTGTACATTCTAGATAAATTCTTAGTATTGGGTTCTAACAATTCGGTTTCTAATTTTGATTTTTCCACCTGGAAGCCGACTTTCCTGTCCTGTTTAAAAAATTCCATTATTTGACGATATTGGAACCAATTTTCCACTTTATGCTTCAATTTCTCCTGACTTTGTAATTTGAACTTATCTCCATCCTGTTCTAAAATTTCCCAATACTTCGGCCATCCGACCTCCATATTGAGTTTTTTCACTGCTTTAGCCTCCACTGGTGACACCCATCTAGGGGTTTTGTTTTCCAATAGATCTTTATATCTTATCCAAACATTAAACAATGCTTTTCTGACAATGTGATTTTTGAAGGCACTGTTAACTTTATCATACCAAAGATATGCATGCCAACCAAAAGCATTATTGAAACCTTCCAGATCCAAGATGTCTGTATTCTCGAGGAGCATCCATTCTTTGAGCCAGCAAAAAGCTGCTGCCTCATAATACAATTTTAGGTCCGGCAGGGCAAAACCCCCTCTTTCTTTAGCATCTGTCAATATTTTAAATTTAATTCGGGGCTTTTTGCCCTGCCAGACAAATTTCGAGATATCTTTGTGCCACCTCTTAAAACATTCCATCTTATCAATAATCTGCAAGGTCTGAAACAAAAATAACATTCTAGGCAATACATTCATTTTAATTACTGCAATTCGGCCTAACATTGACAGTTTCAAATTTGACCATATTTCTAAATCTTTTTTAATTTCTGACCAACATTTTTCATAATTGTCCTTATACAAATTCTGATTCTTGGATGTTAGATAAACCCCTAGATATTTGACCTTCTTGACCACAGTCAAACCTGTTTCCTCTTGAAATTTCTCCTTTTCCATATCTGTTAGGTTTTTCCCTAAAACTTTGGTTTTTTGCTTGTTCAACTTAAATCCAGCTACCTGGCCAAACTGTTGTATTATTTCTAATACCTTTTTCGTACTAGTGTTTGGCTCTTGCAAAGTCAATACTAAGTCATCTGCGAACGCTCTTAACTTGTAATGTTTAGCTCCGACCTGCACACCTTTAACCTGCTGGTCATTTCTTATCATATTCAGCAACACCTCCAGAACTGAAATAAAGAGTAATGGGGAAATCGGGCACCCCTGTCGTGTTCCTTTTTCTATCTTAAGCTCCTCAGTCACAGTACGTTTCCGAGCACAACTAAAAATGTTGGTGCTGACCTTTAAAGCCCTAAACAGCCTCGGTCCAGTATACCTGAAGGAGCATCTCCACCTCCATCGTTCAGCCCGGACACTGAGGTTTAGTGCCAAGGGCCTTCTGGCAGTTCCCTTGCTACGAGAAGCCAAGTTACAGGGAACCAGGCAGTGGGCCTTCTCGGTAGTGGCACCCGCCCTGTGGAACGCCCTCCCACCAGATGTCAAAGAGAAAAATTACTATCAAACTTTTAGAAGACTTCTGAAGGCAGCCCTGTTTAGGGAAGCTTTTAATGTTTAATAGGTTTTTGTATTTTAGTGTTCTGTTGGAAGCCGCCCAGAGTGGCTAGGGAAACCCAGCCAGATGGGCGGGGTATAAATAACAAATTATTGTTGTTGTTGTTGTTGTTGTTGTTGTTGTTGTTGTTGTTGTTGTTGTTGTTGTTGTTGTTGTATTTCTTCTCCTGGAACCGGCATCTCAGCTGAAGATAGGTGTTCACTTTGTATCATTTTTAAACCTAAGACATAGATAGTATCATCCTGCTGGGAAAGATTGCCAAAACAAAGACATATTCAGTTCTTTCCACAAAGTACGACTAGTGGTTGCCTGCTTTATCTCAGCGGAACAGGGGCAGCCATACTGAATGGTACTGTGAAGCAGGCTTCTTATATTTTGGGGGCTTGAAGGAGAAACTCCAAGTTGTGTGGTGATACAAAGCAGTTTCCTCTAAAAATGCATTTTGTACATCCATTTCGCTATTTATATGCATTGTTATGCCTGCTTTACCCCAGTATGTCTACTTTAGAGTGTATCGCTTGGCTGTAGAACCACGCTGCAAAATTCAGAGAAGTGTGAATGTTTCAGTCTGCATATTATTTCAGAGAGTGTGAGCTAGGCACATGCAAACCAAATTGACTTTCCCCCTCCTCCCTAGAGGCAGCGTTCCGATATTTGTGCTTGAGAACAGAAATGAGCAGTGTGGCTTTCGGTGACCTTCTAACAAGCCCTGCATATGGCCTATTATCCTCCCCCTCCCCCTTTGCATTGATTAATTTCATTAACAGGCTCTTGAATATCCAGTTAAGGGCCATCCAGCTGGAGGCGAGTGGAGCTCCTGCCTCTCAGCATAGAGAATGCGTTCCAGGCCCTGCCCCTTTTATTACAACCAGCTCTCTCGGCTCCCTAATATATATGCAAGGCCAGGTGCTCTTGGCTGCTAGGGACTCCATATGCTCACACCAGCACACTCTGTACCCACCAGGCCGGGCAGATAAAATCTCAGCGGTCTTCAAATCCCATTCTGGCACTTGCACACCACCGACACGTGTCCACACACCCCAATTTGCATCATAAAGAGTTAGCTCTTCGCGTGCTTCTTTCTCCTTCCTGTATCATAATGGGCTGTCAATACGGCAGGCCTGACGGCTGGGCAATCTCTTTGGCAGCTGGGACAAAGGCTTCTGTCATGCCCCAGCTGACAGGGAATAAGAAGAAGATAAGCCCGATCCCATTTTTATTTAATTGTCTTTAACCCTCCAAATCAGGCCAGGCTGGGGCCAGACAATGAGACAACTTAGTTCTGCTGTCTTAGAAAAGGCAGGAGGCGGAGAACGATCTCCATCCAGGGCTGGGAAATATTTGATGGAAATAGCACGGTCTGTGGACCATGGGCATTGCTAGGTTTGTTTTCTTTTATTTAAGAGCATTTGTGGACTGCTAAGTATTTTAAAAATCTCTTTAAGAGGTATAGTAAAGGTAAAGGGACCCCTGACCATTAGGTCCAGTCATTGCCGACTCTGGGGTTGCGGCGCTCATCTCGCTTTATTGGCCGAGGGAGCCGGTGTACAGCTTCCGAGTCATGTGGCCAGCATGACTAAGCCGCTTCTGGCGAACCAGAGCAGTGCACGGAAACGCCGTTTACCTTTCCGCCAGAGCAGTACCTATTTATCTACTTGCACTTTGACATGCTTTCGAACTGGGAAACAGGAGCTCACCCCGTCGCAGGGATTCGAACCGCCGACCTTCTGATCGGCAAGTGCTAGGCTCTGTGGTTTAACCCACAGCGCCACCCATGTCCCTCCAAGCACATAAAAGAGATTGTTAAAAGACATAAGAGCCCTGCTGGAACATGCCAAAGGACCTTTCAGTCCAGGATCCTGTTCACACAGCCAACCAGATGCCTCTAGGAAGCCCGCAAACTGAATCTGAGTGCAAAAGCGTTCTCCCCAGTGTTAGAAATTAGCCAGGTACTGGGTGCATTTTGCAACTGGTGCAGGTCCTGTTGCGACCATGTGGAGATCTCTGGATGCCAGGCTGGTGACCAGCATCTCCACCTGACTGACACCTCCAGCTTTCTTAAGCAGTAAGCAGAAGAGCTTGTTCACTGCATTTATTTTCCTCCAAGGAGTATGTGGTTCAACCCCCCCCCCCCAGTTAATCCCAACAATGACCCTGTGAGGTAGCTTAGGAGGCTGCGACTGACTCCAAAGTCACCCAGTGAGCTTCAGGACTGATTGGGGATTTGAACCCTGATCTCCCAGCTCCTATTGTGGCGCTCTAACCACTACAGCATACTGGCTTCCTAGAGTACTTCCTCATGGGACAGCTCTATAAATTAAGTAAGTACTGTAAATACAGGGACGCAGGTGGCGCTTTGGTCTAAACCACAGTCTCGGGCTTGCCGATTAGAAGGTCGGCAGTTCGAATCTCCATGACGGAGTGAGCTCCCGTTGCTCGGTCCCTGCTCCTGCCAACCTAGCAGTTCGAAAGCACGTCAGAGTGGATGTAGATAAATAGGTACCGCTTTGGCGGGAAGGTAAACGGCGTTTCCGTGCACTTCTCTAGTTTGCCAGAAGTGGTTTAGTCATGCTGGCCACATGACTCGGAAGCTATATGACGGCTCCCTTGGCCAATAAAGCAAGATGAGCACCGCAATCCCAGAGTCATTAACGACTGGACCTAATGGTTAGGGGTCCCTTTACCTTTACTGTAAATACATATGGGGAATAAATATGGGGAAAGCAAAATGCTACTCAAAGAAGGACATTTTCCTTAAAGCTTGAATTTGTTTTATTCTGGATTGTTTTATTTGATTTAATGTGTTGCAAACCATTTTGAGATTTTTTTCCCATTGAAATATAAAGTGGTCTAGAAATGAATAATAAAAACAACAATGAATGTTACTGCAAAAAAGGCACCTGGAAATTCAGTTTTGACGACCATAACCTGGATTTAAGGTGCCGTTTGGTGATTAGCATAGATACCTGAGTTTCTAATGCAGGTACTCCCTGCCTGTGAGGAGCCAACAGGTATTCAGAGGCAAACATAGCCATTGCATCTAGTAGCCATTGACAGCCACCACAGGGGGTGCATGTTTTCATGCTTGCATGCCTTGGGCACAGTGATCCTTGGTGTGAGCATGTCATCTGTCAAATGCTGGATCCAAAGTAAAGTCTACTAGAGCCAATGTCTTGATTAAGAATGACACATGGGTAATAGGCATCCTTGGGTACCTGCTGAGGCCACCTCCACTACTGCCCTTGCTGTTACTACTTTTTCACCTGCCCTCTACAAGGGCCCAGAGTGCCTTCCATCAGCTTCAGTTGGTGGCCCAACTATGCCCCTATGTGGACAGGGATAGCCTAACTTCTGTTGTCTATACTCTGGTAACCTCAAGGTTAGATTACTGCAATGTGTGATATGTAGGGCTGCCTCTGAAGACAGTTCAGAAACTTCAGCTAATGCAGAATTCAGCAACCAGGTTGCTCACTGGAGCATGACAGTTTGAGCATATTACACCGATCCTTCTCCAACTGCATTGGCTACCAATTAGTTTCCGGGCCCAATTCAAAGTGCTGGTTTTGACCTATAATAAAGCCTTAAACAGCTCAGGACCACAGTACCTCAAGGACCACCTTTTCCCATATGAACCTCCCCAGACCCCGAAATAATCTTCTGAGCCCCCCTTCGTGTGCCTCCTCCTTGAGAGGTCTGGAGGGTGGCAAAACGAGAACAGGCCTTCTCTGCAGTGACTCCCCTTCTGTGGAATGCTCTCCTCAGGGAAGTTCACCTGGTGCCTTCATTATACATCTTTAGGCGCCAGGCAAAAACGTTTCTTTTTAACCAGACCTTTGGTTGATCTGATTTACATCCTATGCCCTTTTAAAATGTGGGTGGTTTTTTTGGGGGGGGGTATTGGGTTGTTTTTATTTTGATTATATATTTTGTGGTTTTATATTTTGATTTTCTTCTGTGAACCACCCTGAGACCTCTGGGTATAGGCAGTATATAAATTCTAATAATAATAATAATAATAATAATAATAATAATAATAATAATAATAATAATAATAATAAGATGATGATGATGATGATGTAAGCAGCGAACTTCAATGTCTAAAATCCCTGGTAGAGGAAAAGGATTGTGAGATCATGTTAAGGGTAGCCAAATTATGTGCGATTGCCATAAAACTTAGGGAACAAGCTGTGCTATCATAATGATTAAGGCCTTAAATGATAATTTTAGGTTATATGTTAGTGACTCAGTTTTAATTTATATATATTTTAACTGTTGCTATACCTGTATTGTCCCTGTTATACCTAATTGCAAATTCAGATGTACCCCTATCGTGTTTTATGACTTCCTTGATATTGTATGTGGGCTGGAACTAGTCTGTGACCGAAATAATAATAAATTAAAAAATCAATAATGTAAGCAGTGAGGAGATGGACACCCCATCTTCTACTTTCTTTGTGCTCTGCCTACTTGGGTGGCTTGGACCCAGAGGGAAGAATATGAGTGGTCCCTTGGAGAGCCTTTTGGCACATCCACCTGAGTATTGTGTACACTGGCTGGCCTTCGCATTCCAGGATTTCAGGTAGAGAGCCTCTTCCCTTTCCCTAAACAGGAAGCCCACCTAGGGACTTCTCAGAACCTGAAGCCATCACTGTCCATTCTAGTGAACGACTGTAGCTTTAAGGGAAAGGGCTGCAGATCAGAGGTAGAGCATCTGTTTTCCAGCAGGAGGTCCCAAGTTAAGTCCTTGGCATGTGAAGGTAGCTCCTGCCTGGAATCTTGATGGTTTGTGTTGACCGGGGCCAACCTGCTGATTGCAGGACGAAAGTGCTGGGAAGAGCCACAGTTCAGTGGCAGAGCATCTGCCCTGCAAAGAGGAGGTCATAGGTTCAATCCCTGCAGGTATCTCCAGCTGGGGTTGGGAAAGGCTCCTGCCTGCAGTCCTGGAGAGCCACTGCCAGGCAGTGTAGTCTGACATAATGCAGCTTCCTTGCAGTGGTGGTTGGGCTTGATGGGAGTTTGGTACATTAGCTACCCCTAGTGTAGAAGAAGAAAACTGAATTGGATGGACCAGCTGTCTTGAGGCAGCCTCCTCTATTCCTATGTGAACATGTTAAGAAACAGTTGTGAGGAGCAGAGAAGTGGGAAGGTGGCGAACAAAAACCAGGTCGAAAAGTGAGCAAGCAGGAGGGGTCTCTGCTCTGCAGTTTCCTCTTCCCGGTGATATTTTTCTGCCATTAGTCACAGCCGCCCTTTCCAGCTTCCTCTGCAAACTTTATCCTCCCCACACAGACTTCTGCAGCTGCAACAGGCCTACAAGATTTGTGTATATATTTGGGTGGGATGCTGGCAGCAGGGTGGGGGACAGTGGTGGAAGGAAAGGGGGGCGGATTTTCTTTTGTACTGCCATTTTGTCTACATCCCAAAGTTGTGTGTGGGGAGAGCGAAAGCAGAAACAAGGATCAGTCCCTGCCAGGGTGATGAAGACAGCCTCCCAAACGCCCACAGTATGGAGAGCAGAAAAGCTTTTAGTGGTTTTTAGTGAGCAGCAGTGATTGGAGCAGCTTCCGTTCCGTCTCCCTGCTGCAATGAATCAACCTCCAAAGCACGCCCACCTTTCCACCCCCTCCCCTTCTGCAACGCACCTGGATGGAGATCATTTTGATCCTGTGCTGATTTTGACCCACCTGCAACTCTGCTCCACCCTCCTTAACCTTTAGGTGTGCACCAGGAAAGCATTTCCTTCTCTCCCTCACCAGTTGAGAGGCACACCGGGGTCGATTGAGGGGCTTTAAAGCCCCAGGGAAAGGGGAAATATATAGGGTACCAGCGCTGAGCTGTAATGACGGCAGTGACACACTGTGCCTTTGAGAATGGTATACAAGACATGAGTTGTAATTAAGAACAGCAGCACCATCCATGTTGGAGCAGATCAAAAAGTGCTGAATGTTGTAGGGGAAGCGCAGAGCAAGGGGCTTATTTGGGAATAAAGTTGAAACTACCGTGGCTAAGCTTCACTCTAGAGCTTTGTTTATGAAGCTTTGATTCAGGGGGAGGGGAGGGGAGGGGGAGGGGAGGGGAGGGGGAGGGGAGGGAAGGGAGTGGATCTCTACCAGCACCAGGCTGTTCATTGGAGTTGGTTGCCCAGAATGAGTGATGGGCAAATCTGTCAGTTTTGGTTCCTCTTAGTTTCTCATTTTTCAAGTCTTATGTTTTCAGTCCTAATATCCACTTTTTAATGCACCTTTGCCTAAGATACACAAATTTTCAAAGCAATTTCCTCTAAAATTTCCTCTAAAACCACATTTTTGTATGTTATTTTCACTAATATATGCATTTTTGTACACATTGCCTGGTTGGAGAACTTTATTACAAAAATCAGAGAAAAATAAGTTTCTAAGGATGGCTGTGCTTTGGTTTGCATAACGCTTTTAAAAAAGACAATGTTATGCCCTGCAGGTGCTGATGGTCGCTTCATCACCCCTGACTATCAAATATGTTGGCTAGAGGGCAAAAAAATTGGTTACTCCTTATATATCTTGACTTTACACAGCTTGTTTAAATTCTGGCTGGCCTTTTCAGGACCATGGAGAGCTCCCAGTAAGTTGGCTGTTGCTCCCTGCACATTCTAAATCACAAAGGGATGTTGCTTCAGCCAAGATCTCAAGTTATCAAAAGCAATGCCTTTTCTGCGATTGGCAGCACCATACTGACAGAGCTGACGGAGGTCTTTGCCCAGTTCCAGAACCACTGGCTTCTGTGTGGTAGGGAAGACACCACTGGGTATTCATACTCAGAGTCTGAGGAAGGCAAAGGGACCATGTTCCTGAGGTTGGGAGGAGACATTAAAGATTCCCTACTTTGTGGGGCACCCTGTATCTCTTCCTCATTGGCATCTTTCCAACAGGAAGTGGGGTTCTGGGGTTTGCCACTCTCATTTATCAGTTGGGATGCCAAGTCTGAGATATGGTGACTTACCCAACACCATATGATGTGTCAATGACAGAGGTGGGACTTGGATTTAAATTTCCTCCATATCCATTGTGACTGTTTTCTGACCGGACTTATGTTAGGCACCTTGACCCATTCTCACCAATCCTCATTTCTTTCTCACCTTTTCTCAGGTTTATTGCTCCTTGGCACAGCAAGGCTTCTGCTATGACCACAACACCAGCCTTCTCTCCCGACAGTGAGGACATTCTCTTAGAAGACTCACCCAGGGTGCCCTCCCTTCTGTGCATGCCCTTCACCCAGGACCATCATGGGAAGTGTCAGTAGCCTCATCTCAGGCCACAGCTTCCATAGCAAGCACTGCCGGGCATCCCAGTACAAGCTGCGCAAGTCTTCCCACCTGAAGAAGCTGAACAGATACTCAGACGGACTGTTGAAATTTGGCTTCTCTCAGGAAACTGTTCACAATAAGTCCAGCTCCAAGGGCAACAAGAATGAGGACTTTTTTTACATCAAAGTCAACCAGAAGGCTCACCGGACGGACTACACCCCGCTGTCTGGGGGGGAGCTGGGAGGCCAGGCTGGGAGGAGCAGCGTGGACTATGGCACCCCGACACCACCCAAACTGAAGCCAGTCTCCAACCAGATAGAACTAGTGAGTTGCATGAAACCTGGCCAGTGTATACCAAAAGATCTCACTTGTGCTAACTGAAGAAGAACGCTGGTGGATCAGGGGCCTGTTCCGCCCAGCATCGTGTTTTCCACAGTAGCCAACTAGATGTCTTGGGGAAGCCCACAAGTTGGACACAAGGGCGGTCGCTGTCTCCCACAGTTCTCCCCCAAGAACTGGTCATTTAGAGGGGCCCTGCCTCTGAACCAAGGCTCTGACACAGAGAAAGAAAAGATGTCCGTTACCCTGATGTCTTTCTTAGGGGCTTCTGGTTGGCTACTGTGGCAAAAGAGGAAGCTGGACTAAGTGAATTATTGGAGAGATCCAGCCAACCTTTTCTTACATCCCTGTGTAAAGATGTGGTCTGGTTGAGTGGTAATACAATTTGTGCTTGCAAACATGCACAATCAACCTTCAGATAAGTAGGCCTCAATATGTTCAGATCCAGGACCCATCTTTAATTGCAAAATGCATTTTGGGGGGTGGGGAGTTACCCTATATTTATATGGTGGTGGTGCTGCTGCTGCTGTTGGGACCCATGACCCAGTGCATTGGGGGCTGACCCACCCAGCTGATCAGTGAATTAAGTTAACTAATGGTTGACGACAACACATGGTTGGTTTTATTTATTGATTCATCCTTACCTTTAATTACAGTGGTACCTCGGGTTACAGACACTTCAGGTTACAGACGCTTCAGGTTACAGACTCCGCTAACCCAGAAATAGTACCTCGGGTTAAGAACTTTGCTTCAGGATGAGAACAGAAATCATGCTCTGGCGGCGCAGCGGCAGTGGGAGGCCCCATTAGCTAAAGTGGTACCTCAAGTTAAGAACAGTTTCAAGTTTAAGAACGGACCTCCAGAATGAATTAAGTTCTTAACCGAAGTGTCACGGGAATTGTACCACTGTACTGCCTTTCCTCTATTGTGGAATGCAAGGTGGCATAAATATTCTTTCTAGGCTGCCACCCATCCGGCCGCTGACCAGACCCAGACCTGCTTCGTTTCAGCAAACTGTTGACCTTGTGTACCTTAAATCTGTTTTTAAAAACCACCACCACCAAACGGAAGATTTAATCAACTGCCATGGTGTCCCGCCCTGCCTGCTGGTTTCTGTGCCGGGGCTGATGCCTGCAGTCAGCAGCAAATGGCTATGTTCTGCCTCTTCTCTTAGAATGCTAGGAATTGGTGGAAACTGCAAGTTAGCAGTAACTTGCAAGTTACTGCAAGTAACTGCAAGTTAGCAGAGCCCTGTTGCCCTCCGGTCCTGCTTTTGGTTTTCCCAAAGGCAGCTGGTTGGCCGCTGTAAGAACAAGATGCTGGCCTTTGGCCAGATCCAGCAGGACTCGAACTATTTTCTCTTGTTCTTCTCTCTTAAAGCACCACCCCCTCCAATCCCCATGCCTGCACTCTTTCCTTCCTCTCTATTGCCCTCTCTCCTTCGTATTGCATCTTTGAGACTTTCCGTATTGGCTCATTCCTTACCACACTGTTGTAAAAACTTAGGCCAGTGGCTTATCTGGTCCAGGATCCTGTTCTCACAGCAGCCCACCAGATGCCCGTAGGAAATGTGCAAGCAGGATCTGAGCCCTCTCTCCTCCTGTAGCTTCCAGCAACTGATATTCACAAGCATTACTGCCAAAAACTGCATCCTTTGCCTTCCCCATCTCCATTCTGCCTTTTGCTGAGGGACTACCTTTCTCACCCCTTCCCATACACTCCACATCTCTTCTCTTACTCCTCTCCTGTTCCTCTTCCTTTTTATTGGCTGCTCTTTTGTAGCACCCCCTCTCCTTGCCCCTCCACTGTCTTTCATCCTGCAACTGAGGACTGGATCCGCTCCCAGATCCCTGGTGCCCACAAGAACAACACCAGCAGCAGGCAGGGCAGCTCACAGCCATTCCTTGCCAGCCTTGCAGCTCCCTTCCGGGAAGAAGACAGCCAGACTGAGCCCCTCCTCCAGCTAACCTTGTGCCTTTAAAAGGTAAAGGGGACCCCTGACCATTAGGTCCAGTTGTGGCCAACTCTGGGGTTGCGGCGCTCATCTCGCTTTATTGGCCGAGGGAGCCGCTTACAGCTTCCGGGTCATGTGGCCAGCATGACTGAGCCACTTCTGGCACATCAGAGCAGCGCATGGAAACGCCGTTTACCTTCCCGCCAGAGCAGTACCTATTTATCTACTTGCACTTTAACGTGCTTTCGAACTGCTAGGTTGGCAGGCGCAGGGACCGAGCAATGGGAGCTCACCCCGGCGCGGGGATTCGAACCGCCGACCTTCTGACTGGCAAGTCCTAGGCTCTGTGGTTTAACCCACAGCGCCACCCACATCCCTCCTGTGCCTTTAGTGTTTCCCTTAAGATCTGTACAGTGGAAGGGAAGTGCACGCTGTGGGGTTGTCATGCCTTTACAGTCATACCTCATGTTACATCCTCTTCATGTTACGTTCTTTCACTTTACGTCCCGCGGCAACCCGGAAGTACTGGAAAGGGTTACTTCCGGGTTTTGCCTCTCGCGCAGAAGCACAAAATGACGTCACACACATGCGCAGAAGTTGCGAATTGCAACCCGCCCGTGCGCAGACACGCTGCTGCGGGTTGTGCGCTTTTCAGTTTGCGAACGGGCCTCCGGAACAGATCCCATTCGCAACCAGAAGTACCACTGTATTTATTTACAAGAATTCAGATCATTACAGTTCCCAAGTAGAGCTTTGCAGTTGTTTGAATGTAGCATGTAGCATTCAGAGGGCTGAGAAGCCACAGGTCCAGGGGCCCTTCCACGCCCTTGGAATTCTTCTCAGGTCATGCACCTCAATGGGCCTGCTTTTACCCCCCCCCCCATGTTTTGGCCTATGTAGGACATGCTCTTGAACTTTGATAATGCTTCTATCTTGCCTGGATGGAGAACAGAGAGGTGGGTGCGAGTGCCGGTAGAGACTAGTCTAGTACACAAAGGCAAAATTTCACCCACTACTGGCATGTGGCCCTTGGATCATTGCCCAGAAAGGAATGTGGACCTTGATCTGAAAGCTATTTTGCACTCCTGATTAAAAGCAATCAAGCAATCAGTAGTGTCATACTGTGCACATTTTATCGAATTCCCCACTACTAAATATTTCGGTTTAACTTCTTTGAGCTATTAGAAAAATAGTTCTTTTCCTCTTGATTCTCATATTTCATTGGAAATGTTTCAGTAAAACAAAGTAAAGTGGAAAAAATAAAAAGGAAACAAAAAAGAAGGAAAATATTTCAGATACAAAGAAGAGAGAGAAAACCAACACGGTATATTCTTTTGAAAAGTTTTCCTTGCTAAATATGTCAAATAAACATGCCAAATCAGACCTCCATTGACCAAATAGTTTTAAGGTGGTTGTCCCATCCCCGTCCCCCCGTGACGCCTTTTCTCTGGCATAGGTGAAAAAGGACCAAGTGTTGGAAACTCCTGTACCCCCAGTAAAAAAAATTAATATGCTTTTTATTAGTTTTCTTACACACACAATAAATTAACAAAAATGATAAAATAATAAAAACATACATCCATAAATCCATACGTTCTCTCAAAAGAACTTATGCCACATTTTTCTTAATTCCCAATTCCTTATCTTCCCCAATAGGCTTTTGTCTTCCTCAAAGCAGGTCTGTCTTATCTGTTTAATAAACTGCTTCTTTAATCATTTTGCCCTTTCTTCTGTTATCTGAATACTATACTTATAATCCATATTGTGGTTTGTGAAAATTCATCAAAGCATGTCCAGGTTTTAACTTGAAGGCACTTTATAAATTTCTCACTCCTTTTCGAACTTTTGGTTTGGCTGTCTCTGTCACCTTTGCCAGTCCCAGTAATTATCCAGTTTCTTTCCCCCCCCAGGCCACTGACAAGAGTGCTACGAGGCCCACAGCCTTCAAGCCTGTTCTCCCTCGCTCCAGCACAGTCCTCCACTCTTCTCCAGAGCACGGCAACCATGTTCCCCAGAAGCTCCAATCACAGGAGAAAGCCAAGGATCCGGACGCTAAGCCTGCTCTGTGCTCCGGAGGACTGTCAGACTCAGGACGAAACTCCATGTCTAGCCTCCCCACGCACAGTACAGCCAGCAGCTACCAGCTGGACCCCCTTGTCGCTCCCGTGGGACCCATCAGCCGATTTGGGGGCTCAGCCCTGAACATCACTCAGTGCGCCATCCTGCAGGACAGTAACATGATGAGCCTGAAGGCCTTGTCCTTCTCGGATGGGGGCACCAAGATCCTGAACCCTGGCAAAATGTCTGCTGCTCCCCACCCGGGCGAGAAGAACTCCTGCGTCCGCTCGCCCATCTCCACGGAGGAGTCGGCCATCCAGGAGCTGGAGCAGAAGCTTCTGGAGAGGGAAGGAGAGCTTCAGGAGCTGCAGTGCAGCTTTGAGGAGAAGGAGATCACCTCCTGCCAAAGCTACGAGGAAAAGCAGAGGCGCTGCAGGGACGAGATGGAAGGGCTGAAGCAGAAATGCAACAGCAGGCTCAAGCAGGCGTCGCAGAAGAGCCACAGGACACAGCAGCTGCTTCAGCTGCAAGTGTTCCAGTTGCAGCAGGAGAAGCAGCAGCTCCGGGAGGAACTGGCCAACCTGATGAAGGAGCAGGACCTCCTGGAGGCCAAGCTGAGGTCCTATGAGAAGGAAAAGACCAACTTTGCCCCAGCGCTGGAGGAAACTCAGTGGGAGGTGAGGCCCAGCTCCATCCTAATAGGGAAAAGCTTGCGCCGCAATGGGGTGGGAATGTGTTGTACATGGGTACACAGAGGGAGTAAAGGATGTGTTGCCACCACAAGTCAGGCAAGCGTACTGTCAGATGTCAGTGGTGGTTGCTCGTGAGTAACCAGGCAGGACTCCGACTTGTCTTTAACAGGTTTTATTTTGGTGCAAACACTATTTACAGTGCAGAACCATCAGTTCATGTCTGCCTAAACTGCTAGCAGAATCCGGGAGTGGCTCTTTCCGGGTCCTCCCCCAACATAAGAACTTAGTCACCCCCAGCTGTTTCCTTCCTTCTTTGCATTTTACTCCTCTGCACGAGGTGGGTGACGGATGAGGCGTGTTTCCATCCTGGCCGGCTTGACCAGGAGCGGTGCTGAGGCTCCCCGCAGCATCCTCTAGCCCCTTCCCCTCCTTCACCCCGGAGGTGTGGCTTTCCCCATTGCAGGAAGAGGAACTGCTTCGCAAGATTTTCAGAAGCTCCCTGTATCCCAACGGCCCCTCTGCCTCCCTTCCCTGTTCCGATGGCAGTCCCCTGACACATACGTACCAAAATGGTGTTCGCATAAGTTTCTTTAAAAAAAAATTAAAAAATTATTAACCGGCCAATCAAATCAAATCAAATCACATCACATAAATTCCGAATTACAAAGCCGAATTTTAAATTTTGTTGGGGGGACCCATATTTCAAGATCCGAAGGGGGATTCTGATCATCTTCTTGCTACTGCGCTAATGTCCAAATCAGTCCAAACAGAGTTCATAATTCTATCCAGTCTTATCTTGCTGTTTCCACATCACATCTTGTTTATATATTTTCTCTTTTTTCTTTATGATCTCTTCTGATAGTCTCCTTAAGCCGATAAACACCAATAATAATAATAATCCTGTGTGAATTTTCCGTTCTTCCATTCCTCAAATTGAGATGGTTTCCATATATCATCGCCTTCATAGATAACATCGCTCTTTCCATCTCGCAAAGCTGTCGCTCTTAAGTCCTTCTGAGGAGTTTCACCCACAATATATAAACAGCTCTATTTCTCTCTTTCTCCTCCCAGACTCAAGACCTCCGACAGAACTTTCCAATATGGCGACGGCATTTTTAACTGCGTCATTCCCAAGCTCTTATACATTCCTCGCTCTTCTTAAAACATGCTTTGGTTCGAAAGTTTATCTCCACACAGCCTTAAATCCACAGCTTAAGTCCTTAAAACGACATTTCTGACTCGTGACTCGTGAGGGGAGGGGATTCTTGTTAATCACATAAGAAAAGAAAGGAAAGTTTCCCCCCCTCCCCCATCAGTCATTTGCCATACTGTGTCTTGGCGTATCTTCTCATGTTTTATTCTTGTCTTGTTTTATCAGAGATCTCTTCTATAGCAGTCTTTACTCCCCTCCTTCCTTGAAATATGTGCATTCCTTCATCCAAATTGTTTTCTTTTGAAGTTCTAGCAGCTAGTGGCGCGAATCAGGGACGGCGTCCAGGAGTGCCGGAATCCCACAGGAGGGCTTTGTGCCTAGTGCCCCCATCCCCACAAGTTTGGGGGTGGTATAGGGCACAGCAGGCAAAGGCAGTCCCCCCCACCGTCCCGGGGGGGGGGGTTAGGGAGGCTAATTACTCCCATCATAGCCTCCAAATTACCTCGTGTGGGTCGGAGAGATGTTATTGTCAGCCATCTTCCGATGTGCCCCCTAGTGGCCCCCCGTGTTCGCATAAGTTTCATCTAAATGGGCTGGCCTGAGCCAATGAAATGACCTCTTCCTGTTAGGCAGCTACACCCTTTGGTATGTCACAGTCATAAAAAGAATCGTAGGAAACATTGTCAGTTCTTTCGTTGATGTAATATTCATTATCATCATCACCATCACTTTCATTGGGTTGAAACCAACAGGAGTCATGGTTGACTCACTGAAATTTATGGACATGACTAACTTGGGTCCATTAACTTCAGTGGGTGTGCTGGAAGTTTGCTGGTTACTTTTTTGGAATGAAATATTTCTATGTTTATACAGTCATTTAATTGCATTGGAACAAAAATCGGGAGAGCACTAGAGGTTCATAATTCAACGAAGAGCTAGCTGTTTAGCACCATCTCAATGCACGGTGCTTTACAGAGTTGAAGTGGGAAGGTCCCTGCCCCCAGGAGCTTACAAACTTCAACCTAGAAGAGGAGAGAAACAAGAGGCAGAGGTTAACAGAGAAGCAACATGTGGCCATGCCCTTACGCGTGCTTAGGCTGAGTTATAGCAAGACAGAGAACTAGGCAGTTGTGCCAAAGGCTTCTCCAAAAAAGGTTGATTTTAAGGAGGGGTTGAATTAATTACTACATTTTTCGCTCTATAGGACGCACCAGACGATAAGACGCACCTAGTTTGGGGGGGAGGTAACAAGAAAAAATAAATTCTGAATCCCAGAAGCCAGAACAGCAAGAGGGATCTGGCTTCTGGGATAGCCGCTGAAGCCTCTCCTGGGCAGCGGGATGAAGGCTCCCCCTGCCTGGAAGAGGCTGTGAATGGGTAAGCTGCCCTCTGTACCTTCCCCCGTCTCCCGCAAGAACCGTGCGCTCTTTAAAGGGAACGCGGTTCTTGGGGGCTTTTCTGGGAGGTGATTTTATGGCCAGCTGGAGAGGCCAGGAGGGCTGCCTTTGGCCTCTGGACCTGAAGTTCCCCACCCTGGTCTAATCTATTCTCATGTATACCATAATCACTGCTTGTCCACACTAAACTTAGTTGCACCATAGCTTTGGCCTCATTCCTGGATGACACCCTGGCTGTTGTTGTCATATTTCCCTCCAGGTGTGCCAGAAGTCTGGTGAAATCTCTCTCCTGAAGCAGCAGCTGAAGGAATCCCAGACAGAGCTCAACAGCAAGACCAACGAGGTCCTCAACCTGAAAGCTCAGCTGAAGGACGTCCGGGCAAAGATGGAATTGCTAGATATGAAAATCCAGGACCTGGAAGATTCCCTGCGCGCCAAGGCTATGGAGCTGGAGGTGTGCGAGAACGAGCTCCAGCGCAAGAAGAACGAGTCGGAGCTCCTGAGGGAGAAGGTGAACCTGCTGGAGCAGGAGATCGCAGAGCTGCGGACGGAACTCACCATCCTCAGGGAGCAGATGAAGTGTGGGGCGGCCTCCGCGGGCCTGGAGGGGAGCATGACGGAGGAAGCGCAAGCCCTATGGCGGGAAGTGGAGAAGCTGAAGGCCGAGCTGGGAGAGGCTCAGGATAGCAACCAGCAGATGACGGCCGGCTTCCAACAGGAGCGGCAGACCTGGAAGGAGGAGAAGGAGAAAGTCATCCACTACCAGAAGCAGCTGCAGCAGAGCTACCTGCACATGTACAAACGGAACCAGAACCTGGAGAAGATGCTCCAGCAGCTGGCTGCAGGGGAGGATGGCAAAGAGCCTTTAGACCTTGACCTCCATGGAACTGATGTCCCTTATGAGGACATTATTGCCACTGAAATCTGAAGGGTTCTGCGTCGTCTTGCCCGCTCTGGAGAGGAGATGCGTCTTTCAACTGGGGGGGAGGAGATTGTGTGTGTACAGTCCAGGAGAACCACCTGTTTTCTTGGTTGAGGTCCTTTGCCTGGCCAAAATGGATCGCCAGCTGTTGTCCTGCCACATGTTAATGGTGTGAGGCACCAACCCCAACCCTGTCATGCCCAGTGCATCCTTCTGGGACCGCTATCCCGACTAGAGCATCCCAGTGAGAAATATAAAGGGAAGTGCGGGGGGGGCCCTTACCAGTTGATCATTCTGTCAAGATAGAAGCAAAGCAGCAGCTGCTTTCAGTGGAGAATATGCAATAATCTCCATGCCAATTACCACAGGCGGCTGCTTCTTGCCCATGACCCAGATATCAGTTCCCAAGGGCTACTGGAGTGCCAGCCATAGCAAATGCCATTATAGCTCTCCTGCAGCCACTAAACTATGGGATGAGGCCTGTTCATGCTCCGCGAGCCTCTCTGTTGCCACGTGAGAAGACATTTTTAGGGGGAAAGTGCAGGATTTGGCCACTTGTTCCTTTGTTAGAGTCCGTCATCACAGGTTGTCAAGAATATCCTGCAAATTCTTCTTGACCAGGGATACGTAAGTGGTCAGGGCCGGCCCTCCTATTAGGCAATGTGAGGGATCTGCCTCAGGTTGCAGATGCTGGGGGGCCAGGAGTGGTGGAGAGCTGTGCGTGCCAGGCAGCCTGCCCTGCAGCTCCTAAGGTGCCCTCTTGCCCTCAGGTGTGGAAGACACCATAGTTGAAGCAAAATGCAGTTGCCTACCCAGTCAGCTTCTATACATGAAATGCAGAGACAAGAATATATCTTGTCCTTTTCCTCAGAGAGGATAGCAATAGGATTCTGAGATACTTGGGGATCAGATGGAATGTAAGGCATTTGTGTGTTTTCTCATCTGGGAGAGAACAACCCTGTTCCACTGGTTGCCTGTGGAGCACCCTCTTTCTCCAGCATACTTCTCCTGTCCAAAGTAATGGGCTAGTGTTCTAGGCTACTAGAAGCCATAAACTGGCAAATCAGCCACCAGATCTTCCTTGTCATTGCTTGGCATTGCCTCTTCCATGAGCAGGTAAAAGCTGGGAGAGGTCTATTTTTATTTAATGTGGGAGTGGGAACCGAAATGGTGTGTGTGTTGAATGGGAATGTTTATATTCAGTTATCGAAAATGTGAATATTTTTATGGAGTTTTTGGGAAGGCTTGTTTTTGGCAAATATCTCGTGTTTACTGTCCGCATTACCTGTCCTCTGTTTTGCCAATAGGGTTCAATCTGCACTATTTCTAACAGTATTACGCCTTTTAAACAGTCATGGTTCTCCCCAGAGAATCTTGGAAGCTGTAGTTAAGGGTGCTGAGAGTTATTAAGAGACTCCTATTCCCCCTGCAGAGCTACCGTTCTCAGAGTGATTTAACAATCAACCCTTCTTCCTGGTGAACTCCCATAATTATAACTCTTTGAGGGGAATAGGTTGTCTCCTAACAGCTCTGATCACCCATAACATACTAAAGTTTCCATGATTCTTTGGAGGAAGCTATGCTTGCTTAAAATGGGATAATGCAGCTTTAAATGAAGGGTGCAGGTGTGACCTTCAAAGGGTATTTTGAACCCACAGGAAACCACCCCCTTCCTTTATTGAGACACCCCAGGAGCTGTGAAATGCAGATGGAATAGGACGGAGGAAGGACTAGGCCAGAGTGGTACAGCAAAGTGGAGTTCTTAATGTAGTAATTCTGGAACACAAATAGTTGGATCAAAAGATTTAAAACTCTCTTCTTCTCAGGGGCAAAAGAATTGATCAGTTAACAATCCAAAGCAGCACCTGTTCCAGACAGGCGCTTGTAAGTTCTCTGCCTTTGTATGGAGCTCGTCCCAAGAGAGCCCCAAACCAACCAACTACAAGCTAGCAGAGAACCTGTTTCTGCCTCACTGGCTGTGGAAAGAGCCTGCCGGTTGCCAGGGCAACACAGGGCAGGCTGTATATCAGTTCACCTATCCTTTTATAAAAGCGCAAACTAGGTAGGCTACCTTTTAAATGTGAACTAAATTGAATTCCACCTCCATCCCCAGTTGCTGCTGTGAAATGTACAGCAAACTTCTTGCAGGTGGCATGGTATGCTCCACCTTGTTCGACTTTCTGGGGGAATAGAAAGGATGGGGAAAACCTCCGCAGATTACTCCCAGCTTGCAGTGGTGATTAAAAGCATCACTCTTGGGCTTGTGAACACGAAGCCCTGACAGTGTTACACTGTCCCCTCTTCTCTGCCTGCCTCCCAGCCAGCTAATTGGGTTTATGCACATATGTTTCTGATTAGCAGAATTTGCATTGTTAATTGCAGTCTCAAAACCAGCCTGCTCCCTGGTGAACCACCAGTGACCCCATGGGGTTAATAACCTCTGAGTGGGAGGGGCTTGGTGTAGCCTGCTTGCCATATCCTGCTGATCCGATCAACTTTCCACAGTGCCCGCCTGCTGTCTTTCTCCTCCCCTCCATCTACCTCACCTAAGGGCAGGGGACCAGCTGTTGGCAGACATCATTAAACTGGGAGCCTGTTTTCCTATTTAAGCCTCAAAGGCATCTTTTGTGAGAGGGCAGAACACCTCCGGTACAATTTTGCATTTGCCCCAAAGGCTTAGCTCAGCTCCTCCAGATGACCTGTTTATTGAGCATCCCGTCATGATTTGTGCCTAAACAGAAGTTAGGCTATGTCTGGTCTTCATTCGAACATTCATTCTGATTTCTTTGCCAGGAGATTATACAACGATTAGCATTGGTCCTTAATTCACCCTGATTTGGTGGTAATAATTGTTTGTTCATCCCACATTTGCCAATGCAACTCCCCATCACTTTCCCAACTACAAAAAGTCAGTTTGGGGAGGTGGGTGGGTGTTTAAGTAGATGTGTTACACTCGGGCGACTGAGTGCTTTAATCAACTTTAATTGTGCAATCCTAAATTTCAGTTGTGCTCCTGCAGAATACTGACAGTGTGGAGGTGGCCTGTGTTTGGATCACCTGGTGCAATTTTATTTTTTTTCTAAAAGTGTAGTGCCTGTAGTATTTTCCTTCCATAAGTAATGGAACGAGGGATTAACTATAAAAGAGGCAGCGGGTGTTCCCTTCACATATTTCCCGTTACCCCTTGCTCCCCTAGCTTTTGGTCACAACACATTAAGATCTTTGGCCGCACCGACAGTTTAGGAAACTTAGCAGGTGGCTTAAAGAAGCCTTGTTTGTCTGCTTCCATGCTCCACCGCATCTACAAGCAGAAACTTCCAAAAGAGAGCAATAATTTGTCATGTAAAAGAATTGGATCTCACCAGTTCCCTTCCTTGTCCCCCATCCTCACCAGTGGTTTGAGCTGATTGTGTACAAATATTTTGAAGTCTTCTTGAGAACACATTCATTCCCACAGTCTCACTGCCAATGGGGATGATGATTTGAGCATTTCAAATCTGAATGGTGATTATGTAATATTGAAAGCAGCAATGACAGCAACTCTACTAGTGCTTTAAAATAAACACATGACCCTAACTGTGCGGCCAGGTAAATTAGTCGTTGTGGTCTTCGTATCGGAGAACACAAAAAACAATGACAGGAGTTTGCAGCAGGTTATTATTATAATATATTTTTACCCTTCTTTCTTTGATCATGATTTCCATTTTCTTTTGAGACATTGGGCTCCTTTCCCTGACCTTGAGTTTTTATGAGTTGACATTTTTTGTGTTTGGGTGCCACAGTAAACTATGGTTTATTGTGGTGGGAATGAGACACACTGAGTCTTAGAAAGGAGATTGGAAGGCTTTTTTCCCTTCTGTTTTTAATTGACTACAACTTGGTGCATTATCCAAACCTGAGAACCCATTGTTAATCTCAACAATGATTTGTTTTGAACAGGTCAACTTAAAGCCATGATTTATTAAAATGCCCTGCTCCAGACATGCCCTCATCTGCTCCCTAACCATGTTGACTTTTAACAAGCATGTATTTGGAACTCTGCAGAGGAAAAGAGGCTGCAGAAATTCTTAATAGCGAATCAACTTGAATCCACTCTTTTCTGCCACTTCTCCATTCAAATGGAAATCACTTCTGAGTAGACATGTGTAGGGCTGCATTGTTTATCTTCTCCCTCTACCACCCTGGCTGCTTTTTCTTTTTGTAAAGAAAATCACCCATCAGGGTTTAGTTATACACATCTTCAAATAATGCTTAGTTAG
This sequence comes from Podarcis bocagei, assembly GCF_964188305.1. Classification (NCBI taxonomy): domain Eukaryota; kingdom Metazoa; phylum Chordata; class Lepidosauria; order Squamata; family Lacertidae; genus Podarcis; species Podarcis bocagei. The sequence continues at coordinate 7,892,544 of NC_138141.1, read as the reverse complement.
AACTTCAGCTGGTCACTATGGCATTCTTTGTAGCATCTGTAACTAGCAGAAACAGCCTTGCAAAGCCGGTGGTGGTTTCTAGCTGCCTTGAAGATCATTCGCAGGAAAACATCCTGACTGGGAACAAGTCCACAGCTATGCCATCTCCCCAGTTCTTCCCACTTCCTTGTTATTAAAGGATGAGGCCGCAGTCTGTTGTATTCCTTCTGTTCCTATTTGCTTTCCAAAATCAGGATTCATGCCATTAAGAATTGCAAGGAGTCCATAGGAAATTACTTTTCTCCTTTCCATAAAAAATTGTTGGACTCCAATTTACCTCTGATCATTTTCAAATCCCCCTCCATACGGATTAGAGACTTCTGGTTTTAAAACTAGCACCTAAGAGCTTCATGTAATTTTTAAGAATGAGAGGTGGGGAGAGATGCCAGAAAGCTGTCATTGGCCACATATATGGCACAAAATAGATGTGGATTTGAGCATGGTGTCCCTCCACACTGACGTTGCATATGTGCTTAACCTGTAATGTGTGAAGCAGGCCTTAATTTGCAAGTGATTTCTAGAGCTCTGCATTTTAGCAGTGTAGGAGGCCTTGAATTAGAAGGCTGAAAACAATGGCCTTCCTCTTTTCCTGAAGGCTTGAGACAATGGAGGCTCCCAACCCTGTGTTCATAAACATTTCATAAACAGTATGCTAGAGAGGACCCGTGACCGGGAGAACTTAATCCTTTCTCCACCCACTAACTTTCTGTGTAAACATTTCCCAAACTCCCAGCCCCCGCATTGCTTTTCACACACACACAGCTGTACTCCAAGACTCAAAGTGTGCCACCCTCCCACAACTGCAATGCCTTGATAAACACACAGGTATTTGTTGAGAAAATACCGTAGTGACCCAAATATAACCACACACACTCCCCCTCCCCCCAAAAACTCCCCACCCTGGATTGTATGAAGGCTGTATTTGGGTCAATATGCTACATCACCCTGCCCTAAGATGAAAATGAGCCCTTATACATCCCTGCTGCTGAACCCAGATTGCGCCCAAGGAAGGTCCCTCTCCACGGGGTTCAATTTATATCTGAATCCACTGGGTGGTTTACTACTGAAATCAGGGCCGTCTTTAGCAGATGCGGCGCTGCGGTGCAAATATCTGCCCAGCACCCCCAAATTACCACAGATAGTGTTGGGGTGGCCATAGCTGCACACTGCCAGCCATCTGAGGGTGCGCAACTCTCCCCCATGCTACTGCGGGAGAGTGATCCCCACAGAGGTTTGGGAGTGAAGTTGCACCCCTCCCAAGCCTCCTCGGGAGGAGAGCGATCCTCACAGAGGCTTGGTAGTAAAGTTGCGCCCCTCCCAAGCCTCCACAGGAGGAGAGTGCAGCTTCCCTCCCAGGCCTCCTTGGGAGGAGAGCGATCGCCGCAGAGGCTTGGGAGGGAAGCTGTACACCCACCAACCTTATGGTTGGGGCACAGCTGGCTGATGTGCAGGGAAAGGGGAGGCTGTCAACAAAGCCGTGCAGCTCCCCCACTCGCTGGGGCGCCCCTGAGAGGCCGGCGCCCTGGCACAACACAACACTAAGCCCTATGGGAAAGACGGCTCTGACTGACATGCTAGCCAACATGCAGCCAATCCATGTACAGTATTTCTGCACCACAGGATAGGCCATCTGGGCATTGTCTTTCTGCCGCTGTGCAACTGAGCTCTGGGGTCTGTCCAGGAAACTGGCCCTGTTGCTACTACAAGTGTTGCTCCAGCACGTGTGTGAGTCCAAAGCCATCCCCACTTAATAAAGAGCCGATCTGTACCTGGAGCACACGTTCCCAGCTGTAAAGCACAGCCTCAAGTCTTGTGTGCAAGTTCTTGCCCTGGGTGTGAACCTAGAACCACCATCACTAGTGCTTGTCCTCCTAACAAATTTGAGAGGCTGCCATGATTAGTCCTGTTTTAACAATGAAGGTAAGGATTAGTACTTTCTAGGCAAATGAGACTGTAGCACTGGGTGCTGTAGTCGCATGTGGTGGCATTGCTTTTGTATAAGCACTATTTCCTACCCTCATCTCTAAAGTGGGAATAAATGTGCGACGTACCTCTCAAATAGAGGTCGGGAACTTGAGGGCCCCGGTGCCAAATATGGTCCTCCAAGCCTCACTTTCAAGCAGAGGCATCAAGTTCCACCTAACTTGGGGAGGGGGGAGGTTTGTCACATGCATGTGACTTCACATGTGCGACACACGCATGTGATGTCACGTGCATTGGGAAGAAGCTGCAAGACCTACCCCAAGGAGGCCTGGCCCCTCAGGAGTGAGGGGTCAGCTCATCCCAATCCCCACATACTTTCCTGAGGTGTCCTTAGCCCCGTAGAATTGATGTCTATGTTTTCAAGTCAGCTTCCGTGCAACCAGCTAGCCCAGTCAGTGGTTTTCCTGGGTGGGGGGCAGCCATTTTGTCCTTCACCAGCTCTGATATGCATTACAAGCCAGACACAACTGTCCTGTGATACAGAAGAATGATGTCCGTGCCACATCAGGACCACTTCTAATATGGACTAGAATTCCCCCTGCGCCAATATTTCGTAAGCATGGATTAAAAGTATGCTGTGATGGGGAATCTATGCCCTTTTCTTATTTTGAGGGGCCCTTGGGCTGGCTGCTCAAGCCTATATTTTTTTCACCCCTCTTTCCTCCTTGCTGTTTCTGCTGCTCATTTTATGCGCCTCTCCTCTGTCATATATGCACCAACTCTGAGAGGAGGTGAGAGGTGGCAAGTTTGTGGAAGGTACTGATCCACCTTGCTCATTTTGCCCCTTGCTCTTGTGGAAAGGGCAGGTGAACAGGAAGAAACAGGTAGGAGGAAAAAGGAGGAGGAGGATTGCAAGGAAGCTCTGAGGATTAGCAATGGAGCCCTAACAGGTGTGGGCCTCAGCAGGAGCCCAACAGTGCCAAAGCTTGCCACCAGTCCTTCCTGTTGCTGTTCAAATTGCTTTGCTTGTGACTTAGGGATGGATGAATCTGTCATTTTCAGTTGCAGCTTCTCATTATCCCAGTCATACCTTCAGTTCTCCACATGTCTGCAGAGGTTTGTGAAACACTGGTCCTTGCTAAAATTCATCTGTATTTTAGTGTGCATGTCACCTAACAATACATGCACATTTTTTGCAAGCCATTTCCCCTGGTATGATGCATTTTTATATGTTATTTTCACCAATGTATGCATTTCACTCCACACTTTCCAATAATGTATGCATTTTTGTACACATTTTGGGCTTGTGGTTTTTGCAGGTGGGGGGATTAGAGACGTGCGAACTTGAAAGTTAACTGTGTTTTTGTTTGTATCATGTTTCAGGAACTGGGAATAAGGTGGGTTTACATTCAAATTATTATTTTTATTCTTATTTGTCAAATTGGTATACTGCCCTTCATCCAAAGATCACAGGGCGGTTTACAACATGAAAATACAAAATGAGAACACAAAATACATCATACAACAAAAACAAACCAATAGCTCCCTTCCACAAATACATTTATCAGACCATAGAGTGTTTAATCAGCCAGAGGCCTGGGTTATAGAGAAACATTTTCTCCTGGCATCTGAAGATATGTCATGAAGGTGGGGAGCCACCACAAAAAAGGCCTATTCCTGTGTTGCCACTCTTGGGGCCCCTCATGAAGCGAGCACACAAAGAAGGATCTCAGATGACGATCACAGGGTCTGGCTTGGTTCATATGGGAAGTTATTTTGGTCCTGAGCTATTTAAGGCTTTAAAGGTCAAAACCAACACTTTGAACTGATCCCAGAAATTCATTGGCAGCCAGTGCAGTCGGCCAGGATCGGTGTAAAATGCTCAAACTGTCTTGCCCCATTGAGCAGCCTGCACCAGGCAAAGTTTCCATCCCTTCTTCAGAATCAGCCCCTAATATAACGCAAACTGAAACAGATTTCTTCTTCATCTCCCTTTTGTCTACAGCCACGTTGACATGTACAGTGGTGCCCCGCAAGACGAATGCCTTGCAAGACGGAAAACTCGCTAGACGAAAGTTTTCCATTTTGGAGGTGCTTCACAAAACGAATCTCCTATGGGCTTGCTTCACAAGACGACAATGTCTTGCGAGTTCCTGCTGGTTCCCCCCCCCCTTTTTTCTAAGCCGCTAAGCCGCTTATCAGCTGATCCGATCAGCAGATAAGCCGCTAAAAGCCTCTAATAGCGCTAATCCGCCAATCCTTCAATGGGCTTGCTTCGCAAGACGAAAAAGCCGCTAGACGAAGAGAATCACAGAACGGATTCTTTTCGTCTTGCGAGGCACCAGTGTATTTAAAATGGTTTCATTGCCACTTCAAACAGTCGAGGATCCTGCCAAACAATTATGGGAAGTGTTGTTTGTTAAAGAGCGCTCAGAGTTATTAGGAGACCCCTTTTCTCCTCACAGAGCTCCAATTCCCATTGTTCCCTGTGAAGACGGATTGGTTGTTAAACCACTCTGGGAATTGTAGTTCTGGGAGGGGAATATGGGCCTCCAAACAACTCTCAGCACCCTTAACAAACTACAGCTCCCAGAATTCTTTGGGGGAAGCCATGCCTGTTTAAAGTAGTATCGTAGAGCTTTAAATGTATGGTGTGGATGTGGATGTGGCCTATATCAGCGCGCTACAAGGAAAGTAAATAATTTACATTAGCGATCCTGGAAATGTAAGACTTTGTATCAATCCCATGAAGCATTAAGGGGGTACAGAGAACCCCAAGTCTCACCAGCCATGCACACACACATACACCCAGTCTAATGTGACCATGGGCTTGTTCCCATGTTACGCTGAACACAGGTACCGGCTGCCCCTACACTTGTACAAGTGTTTGTGTGAAAGAGTGTGCACGTGTTTATTTGTACAGCTCAGCTACTGGTGTGCACAGGTGCACAGGCTGTTCGCGTATTCAGAGGTGTAACGTGGCGGGGGGGCAGCAGGGGCCACCACCCCAGGTGCACATTCAGGAGGGCACAACTGTGCCGCAGCAGTCCTGAAGATGACTGGCAGGGAGGTGGCTCCCTTTTCTGGCCCGGTAATGTGCAGCGTGCATGTTGCCTGGGCAGCCGGACAGGCTGCGAGTGGAGAGCAGGCAGCCGGGCAGGCCCTCCCCTGCTGGGGCAAAGCCCCCTCTCGCTGCCCATCCCTTTCAGCGCCTAGGGATGGCATGACACACCTTTCTTGCACCATGGCTCCTGCCGCTGCTGGTCACGCTGGGTTGCTGCTGCGCCAGGCAGCCCCCTCAGCTCTCTCCTGCCCCGGGGCCACCGCAGAGCCCCCAGACAAGGCCCCCGTACAGGAGCAGGCAGCTGTAGGCACAGCAGGGTGCCACTGGAGCGCCCAGTGTGGACATAGAAGCAGCCACGCAAGCTTTGGCCGGAAGCATGCTGGCTCCTGGGCCAGACCTGCGGAGGTTCCTGTGGGCATGCTATGGGTAAACTGCGGCACAACACCCTTTTGCACCTTGCCCCGGGCACTAGCAAGCAACGCTACGCCACTGCATTCATTGATTGTTACATGTGAATAACCGTATGAGTGTACGGCCCAACTATTTCTGTACACAGGTGCCCAGACGGCAAACCCACTGAATGTGATATGTGAACACCCCCTAATGACTGATGCCTTTGCACCAATGCCGTGTTTGAAACTGATAGTCCGCATTGCCAGCATGTTGCCTCCCTGGCTCATCCCAGGCTCACCTGGGTGAAGCCGGAATTCAGGCTGTACATATTAATATTATCACTGTCTTTTCTTTCCCCCCCCCCTTCCATTGAGCTCTTGGTGGTTATTTATTTATTTATTTATTTTTACATGTTATTTCTGGTGACCAATGTAGACTTGATTTTATGTTTTTATGTATAAATAAATTTGTAAAAACCAGAGTCACACTGTCTTGAATATTCCTTTATTTTCTTTGAGTTTCCTGAACGGGGAGAACTGCTATGAAAATGGGCCCGCTCCAAGCCAGTGCTTTCCAGAGTTGAGATTTTTGGAGTACAGCAACTTCTGAAGGGCACCAAGCTGGCGGAAGTTACTATAGGCAATGATAATTTAGAACACTGGCTTTTTTTGTCTAGCTACCTATGTTATCTACAGCTGCAATCAAAATTATTCAATCCCCATTGCAAATCGGGTTTCAAATCAAACAAAATCAAACAAAAGCCAGTATAAGTTGCATTTTTAGCCGAATTTGGAAAAACCACTTGAAGCATCCATTGTGTCGAGCTATTTCAATTGCTTTTGTTTGATTTGCTCATTGCAAACAGCCGAAAGTCTGTAAATTTTGATAATAAACCTGATTTGCAATGGGGATTGAATAATTTCGATTGCAACTGTGTGTTCTCTCTCTCTCTGAGCTTCTGTTTTGTGGTTCCTAAACTGCTTTACATTCAGAGAATATCCAAATAGTGCGCAAATATAGGCTATAAAACAGGGCAGATATAAGAAAGTATTTTTTTTTTAAGTCCAATAAGGCCTTCAAAACTGTGGAAATAAAATGGGGCACTAATGTGAAGAGTCTTGAGAGAAGAAAGAAACTTTTGACATATGTCACAAACATAGCAAGGCTGGGTCTTGCTTGGTTTCAGAGGCAAAAGAATCCTGGAGAATTTGGGCCACAAAAGAGGTCTTTGAGTCACAAGAGGCTTTCTCACAGGGACTAGTTGCAACATCAACTGATATTCACTGTGTTATAACAATTTTAAGGTCTTAGATATATAATAAATGTTCATAAATGTACCATGCAAACACGTACATAAATATATAAACCACATGTCTGAAGCAGCACAGGAAGACAGTCCTGAAACCATTTTGACTCCCAGGCTGACCAAATGTTTCTCTGCAAGGAGGGAGGAGGTGAAAAAACCTTCCCTGTTACAGGAATTGGGTAATCACCATTTCAAAGCAATGGGCAGACTACCAGGAAAGGCAATCAGATAAGGCATTATCAGATAACCTGGCAAACAGGAAAAACAACAACATTCAAATTTCTGTTGTAGACCACCTTTTCTGTGATGTAGGTATGATGTTTGTGGGGGGTGGTCTTGGGTTACACCCCTTCTGTGATGTATGTATGATGTATGAAGGGGTGGTCTTGAGCTCTAGGGCAGGGAATTTAAAATGTCTACAGTATATAAGGGCAGGCACACCTTGGTTCTGGGTCCTCCTCCATCCTCCTGCATGTGAGGGGAGCACCCTGTTGCAACAGATCAATAAAGATCAGGCTTACTAGCTGCTTTGCTTCTCAATATTCTCTGGTTGGCCTCTGTTATTTTCTCCTACCAATAAGGAACCCATGTAAGGACTCGTATGCTGGCTCTTGGATACTCCATAAGGGAAAAGGGGCAGATTTTGTTTACAACAACTGGCAAATCTTAAGTGACTGCCGTGGGGTGCAGATGGAGCTTGGTATCATTTATGCTGACTTTCCAGGGTTTCAGGCAGGGGTCCTATTCTACCCTAGCTGGAGATGCTGGGATGTGAGACATGCTTGTTCCACATGCACAGCCAAGGCTCTATGACTGAGCTACGGTGCTTCCCATCCGGTAGCCTCAAGCGTCCAGCAAAGCACACAATTGAGAGAGGAGCCGGTGAAATAATAGGAATTCACCAGGACCAGGGAGTTTGCACACCGATGTGACCTCGCTGAGGAATGGACATGTGTGAAGTGACCCCTGGCAGGAGACCCCTGACTTTGGCAAGTGGAACGATGAGGCTGCGACTGCAGCTCTTAAGTAAGATGAAAGCGACAAGCCCAAAGGATGGCAAAACAAAATTAAATTCCTCCCTTGTTTCAGGTTCCTGGCTGTGACAAGCAGATTGGACTATTTGCTCGTGGCAGATGTTGCGCATAATGTGCGCTCACGCGTGTGCTCACCTCCTTGTATGCATTCTTTCTGCCATACAGGAGCCACTAGGAAGCAGGAGCTGTGACTTCATTATGAGGAAAGCACACCTGCTACCTGTAAAAAAAAAGGAAAAAGGAAAAGCCCACCTTCTGCAAGAAATAAGAAAGGGCTTCATTTTGATTACCCATGAAACGGTTTCAGCATAACAGATGTGCTCCTGGCTTAAAACCTGGCGTGTTCAGGCAGTGATCACCTCGGTGAGAAAAATGTAGATCTTGCAATTTTCTAGGCATCATCCTGGTTTGTCTCCTTCCCACTAAACATGTTTGTGTAAGTGACTTCAGCACCTTCTGTGTTGTTGTTCTTGCATTGCAGGAGGTTGGACTAGATCCAGCCTTTGCCAACTTCCGGGGCCCTCCAGAAGTCTTGAACTACAGCTCCCATCAACCCCAGGAAATACAGCTGTGTACTCTCTGGGGGCCTGCAGCTAATGAGTACAAAAACAGGCTGGCCAAGGCTGAAATCCTTGGCAACCCCAGAGTCCATTCCCTATCACTTTGTCTGCTGCTTGTGCTAAAGAGTGGAGAAGCAGTTGCCTTAAAACACCCGGACCCCAGCTGAAGCCATAATCTTATCATCCATCATTGCTCAAACCTGCCTCAGGTTTCTTTGATCTCACATGTGTCTGTAACTAGATCATAAAACTGAACAGTTGTGGTGTAAGTCACATTTTAATTACAGAAGCCATGGAAACAGAAGCTTCTGAGTGAGACAGAATGACTGCTGGAACTGGCAAAGAATCCTAATGTCTGATTTCAGCATGCAGTGTGCACACTTCTCATTTTGTTAGCCCCCATTTCTGTTTTGGGACGTTCTGCATGCACATGCATGCATGCACACAGAGCAAACAGGCCACTGTGTCCCATTTCCCTGCCCTATTCCTTCATGGGGCCCCATTTCCCCGCCCTATGCCTTCACAGCATTCTCCATCCCTCACCAACCTCAGTTATGGGCAATAAGACATTTAACATCGTTCATATCAGTGACAGGTGAGGCAAATTATACCAATGGCACTGAAATTAACCAGCCAGCTTCCCTGCAATCTCCTCTGCATCACATGGGGTTAGAGTGATGGATCCTGGGACACATCCCAACATATCTCAGGTTAAAAAAGAAAAGGTGAAGGACCCCTGGATGGTTAAGTCCAGTCAAAGGTGACTATGGGGTATGGCACTCATCTTGCTTCAGGCCAAGTGAGCCGATGTTTGTCCATAGACAGCTTTCCGGGTCATGTGGCACAACGGAACACCGTGACGGAAATGGAGAGCAGAAGATGGAAGCAAGATGGATGGCAGTGTGGTAGGCTTCCATTCTCCTCTTCCTCAAGGTCATGGTGGAGGACAAGGGGTGAGGGAGTGGACCAGCCCCAAACCAAACCAGGCCAATGATTGCAGTTCTGTGATGAATCCATATCAAAGCCATGGTTGACATCCCATCATCAACAGCCAGAAATAAGCCCTTAAAATTATCATGAAAATTTGCTCTCAGTTTGGGCTGCCACAATCCACATGTTTGTCTGAGGTCAGGAATAGAAACCACACAAATACACACAGTACAGTATACAGTAGTATTTGCTGTTGTTCTAATCTAAACATTACATAAATAATGGCATTGCTTTCTGCATTGTTTTTGATGTTCCCCTTCCATTGACATACACTGAAATTAACTATGTGTATTTTGGCCATAGTGAACAGTGAGATAAATAGCGTATGTTTTAGCAGAAACCGGGATGGAATAATAATAATAATAATAATAATAATAATAATAATAATAATAATAATATAATTTATTATTTATACCCCGCCCATCTGGCTGGGTTTCCCCAGCCACTCTGGGCGGCTTGCAACAAAACACTAAAATACAATAACCTATTAAACATTAAAAGCTTCCCTAAACAGGGCTGCCTTCAGATGTCTTCTAAAAGTTTGGTAGTTATTTTTCTCTTTGACATCTGGTGGGAGGGCACTTCTCAGGGCGGGTGCCACTACCGAGAAGGCCCTCTGCCTGGTTCCCTGTAACTTGGCTTCTCGCAGCGAGGGAACCGCCAGAAGGCCCTCGGCGCTGGACCTCAGTGTCCGGGCAGAATGATGGAAGTGGAGACACTCCTTCAGGTATACAAATTGTTGCCTTCTCACATCCCTGGCTGTAATTCAGCTGTGTGGTTTTCCTCTCTTTCCCCAGTACTTGTGCTCCTCTTCCACCACCGGTTTGCAAAAACTGACTGGATCACCACTACGAATCCCAACAAGGTCTTGGGAAGTGAACCACCAAAGAAAGAAAGCCACGCTGATCACAGGAGAGGATGTAGGAGAGACCTTCCCGTCCCCATAGCCACTCTTTGAGATGCAAATGCACTGTGGCCAATTTCGTCAGCTCTGCTGCCCTTCCTTTCTGCCTGTTCCCTGCTTTGCATCTGCCAGCCCAGCCCCTTGGGGGGAAGGTGGGTGTTTGTTCTCTGGTGAGGCAGCTGCTCCTTGCTTCTCCGAGGGGCTGAAATCAGATGGCAGCAGGGCAGGCCCTGTGGGCAGTCCTCATTAATTGGTACTCCAACAAAAATTAAGACTTAAAAGGGGTAAGTGCATTGGGGCAGCAGCTGGGGAGAATCAGCGTGCCCCACTGTGTGTGCTACTACCTGCTGCCTGCCAGACCCACCATGAAAGGCCAGGCTGTTTGTTTAGCTTCCAGCTAAGAGCCTTGCATGTCTTGCGGAGAGTCAAGGAGGCAATCAAAACATCACAAGACGGACTCCCAACTCCTGTGCCGGGTTTCACGCAGAGGAGAGGCTAGATTCCATTTTCACTGGGACCTGCTGTGTCTGTCACATATGCCCTGGATTTTAACATGAAGGTATAGGAAGGGGAGGGAGGCTGCATTGTATATAGTGGATGCTAACAGTGGTGTCTGTCACCTGGATAAATTGCTTCCATTTGGAGAGTGGGGCTGGCCGCACTTGGTCATTGATCTGTCACCTTTGAGCATGGAGAAAATTGGATCTTTCCCCCAGTCACTGTTGCCTAGGGGAATCCACAGGGTTCTATGGCTGCATTTAGAGCCCATTTAAATTATAACTGTTATTTCTACATTTCCATCTATACATATAAATTTGCAAGTGCAAATTTTATGCAAATGAGTGTCCTCTCTGTTGTCTTTTTTCCTTTTCCTTTCCTTTCTTTCTTTCTTTCTTTTTTTCTTTTTTTTTTCTTTGACAGTGCCTAGCTCACCATCCAAGTCAAGCAGTGCAGAGTATGGAATGATCACTTGGCTCTATGGATAGCTCGGGCAGAGGCCACTGTCATGTAGTGCTTATGCCATTAAACACTTTCATTTTTATCTTAACCACAAACTAAACTGGATCTAGCAGCCCATGTCTTTGTTTGACATAGCTATCCAAATTCGTGTTCTTGCTCTTTGAAAAGGTATGTGCAGAGCCCTGTTCCCATAGTAACCAAGCACCCAACATCTCGGAAACAACTGCTGGTAGCCCCATTATCAGTCTCTAGGGGTGGGAGGTTAGCAATAAAAGGAAAGAGAAAGGTATGTGAGCTCTGGGCCGTTCCAAATCTCCTCCATCAACAACAGCACAGCACCTTGCCTCGCTGGCTACCTGCTCATGAAACAAGATACAAGCAGCTTTTCCATTTTGGCTGCATCAGAAGGGCACGACAATCTTACCAGGGTTTACTTTAACTCAGGGGTCCCTAAACTAAGGCCCAAGGGACTAGTTTATCCGGCCCGCAGCGCCCCCCACTCCCCGCCCTTACCGGCACTGCGCTGCGCAGCTGCCCACTTCCGGGTCGGAGGAGCACCGGAAATAGCTTGTGTGCATGCACAAGCGTTTTTTCCGGTGCACATCCGGGTCGGAGGAGGCCCATGTACATGTGCACAAGCTATTTCCGGTGCTCCTCCAACTCAGAAGTGCGCAGGAAATAGCGTGTGCGCACGCGTATGGGCACGCTCTCTCCCGCCCTTCGGACTGCCACACGATCAGTGCTGGAGACAGCGGCATGAGGCGTGGTAAGTTTGCTGACCCCTGCTTTAATTCCTCCAGCACCAAACCCCAACAGGAAACAAGGGCTGAGGGTCAAATATATTTGCATTCGCTACTACCGTATATACCGGAATAGTCCCTTGTATGTCCTGCAACAGGAATAGCCAATGTGGTTTGTTGACTACAACTCACAGCCAGCCCCAGCCGGCACAGCCAGTGATCAGGAATGATGGGAGTTGCAGTCCTTTAGCATTTTGGGTCATCTAGTCCAACCCTCTGCAATGCAGACATCTCAACTAAAGCATCCATGACACGTGGCCATCCAACCTCTGCTTAAAAACCCGCAAGTGGTGCTTTTTTTTTTATAAAAAATGTTTAGGGATACAGTCATATCTTGGGTTACAGACGCTGCAGGTTGTGTTTTTCGGGTTGCGGACTGCCAGAACCTGGAAGTACCGGAACGGGTTACTTCCAGGTTTCGGCGGTTGCACATGTGCAGAAACGCTGAATCGCAACCCGCGCATGTGCAGACGCGCCACTGCGGGTTGAGAACGTGCCTCCCGCACGGATCACGTTCGCAACCCGAGCATCTACTGTACTCTCATTTTCCTACTCATATTGAAATGCTGCCCCTCAACGAGGCCAAACTTAGATTCCCAAAATGTTTAGGGGTATGCGTACCCCTGCGTACCCCCACCCAGAAAAAGCACTGCCTTCAAGGAAGCAGAGTCGACCACCTCCCGAGAGAGTCTTGAGGTCACCGTGTTGGCCCCCCCCTTGACACTTCGCAGGTGCAAACAGGGACACTTCTTATCAGGAACGGCAATAAAATGTCAATGCTTTACAACTGGGCATTCAGTTTACCTCTAGTTTTGTTGATATTGCTTTATGGAAGTGGTGGGGAAGCTTTTTGAGCCTGAGAGCCACTTCCCCTTCTGGGGGACCTTCCTGGGGCAGGTACATGCCACTGCTGGGTGGGGCAAGAAGTTCCCATTTTGCCTTTGCCCAGTTGGCTAGTTTCTGCACACACTCAGAAACCCCCTCTGTATTCACAGTCAGTCAAGAGTTCAAGGGCATATTCTAGCCAGACAAAAACACTCAAGGAGGTTGTGAGGCAGGGCACACCTCTTTTTTTCCTTTAAAAAAAACTGCACCTGGTTTTGACATTTCCACCCGGCAATCTTATATAGTTGCATCATTACATATTCACCTAGTCTCACAGATGGCACATACAATTCTAAAATCATTAATATCATGGAATTGCAAGGTTTTTACTTATAGCTTCACAATCATTTTAGACATTTAAGAAACCCCATATGGTGTTTTCACATTCGAACAGTACCAAAGAACACAAAGAAAGCATCAATTGCAAAAGCTTGTTTTGATTATTTAATATAACGCACTGCGGAAGCCATCACTCCTTCGTGCTGTTGACTCAGCTGGTGAGTGCTGACAGGATTGTAGCTGAAGCAGCGCAACTGCGAAACAATAGGGAGGTATTAATATGTTCAACTGAACACCAAGGTTTGCAGAAGTACAAAAAATATATGGGGGAAGTGCAACAGCAAGGATCATTCAGTGTGCAACTTAAGGGTTAATTCTGTTAGGAGTCAAAGTCAACTAGTCAAGAAGGGGACTGGGTGGCAGTGTTGCTTAGCAATCAGTCAAAAAGGGTGGTCTCTACACTGTTCTGATTGGCTGTGTACTTCTGCGGGAGCTTCCCACTGTATGTTTGGTGGGAACCCTGCTATGGAAAGGACCTGGACTAAGACAAAACCACTCTGTGTGTTTCTTCTCATATTATGTACTGGGTTTATTCAATAAAGGATTATCCGTTTCTTTTGTCTCTGTGCTCTGTCTGCATTAAGTGACTTTGCTAACAGGTTATTGGCCCAGAAACACTACTAAAACTCTAAATTAGGGATGGGGAATCTTAGGCTCAGCGGCCGAATAATAACGCCTTTTGCTTGCCTTGATGGAGAGGGGGTGTGAGCCAATTGTTCAAATAATAATATAATAATAATAATTTATTATTTGTACCCCGCCCATCTGGCTGGGTTTCCCCAGCCACTCTGGGCGGCTTCCATAGAAACCAAAAATACAGTAAAATATCACAGATTAAAAACTTCCCTGAAGAAAAGGCAAAATTCACCTTTATTGTTGCTCTGCCTACTTCTGGCCCAGCCCATCACTGGCATGTGGCCCTTGAAAGGTTGTATAGAAGGGCATGTGGCTCTCAGGCTGAAAGAGTTTTCCCTGCCCTGCCCTAGGAGGAGGCAAAAAAAATCACCCCAAAATTGTCACTGAGGATTGAAGCTTAGTGGCCACGGAATTATGTGTCTGTTCAGGGCTGAGGCAGACAGTCAAAACACCACCCACCAGCTCCAAATTGCCCCCTGCAAGAGGTCGATATGTCCAATCGATGGTGAGCTTCTCTGTGACTGGGAAGAAGGACTTGAACCAGCATTTCAGGATCACGGGCTCACCCACAAAGGCCTGGACATCTGAGTCAGCCTGGATCTCCAGGGAGTGGACTCTGGCAAGGGCTGCTGCAAATAATAATAATAATAATAATAATAATAATAATAATAATAATAATAATAATAATATTAATAATAATAATAATTAAAAAATTTTATTTATACCCCACCCTCCCCAGCCAAGACCAGGCTCAGGGCAGCTAACAATCAATAATAAAAACAAGTTGATTAAAATACAACTTAAAAAACAAGATTAAAATACAACTTAAAAAACAAGATTAAAATACAACATTAAAACAAGATTAAAATACCACATTAAAACAAGATTAAAATACAACATTAAAACATTAAAATGCAGCCTCTCACAGGAGGAGAAAGGAAAGAAGAAAGAGGGGGAGGGAATCAAACTGATTCTAAGCCAAAGGCCAGGCGGAACAACTCTGTCTTACAGGCCCTGCGGAAAGAAATCAGATCCCGCAGGGCCCTGGTCTCATGAGACAGAGCGTTCCACCAGGCCGGAGCCAGTGCTGAAAAGGCCCTGGCTCTGGTTGAGGCTAATCTATCTTCCTTAGAGCCCGGGACCTCTAGGATGTTGTTCTAGGATGTTATATTATAAAATATAACCCCAAGAGATCCGTTAGTCACCTGAGCAGGAGCACAGAGGTGTTAACAGGATGGGTTCCTGCTGCTTCCTCTTCTGCCAGAAGGAATGGAGTGGAGACCCTGGGAGAGGGGCTGGCTGGCTGGCTGGCTGGCCGGAACACTGAATGGGAGTGCTCCACAATGCAATGTTTTGTTGAAAGTCCTGTGTGCATTCTTAAACCCATCAGAGTTGTGTAGGTGTAAATAACATGAGGCATCTCAACATCACCCCTTCCTCTTCCAGCTGAATATGGTTCTTCTGTACTGTGGGATGCTTAGAGGTCTGGTCTCCTTTGAAATTACAAGTATAGGGATTCTTAAGGAAGCTTAGCAGCAACTTGGTTATATGTGATGTCTGGCTTCGGGAGCATTGTGGCGCTGTGGTCTAAACCACTGAGCCTCTTGGGCTTGCCGATCAGAAGGTCAGCAGTTCAAATTCATGCAACGAAGTGAGCTCCCATTGCTCTCTCCCAGCTTCTGCCAACCTAGCAGTTCAAAAGCGCGCCAGTGCGGGAGGAAGGTAAACGGCGTTTCCATGTTCTCTGGCACTCGTCACAGTGTTTCGTTGCACCAGAAGCAGTTTAATAATGCTGGCCACATGACCCGGAAAGCTGCCTGTGGACAAACACTGGCCTCCTCGGCCTGAAAGCAAGATGAGCACCACAACCCCATAGTCGCCTTTGACTGGACTTAACCATCAGTGGCGTAGCGTGGGGGGTGCAGGGGGCCCCGGCCGCACCGGCCGCAAAATCTGGGGGTTAGGGTTAGGGGGCGCAAATCCATGGGTTAGGGGGCGCAAATTACTTACCTTGCCCCGGGTGCTGACAACCCACGCTACGCCACTGTTAACCATCCAGGGATCCAGTCTTTTTAGGAGCATTGTGCATGTTAGTTTCTCTTATCTGCACATCAGCCTCTACTTATGCTGGCACATTTGCCCTTGGTGTGCAGACCGGAGCCATTGTTTTTTGAAAGGGAGACCAATGCGCCAATTCAGGGCCAGAAGGGCCACTTCATTAGAGACCCTCTTTGGTGTGATTTCAAGGAGCACTTGTTCAGCTACAGCAAGATTAATGAGCCTCTCTCCATAAGTACTTTCTTAGGCTGTGTACACATCGCCATTTACTCTGGTTCCAGTGCGCTCCCACCACTGGCTTTCAGAGACATGTACACAAAACATCATGCATGATGCAGAGCTCTCCTGCACTTCCTTGGGAAATACTGCTGTCTGATGAATTTCCCCTCAAACCAACCTCAATCTGAAAGGAAAACATTCACCGTTAAATGGAAGTGTGTATCTTTGAGACAGTTGTTTTGCATGCATGGGTGACTGGGCATGAGCAGATGACAGCTTCGTGAATAGGAGTTGGGGGATTGCGGGGACAAGGAAACAAAACAGGTCACACACATGAAGAGTGTGTGTGTGTGTGTGTGTGTGTGTGTGTGTGTGTGTGTGTGTAAAACAGCATGTAAATGTGACTTGAAATGCAGTGGGGGAAATGGCCTTGCTGCATCTTAATCTGCAAAATTTCACTGGGCAGCTTCCCCAAGGATTATTGGGTACCCCACTACACGCATAGATTAAATTGAAGGGTTCACGTTTGCATGAAAAAGTGAACTCAAAATATATTCAGAAGTTTTGAAACTGGTATGAAGATGCTACAGGGCCAGCAACAAATGTGTTTGAGAGTCATCAACAAGAGATAGTGATGGCCACCAACTTGGATGGCTTTAAAAGAGCAAATTCCTGGATGATAAAGCTATCCCTGGCTGCTAGCTATGGTGGCTGTTTTCCAGGGCTGCTTTTTTCAGCTGGAACTCAGTTCCAGCACCACTCAGGCAGGTGCCACTGCCACTATAAGAGAACAAAGAAAGCATTCACGGTGAGTGCTGGCACCTCTTTTTCTAGAAAAACAGCACTGTTTACTTCCATTGTCTACTTCCACTGTCAAAGGCTGCATGCCTTTGGAGACAATTTGCGGGGAATCGCAGGTGAAGAGAGTGTGGTTGCACTTAGGTTCTGCTGATGGGTTTCCCATGGGAATCTGGCTGGCCACTGTGAAAAGGGGTTGTTAAAGATTGCTGGGAACTGTGAGGGATAAACTACAGTGCCCATGAGGGGCAGGGCTCTGTGGGGGGTTAACTACGGTGCCCATAATTCTTTGTGGGGAAAGAATGTGCTTTGAGGTATGATGTGTCATGTGCACAGTATGGGTCTCAAGGTGGACCTCGTGGCTACAATATCAGCCTTCTGCATTTTTTTAACCCACTCACTCCCCCCTCGCCCCGGCTTTGCATAGAGTTTTAGCCACAATGAGGAATCCTGGAGAACTTGGAAGCTTGCCATTGTTTGGGAACATTGTGGCTGATCCTAAGACAGGTAATGCCCAACCGTGAATTTATAGTAGACAAAGTCAAGCACCTCTTTTGTTCCCCTTCAAAGGCACTCAGGTGCATGAAAACATCTGCAAATATGGGGTGAGCCTGGGTAAATAGAACGGCAGACATGTCTAGAATTGATGGTAGGAATTAATGAGACAGTGGTTAACCACAGAGCCTACAGCAGGGGTCAGCAAGCTTTTTCAGCAGGGGGCTGGTCCACTGTCCCTCAGACCTTGTGGGGGGGCAGACTATATTTTGAAGGGGGGGGAGAACAAATTCCTATGCCCCACATATAACCCAGAGATGCATTTTAAATAAAAGCACACATTCTATTCGTGTAAAAACACACTGATTCCTGAACCGTCCATGGGCTGGATTTAGAAGGCGATTGGGCCTGATCTGGCCCCCGGGCCTTAGTTTGCCTACCCAGGGTATACAGAGCAGGTAGAAACAACAGAGGAGAAGGGTAGAGGACATAGCATCTAGATGTCGCCTTTTTTACTTTAAAACAGACTTGGGAGAAGGATAGGGACATAGCTCAGTCATCGAGTAGCAGACTTACATGGATAAATTTTCAGGTTCAATCCCCAGTCAGTGAAGGGCTTTGGGCCCTGTGCAATGCCCTGCTCCCCCCACTCTGTTCTGCAGCAATGTTTTGGCACCCTCTGCAACGTGGCACCCACTGCAACCACACCAACTGGGCCACCCTAAAACCACCTCTGCTCTGGTATCTCCATGTAGGTCTGGGACAGCATCCAGACTGAAGCCCTACAGAGCCGCAGTGTACAGCAGTGCTTCTCAAGCTATCCAGTGTGTTGGATTAGCATTCCCACCCACCCGGCCTGCAATGTGCCAGGGACCAGTAGCATGCTTGGTCCCTGAAGCATCCCACGCTACCTGGGCTGTAGTGGAGTCATTGGAGACTGGCAGCTGATGACTCTGATCCGTGAACCACCCCTTTGAGTAGCATTGGTGTAGGAAATACTAAGTTAGATGCATCAATGCATCTGACTGGGAATAAGGCAGCTTCCTATGTTTATGTGACAATCATGTTCTGGACTGCAGGGCATGGGGTTTTATGGGAGGGAAAGCTCACTCTTTCCCCCTCGCTCCAAGGGCCCGGTGAAATTCTAATCTCAGAAGCTGCTATTTGCCTAGGGAGGGAAGCTGCTGTTGGTGCCAGAAGCCTAATGGGCCATGTAAAGGAATATGGTGCTTGCTGTCTCTTCCCTTCTCCCCTCCCCCTGACAGCAAGAAGTTTAACCTGCCCGATTAAATTGGTTATTTTCTGTGGGGGGCCTGGGGGGCCTCTTCTAAATCAGCCTCCACTGGGATGTGTTTATTCATTATAGTGGCTCATTAGACAAAGGGAGTGAAGGGAAGAGAATCGACTGCCACCTAGTGATTTAACTTCTCGTCTCCCACAAAGTTGCAGCCACCCGCCAATACGCCCTGCTGAAATTTGTCTTCCCAGCTCTGCCCGGCACCTCCCCTCCTCCAAGTCATGTCAGACAGCGCAGCAGGGAGGTGGGTGTAACTGAGCAGCAATCATCACAGTGTGGTGCCGGGTGGAGAATATTGGGTTTGTTTGACACACGGAAAGCATCACGTTTAAATCTTTGTTGAGTCTTAAAGTTCATTTGGGGGTTGAGGGCCTTCATTGTCTCTCTTGGCTTACCTGACTGCAGAGATGGGGAACCTCTGGCCCCCCAGGTACTGGTAGAAGAGCTCCCTAAACACATGAGAGCCCCATGGGGTGGTGATTAGTACATCATACTAGGCCAGAAGTGGCTGACCTGTGGCTCTCCAGATGTTGCTGGACTATAACTCCCATAATCCTTGGTCATGCTGGCTGATGTTGTCATTGTGGCCATCTGAAAATTGCTGAACTGTGGGTTAGCCACCCCTGTCCTAGGCCTAGAGAGACCCGGGTTCAAATTCCCACTTTGACATCAAGCTCATGGGATGACTTTGGGCCAGTCAATATTTGTAAAGGCGAAAGATATGGTGGTAGAAGATTGGTAAAACCATACATGCTACCAAGGAGAGGCAGGACTTAGATTTGGAGATATGCTTCAGAGCTCCAGACTATGGGGAGTCCCGAAAAATCAACAATTATAATTTGGTCTTTATTATTATTATTTTAATTGGATTATGATTGGATATGTTAATTGGATGTTTTTTATTGGAAAATTAATAGAAATGATTAAAAAAAACCAAAACCATACATGCTACCATGAAGCAAGGTGGGATGTAATTAAAATAAATGGCAGGTCACACACACAAACACACACACACACACACACACACACACACACACACACACACACAAACACACACACACCCCTTCATAAGCCCAGAGCCTCCAGTTTGGATTGCCTGTACGTGAATCTGGCCCTGAAGTAAGCTGTGTGTCTCTGCATATTATAGACTCACAGAACTGTAGAGTTGGAAGAGACCATGGGGGGCCATCTAGTCCAGCCCCCTGCAATGCAGGAATTTTTTAGCCCAATGTGAGGCTCAAACCCACGATCCTGAGATTAAGAGTCCCACACTCTACTGACTGAGCTATCTGTGTTCCTTCAATTGCTCGGGAACACAAGTGGGGTGTTGCACCAAGGACCTACTCTCAGGTTACCCATAGGCATCTGGCTGGCCATTGTGAGAAGAGGATGCTGGACTAGACTGGCCTTTGGTCTGACTCTTATGTTCAGCATTGCCAGCAGTGGAGGACTTTGGGCTCTCAACTTTCAGCGGCGCCCTGTGTTACTTTAAAATTAGGTGCCCCTCCGCAGCACCTCCATTCTACATCATTGTTGCAGCGCCCCTTGTGGTGCTGGCACCCAGTGTGACCAAATCTAAAACTGCTTCTGTGGCCAATGGTCAGGGGTGATGGGAGTTGGGAGATATAATATGAGACAGTGTCAAATTACAAGCAATCCTTGATGTGTAAGAAATCTAAGACACCAAACAGATGCAGGGAGGAGAGTTTCATCCCAGGTTACCATTAGCACTTTATATGTCACATTCCTACCACAAGGCTTGCTTCTTCTAGGCTGCGATATGAGACAGAACATGCTGGCTTAGTGGTCAGTAACAGTTAACCAGTGGCATAGCATTGGGGGGGGGGAGAGGGGCAGTGGCCCTGGGTGCAAAATTCTGATAGGGGTGCAACAAGGTGGAACACCTGCATGCTCCACCCCTGGGCTGGCTGGGCCAGAAGGTGGTGGAGCCACCAAGGACACTGAGGTCCAGTGCCAAGGGCCTTCTGGTGGTTCCCTCACTGTAAGAATTGAAGTTACAGGGAATCAGACAGAGGGCCTTCTTGGTAGTGGCACCTGCCCTGTGGAACGCCCTCCCACCAGATGTCAAAGAGAAGAACAGCTACCAGATTTTTAGAAGATATCTGAAGGCAGCCCTGTTTAGGGAAGCTTTTAATGTTTAACAGACCACTGTATTTTAATATTCTGCTGGAAGCCGCCCAGAGTGGCTGGGGAAACCCAGGCATATGGGCAGGGTATAAATAAGTTGTTGTTGTAAGGTGTGCAGCCACCAGCAGTGGCAGCACCAGCAGTCATGTGCTTCATGGGCTCCATGTGCCCCCCCCCCGGGACATGCCTCCACCGCCCAGTTCACTAGGGAGGTGCAACACTTGCCCTGCGCCAGCAACCCATGCTACACCACTGCGGCTAACTACAAGGATCAGTCTAGATCCACCGTGCCATATTTAAAATAGAAACAAAACAAAAATCAGTACTCAGATGCTCTTCTTCATTCTGAACAATTCATTTCACTATAGCGCTGGACTCACTCTTCATCTCCTTAGTTTGCAGACCTGGAAAGCACAGAATTTCTGCCAAGGTTCCCTTCCTTTCCTCCTCTTTCAGATCCCCAGATACTGCCAACTCTTCCCTCCTCTCCTCCACTGCTGCATTTGCCCAGGTTCATTTATCTCAGGGCAGAGCAATTTGAATTCTATTGTGACGAAGGCCTCTATGATTACTGCAATAAAAAGGAGAGATTTGCAGCCTTTTGTGTTTCTGAGATAATTCTGCCACCCCTTTATTTCATCAATCGTGCATCGCACCAATGGTTAATGGCATGCCCCTCTCAGGAATGAAGAGGGGGGGGTGAATGGAAATGTTTCCAGTTTAAAAAGGAAGTTGCTTCAGTTTCATCTTCCCTTGTCACTTTTAAAGATGTGTGAAAAGAACAAATTCCTTTTTTGAGTGGCCAGGGGACAACCGCGAGATATATCGTTGTGCAAGGGAAAACACAAGGACGTTACCAAAGATGGTTGTGCAACAGATTTTGCAGCAAGAACCCGCTGTTGTGCAACAAGCTTCCACTAGCACAGTTGTTGCAGTGGATTCCTTTGAACTCTGCCATCTACACGGGCTCTTGTACTGGGAAACGGACCATTTCACAGGGGTTGAGATATGTCCCTTGATGTCTAAAACTACGAGGCCTACAGTGATGAAAATCGGGAGCAGTGTTTGTGTTCTGGAAGAATGAAAACTTCCATTCCGGTATGAATACCTATTTTACAAGCTACAAATTTGGGAGATCCAGGGTGGTTATCTTAGAATCGTAGAATTGTAGAGTTGGGAGGGACTTTAAGGCATAGCTGTCAACTTTTCCCTTTTCTTGCGAGGAATCCTATTCGGAACAAGGGAATTTTCCTTTTAAAAAAGAGAAACATTGACAGCTATGCTTTAAGGGTCTTCTAATCCAACCCCCTGCAATGAAGTACTCTTTTGTCCAATGTGGGGCTCATATTATGATAAGGTCACGTGCCCCATAGGAGTCTCTAAGCATCTTACAAAAATTTTAGAGCATAAATTTTTATATGACTATTATTGGGGAGAATCAGTTGAAAAACTCCTTTGCAGATTTTAATACCTGTTTTCCAAGTTGTACACTTGGAGAGTCAGTGTGATAGGAGGTTCAAATAATGTACAGTCATACCTTGGTTCTCGAATGTTATGCATTCCAGAAATCCATTCAACTTCCAAAACGTTTGAAAACCAAGGCACGGCTTCCGATTGGCTGCAGGAGCTTCCTGCACTCAATCGGAAGCCATGGAAGCTGCGCTGGACATTTGGCCTCCAAAAAACATTCGCAAACCAGAACACTCACTTCTGAGTTTGTGGCATTTGGGAGCCAAAACGTTCAAGTTACAAGGCGTTCAAGAACCAAGGTACGACTGTACCTGTTCACCCATAAAGTTGGCTGGGTGCCCTTTGGCTAGTCAGTAACCATTTCCCAGTCTCACTTGTTTCATAGGCAAAATAAAAAAATTCCTTCCAGTAGCACCTTAAAGACCAACTAGGTTAGTTCTTGGTATGAGCTTTCGTGTGCATGCACACTTCTTCAGATACACTGTGTGCATGCACATGAAAGCTCATACCAAGAACTAACCTAGTTGGTCTTTAAGGTGCTACTGGAAGGAATTTTTTTATTTTGACTATGGCAGACCAACACGGCTACCTATTTGTTTCATAGGGTTGTTGTAAGTAGGGATGGCAGACAAATCCAATCCAGTTTAATGATTTATTAAATGTGTATACCATCCTTTATCTGTAGATCTCAGGGTGGTTTCCCAACATAAAAATACAGTGGTACCTCAGGTTAAGTACTTAATTTGTTCCAGAGATCCGTTCTTAACCTGAAATTGTTCTTAACCTGAAGCACCACTTTAGCTAATGGGGCCTCCTGCTGCTGCCGCGCCGCCGGAGTACGATTTCTGTTCTCATCCTGAAACAAAGTTCTTAACCTGAAGCACTATTTCTGGGATAGCGGAGTGTGCAACCTGAAGCGTATGTAACCTGAAGCATATGTAACCCGGGGTACCACTGTACAGGATAAAAACAAAAATACATGATTAAAAAAAGAACCAAAAACCACAAACCAATAGTCCCCTTCCTCCTTCCGCAAGTACATTTAAAAGGGGTACAATATAATTTTATTTCACATAAATAATTCACTCTTTCGGAAACAATGCATAAATTGAAACACCGTCATCCTTCCAAATTTGCCTTTCTGAATTTTGCAGGCAGTTTCCCCAACCAAGTCATATGTACAAAAAGGCACATGCTAGAGTTAAAGTGTGCAGAAAATTGCATATGCTAGTGGAAAATGACACAAAAAATGCCGTGTATTGAGGGGGAAATACTTTGCAAAAAAATATGCAAAGTAGCATTAAATGTGTATAGCAGGAGAAAATTGCATTAAAATGCTAATGAATTTTCAGTAGGACTTCAAAAAAATGTATAGCAGGCATGGAAATGTGGGGTATTGAACTTAAGGCTGGAAAAATTATATCTGTGGGACTTCATTCTACCACACCACCTGTACAGGGTCTATAGAATGGCAACAGCACCTCCTGCCCCTTTATTTGTTTTTTCCATGAAAAATTCAGTGATCTCAGCACCTCCTTGCTGGCTCAAACCAATAGGCTTGTTTGGCTCCGGCGAACTGCTAAGAAACCATCCGGGGAATGCTACAGATTCAAAGCTGCCAGTCTCCTTGCCGCTGGCAGTCTTGCAGAGGAAACTGAAGTTCTTGGATTCCTGTTTTTTATTATATAGATCCATAATTTTTTCTCCCTTAAAAAAACAAAACATTTTCACAACAATCGGCAAAATAATTTATTTAAATTCATCCAACAAAACAAGAGACCCTCTGTTGCCTCATAAAATCCTCTGGCAGTACTGAGCAATCCTAAGTACTGGAAGCCAGTAGAACTCACACAAGCCAGCCTAACTTACCCCTGCTCCCAATTCCATTATGTTGGTGGCAAGGAAATAAATATAGGTCTTAGAAGAGAATTCCTGGATGCCAGGGTGCAGGTTTGGGGCAAGTACTCTTTGGTGAGAGAACCCCAGCAGAAATTTAAAATCACAAAATATGCAGCAAAGTAAAGGGTGGAAATATAGGCTGTTAGACCTTCAAAATGTACCTTTCTAAGTTCCTTCAAAGTTTGTCTCTTCCCCCAAAGGCCACACATTTAATAAGTTAAAAATTGGTTTACTTACAAACACTTCAAAGGCCAGGTTCATGTGCTTTCCCATACATCAGTCAGAAGACACAGGCAGTAAAACTTGGCTTGGTTACAGTAGTGAAAACTCCTAAATTATTGGTACAGGAACTCAAGGGAGGCTTGTTAGAGCCATGTGGTCTGAGTTTGGAGCAGCCAGCTGAGACCTCATATGCTGAGCTTCTCATATAGACTAGGGGTGACAAATATGGAATCAAAAGAGACATTGAAGCACAAATGATACTCACCACTAACTTTAGCCGAGGTTGACCACCAACTTCCACACAGGACAAAGTGTGTTGCCCATCTTCTTTACCCATAAAGATGGCAGATGTTCTGTCATCTTTTTCCCCAATAATTTTATCTGGGACCACAGCAATTAACCCCTCTGGAGGTGAGCAGCTCAGAAACAGGATCAGTGGAGGGAAAGAGAGAGGAAGAGCGGGAGGAAGGGAGAGAGAAAGCATTATTGGTACAGGAGTCTTAGGTGACTGGAAGGCCATCAATCAGACTGAAAGCTGTTGAAGTGACCCATAAGAACAAGTCTCTAGAAAGGAGCTCAACCCCTATACTAGAAGTATGTCCAATGTTCATAACATGAGAGGTCCACTGCATAGCACAGGAGCTTGCACAACGCACAAGCAATTTTGTATCTTGAAGTGACCTTCAGTCCTCTTACACATTGTTTTTACAAAAAAAAAATATTGAAACCTCCTAAAATGGGTGCTAAGCTCAGAGGTTGCACACATTGTTCTGCAGGCATGTGCTCTACCAGTGAATTACAGACCTTCCCTGTCAACCATTATAACAGGTGAGGGTAAAGAAACAGCTCCCAACACCCTTGGCTATTGGCCATGCCTCTAAGGGCAACTGGAGGGTCAAACTTTCCCTGCACCTGCGTCAGAGGCTTGTTTCCTAACATTGTTCTTTCTTGCTTCTGTGCAGTGCCTGCTGCTTGCATCTTGTCCATGGTGCCTCATTTTAGTCCATACTGGCTTTTCCCTCTGCAATCTCAGAGTTATTTGTTCCATTTGGGGAGCTGTTCTCAAGCTGGATGGGTTTTTCCAATTGAAACACCCTGCCAGCTGTATCTTCCTGCTATGGCTTGCTAACTATCCAAATGTGTAGATCTGAAAGAAGGGAGCCACAGAAAGATATTTCAATATAAGGCTGTGGTGAGTCTGCTATGGAGACCACTCACCACAGTTGCAACACACATGCAACATCTTTTCCTGTAGCGTGAAGACAGCATTTTCTTGCCTGGTGAGAAGCAAGGCTTGCACAATGCTGATTGACTGGCTCCATCTGTCATCTCTAGCTGAAGCAGGAATGGAGGACCTGTGCCTCCCTCTCAAGGTTGTTCTTAGATGTCAACTTCCAGCCAACATGGCCAATGGTCCATGCAATATCTGGAGGGGCACAGGCTCCCCATCTCCAAGTTAAAAAGTTCATGTGGCAGGAAGTATGACAGATCATTCTCTGACTGATACCCTTGGAGAACCACTGCCAACTGGAATAAGTGAGACAAGATGGACTAGCCTTGGAATAAGAGAGATGGACCAGTGATCTGGGCAGGATGGAGCAATGGTTTGACTTGGTATAAGGCACCTGCCTATGCAACTAGTGACTAAAGGCATTTCATTGGAACAGACTCAGCCCAGAACTCTCCTCTTCCCCATTTCACAGTGGCTCTCATGAACCCCATGGATAAGTCCCACAAGAGGATTGCTGAGCCTTATTTAAGAAGATGCTACTGAATCACTGGGATGGCCTTGCAACTAGGCAAAGTGGGACACTCACTTCAGGCAGCACATCCCTGTGTACCTAAGCTAGTCCATTTCCCCTGGGTGTGGTCAAGGATGTTGTCCCATTACTAGTGTTGAAGTAAGATTCAGCTGCCACTGCCAGGCAGATTCTAGCATATGTGGAATGGGAAGACACTATCTTGTCCTTCACCCAAGACAACAGGGCCTGCCCTACCATTAGGAAGAGTGAACCTATCTTGTTCCTAGCATTAAAAAAAATTCAACTGCCAATCCAGTTAGCTTCCATGCCTGGAATGAAGGATGGGCATTAGCTTGTCCTTTGCCTCAGGCAGAAAAATGTCTTGGACCAGCCCTGCTTAATCAGACACCTCCCTGAAACTAGGTTATCTAGTTCCACTTGAAAACAGCCAGCCACCTGGGGTGGAGGAACTGAGAAACATGGTAGGAGCTGTTACCTGGTGAGTTGGAATTTCTGGGAGCTGAGAGCAGCTGGTCACCCACTAACAAGAGGTACTTCTGGTTAATATCCCAAATTTTGAAGTACCAGGGATCTGGTAATGACTGGATCACAACCGTACCTGGATGGTTAAAAAGGCAAAAATTTAAAAATCGAAACTATTGGCATAATGATGATTGGCATAGTTTGGAAACTTAGCTTAAGCTATGAATAGAAAAGTAAAGAATCATTTTTCACCTGGAGGTGGCTTCTTAAAATGATTGAATAAATCTTTCATTTCCTGTTGTACAGTTTTGTGGGGCTTCCTCATTTCAGCCTCCCCCATTTTCTCCATTTCTTCTTGATGAGTGGTTGAGGTTCAGACTGTATGAAGTTCAGATTTCTGTAGGGGGAGCTTTTAAAAAAGAGTGACGTCTTACGCTGCGATCCCCGATGAGCTTCTGGTTTGGTTTATTTCATCTGTAGATCATAGAATGACAAACAGACAGTAGCAATATATGAATATATGAAATATATCAATTCTTATAACTAACATCCTTTGTACTCCCAATGATGTGAACTATTGTAAAACCTTTGTCAATTCATAGTTTATTTGATTGTTTGTTTGTTTGTTTGATTGTATGTTTGTTTGTTTGTTGGTTGGTTGGCTGGTTGGTTGGTTTGCTTTCTTGGCATAAATGTATGTATTTTAAAGCAATAAAGATATACACATAGATCATAGAACAGTAGAGTTGAAAGGGACTATTCGGGTCAATTAATCTAATCCCTTGAAATATAGGAATCTCAACTAAAGCATGCAGGACAGTGTCTTGCCAAAGGCAAGGTGGTTCTTTTAAAATGAGATTCAGAAGCAATACAAAATACACAAGTGAGTGAGAAGATTAAAGATTTTATTCTGAAACAGTAAGCAATGTATACATACCAAGCAAGCACTTCAATCTGCCACTTGGAAGCCCTCAAGAAGTGGCAAAGTGACTCCTCCAGGTAGCCTCAGTTTGCACAGCCCTGCAGCCGATCAGTCCATGCATGGGCTTCAGAGAAACTCTATAGATAACCTGTGTAGCCTTCAAGACTGTCTACGTGCAGATCATCCATTAGCTACTCCCTCCCAGTGCCTCACTTTCTCAAACCACAACAAACATGAAAGAAGGTACCCAGCACGATCCTCCACAACTGACAAGGCAGCTTCACCTCCTGCCAACATTCCCAAACATTAAGGACTGTTCTCAAAAACATTCATATTGAAAAATAGCAATGAGAAGCCAAAATGCATTCCATCAGAAAACTTAACAAGAGAGAGGGAAGGGGAAAGAACAGAGGCAGGAAGGGCTCCTTGTCAGACCACTAGCTCCTGGATACATTCTGTCTTCCAGATGCATTTCTCATACAGTCAAACCTTGGTTCCTGAACGGCTTAGTTGCTGAACAAATTGGCTCCTGAACCCAGAAGTAAGTGTTCCGGTTTGCGAATGTTTTTTGGAAGACAACCATCCAACACGGCTTCCGCATGAGTGCAGGAAGCTCCTGCAGCCAACCGGAAGCCACTCCTTGGTTTTCAAATGGTTTTGGGAGTCGAATGGACTCCTGGAACAGATTAAGTTCGAGAACCAAGGTACCACTGTACAGACAAATAGCCATCTAAGCTCTGCTTAAAAACCTCTAAGGAGAGTCCACTATCTCCCAAGGGAATCCGTTCCACTGTCCAACACAGCCCATTGTTTGAAGCTGACTTGTTTCGAAAGATATATCTTGCACAAAAAGAAACATGATAGATAGGGAACATTGGCAAGAGGAAAGGCCGGATACAATTCCATTGCTTCACAGATGATTTGGCAGTGGAAGCAGAGAATCTAGCAGACTGTTCCTTAACCTGGTGCCTTCCAAATGTTGTGGACTCCAACCCGACTTAGGCAACGTTCATAGAAGATGGGAATAGCAGTCCAATGATATCTGGAAGGCAGCAGGTTGTAGACGACTAACATTTCAACACAGAGACAGGCAATTCAGATAAGTAATTAAGGAAGTGGTACCTGCGCTGGTGCGATAAAGTCCCGTGCCTTGGGAGAGATCCTTCTCTCTCTGCTCTCCCCTGGGATTTGCACAGCATTATATTGCTGCTCAGTGAGGCTGGTAGGTGTGGTTTGCATGCTTCATGCTTATTTACATGTCAGATTCTTGGCACTTGAAATACTAATTTAACCAGTTTTTCAGGTCTATCAGCTGCACAAAACTTCACAGGCTCTTTGGGAAATGCCTAGTTGGATTTCCATCTGTTTTTTGAAGTTCAGTGATAGAAGTACTTCTGAACAAGGATGGATTCACTTGACCATTTGTATTATAAAACATTTGAGAGAAAAGAGAAGACAGATCATTCTGCCATGCTGCTTGCGTAAGTCTATTGCATACAGGATGTGCTACCAAGTTTCACACTTGCGTTGCTAAAAGAACTAACTAGGAAGACTTGGATTCCTAGTGTATTAATTGATTGAGATTTCCCCCATCTCAATTAAATGCTGTTGCTTCCTCATTCCTTTGGCTGCTTTGATCTCCAGCATTAATTGCTAGCAGCCTGGCGCCAACTTTTACACAGTAAGGAATCCAAAATTCCAGAGACAAAGGCTTGAAGCTTCTTTATTCCATCAACTCCCTGAAGGAATACTCCATTCCACCCTTCTCCAAACACTTATCCCCACCTTTTCCTGTCTTCCAGATCTGCTCTAGTCAAGAGTTAATATGCTGGGGGTGGGGCTGACATTTGCTGGGCTCATAGTCTGCACCAACCACAAGAGCAAGCATAACCTGGAAGGCTCTTGTGCTCAGCTTAACAAATGGTAGCACATTGGGCATTATGCATCTTGTGTGCAAGCAAGTGCATCTTGCACACTCAAAAATGA
Organism: Podarcis bocagei; assembly: GCF_964188305.1. Classification (NCBI taxonomy): domain Eukaryota; kingdom Metazoa; phylum Chordata; class Lepidosauria; order Squamata; family Lacertidae; genus Podarcis; species Podarcis bocagei. The sequence continues at coordinate 7,862,972 of NC_138141.1, read as the reverse complement.
CATTAAAACTAACTGCCTGAAAGAACTTCCTGAAAAGGTTGGCTCCGATCCTACTTAGAATGCTAATAATGAAACCACTCCCTGAACATTATGAAGAGTCCTTTGATTACAACACAATCATTCCTTTGCTTCCTCAGCACCTGAATAACATTTGCTGGGGACTAGGAACCTCAGATATGCAAATGACACAACATTGATGGCAGAAAGTGAGGAGGAATTAAGGAACCTTTTAATGAGGGTGAAAGAGGAGAGCGCAAACTATGGTCTGAAGCTCAACATCAAAAAAACGAAGATCATGGCCACTGGGCCCATCACCTCCTGGCAAATACACGGGGAAGAAATGGAGGCAGTGAGAGATTTTACTTTCTTGGGCTCCATGATCACTGCAGATGGTGACAGCAGTCACGAAATTAAAAGACGTCTGCTCCTTGGGAGAAAAGCAATGACAAACCTAGACAACATCTTAAAAAACAGAGACATCACCTTGCCAACAAAGGTCTGTATAGTTAAAGCTATGGTTTTCCCAGTAGTGATGTATGGAAGTGAGAGCTGGACCATAAAGAAGGCTGACTGCTGAAGAATTGATGCTTTTGAACTATGGTGCTGGAGGAGACTCTTGAGACTCCAAGACTGCAAGAAGATCAAACATATCCATTCTTAAGGAAATCAGCCCTGAGTGCTCACTGGAAGGACAGACCCTGAAGCTGAGGCTCCTATACTTTGGCCACCTCATGAGAAGAGAAAACTCCCTGGAAAAGACCCTGATATTGGGAAAGATGGAGGGCACAAGGAGAAGGGGACAACAAAGGACGAGATGGTTGGACAGTGTTCTAGAATCTACTAACGTGAGTTTGACCAAACTGCGGAAGGCAGTGGAAGACAGAAGTGCCTGGTGTGCTCTGGTCCATGGGGGTCACGAAGAGTCGGACATGACTAAACAATTAAACCACAACAGGGAGATCATTAATGTGCTTAGGTCCCTGGCTAGCAGTTGTGCAAACACAATGCTGGGCTAGATCACCTACTAGCTTCATCCAGTGGCCTCGTCTTACATTCTATTTTTTCTGGGGGTGGGGTTTTAATAAATGAGGAACAGTCATTTATTGCCAAATCCTGAAACCTAATTAGCAGAGACTAATTCAGTATGCAGCCTCCATTTGGGGATTAACTCTAAACACCAGTTCATCCCTATAATATCCGCCTAATATCTGTAGCTTCCGTTGTTGTTTCCTCACCTGCCCCCTGCTTTTTGTAACATGGATGGAGAACCTCCACACTATTTTGTTACATTTGGGACATAATAAAGGCTTCTGGCCACCACTGTAGATTTTGACCCTACATATTTGTGGTTATCAACACCAAAACCTGCCAACACCAAATATTAAAATGACAGGGGGCTCACACTATTGTGAAATTGCAAAACATATTTCCCATTTCCTCACTCAGTAGCTGGTAACTTTCCAGCTCTTGTGCCTTGGCTGTGTGAGAGTGATTTTATCTTTGCCTTCGTGGTTGAAATGGAAACAGAGTATTTTGGCAATACTCCGGGAGAAGGGACAGAAGCAAGTTTTTACTTTCACCTGGATTCACCAAGGCTCCAACCTGGCATGAAGCTGCCTTTAAGCAAGTCCAGAGTGTTTCTCTTTCACCACTAACTTTGGAAAACCTTCACACTACAGAAATTAGGGGAAGGGTCTCCAAGCTGTGTGGAGCTGTAACGTCATGCTTTAACAATCTAACTGTAAGGCACCATCCCATCTAGATATTTCTTTTTTTAAAAGCCTGCAACCATTGTCTGAGACTTCACCTTATACCACCTAAGGATTTTTGAACCTTTGTTATGGTGTTCAGAATCATCACATGTGAGTAACCTAACAAGTTTACTAGCAGGGTTTTAGAGAGCTTCCTGGGAGAGTTTTTAATCCAAGCCTGGTGGTCAATTGGCAGACCAGCTCAGCGTTATGAAGATGACTGCAAATGTGACCTGAAGGCTGCCAATGTCAACACTGCATTGTGGCAACCACAGTGCCTGGAGACAGACAGTCAAGTTGTGTATCCGTAGCAGTGACCAGAGAAGAAATGACCACTGTGAGGAGCTCAGACAGAAGAAATGCCATGGTGCATCCGCAGCAGTACAACCGGGCACCTTCATCTGCCCTAGCTGAAACAAAACATGTCTCTCCTGCATTGGTTTCCACAGCACCAGCAGGCATTGTAATTCTCCAATAGTTTGTCCTCAACCCCAAAGGTACACTGACCCATTGTCTCCCAAGACAGACAGATGCCAAGCATGGATAGCAGCAACATTCTGATTTCCCCCCCTAATACCAGTGAATTTGATCTATTAAAAATGGTTGGTTTTTTTCAAAATGAAATGAAATGATTTCAGCAACTGACTCTGAGCAAGTGGCTTGTTTGGCTCAAAAAGGGCGCTCATGAACCAACCCAGAAACATCATGGATTCAAAAGAGAAAATCCCTTAGCTCTCTCCAGATCTACTGTAAATACTGAACCTCTTTCGGTTTTTGTTTGTTTGTTTTGTTTTAAAAATAAAGCTCTGTAATGCATGTTTCCTAAGAAATTATGAATGCTTAATAAAAATGAAAGGCTTGTTGTATCAATAAGACAGTGTGGCTGTTGGATTAGCAATATCTCCACCCCCGGGAACTTTAATTACCTGTTTACTTTATTCTTTTTCTTTTCTCAGTTTTACAGCAAAGAAAAGACAATACAAAAAATAACTGAAACCAGTAAAAGCAAACTCACAAAGCTTTCAATTAAAAGGACAGTAACCCTTAAAAGTCTGCATAGTGCTTTACCTCTCCAGACTGGGCAGGCTGCCACTGCAATGATGTCCTGTTGCAAAAAGACAACCAACCTATGAGGTCTGAAAAATCATGAAAGGGTGGTGCAAGACCCTATATTGTGATATAGACAAAGCGATTTGGAATGCTTACTGAGGAAATAGGATCCTGGGTTTTGCCTCTATCCAATGTGCTTCTAAAGTTTGATTCCTCCTCCTACATTATTTCCACCACCACCATCATCAACAACAACACTGGCTAACTGGTGTGAACTAGGACTAACTGGTGTGAATTGGCTAACTCAGATATGTGGAGGGAGATTTATTTGGTGGTAGGATACTAACTGCTAGAATATTTCCCACACAACACTGCTAAGCTCCTGAACAGAATTTGGATCAATATCTCCACTTTGTGGAATAAAGGAGGAACAGCACTTCCATAATTCTGTGTTTTATTCTGCTTTTCTCTTGTACATGGCTTTATGCTCTGAAGCAGTCTATAAATTTGTAGAATACTAATACTGCAGTCCAGGGGCGAGGAACCCATGACACTCCAGATGTTGGTGGACTCTAATTACTGTCAGCCCAAGCCAGCCAGGAATGATGGTGACTATAGAGTCCATCACATACAGTAACATTTGTGCAAACAAATCAGGAAGGACATGCACTGTTACATAACCACCCCACAAGCAAATCAGAACAAATGCTCAATGAAGAGCAGCTATTGTATAACCTCTTCACAAGCAAATCAGGAAGAGTGCTAAATGAACAGATCGTCTTAGACTAAAGAAGCCACTTTCCCTCCATCTATACGAGTTTGAATATTTCTGTGCACCTCCAACTTCACCCCCAATGAACTATGGGCCCCACCTTGATAGAATAAGTTGTCAAAACCAGGCAAAGGGTCTGCAAAATTCAAGCAGGCAGATGCAAGGGAGGTTTGATTGCTTTCTCACTGAAGCTAGTGCAGCATATAGCTTGAAATCAAAGAGTTACCAGAACCAGTTACTGTATGTAGAAAGACCTTTGCCTAAGAAATCTGCTGTGGTTTATTCTTAATGCTTGTTGCTAATTTTAGAAGTATTTTTATTCCCCGTGCACCATTTAAATACCAGGTGGACTCTGACCACCATAAATGCATGTACAGTGGTACCTCGGGCTAAGAACTTAATTTGTTCTGGAGGTCCATTCTTACCCTGAAACTGTTCTTAATCTGAAGCACCACTTTAGCTAATGGGGCCTCCTGCTGCCGCTGCGCCACTGCTGCACAATTTCTGTTCTCATCCTGAAGCAAAGTTCTTAACCTGAGGTACTATTTCTGGGTTCGCGGAGTCTGTAACCTGAAGCGTATGTAACCTGAAGCATCTGTAGCCCGAGGTACCACTGTAGTTTTATGTTTTGATTACATAGAAATCCTGTTTGGGTGTTGCCTTCCATGGGATCTAGTCCATATCACACCCACAGAGCATCATGCTTACACAGCTCAGTAGATGGTATAGAAAGCTGTCTAGAAAGCAGAAGGTTGGGGAAAGCTAACATTCTAACAAGTGCCAGATTTAGGGCAGTGTGGAAGGAAGGAAGGAAGGAAGGAAGGAAGGAAGGAAGGAAGGAAGGCTCTATTTATGCAGGTACCTACTGAAAAGATTCATAAAAAGCAACTGCACCAAAATGAAGTTATGTGAAAATAAGAAATATTTAAGGGGCGGTGCCAAATTATAGCTTCGCTCAGGGCGACATATTACCAAAGTCTGCCCCTGTTCTAACACACGGGTAGAAAGTCCAGAGCAATAATTGAAGGCGCTGATGTGAGAAAGTACTGTGCCTTAGTGTGAAAGATCCCTCTCTGAAGTCTCTCCTGGGATTTACACATTTCATAGCCGCTTAAGGAGACTGGTGGGTGTGATTTGCATGCTCCTTTGTTTCAGGATGCTTGAGTAAGGCTTGTGGCATCCTATTGTTCCCAGAAGATGACACTTGGAAAAGTGAAGTAAAGCAACAAGCTTTTATAGGCAAGAGTCCCCTCCCTCACCTTCTTCAGCATCTCTCAGGCCCTTTTGAGAATGCCCAGGTGGATTTTACCTCTTGTATTCAAAAGGTGTTCGGGATTAGAAACACCTCTGAATCCATATAACCAATTTTTATTTTTTTTTAGTCTTTGGGTGAGAGAGGTGGAGACAGAGCCTTGTATAAGTTGATTGCATATGGGATGTGCAAATGATTTTCACTTTTGCATTGGTAAAGGACCTAAGTAGGCCCATCCAAACAGTGAGTTTTTTAACTGATTGGAAATCCAACAAGCCTTATTCCTTCTGCTGCAGTGACCCCCTGCATTCATGGAAATGACCTTGGCATTATCAGCACCACACTCTAACCAACTGAATCGAGTTTTTGTATTTCCTTGGGAGGCATGTATTATGGAGCTTTATTTTAAGGAGGTGATGAAATCATTTCTCTTCTTTGGAACCAAAGGGCCATTTTTCGCAGATCAGAAGTAGTGTTCTTTTAGCAAGAAGTGTTTCCTGGGCTTCGACTCTCACCAGCCTCAACAACAATGACCAGAGCTAATTAGTGCCTAGCTAGAGAAGTAAAGGGATGGGTTGTCCCATGGAGGATGAGGATACTTGGCTCTTGTCTTTTTCTCTTTGTATAGCCAGTGTAAAAACCAGCACAAACACAAACCAGTCACCTTTGGGGACAACTCTGTCAGTTTACATTTCTTAGTGCAGAAAGTATTGATCTGATGTGTAGAGATCTTTCCTATCCTAATTAATTCAAGAGGATTCATGAAGCTTCTCTGTGTGAAAGAAACAAGCAGAAGGTTCATGGTGTTTGGGTTATTCCTTCAGAGAAGCTGAGTACAGCTGGATTAAACTGGTTCTGTTCTCTCTTCTGTCAAGGTCATGTTGACTATAATAATAGGCCAGAAGGAGCCTGGGTTTCACTTTCTCTTTCTATCTCTTTTCCTTCTGGTGTGTTGTTCTATACATTGTATGCTTAGTGTTAAGGTTTGGACTTATTATAAGTTACCGTAAGTTACTTATGTGACCATGGGGTCACGAAGAGTCGGACACGACTAAACGACTAAACAACAACAACAAAAACGACTAAACAACAACAACAACTGTAAGTTTAAGGTAAGTCTGCTGCAACTGGGTTTCTTATGGACAGGGGCAATCCTGAATGTATTGGATTTGTGACCATTATGCTCATTTGCCTTCAGAAGCAGTAAGGCTCTGCTGGATGAAATACAATTGCCTCTGGTCTATTTTTGGAGAATCCTGCAACGTGTTAAAGTTTTTACTCTTTTTAAAAAGATTTTACATTGGAACCTACTCTGAATAAATATGGAGTAGATTTCCATGTCAAACTCACCCCATTCACTTGGAGTGTTATGGTCTCGGGGGGAGTGATGCCGGAAGGCCTCTCTTCTGGAGGAGGCTGGGACAGAGACAGGAGGAATTGCCTCCCCTTATCCTGGCAGGGGCTGGTCACCTTTCCATCTGCAGGCATTTGCCAGAGATTTTCTTATTTAGCGGTTCTGTTTATGTTTGAATTTCACAAAGTGACCAATAGGTCAACCCAGAGATGGGAGCCAGTGTTTTATTTCAGCTATCAGCTGCAATCAGTCTTGGAATTTGCTTTAAAACTTTTGTTTACAAGCGTATATAAAGATCCAAGTTTCTTGGCACAAATTATTCCACTCTTGCTGTGTCACTTAGCCAAGCTATAACCTGGGTTCTGACCCTGTTATCCTTCCTGGCTTTTCCTTCCTGACTTTTCCTTTACTGCCTCTACTCTCTTTTTTTTTTTTTTTTAATAAATTTTTATTGGTTTTACAGCATTTTTTAAAAAAGAACAAACAAACACAAAACAAAACAAACATACAAAATACTTTCAAAGATATTTTCATGAACCTCTTTTCTTGGACTTCCCCATACCCCCCCTCTTTGCATCCCAATGTCCATATTTGAACTAGCAACTCCCAGTTGTTACTTTCTAATCTCTGTCATCTTAGTCCTCCTTTATCATCTAACCTTGTATCCCTGTACCCTGTTACTTCTAGCAACCACAACATTTTAACATTCGTTGAGTTTGTAGTAGTCCTTAAGATAGCTCTTAAATTTTTTCCATTCTTCTTCCACCATCTCTTTACGTTGGTCACGGATTCTGCCTGTCATCTCAGCCAGTGTCATATAGTCCATCACTTTCATCTGCCATTCTTCCAGAGTAGGTAAATCTTGTGTCTTCCAATACTTTGCGATGAGTATTCTTGCTGCTGTTGTGGCATACATAAAGAAATTTCTATCTTTCTTTGTCACCAATTGGCCGACAATGCCCAAGAGAAAGGCCTCTGGTTTTTTGGAAAATGTACATTTAAGTACCTTTTTCATTTCATTATAGATCATTTCCCAGAAGGCCTTTATCTTCGGGCATGTCCACCAAAGGTGGTAAAAAGTACCTTCAGTCTCTTTACATTTCCAACATTTATTATCGGGCAAATGATAGATTTTTGCCAGCTTGACTGGGGTCATGTACCACCTGTATACCATTTTCATAATGTTTTCCTTTAAGGCATTACATGCCGTAAATTTGATACCGGTGTTCCATAACCATTCCCAGTCATCTGACATAATGTTGTGTCCAACATCCTGCGCCCACTTAATCATAGCAGATTTAACTGTTTCATCCTGTGTGTTCCATTTCAACAGCAAGTTATACATTCTAGATAGATTCTTAGTATTGGGTTCTAACAATTCGGTCTCTAGTTTTGATTTCTCCACTTGGAAACCGATTTTCCTATCCTGTTTAAAAATTTCCATTATTTGGCGATATTGAAACCAATTTTCTACTTTGTGCTTCAATTTCTCCTGACTTTGTAGTTTAACCTTGTCTCCATCCTGTTCTAAAATTTCCCAATACTTCGGCCATCCGACCTCCATATTGAGTTTCTTCACTGCTTTAGCCTCCACTGGTGACACCCATCTAGGGGTTTTATTTTCCAATAAGTCTTTGTATCTTATCCAGACATTAAATAATGCTTTTCTAACAATGTGATTTTTAAAGGTACTGTTAACCTTGTCATACCAAAGATATGCATGCCAACCAAAAGCATTATTGAAGCCTTCCAGATCCAAGATGTCTGTATTCTCGAGGAGCATCCATTCTTTCAGCCAGCAAAACGCTGCTGCCTCATAGTACAATTTTAGGTCCGGCAGGGCAAAACCCCCTCTTTCTTTAGCGTCAGTCAGTATTTTGAATTTAATTCGGGGCTTTTTGCCCTGCCAGACAAATTTCGAAATGTCTTTGTGCCACCTCTTAAAACATTCCATCTTATCAAGAATCTGCAAGGTCTGAAACAAGAATAACATTCTAGGCAATACATTCATTTTAATTACTGCAATTCGGCCTAACATTGACAGTTTCAGATTTGACCATATTTCTAGATCTTTTTTAATCTCTGACCAACATTTTTCATAATTGTCCTTATACAAATTAACATTCTTAGGTGTTAAATAAACCCCTAGGTATTTGACTTTCTTAACCACTGTCAAACCTGTTTCCTCCTGAAACTTCTCCTTTTCCATATCTGTTAGGTTTTTCCCTAAGACTTTAGTTTTTTGTTTATTCAACTTAAATCCAGCCACCTGGCCAAATTGTTGAATTATTTCTAAAACCCTTTTCGTACTAGTGTTTGGCTCTTGCAAAGTCAATACTAGGTCATCTGCATACGCTCTTAACTTGTAGTGTTTAGCTCCGACCTGCACACCTTTGACCTGCTGGTCATTTCTTATCATATTCAGCAACACCTCCAGAACCGAAATGAAAAGTAATGGGGAAATTGGGCACCCCTGCCGAGTTCCTTTTTCTATCTTAAGTTCCTCAGTCACAACATTATTTACAATCAGCTTAGCTTTTTGTTCGGAATATATTGCAGCCATACCATTCTCAAAACCCTGGCCTACCCCCATCCCATGAAGATTCTTCCTCATAAAACTCCAAGAGATATTATCAAAGGCTTTCTCCGCGTCCACAAAGATCAATACTGCTTTAGTGTTTATATTCACCTCCAACTTTTCCAAAATGTCTATTACATTCCTTACATTGTCCGCTAGATGTCTTTTAGGGAGAAAGCCTGCTTGGTCTTTATGAATCTTCTCCATCAAAACTCTTTTAAATCTTTTTGCCAAAATGTCTGCAAAAATTTTGTAATCCACATTAAGGAGTGATATCGGGCGGTAGTTCTTAAGTTGGGTCTTTTCAGTCTCTGACTTTGGTATGAGTGAGATATATGCCTCTTTCCACGATTCAGGTGCCCTTTTTCCTTCAAGGATCTCATTACAAACTTCTCTTAATGGTTGAATCAACCATTCCTTCAACGATTTGTAGTATCTAGAAGTCAGTCCATCTGGTCCCGGAGATTTGCCCAGTTGCATATTCTGAATGGCAGCCTCTACCTCTTGTTCTGAGATTCTCTGGTTCAAGTCCATCTTACTTTGCTGAGAGATATTTTGTAATCCATATCTTCCAAGGAATTTGTCTATATCTTCTTCATTTTGCGGGCCTTGGGTGTAAAGTTTTTTGAAGTAACTTAGAAAGCAATTTCTAATTTCATTAGGTTTAGATATACTCTTTCCATCAACCTCTAGGCTTGTAACTGTATTTAGTTTCTGCCTTTTCTTCAATTGCCATGCCAAAAGTTTACCGCATTTATTTGCTGATTCAAAAGTCTTTTGTTTCATTTGCTTTATCTTCCATTCAATCTCTTGGTTCATCAATTCCATATATTGAGTTTGATATAACTTAATCTCTCTTAAAATGTCCTGAGACTTTGGTTTTGTTCTTAGTTTCCTCTCTCCTTCCTTTATCATTTCCAAGATCTTCTCTTTTTTCTCATTTTGTTTTTTCCTCTTTATTGAATTTTGTTGAATCAAAAATCCTCTCATAACAGCTTTACTTGCGTCCCAGATCACTCTTTTCTCCACGTCAGTCCTCAAATTTATTTCAAAATAGTCTTTTAAGGTCTTTTGGGCCTTCGTGAGAATCTCCTTATCTCGAAAGAGGGTGTCATTCATTCTCCATCTAAATTGACCGGTTATTGTGAGTTTCATCTCCATCTTCACGGCGTTATGGTCGGAGCAAGTTTTTGGGCAGATTTCCACTTTCTTAATCTTTGGAGCCAATCCACTAGTAACCCAGATTTGGTCAATTCTGGTCCAGGTCATCATTGCTTGGGAGAAGAAGGTTCCCTCTCTCTCCAGAGGGTTCCTTGTTCTCCAAATGTCTATCAAGTCCATGTTTTCTGTCATTTCGAAAAAAGTCTTGGGGAGTCTCCCTTCTTTAGTGACTGTTAGTCTTTGTGCCTTGTCCATATTAGTGGAGACCACGCCATTCATGTCTCCCATGATTATCATATTATAATCCAGATAGTCCGTCAAAGTTTCATGAAGTCCCTTAAAGAAGTCAGATTTGCCTTCATTTGGTGCATAAATTCCGACAACTAAAAGTTTTTCTCCTTGTACTTGTATCTCCACAGCCAGATATCTCCCTTGTTCATCTTTAAATATCATTTTTGGAGCCCATTTCTCCTTCACATATATTACCACTCCCCTCTTCTTAACTTTGTCTGATGAGACAAATTCTTGTCCTAACCTTTTATTTGTAAGTAATCTCCTGTGGGCTCTAGTTATGTGAGTTTCTTGTAAACATATCAAATCCAATTGTTCTCTGTTCAAAATATGAAATACTTGTCTTCTCTTCAAAGGCCCATTCAGTCCATTACAATTCCAACTAAGGAATTGCAGAGCCATCTTGTTATTTTCTTAAGGCTCCTCCAACAGCTCCAAGTTGTTGCTCTTCTTCTGACGGTGGTGGTTTTTGTCCAAACGAGAGATTCAGGATATCCAGTGCTCTCCTCTGTTCTGCAAGTACGTCCACAGTCCCCTTCTGTAGGTCCTCCTGATATCTTGCCAGAAATTTGTCTTTATCTTGAATTGTCTTTATTTTCACTTTCTTTGCCTTGTAATCGAATGACAGTCCTTGTGGGAATTCCCACCTGAAGCGGATCTGATTTTTCTTTAACAAAAGCACCAAATCCTTGTAGAAGTTTCTTAAGTCCAAGATATATTTTGGTATGTCTTTAAAGATCTGTACTACTGAATTTCCAATTTGGAGGGCTTTTCCAAAGTGTAGTCCTAAAATTTTATCTCTTTCCTCCTTAGATCTGAGTGTGATCAAACAATCTCTTGGTGTCTTTCTATCTTGCTTTTTGCCGAGTCTAAAGGCAGTTGTAATTTTAAAATCGTCTTCCTCCAGGTCCCAGCAATCCGCAAACTCCCGTGTCAAATATTCCACAAGGTTGTCACTTTCATTCTCCGGAATCAGTCTTAATTTTAAGTTTCTCTCTTTCCTCTGTAACTCCCACAAGGCCAAGGTTGCATCATGCTCATAGACCTTCTTGGCAAGTGGCTCTAATTTCTCCTGCGTCTCTCCAGCTGTGGCTTTGGCCTCTTCGGCAATTTGACGCGTGGTGGCATTTTCCTCGACCAATTTATTTATAGATTCTGTATTCTGGTTTAATCTTGTTGATATTTCTGTTAATTTTTGTGTGTTCTCTGAAGTCTGTTTTGTCAAAGACTCCAGAGTCTGGTTTATCTTAAGCAAAGCTTCTGTCACAGCTTCCATAGAAACGGCTGCTCCTTTGTCCTGTCCTGTTGTTCCAGCTAGTCCGGCTGTTACGCCTAAGATCGAACCTCTTCTCTTTGCTTGTTGCAGCTGCAGCTGTTGCTGTTGTTGTTGCTTGGTCTTGGCTCTTGTAGTTATCTCTTCTTGTGGCCCACTCATGTCAAGGTCAATTCCCACGGGATTTATTCTCCCTTGGAAAATTCCACTGTCTTAGGCCGTGCTGGACTTCACTTTATCCTCTAGAGGGAGCAAATCAAAATGGCCATAGAAGGAAATTTCAAAATACATGAACAAAGGAGACCATCCAGGATGTAGAAAGAAAGGAGATTAACCCAGTCAAAATCAATGTTACTAAAGTCTTATAGCTTCCAATTGCCACAGTTGCCCAGTATACTGTTTATACTGTTTCTTCTTAAAATGTAGAAAAGTCAGGCACTGTGGAAACTTTGTATCAAGGTGTCACTTCACAGGGAAAAGTCAGCTCAATGTACTAAGAAGGCAGACCGTTTCAGACTTTCAAGTAGATGAGATAGCAGAGGTTTTTTCCTTCAAATAAGTCATGCAGTTAATGGTCAAATTCGCCTCCCCTCTGCCCTGCTTGCTAGAGGGGAGATCAAAGGTTTAAATGTCCGGTTTAGCTGATCAAAGGATGAATTTAAACGGATGCAGGTTTAAAGCTCCGTTGCTTTCACTTTCATGCGGTCGGGGGGAGGCAGACTTCCTTTGTTTAAATCTCCCCCGTTTTTAGCCCAATTTTTAAAATTAAGAAAAGTCCCAGTTATTTTTCAGTTCTTACTCACGGGGAATCAGTCCGAATTTCTTTTCAGGAAGGAATCGGCGCTCTCCGCTTATGGCGACGCGGCTTCACTTCGCAGGCTGGGTAGCGACTCTCAGCACCGCGCTCACTCCCGATGTCGATCCGTAGCCTTTAAAAAGGCTCTTTCACGGTACCGGGGGGCGCAAAGGTGCCCACCGAGTCTCCTTGTTCTCAGGCTTCAGCGCCTGGGATTTTAGGGGTCCCCCGCTTGCCGTAGCGGGTAAGACCCGAACTTGCGAAGCAGTCCTTCTCCGGAGCTCGGAGGTAGGACCGCCATTAAGCGCTGGCACCGACCGGAAGTCTTTACTGCCTCTACTCTCTTGCCTCCCTGGATCCCTGCTGAAGCAGAGATCCTTATTCCAGTTCCAGATCTTCACAGCTTCAGAGTTGGTGACTGGACCAAGGGAGCGAATGATCAAAAGCAATTATGTGTAAAGTTATCTGCTATTGAGTCAATAAATGCCAGTTGTGTTGTGCAATTGCCCAATAGTGAGAGGACCTCCCTCAACAGTATTCTTTGGTGTTGGCTATCTTCGGTATTAAAGATACAAAACCCACAGTTGGGGGATACCTTTATTAGGAGCAAAATGTCACAAAACAGAGATCAAGTGTGTCAAGAACTCTGGACTCTTCATCAAGCACAATGATTCACCAGCATCTCTGACTATTGGCCATGCTTGATGGGACTTATGGTGCTGGCTGGAGCTGACATGGAACCCTGCAGATGTGGTTAGACTCCCAACATTCATCAGCCTGTGCATGAATGGCCAATTGTTTTCTTTTCTCGGTAATGGACTGGATGAGAGCCAACAAACTGAAGGTCAATCCAGATATGACTGAGGGTTCCCTGTACCAGATGGGGTGGAGGTTGTTTGCTCTCGGTGGAGTTACACTCCCTCTGAAGGAGCGGATATGCCACTTGGAGGCACTTTTGGACCCTTTACTCCCTCTGGAGGAACAGGTTCGTAGCTTGGATCCTTTGCTGTCACTCGAGGCTCAGGTGGCCTCAATGGCCCAGAGTGCCTTCCATCAGCTTCAGCTAGTGGCTCAGCAGCCGCCCTATCTGGACAGGGAAAGCCTAACTACTGTTGTCTATGCTTGGGTAACCTCTAGGTTAGATTATTGCACTGCATTATACATAGGGTTGCCTCTGATTGCCAATGGAGTTTCAGTTTGTTTTTTTTTAAATTGTAAAACAGGCGTGGAAATGTGGGGTATTGAACTTAAGGCTGGAAAAATTATGAACTGAGAGGGACCAAAACTGATAGATTCTCCCTTATATATATCTCCAGGACTTCATTCTACCACACACCTATACAGAATATATAGAATGGCAACAGCACCTCCCTCCCCTTTAATAATAGTTTTCCATGTAAAATTCAGTGATCTCAGCACCTCCTTGGTGGCTCAATCCAACAGGCTTGTTTGGCTCCGGCGAAGTGCTGAGGAACCATCCGGGGAATGCTAAAGATTCAAAGCTGCCAGTTTCCTTGCCACTGGAAGTCTTGCAGAGGAAAGTGAAGTTCTTGGATTCCTGTTTTTTATTATATAGATCCATAATTTGTTCTCCCTTAAAAGAAAAGAAATGTTTTCACAACAATCGAAAAAATATTTAACAGTGGTACCTGTTTTCAAACATCTCAGAAGTCGAACGTTTGGGTTTTTGAACGCCTTTTAGAAGCCGAACATTCCACGGAGCTTCCAGATTGAATTTTCTGCAAGCAAATGCTTCGGTTTCTGAACATTTCGGAAGTCGAACGGTCTTCCTCAATGGATTATGTTCAGAAACCAAGGTACCACTGTATTAAAACTCATTCATCAAAACAAGAGACCCTCTGTTACTTAATAAAACCCTCTGCAGGGTTAAGGAGGCATGGCGGTACTGAGCAATCCTAAGTATAGGAAGCCAGTAGAACTCACACAAGCCAGCCTAAGTTACCCCTGCTCCCAACTCCATTATATTGGTGGCAAGGAAAAAATATAGGTATTCAAAGAGAATTCCTGGATGACAAGATGCAGGTTTGGGGCAAGCATTCTTTGGTGAGAGAACCCCATCAGAAATTTAAAATCACAAAATATGCAGCAAAGTAAAGGGTGGAAATATAGACTGTTAGACCTTCAAAATGTGCCTTTCTAAGTTCCTTCAAAGTTTGTCTCTTTCTCTAAAGGCCACACGTTTAGTAAGTTAAAAATTGGTTTACTTACAAACACTTCAAAGGCCAGTTCATGTGCTTTTCCATACGTCAGTCAGAAGACACAGGCAGTAAAACTTGGCTTGGTTACAGTAGTGAAAACTCCTAAATTATTGGTACAGGAACTCAAGGGAGGCTTGTTAGAGCAGCCAGCTCAGACCTCATATGTTGAGCTTCTTATATAGGCTAGGAGTGACCAATATACTTGATTAACTTCCTCTCAACAACAGGAGGAGTGACCTAGCTAAGTCTAGCAGAACAGCTTAATTAGGGTGTTAACCTCTTCATGCATTGATTAAATTTAAGCATGTTGGTCACATGAGGCTGGTTATCCCACACATTCAGGAGTGGGTTTATTGCCAGCTGAGCCAGCCCAAGCCTGGCAGAATCAAAACAACCTTTTAAATAGACATCAAGGTAAAAGTTCCACTGGGTTGCCATGTGATACGACTGAATTGAAAGAGGGGTGGAATTGGTTGGGTCTTTCTGTGCCCCATCCTTCCAACCCCCATGCCCCCTTTTAATGAAAGGGTTGGGGCTATGCTGCTTTTATTGTAATGATTTGTATGGTTTTTAATCCATAATGGGACAGGGAGAAGGAGGTGGTGGCAAGGCTGGTGTTGTGTAAAGGCACTAGAAAGAGCACCAGATTGGGCCTTTTTATTAGCCAAAATGAGTATCAAAAGAAAATTAGAGCTCAGAAGAAAAAAGAAATTCTGAATGAAATAGTAAAAAAGAAAAAGAGCTAAAAAAGGAAACCATTAAACAGACAGTCAAAATACTACAATCACAGTATTCAATGATAATTAACCAAGAAGTGGAATGGAAAATTAAAATATTAAAACAAAAGAATTTTGATTATGCGAATATGCCAGGGAAATTATTATCATGGCAATTAAATAAAATGAAAACTAATAATTTGATTAATAAGTTAAAAGTAAATGATAAAATAATAGGCAACTTGAAAGAGATTAGGAATCAATTTGTTAAATATTTTACAGATTTATATCGTAAGGTCCCAGGAAACAAAATAGACATTGAAAGATATTTACAACAAAACAGGTTGCCAAAAATTCCAAACAAATAGCTAAATATATTAAATGCTCCAATTAGCAATTTAGAAATTTTAAAAGCTATCAAACAAACTAAAACAAGTAAAGCCCCAAGCCCGGACAGGTTGATGGCAAAATATTGTTAAAAATTACAAAAATGATTAGCCCAACCATTACAAAATGTAATGAATTAAATATTAACAACAGGGAAGATACCAAAGACCCAAGAAGAGGCATATATCACTTTAATTCCAAAACAAGAGGCCGATAGAATGGAAGTTAAAAATTATAGACCAATCTCATGATTAAATTGTGATTATAAAATATTTGCTAATATCTTAGGAAAGAGAATGAAAGGCCTGTTGTTAGAAATAATTCACCAAGACCAATCAGGATTCCTCCCAGGCCGTCAAATGAAAGAAAATATTAGAAATATATATAAAAAAATGAATATTTGAAAGTGAGAAATGATAAACAGGCAGCAATGATGTTCATTTATGCTGAAAAAGCTTTTGATAATGTCTCATGGACCTTTATGTTGAAGGTCCTAGAGAAGATGAATTTTGGAATGACATTTGTAAGAGGAATATAAACTATCTATTCCAGGCAAAAGGCAAGGTTGATAATTAATAATACTATCAATGAAGAATGTAAAATTATGAAGGGTACAAGGCAAGGTTGTCCTCTCTCTCCCCTATTGTTTATTTTAGTTTTAGAAGTCCTGATGCGTAATATTAGAGCAGATGAAAAAAATAGAGGAATAAAGGTAGGAATTAAGGAATTCAAACTGAAAGCATTTGCTGACGATTTAGTATTTACAGTAGGAGATCCAATAATCTCACTTGAACAGGTTATACAGAAGATACAAGAGTTTGGACAAATTGCTGGTTTCAAACTCAATAAAAACAAGACGAAATTATTAGTTAAAAACATACTGAAACATGACAAAGAAAAAATTCAACAAGAAATAGGCATAAATATTCATTACAAAGTGAAAAACTTAGGGATCTGGTTAACACCATGGAATATTAATATATATAAGGATAATTATGAAAATTTAAAAAAAGGAAATTGGAAATTTGGAATAGAATGAACTTATCTTTGTTAGGAAGTATATCAGTTATTAAGATGAATGCATTGCCAAAGATAGGGATGCGGGTGGCGTTGTGGGTTAAACCACAGAGCCTAGGGCTTGCCGATCAGAAGGTCGGCAGTTTGAATCCCCGTGACGGGGTGAGCTCCCGTTGTTCAGTCCCTGCTCCTGCCAACCTAGCAGTTCGAAAGCACATCAAAGTGCAAGTAGATAAATAGGTACCGCTCCAGCGGGAAGGTAAGCGGTGTTTTTGTGCGCTGCTCTGGTTCGCCAGAAGCGGCTTAGTCATGGTGGCCACATGACCCGGAAGCTGTACGCCAGCTCCCTTGGCCAATAAAGCGAGATGAGCACCGCAACCCCAGAGTCGGCCACGACTGGACCTAATGGTCAGGGGTCCCTTTACCTTTTTATTGCCAAAGATGCTGTTTTTATTCCAATCAATCCTGGTAACAAGTAATATGGCATGCTTCAAAGATTGGCAAAAGGATATTTCAAAATTTATATGGCAGGGTAAGATGCCAAGAATAAAATACAAATTTTTAACAGACATTAAAGAGACAGGAGGCTTCTCACTGCTGGTTTTGAAATTATATTATGAAGCCTCATGCATTTGTTGGATTCGGGAATGGATAAAATAAAAAAATACAGATCAATTAGATTTGGAAAGGCATGATAATAGATTCGGTTGGCACGCGTACTGGTGGCATGAAAAGGCAAGAATACATCAAAGCTTTCAAAACCATATTATCAGGAAGGCAATATTTAAAGTTTGGGGAAAGTATAAAGGATTATTGGAACAAAAAACACCATGGTGACTCTCTCCGTTAGAGGCAATACCGGGGGAAAATTAAATATGGACACTGAATGGGCTACGTACAGAGAGTTGTTAATTGAATCAGAAAACCACTTAAAATTGAAAGAATTTAAGGAAGTTAGAGAGAAAGTAACAGATTGGCTGCAATATTTTCAGTTAGATGAAATATTTAAGAATGATAAAAAGATATGATATCAGTATGAAATTTCAACTTTTCAGAGAGAAATAAGAGAAAACGATATGAAATTAATATGGAAAATGTACAATCTGTTGCTTGAATGGAAAACAAAAGATGAAGAGGCAAAATCAGTTAAGATTAAATGGACATAAGTTGTGGGACACAATATCCAGATAGAGGAATGGGAAAAATTATGGAAGACTGAAATAAAATTTACAGCATGTGTGGCGATTGAAGAAAATTATATAAAAATGATGTATAGATGGTATCTAACTCCACTCAAATTAGCTAAAATGTAAAAAAAACTAAAGAAAGGAAGTGTTGGAAATGTAAAACATCAGAAGAGACATTTTTTTCACATGTGATGGGATTGTAAAATTGAAAAGAATTATTGGGAATTGATTTATAATGAAATGAAGAAGATGTTTAAAATAGCTTTTGTTACAAAACCAGAAGCTTTCCTACTAAGTATTACAGGAGTGGATATATCAGCATTACAAAGGAACTTATTTATGTATGCATCAACAGCCGCACGAATACTGTTGGCACAACATTGGAAAGAACTAGGTGTACCAGCCGAAGAAGTTTAATTAATTAATTAATCAAATTAATGGAATATGCTGAAATGGCAAAATTGACAATGAAACTAAGAGGACGAGACAATGAATTTAAGGAAGATTGGAAGGACTTTATTGCATATATGCAAAAGCAATGTATACAGGTTAATACATTAGTAGGATTGCGGAACTCCTTGTAATTATATTATGAATGAACAATAAGTAATGTTAATGGTTTTTAAATTTATAATGGACATGTGGTACAATGATAAATAATGGAACTAAGGAAGGGGCTAGAGGGAAGTCAATTTTTTTTGTTCAGTTATGAATTCATATTCATGTTGTTTTATTTTTTGTTATTTTTGAAAAATTAATAAAATATTATAAAAAAACAGAAGAAGCACCAGATTGGCATGATGTACACACACTGGCAGAGCCAATCTTGCCACCAAGGGAGGTCAGGTAAGCGGTGCGGGTGATTGTTTAGCACAGAATACGTCCAGTCTTAATCATACTGGATGAAAGAAGAACAAACAGATAATTCTTATGGAATCAAAAGAGACGCTGAAGCGCAAATGAAACTCACCACTAACATTAGCCGAGGTTGACCACCAACTTCCACACAGGACAAAGTACGTTGCCCATCTTCATTACCCATAAAGATGGGGGATATTCTTTCGACTTTTCTCCCAATAGCGTCATTAGGGGTCACAGTGACTAACCCCCCTAGAGGGGAGTAGCTCAGTAACAGGATCAGCAGAGGGAGAGAGGGAGGAAGGGGGGGGGGGAGAGAGAGAGCATTATTGTTACAGGAGTCTTAGGTGAATGGAAGGCCGCCAATCAGATTGAAAGCTGTTGAAGTGACCCATAAGAACAAGTACAAGTAGAGTTCAACCCCTATACTAGAAGTATGTCCAATGTTCATATCATGAAAGGTCCACTGCATAGCACAGGAGCTTGCACAGAGCACAGACAATTCTATATCTTGAAGTGACCTTCAGTCCTCTTACAATTTTTACCAAAAGAAATATTGATACCTCCTAAAATGGGTACTAAGCTCAGAGGTAGCACACATTGTTCTGCAGGCATGTGCTCTGCCAATGAACTACAGCCCTTGCCTGTCAACCATTATAACAGGTGTGGGGAACCTTTATCCCTCCCAACGTGGCTGAACTACAGCTCCCAACACCCTTGGCTATTGGCCATGCCTCTTAGGGCAACTGGAGGGTCAAACTTTCCCTGCACCTGCGTTAGAGGCTTGTTTCCTAACATTGTTCTTTGTTGCTTCTCTGCAGTGCCTGCTGCATGCATCTTGTCCATGGTGCCTCATTTTAGTCCATACTGGCTTTTCCCTCTGCAATCTCAGAGTTACTTGTTCCATTTGGGGAGCTGTTCTCAAACTGGATGGGTTTTTCCAATTGAAACAATAGCCCCAAATTTGCACCCTGCCAGCTCTGTCTTCCTTCTATGGCTTGCTAACTGTCCAAATGTGTAGATCTGAAAGAAGGGAGCCACAGAAAGATATTTCAATATAAGGCTGTGGTGAGTCCGCTATGGAGACCACTCACCACAGTTGCAACACACATGCAACATCTTTTCCTGTAGCATGAAGACGGCATTTTCTAGGCTGATGAGAAGCAAGGCTTGCACAATGCTGATTGACTGGCTCCATCTGTCATCTGTAGCTGAAGCAGGAATGGAGGACCTGTGCTTCCCTCTCAAGGTTGTTCTTAGATGTCAACTTCCAGCCAACATGGCCAATGATCCATGCAATATCTGGAGGGGCACAGGCTCCCCATCTCCAAGTTAAAAAGTTCATGTGGCAGGAAGTATGACAGATCATTCTCTGACTGATACCCTTGGAGAACCACTGCCAATTGGAATAAGTGAGACAAGATGGACTAGCCTTGGAATAAGAGAGATGGACCAGTGATCTGGGCAGGATGGAGCAATGGTTTGATTTGGTATAAGGCACCTGCCTATGCAACTAGTGACTAAAGGCATTTCATTGGAACAGACTCAGCCCAGAACTCTCCTCTTCCCCATTTCACAGTGGCTCTCATGAACCCCATGGATAAGTCCCACAAGAGGATTGCTGAGCCTTGTTTAAGAAGATGCTGCCAAGTCACTGGGTTGGCCCTGCCACTAGGCAGAGTGGGGCACTCACTTCAGGCAGCACACACACACACACACACACACACACACACAATCTGGCCCACAGAGGGATCTCTGCTGGAGTGAACTGGCCCAGGTGTGGTAAACCTTGCCAACCCCTGCGTCCTTTGCCTCAGGCAGAAAAATGTCTTGGACCAGCCCTGCCAAATCAGACACCTCCCTGAAACTAGGTTACCTAGTTCCACTTGAGAACAGCTAGCCACCTGGGGTGGAGGAACTGAGAAACATGGTAGGAGCCGTTACCTGGTGAGTTGGAATTTCTAGGAGCTGAGATCAGCCGGTCACCCACTGACAAGAGGAACTTCTGGTTAATATCCCAAATTTTGAAGTACCAGGGACTTGGTAATGTATGGATCACACCCATGCCTAGATGGTTAAAAAGACCCCAAGAAACCTATTGTCATAATGCTTTTGGCATAGTTTGGAAACTTAGCTTGAGCGATGTAAAGAATTCTTTTTCACCTGGACGTGGCATATTGAAATGATTGAATAAATTGTTCATTTCCTGTTGTACGGTTTTCTGGGGTTTCATCATTTCAGCCTCCCCCATTTCTTCTTGAGGAGGGGTTGAGGTTCAGATTTCTGCAGGGGGAGCTTTTAGAAGAGAGAGATTTCAGAGGCTGCAATCCCCGATGAGCTTCCGGTTTGGTTTATTTAGTCTATAGATCATAGAATGGTGGAGTTGAAAAGGACCATGAGGGTCATCTAATCAAATCCCTTGCAATATAGGAATCTCAACTAAAGCACCCAAGACAGAAGGCCATCCAAGCTCCGCTTAAAAACCTCCAAGGAGAGTCCACTAGCTCCCAAGGGAATCCGTCCAACACAGCCCATAGTTTGAAGCTGACTTGTTTCGAAAGATATATCTTGCACAAAAAGAAACATGATAGATGGGGAACATTGGCAAGAGGAAAGGCCAATACAAATCCATTGCTTCACAGATGATTTGGCAGTGGAAGCAGAGAATCTAGCCTACTGGTCCTTAACCTGGTGCCTTCCAAATGTTGTGGACGCCAACCCGACTTAGGCAACATTCATAGAAGATGGGAATAGCAGTCCAATAATATCTGGAAGTCAGCAGGTTGTAGACGACTAACATTTCAACACAGAGACAGGCAGTTCAGATAAGTAATTAAGGAAGTGGTACCTGCGCTGGTGCGATAAAGTCCTGTGCCTTGGGAGAGATCCTTCTCTCTCTGCTCTCCCCTGGGATTTGCACAGCATTATATTGCTGCTCAGTGAGGCTGGTAGGTGTGGTTTGCATGCTTCATGCTTATTTACATGTCAGATTCTTGGCACTTGAAATACTAATTTAACCAGTTTTTCAGGTCTATCAGCTGCACAAAACTTCACAGGCTCTTTGGGAAATGCCTAGTTGGATTTCCATCTGTTTTTGTTTGTTTTTTGAAGTTCAGTGATAGAAGTACTTCTGAACAAGGATGGATTCACTTGACCATTTGTATTATAAAATATTTGAGAGAAAAGAGAAGACAGATCATTCTGCCATGCTGCTTGCGTACATAGGCGCCGACTCCATGGGGCTTGAGGGGGCCCGAGCCCCCTCAAAAATTCGTTTGGGGGGGCTCTGCCCCCCCAATAATCTCCGGCGCCCCTCCAGCAGAGCGCCATCGCCGCTCCTCCCCCAGCCCAAAATGCACAGGGTCGGGCTGCATGCCTCCTGCCCTCCCTCCCGAGCAAAAGCTCCACCCACTTTATTTGCATATTCATGAGCTTATTTATTATTCATGAGCTTTCCCGGGCCCCCCCAATATTTTTTATAAGTCCGCGTCCCTGCTTGCGTAAGTCTATTGCATACAGGATGTGCTACCAAGTTTCACACTTGCATTGCTAAAAGAACTAACTAGGAAGACTTGGATTCCTAGTGTATTAATTGATTGAGATTGACCAACAAGCCTCATCCCCCATCTCAATTAAATGCTGTTGCTTCCTCATTCCTTTGGCTGCTTTGATCTCCAGCATTAATTGGTATTAGCCTGGCATCGACTGTTACAAAGTAAGGAATCCAAATCTCCAGAGACAAAGGCTTAAAGCTTCCTTATTCCATCAACTCCCTGAAGGAATACTCCATTCCACACTTATCCCCAACTTTTCCTCTCTTCCAGATCTGCTCTGGTCAAGAGTTAATGTGCTGGGGCTGAGGCTGACGTTTGCTGGGCTCATAGTCTGCACCAACCACAAGAATAACCTGGAAGGTTCTTGTGCTCAGCTTAACAAATGGTAGCACATTGGGCATTATGCATCTTGTGTGCAAGCAATTGCATCTTGCACACTCGAAAATGACATTAAAACTAACTACCTTGAAAGAACTTCCTGAAAAGGTTGGCTCCGATCCTACTTAGAATGCTAAGAATGAAACCGCTCCCTGAACATTATGAAGAGTCCTTTGATTACAACACAATCATTCCTTTGCTTCCTCAGTACCTGAATAACATTTGCTGGGGACTAGGGACTAGGGAAGAGTGATAAATGAACAGATCATCTAGGGGAGCCCTTAGATTAAAGAAGCCACTTTCCCTCCATCTATATGAGTTTGAAAATTTCTGTGAAGCTTCAACTTCACCCCCAATGAACTATGGACCCTGCCCTGATAGAATAAGTTGTCAAAAGCAGGTCTGCAGATGCAAGGGAGGTTTGATTGCTTTTTCACTGATGCTAGTGCAGCATATAGCTTGAAATCAAAGAGTTACCAGAACCAGTTACTGTATGTAGAAAGACGTTTGCCTAAGAAATCTCCTGAGGTTTACTCTTGGTGCTTGTTGCTAGTTTTAGAAGTATTTTTATTCCCCTTGCACCATTTAAATACCAGATGGACTCCAATCACCATAAATGCATGTAGTTTTTGTTTTGATTACATAGAAATCCTGTTTGGGTGTTGCCTTCCATGGGATCTAGTCCACATCACACCCACAGAGCATCATGCTTACACAGCTCAGTAGATGGTATAGAAAGCTGTCTAGAAAGCAGAAGGTTGGGGAAAGTTAACATTCTAATCAGTGCCAGATTTAGGGCAGTGTGGGTGTGGAAGGCAGGCAGGCTATATTTATGCAGGTACATACTGAGAAGATTCATAAAAAGCAACTGCACCAAAATGAAGTTTTGTGAAAATAAGAAATATTTAAGGGGAGGTGGCAAATGATGGCTTTGCTCAGGGCGACATATTACCAAAGTCTGCCCCTGTTCTAACACACGGGTAGAAAGTCCAGAGCAATATTGAAGGCACTGATGTGAGAAAGTACTGTGCCTTAGTGTGAAAGATCCCTCTCTGAAGTCTCTCCTGGGCTTTACACATTTCATAGCTGCTTAAGGAGACTGGTGGGTGTGATTTGCATGCTCCTGTGTTTCAGGATGCTTGAGTAAGGCTTGTGGCATCCTATTGTTCCCAGAAGCTGACACTTGGAAAAGTGAAGTAAAGCAACAAGCTTTTACAGGCAAGAGTCTCCTCCCTCACCTTCTTCAGCCTCTCTCAGGCCCTTTTGAGAATGCCCAGGTGGATTTTACCTCTTGTATTCAAAAGGTGTTCGGGATTAGAAACACCTCTGAATCCATATAACTAATTTTTTTTTTTTTTAGTCTTTGGGTGAGAGAGGTGGAGACAGAGCCTTGTATAAGTTGATTGCATATGGGATGTGCAAATGATTTTCACTTTTGCATTGGTAAAGGACCTAACTAGGCCCATCCAAACACTGAGTTTTTTAACTGATTGGTAATCCAACAAGCCTTATCCCTTCTGCTGTAGTGACCCCCTGCATTCATGGAAATGACCTTGGCATTATCAGCACCACACTCTAACCAACTGAATCGAGTTTTTGTATTTCCTTGGGAGGCATGTATTTTGGAGCTTTATTTTAAGGAGGTGATGAAATCATTTCTCTTCTTTGGAACCAAAGGGCCATTTTTCGCAGATCAGAAGTAGTGTTCTTTTAGCAAGAAGTGTTTCCTGGGCTTCGACTCTCACCAGCCTCAACAACAATGATCAGAGCTAATTAGTGCCTAGCTAGAGAAGTAAAGGGATGGGTTGTCCCATGGAGGATGAGGATACTTGGTGGAGACAGTGCCTTCTGCAATGCTGGTTGTATAAGTTGGTTGTTGTTAGAAATGAAATAATGGCCCCCAAGACCTAATGCCTTGAGAGTCTTAAAAAGAAAATTATCTTGGACAATATTGGTAAATTAGGAAGGCTTTATTAGTTCATTTGCGCGGATGGGTGCGTGCTGTGGCATGGGATGCCTACCAGCAGCACACTGATCGAGAATTATACACGGGTTTTTAAAGTCTGTAGTTACTCTCTCTCTCTGCTCCCTCACAGAGAAGATGTAGAAAACCCCAATTGGTCAAAGACAAGCTGTATATGACATAGGAACATTTTCAAGCTAAGATTCTGGCATAATTTATAGCATAGGATTTGCAGCGAGTCAAGGGACCTGTCTGATGTATACATTTGGCAGTCGTACAATACTGGAGACCTTGATCCTCAAAGCATGCCCCTTAGATAAGGGTGCTTCCCTTGAGTTAGCCAGCTTCCCAGCTTCCCAGCTTCCTACAGCAGTTCAGCTGGTCAGGTCAGGTCAGGTTGGCTTAGTTCACTCACAGTTCACTCTTTACAAGTATTTAGCCTGGGAGACTTACTTTCTGGTGTTACTTTCAGTGTTGGGGTGTCCCTATTAGCATACCCTAGTTTTAGCTTTTGAGGTATATTCTGTCTTTGGTCCCTTAAGAGCAATCTTACAAACTTACATTTTTCAAAGCATTATTCTCTATTGCTCAAAAGTGTCTCTGCTCTGGGCTATTTTGAGACGTGCAGGGTAACCCGTCCCCAAGGTAACTGTCTGTCTCTTATCTTCAAGTTCATAAATCCAGTTCTCTTGTCCTTTCTAAAGCAGTTTTCAGAGTTTCCCTATTATCACAGTATTAAGAATTCTTAGCTGTCTTCTGTTCAGACAAACTCTCTCTACTCAGCTTTCAGGGTGCCTTTTTAGGTCCCCGCATAAATAGTACTATCTGAGGACAGACAGTCTCTTATGGATTTTGATTGCCTTTAAAATCATTATCTATAAAGCACCTTTAAATTCCATTGTATACAATAAGCAGCTCTGTACATTTTTTAGTCACTAGGGGTATCTCTTGGACATGTTTAACTCCTTGCCTTTCCTGGAAACAAAGCTGCAATGTGCCGATCAGAAGGTCGGCGGTTCAAATCCCCACGAAGAGGTGAGCTCCCATTGCTCGGTCCCAGCTCCTGCCAACCTAGCAGTTTGAAAGCACAACAAAAAAAGTGCAAGTAGATAAATAGGTACCGCTCCGGTGGGAAGATAAACAGCATTTCCGTGCGCTGCTCTGGTTTCGCCAGAAGTGGCTTAGTCATGCTGGCCACATGACGCAGAAAAACTGTCTGCAGACAAACATCGGCTCCCTCAGCCAGTAAAGCGAGGGACCCCACAATCCCAGAATCGTTCACAACTGGACTTAACTGTCAGGGGTTCTTTACCTTTTAGCTTCAAAAGAAGTCTGCTTCCTTTGCCAAGTCTGACTGTTCAGCGGTCAGAGTGAAACTTTTACCTTTCCGTAAAAATGATAGCTGCAATTTCCTTGTGTTTTTGTAGCTTGAGTGAATACTGAAAGTTCTGAACATGTTAGAACTGAAAGGCATTTTGTTACTTGATTAGGATATACATACATTGGCATTAAAACCTCCCTCCTCTTTCAGAAGTTCTAATCCCCTTTTACTTTTTCAAAATAAAACTGAGTGATCTCAGCACCTCCTTGATGACTCAAACGAATCGGCTGGTTTGCCTCAGTCAATGTGCTTAGGAACCAACCCGGGAATGCTGCCGATTCAAAGCTGCCGGTCTCTGTGCTGCTGCCACTTTTACAAAAGAAAGTGAAGTTCTTGTGTTCCTTGCCATCGTTGTAGAGATCCATAATGCCTTTACCCTATTTTAGATAAAAAAGCATACAAAAGGTTTAGTAGAAAGAAAGCTTGTGCTACATCACAAATGAACGCCATCAGTTGCCTGGTAGAAAGCGAGACTTGGGGCTAAATCCCAGTGATTGTAACCAAAGCATATACAAATTCAAAGTTTACTGGAAGCCTCAAGTTTAAATCTGGATTGTGTCATGAATACACCAAGCATTCAGCCATGAGATAAGCCTTTCATTCAAAGGATGGGAGGACCTGTGGCCCTCTAGAGGTTGTTGGACTACAATTCCTATCATCTCTGACCATTGGCTGTCCTGGATGGGGCCGATGGGAGTTAAAGTCCAACAAGATCTGACCCACCACTGGTTCTTCAGCTTCAATTCCTGTCTGCCTTTCATAAGTTTGAATCTTTGTTTATATACCAAAACAGGAAGGTTTCACTACTGAATTTGAAAAAAACAAAACAGGAAATAGAACCAGAAGCTGAATAATTAAGGAGAAATTCATAACTAATGGAGAAGAGTGCAGAACCTACAATCAGGAAGTGTTTGCTTTCACTAAAAGGACAGTAGCAGCCCTAAAAAAACTCAGTAGATCTTTGCCTCTCCCAGTAGATAGGCTAAGAAGACAAAGGAGAGGGAAGAAGCATAGAAGGATAACAGAGAGAAAATTGGAATGCAGTGATTTAGCAAAGATGTCCTTTGGATTCCCGGACTACGAAAAAAAGAATGAGCAAACAGCAGAGAATATCTAAAGTCTTTGTCATGGTGGATGCAACAGAACTAGCAGAAGAAATTTGAAACAATAAAATGTGATTTTGAACCAGAAGTGAAACCCACCTCCAGGGTCAGCTGAGGTTGACCACCAGGTTCACCACAGGAGAGGGTTTGTGCTCCATCTTGGGTGCCCCAAAAGACGGCAAATGTGTTTTCATCTTTTGGGGTTATCCCTCTGTTGGGGGTCATAGCCACCAAGTAATCTGGAACCAAAAAACAGGCAAAGATCAGTGTGATAAGAGTGGGGTGTGACCATGGAAAGTTAAGGAGCACCATTTCTGACCCTACTTGAAGACACTGCTGCTGTATCAGACACTTCCTGAAACCTGGTTACCCAGTCCCAGAATTTGCACAAGTGTTCAATCGGTAACAGTGTAGGTCGCAGCTGTGAGATGTGAAGGGATCATAACCATTGTTACCGGGTGAGTTGCCACCTTTGGGGGCTGCTACCAGCATGTTGTTCTTCAGGAACAGGAACTTCTGGTTGATATCCCAAATCCTGTAGAGCCATGGGCTCCCTAACCGAAGGGAAGGATCTGTGATGAAAAGAAGTAACACAAATTTATCAACACAGAAGAAAAAATGGAATATTCTAAAGAAGGAACAAGCAACTTTTCAGACATATCTTTTTTCTTCTGTGTTGGAGCTGCAATTCTTTTCAACCCCTTTTGTGTGAAGTGGTGATAGCCATGGTTGGCACAACACATTTTCCATAGTGGCAACATTGTGGAGTTTCTGATGTGAGTCTAGGACTTCCTCTATCCTTAAGATATTGTGCAGGCAAGTCATTAAATGTGTTCCTAGTGTATCTTTTTTCATTTGGTATTAAGAATACAGGTTTATATATTGCCAAAGAGACAGCCTAGTTGTCTGGCTGTTTTCAGCTTTAATCCATTGGATCCAACCTGGCTGAAACCCAAGGGCACTAGTTTGACTGGTTTCTCCAGGTGAAATCCATCGACTCCCTCTACTGATGTGTGTATCAGTTTCCTTTTGACTAAAGGCCCCTGCTTTTTAAAGGAGTTTTGATTCTGACCATGTTCTTGCCCTCCTGTACAATGGGAGAAAGAGATAAGCAGAATAACCAAGGGCACAGAGCATGCATGCATGTACGAATGAATGAACGAACGAATGAATGAATGAGGTTAGCTAATGAAGCAGGACATTTATTTGGTTATCTGCAAGTATATTTGCACACAATATCGTCCATGAAATATGTACTTTAAAAAAACAGTCCTGATTGTTTACCACCCCCATCCCACGCCCCAAAATTACCCAATAATTCAGGATAATAATTCATGCATCTGGTGAAATGGGCTATAGTTCACGAAAGCTTATATTGTTAGGAAAATAGTCCAACAGGTATCACTCGTTCTTTGCTGAAACAGACTAACACGGCTAGATTTTTTAGGAACAAGTCCTTGCTTTTATGTTAAACCACCAACATGGAAAATATCCCCATGGGGAATGTCATTTCACTCAGCAGGTGTACATGCTTACGGTGACGTAGCATGGTTTGCTGGTTTCCGGGGCGGGTGGGAGCCAGGTGGATGCACGCACACTAGGGCGTGGGATGCGGAAAATGAAGGGAGCCTGCCACAGAAAGCCAGCCCTCGCTGTTGATGTCGCACTGCAATGCCTGCCTGCCATGCAGGGTGGAAGCCAGCTAGCAAATTGTGGCCCTTGGTAGGTGAATCCCCCTGATGTCCTTGGAGAGGAGTGCCAGGCTTTGCTCGGGTTGCCCCTTGTCTGCTTCCCTTCATCCGTGCCCACTCACCATTGGGAGAGCATACTGAGCAAGGAGTAAGTGAGCACTAGGCGTTGGTCGGGCGGCCATCCAGAGAGGAGGTTGGCCATTTAGGGAGGGGCCTGGAATGTAGCGGCAATGCCAGGTCAGACTCTGGGGCCCAGATAGCCCTGCAGCAGGCGGGGAAGGATGAGGAGCTGAGGACAGGGCACACCAGGACAGGGCTGGACAGGAATCCCCGCAGAAGCCAACACCTGCATAAGGGTGCTTGGTTTGCGCCCCCTCAAAATTGTGCCCCCAGGGGTCACGGCCTCCCTGTCCCCTCAGGATGTTATGCACCTGTGAGCCTATATGGATAATGGAAATTCTAATTTAATTTAAGGCTCATTGCAGGTTTTCAGAACTTGTCTTGGGCAGGAAATATAAAAGCAAAGCATTGTTTTTCACCTGGCTTAGGAAAGTGATGGAATAAATCTCTCATTTTCTGGTCCGCAGTCATCTTGTGGGGCTTCTCCCTTAAAGTCTCTGTGTCTACTTTCTCCATTGCTTCCCAAGGATTGGTTGAGATTCAGGCTACAAGCTCACTCTTCTGCAGTTGTAGCTACTAAAAGAGAGGGATGTAAAATGTTAAAGGAGAGGCTGCAAAAATCCAAAGTTCCATTGATTGCCCTTCTGCACAATATCCCAGGATCAACACAGATACATATATATATAACTTTATTTGTAAGCCACCTTTGCATAGTTCATACCATGCTCAAGGCGGCTAACAACATTGAAAAACTACATAATCACAAAATAACAACCAAACTGAACAAGTTCCACATAAATCATAATAAGATCTAAAATAAAATATCAGTATCAATCAGAAATTCAGTGTCAATAATAGCAACAACCCATTGCCTAAACAATATCCCAGGACAAGTCTCAGCTTTTGTAGTTGGAGTCCGTCCTGGCCCCACCTCCCAGGCCAGGTGGAAAAGGCCTGCAAGGCACAAAGCAAGTCTTCCACGACTCACAGCCAATATAAATTAGCCAGGGTGAGGCGTTATGCCACTGGTATGAACTGATGCAATATAGCAGATCACTAAATCAGATCTTCCACCTTCTTGAAATTTAAAACAGATACACAGGCTTCCAGTTTCTATCAGGATAGAGGCTCTAGAGGTGAATTTTTAATCCTTTCCCTTGTGCTGAATCAAACTTAACTTTCATTCTCCAAACATTTGTATTACCCTCTTTAAGGGGAGAGGGAATGAAGGACAGATCTGCTAGGCTGGCCTGGTCTAGGGAGGCGGTATATTTCTTTAAAAACATATATCCTGCACAAAAGAACATTACAAAAGAAACAAACGTCTCTGCCTTTGTATTACAAGAAATTCTCAAAATAGCTTACAATAAATTCATTTTAAAAAATAGCGATGCCACTTACAGCCAAAGTAAAACGAGAATAAAGTAAACAGCAGTTCAGAATGCTTAGAAAGGGGAAACAAAAAGGACACCTGAATTAGTATTGTTAATTACAATTAATTGACATTAAAATCAAGGAAATGTGTCTCCCTCAGCTTCACTGCCCCCCACCCACCAAATGACTATAATGATAGATGGGGGAAATGGGTCTGAGGAAAGGCAAAACAGAGATTTCCTGCCTCTGAGATAATTTGGCATTTGAAGCAGACAATTTAGCATAGTCTTCCCTAATCTGAGGCCTTCCTCATGTTGTGGACCACAGCTCCCATCAGTCTCAACCAGGATACCCAATGATCATGGATGATGGAAGCTGTAATACAACAATATCTGGAAGGCAAATAGCTGGGAAAGGCTATGATCTCAACTAGCTGCCTTCCAGATATTGCTGGATATCTGGATAGAAGGTTCAGAGAAATAATTGAGGAGATGCTACCTGTCCTGGTGTGAGGAAGTCCTGTGCCTTGCTATGAATTGTCTTCTCAGATTTACACAGCATCTTATAGCTTAGTCAGACCAGTGGGTGTGGTTTATATGCTCTATGGCACCTTATATGGCACAAACACATATCCAAGTCTTGCAGCAGCAGCCAGCTGTTCCGGGAAGCTACAAATGCTGTGATAGTTCAAAAG
This sequence comes from Podarcis bocagei, assembly GCF_964188305.1. NCBI lineage: Eukaryota > Metazoa > Chordata > Lepidosauria > Squamata > Lacertidae > Podarcis > Podarcis bocagei. The sequence continues at coordinate 7,832,052 of NC_138141.1, read as the reverse complement.
CTGAGGGCTCCTCCCAACATCCTTTTTATTCTGCATTGGTGATCATTTATGCTCATGATGGTACTGAGGTGGTCACATGCAACCCCAGTTTCAATACTCTTTGTGACTAGGGATAGAGGAGAAATTTGATTCAGTGCTCATATAAAGCTGAATCTTATCAAATTTGCACATTCCAAACAATATGCCATCTGAAACAAAGCTATCCTACGTTTGTGCTTCTCCAGATTTCGCAATGCAGTTCTCAATCCAATCAAACCATGTTTATGAAATTGCATATATTACAGGAAAGTGTCAGAATAATGGACACATTAGTAAAATGGCCGTGGGGAGCCTTTCTTCACCTACTGCATACTGTTGGGAGTTTTATGTTTGAATGGTATTTTTGGTTGGTTTTACTGGCTTTAAGACTGAGCATGTAAGGAAAAAGGATGCATACCTAAGGTATTAATGGGTTAAGGGGTTTATGGGGTGTTATGGGGAGGGGCAGTACCAGTGGTTGTAGATCCATGGTGCTCCTTTTGGGGTAGTTTGTCCACCTTTGGTCCCCACTCCATTCAGCTGTCACCTGTAACTCCTAGAATCTGTCAGCATGCAACAGCAACCACACCCTGGGAACAGTTTCGACTAGCCAGTTAAACCAGGCGAGGGTAACTGATAGACCTCAAACCCACAGTGAGTGCATGTGAAGACAGACTCTGGCAGATGAGACCAATAGTGGGTCTATGTGCTGCATGTGCTGTAAGAGAAATAAGGGGCAGTTGGCACTCGTCAGTCTGGGAAGGTAGCCCATCTAGGAGAAGGAAAACACTGATCCTAAACGTACACACCCTTGCAAAATATTTTTGGGAGAGGAAAAGCCTAAGGAGGTTTGATGGTGCCTTGTACGCCTCCTTCTGGCCACTCCTGCAGCCAAGCTGGTTCCAAATGTACTACTCTGTTTCCCTTTGGGTCACATCTGTGAGGCCAAGAGAGGGGTCTTGTCATCTGGGCAGCCCAGGACATCCATACACATCCTGGGGAGGTCACTTCTGTGCTGCTAACACTGACTTTAGCCCCAGAGACAAACTCCATTGTTTCTCAAAACAGATGAATGCCACAATTGGGTTTAGGGCACCCTTAGGTTACCCAACACCAGTTTAGGTTTGGCGGCTCCCTTAGGGGGGCCCTTAGACTTGGCATACACACCAGGCAGAACACCAAATCATCTGTGCCATGCGGCACGTGTCAAATTCACTTACCCAAGAAGGAATAACTCCTTCCAATCATTTGCTGACCACAGGATGAGCCTGTAAACATTCCCAAGAGTGGAGGGAGTTGATTCCTCCTGCCTTAGGAAACTACCCTGCCTGGACTATCTTTTGATTTGGTTAATTGTTGTCGTTTAGTTGTTTAGCCGTGTCTGACTCTTCGTGACCCCATGGACCAGAGCACGCCAGGCACTCCTGTCTTCCACTGCCTCCCGCAGTTTGGTCAAACTCATGCTGGTAGCTTCGAGAACACTGTCCAACCATCTCGTCCTCTGTCGTCCCCTTCTCTTTGTGCCCTCCATCTTTCCCAACATCAGGGTCTTTTCCAGGGAGTCTTCTCTTCTCATGAGGTGACCAAAATATTGGAGCCTTAGCTTCAGGATCTGTCCTTCCAGTGAGCACTCAGGGCTGATTTCCTTCAGAATGGATAGCTTTGATCTTCTTGCAGTCCATGGGACTCTCAAGAGTCTTCTCCAGCACCATAATTCAAAAGCATCAATTCTTTGGCAATCAGCCTTCTTTATGGTCCAGCTCTCACTTCCATACATCACTACTGGGAAAGCCATAGCTTTAACTATACGGACCTTTGTTGGCAAGGTGATGTCTCTGCTTTTTAAGATGCTGTCTAGGTTTGTCGCTTACATAAAGAATATGAAACAGATTTTCTCATTTGGATTGTTGAAAAAGCCGATTAGGAAGACTCAGCCGCTGCTTGGGATTCGTTGGTTGGTTGGTTGGTTGGGAGTCACAAATAAGCCTCATCCCCAGTGCTTTTTTAAAAATAAAAAATAAAAAATGGTGCTGGTACTCACCATGAACTTGTTACAGTAAATGACACACTTTTGACATTTGGGGGGGGGGGAGGTGCCTGTACTTTGTACCCAGGAGTATCCCCAGAAAAAACACTGCTCATCCCTTTTGCTACATCAGCCCCCAGCATTCATAGGACTGGAAATCAACCTACAAGTGCTGTGTGCCCCACATAACAGATGAACACAATTTGGACATTCCAAATCTCATGTTTACATAAGTGGATCTTGCACACTCATAACTGAAATTAGAGCTGACTGCACCCAATAACCTTTATGGAAATATCAGCTGAAGCCCTACTTGGTATGTAAATAATAACCAACAACTCCGTACACATTGTTAAAACTCATTTGATTCCAACACAACCTTTCCTGTATTTCCACAGCACATGAATAATATTAGCTGACGTATCTCTGATCATTGCTAAATTGAGACTCATATAATTTGCTTACTAATTTTAAGAAACAGAAATTAGTACTAGTGCTGATTAGTACAAGTTTGAAACAGGATACAAATTTCTTTTTAAAATACTGTATCTCTTCCATACAAAATATAGCTGGACAGAAGATTCCCCCATAACCTCACCATGTTAGATGAGCAGTTTGCACTAATGTCTTGGTGGGGGGTATCACTTCAAAACTATAGTCTTCAGCTTTCTTCCACACTTAATCTCAAACCATAATTGATACATATATGTCCTCCTTTTGCCTTAACTTTAAGAAGAGCCCAGCTGAATCAGACCAGCTCTCCTATAAAGTGGCCAACCATATTCACTAGGGAATCCTAGAAGCAGGACAATGACCCTCCCCCAATTTTGATTCCAAATAAATGGCACTCAGTGACATAATACCTTTAATATAGAGGTCCCATTTAGATTTTTAAGATCTATTGTGCCTTTAATTAAAAGCTTTCTGTGTTTTCAGGTTTTACCTGTTTTATGTGTTTGTCCCTGATGGGGGATAAGTTAGCTGGCTTTTCAAAGGAACAGAATGGCCTTTAATTAGTGGTTTCCATTATTTTTGCTTTCTTTTTCATTTTGTGGGGAAATTGTGTCATTTGCTGTAAAAGTGAGAAAAGAATAACAGACGCCAATAATTAGAGCCCCCTTGGAGGGAACAGAAACTTCCTCACGACAATTCACGGCTAATCCAACAGCCATTGGTACAATCGCCCTTTAAAAAAAATAGATTGATCAAGCTTTCCTTTTCAATTTAGCATTCATATTTTCTTACATTCGTGTGTTTTATTTTTTAAAATGCAGTAACTTCACTTTCTACAGTAAGACCAAAGGAAACCCAAGAGACATGCACTTTTGAATATGTAGTGTTTCTGGCAAGGCTTACCATTTGAACTGGGTGTGGATTGGATCTAGAAAAGTATGGGCTGCATAAATATGTCCATAACTAATTAGTGCCACCAAGAGAGGACAAGGGATGGATTTTCCCATGGGTGATGAGGTGCTTGGCTGCTGGATTTATTTAGCTTGCGCAATAGACCTATGTACAGATAGTACAAAAATGAGCACACACAAAACTGTTTTCACCTATGGGATATCTTTGCTGGACTGCAGCAAGTGAAGGAAAATTAACTGTGTGTGAACAGCCACACTTAACTCATTCCTAAGTGGTGCTAACACAGTACACCATACTTTTAAAAGGTGTGGTGCTTGACTAAGGGCCTCCACTGCCATATATTTCATGTTTTAAGACGGGGGGGGGGGGGTGACCTGTGGCCCTCCAGAAGTTGTAATGCTCTAACTCCCCTCAGGCCCAGACAGTATGGCGAGTGCTTCAGGCAGATTTAATGCGGCGTGACAGGTTCCCTCACACAGCACGCAGGGGTCAAGGGGGTGCCTCCCCTCCTCCTTCCCAAAGCCTAGTAAGTTCTGTGATTTTGGAAGTAAGCACGAGGGCTTTGACAGGATCCTATTGTCCTCCTAGGTAAAGGGACCCCTGACAGTTAAGTCCAGTTGCAGACAACTCTGGGGTTGCGGCGCTCATCTCACCAAGGGAGCCAGCGTTTGTTCGCAGACAGCTTCTAGGTCATGTGGCCAGCATGACTAAGCCACTTCTAGCGAACCAGAGCAGTGCACAGAAACGCCGTTTACCTTCCTGACGGAGCGGTAGCTATTTATCTACTTACATTTTGTGCTTTCAAACTGCTAGGTTGGCAGGAGCTGGGAGCTCACCCCGTCGCAGGGATTCAAACCGCCAACCTTCTGATCGGCAAGTCCTAGGCTCTGTGGTTTAAGCCACAGCGCCACCCACGTCCTTTGTTGTCCTCCTACCTTCATCCTAAAGCCTCATTTGAACTTGCCCAACTTTGGGAAGGAGGTAGGATGGATCTAGGTCTCACGCCTCTTCCCCAAAGCCTGGTGCCTCCCTTACCCAGCTTTGGGCTGGAAGAGGGTTAAATTCTGAAGGTCTGTCCCTGCACCAGGATGATAGGAGTTGTGTTCAACATCTAGAGGGCCACAGGTTCCCCACCCCTATTCTTAAAAGATAGTTGCATTAACCTGCTTCAGCAGGATGGAAAAAGGCTCCCCACGGCCAATGAGAGACTGTTCCAAATATTCATTCTCTCTCTCACACACACACCCCAAGCAGGCAACTGGCCAAAGGTCCATACTGCATAGGGAAGGAGGGAACTGCAAAAGAGGAGTGTGGGCAGAAATTCAGTTTTCTACATTTTGCATTTTAAAAAAATTCCTCATGAAGATTTACCAGTATTTTACTGCAAATTTATCCCACTAAACACATTTTCTATGCAGTTATGACTAGTGTACACATGTTTGTGATCAATTTTCCCCAATATATTATATGCAATTCCACAAACATTATTTGATTGGATGAAAAACTGCATTGTGAAATCTGGAGAACCACAAACGTAGGATAGCTTTATTTCAGTTTGCTATCGTTTGGAATGTGCAAATTTGATAAGATTCAGCTTTATATGAGCACTGAATCAAATTTCTCCTCTATCGCTAGTCTCAAAGAGTATTGAAACTGGGGTTGCATGTGACCACCTCAGTACCATCATGAGCATAAATGATCACCAATGCAGAATAAAAAGGATGTTGGGAGGAGCCCTCAGCTTTTGAACTATCACAGCATTTGTAGCTTCCCGGAACAGCTGGCTGCTGCTGCAAGACTTGGATTAGTGTTTGTGCCATATAAAGTGCCATAGAGCATATAAACCACACCCACTGGTCTGACTAAGCTATAAGATGCTGTGTAAATCTCAGAAGACAATTCATAGCAAGGCACAGGACTTCCTCACACCAGGACAGGTAGCATCTCCTCAATTATTTCTCTGAACCTTCTATCCAGATATCCAGCAATATCTGGAAGGCAGCTACTTGAGATCATAGCCTTTCCCAACTAGTTTCCTTCCTGATATTGTTGCATTACAGCTTCCATCATCCATGATCATTGGGTATCCTGGGTGAGACTGATGGGAGCTGTGGTCCACAACATGAGGAGGACCTCTGATTAGGAAAGACTATGCTAAATTGTCTGCTTCAAATGCCAAATTATCTCAGAGGCAAGAAATCTCTGTTTTGCCTTTCCTCAGACCCATTTCCCCCATCTATCATTATAGTCATTTGGTGGGTGAGGGGCAGTGAAGCTGAGGGAGACATCTTTCCTTGATTTTAATGTCAATTAATTGTAATTAACAATACTAATACAGATGTCCTTTTTGTTTCTCCTTTCTAAACATTCTGAACTGCTGTTTACTTTATTCTCATTTTACTTTGGCTGTAAGTGGCATTGCTATTTTTTTTAAATGAATTTATTGTAAGCTATTTTGAGAATTTTTTGTAATCTGTAGTTCTTTTGTGCAGGAAGAAATACACCACCTCCCCAGCCCAGCCAGCCCAGCAGGTCTGTACCAAGGAAAACAAATCGATGCCCTTCATTCCTTCTCCCCTTAAAGAGGGTAATACAAATGTTTGGAGACGGAGGGTTAAGCTTGATTCAGCCCAAGGGAAAGGATGAAAAATTCGCCTCTATCCTGATAGAAACTGGAAGCCTATGTATCTGTTTTAAATTTCAAGATTGAGGGCGGGTGGGGCCAGGACGGACTCCAACTACAAAAGCTGTGGCTGCTGAATGACCTTTTCCTGGGGTATTGTTTAGGCAGTGGGTTGTTGCTATTTTTGATACTGATTTTTTGATTGATACTGGTATTTTATTTTAGATCTTATTATGATTTATGTGGAACTTGTTCAGTTTATGTTGTGATTATGTAGTTTTTCAGTGTTGTTAGCCGCCTTGAGCATGGTAGGAACTATGTAAAGGTGGCTTACAAATAAAGTTATATATATATATATATGTATCTATGTTGATCCTGGGATATTGTGCAGAAGGGCAATCAATGGAACTTTGGATTTTTGCAGCCTCTCCTCTAACATTTTACATCACTCTCTTTTAGTAGCTACAACTGCAGAAGAGTGAGCTTGTAGCCTGAATCTCAACCAATCCTTGGGAAGCAATGGAGAAAGTAGACACAGAGACTTTAAGGGAGAAGCCCCACAAGATGACTGTGGACCAGAAAATGAGAGATTTATTCCATCACTTTCCTAAGCCAGGTGGAAAACAATGCTTTGCTTTTATATTTCCTGCCCAAGCCAAGTTCTGAAAACCTGCAGTGATCCTTAAATTAAATTAGAATTTCCATTATCCATATAGGCTCACAGGGGCATAACATCCTGAGGGGACAGGGAGGCCAAGTCCCCTGGGGGCATAATTTTGAGGGGGTGCAAACCAGGCACCCCCATGCAGGTGCTGGCTTCTGTGAGGATTCCTGTCCAGGCACGTCCTGGTGTGCCCTGCCCTCCGCTCCTCATCCTTCCCTGCCTGCTGCAGGGCTATCTGGGCCCCAGAGTCTGACCTGGCATTGCCACTACATCCCAGACCCTCTCTCTGAATGGCAGCCCAACCAACGCAGTGCTCACTCACTCCTCGCCTAGTATGCTCTCCCAATGGTGAGTGGGCACGGATGAAGGGAAGCAGACAAGGGGCAACCCGAGCAAAGCCTGGCACTCCTCTCCAAGGGCATCAGGGGGATTCACCTGCCAAGGGCCACAATTTGTTAGCTGGCTTCCACCCAACGTGGGCAGGCAGGCATTGCAGTGCAGCATCAACAGTGAAGGCTGGCCTTGTGTGGCAGGCTCCCTTCATCATCTGCATCCTATCCCCATGTGCACATTCATCCACCTGGCTCCCACCTGCCCCGGAGACCAGCAAACCATGCTACGTCACCGTAAGCATGTACACCAGCTGAGTGAAATGACATTCCCCACGGGGATATTTTCCATGTTGGTGGTTTAACATAAAAGCAAGGAGGACTTGTTCCTAAAAAATTTAGCCGTGTTAGTCTGTTTCAGCAAAGAACGAGTGGTACCTGTTGGACTATTTTCCTAACAATATAAGCTTTCGTGAACTATAGCCCATTTCACCAGATGCATGAAGTATTATCCTGAATTATTGGGTCATTTTGGGGGGGTGGGATGGGAGTGGAAAACCATTAGGACTGTTTTTTTAAAGTACATATTTCATGGATGATATTTTCTGCAAATATACTTGCAGATAACCAAATAGATATACGGCTTCATTAGCTAACCTGATTCAGTCATTCAGTCATTCAGTCATTCGTATGTGCATACATCCATGCTCTGTGCCGTAGGTTATTTTGCTTATGCCTTTCTCCCATTGTACAGGAGGGCAAGAACATGGTCAGAATCAAAACTCCTTTAAAGAGCAGGGGTCTTTAGTCAAAAGGAAACTGATACACAGATCAGTAGAGGGAGTCGATGGATTTCACCTGGAGAAACCAGTCAAACTAGTGTCCTTGGGTTTCAGCCAGGTTGGATCCCATTGAATAAAAGCTGAAAACAGCCAGTCAATAGTGCTTGCAGCTAGGCTGTCTCTTTGGCAATATATAAACCTGTATTCTTAGTACCAGATGAAAAAAGATACACTAGGAACACATTTAATGACTTGCATGCGCAATATCTTAAGGATAGAGGAAGTCCTAGACTCACATCAGAAACTCCACAATGTTGCCACCATGGAAAATGTGTTGTGCCAACCATGGCTATCACCACTTCATGCAAAAGGGGGAGAAAAGAATTGCAGCTCCAACACAGAAGAAAAAAGATATGTCTGAAAAGTTGCTTGTTCCTTATTTAGAATATTCCATTTTTTCCTCTGTATTGATAAATTTGTGTTACTTCTTTTTATCACAGATCATTCCAAGTTTCCACCCATAAGACTAGATAGGCCATGGCTCTACAGGATTTGGGATATTAACCAGAAGTTCCTGTTCCTGAAGAACAACATGCTGGTAGCAGCCCCCAAAGATGGCAACTCACCCGGTAACAATGGTTATGATCCCTTCACATCTCACAGCTGCGACCTACACTGTTACCGATTGAACACTTGTGCAAATTCTGGGACTGGGTAACCAGGTTTCAGGAAGTGTTTGATACAGCAGCACTGTCTTCAAGTAGGGTCAGAAATGGTGCTCCTTAACTTTCCATGGTCACACCCCACTCTTATCAGACTGATCTTTGCCTGTTTTTTGCCTCCAGATTACTTGGTGGCTATGACCCCCAACAGAGAGATGGATGGAAACAAATTCCCCATCTTTTTGGGCACCCAAGATGGAGCACAAACCCTCTCCTGTGGTGAATCTGGTGGTCAACCTCAGCTGACCTTAGAGGTGGGTTTCACTTCTGGTTCAAAGCCACATTCGATTGTTTCAAATTTCTTCTGCTTTTTCTGTTGCATCCTCCATGACAAAGACTTTAGATATTCTCTGCTGTTTGCTCATTCTTTTTTTCCTTAATCACTGCATTCCATTCTTCTCTCTGTTATCCTTCTGTGCTTCTTCCCTCTCCTTTGTCTTCCTAGCCTGTCTACTGGGAGAGGCAAAGATCTACTGAGGTTTTTATGGGTTGCTTATGTCCTTTTAGTGAAAGCAAACATTTCCTGGTTGTAGGTTCTGCACTCTTCTTCATTAGTTATGAATTTCTCCTTAATTATCCAGATTCTGGTTCTATTCCCTGTTTTGTTTTTTAAATTCAGGAGTGAAACAATTCCTGTTTTGGTATATAAGCAAAGATTCAAACTTATGAAAGGCAGACAGGAATTGAAGCTGAAGAACCAGTGGTGGGTCAGATCTTTTGGACTTTAACTCCCATCAGCCCCATCCAGGACAGCCAAAGGTCAGAGATGATAGGAATTGTAGTCCAACAACCTCTAGAGGGCCACAGGTCCTCCCATCCTTTGAATGAAAGGCTTATCTCATGGCTGAATGCTTGGTGTAGTAGTAGTAGTAGTAGTAGTAGTAGTAGTAGTAGTAGTAATTTATCACTTATACCCCTCCCATCTGGCTGGGCTTCCCCAGCTACTCTGGGCGGCTTACAACAGGAGATTAAAAATTCATGGTGTATTCATGGCATAATCCAGATTTTAACTTGGGGCTTCCAGTAAACTTTGAATTTGTATATGCTTTGGTTACAATCATTGGGATTTAGCCCCAAGTCTCACTTTCTACCAGGCAACTGGTGGCATTCATTTGTGATGTAGCGCAAGCTTTCTTTCCACTAAACCTTTTGTATGCTTTTTTATCTAAAATAGGGTAAAGCCATTATGGATCTCTACAACGGTGGCAAGGAACACAAGAACTTCACTTTCTTTTGTAAAAGTGGCAGCAGAATAGAGACTGGCAGCTTTGAATCTGCAGCATTCCCCGGTTGGTTCCTAAGCACGTTGACTGAGCCAAACCAGCCTATTCGTTTGAGTCATCAAGGAGGTGCTGAGATCACTCAGTTTTATTTTGATAAAGTAAAAGGTGATTAGAACTTCTGAAAGAGGAGGGAGGTTTTAATGCCAATGTATGTATATCCTAATCAAGTAGCAAAATGCCTTTCAGTTCTAAAATGTTCAGAACTTCCAGTATTCACTCAAGCTACAAAAACACAAGGAAATTGCATCTATCAAGAGTAGGGATGGCTGGATAGGTCAATTTTGGTTGCTCTCAGTTTCTCATTTTTCCAGTCTTGTTCAGTTCTCCTCATTTCCATATTAGTTTGCATTTTGTTTTAAAAAGAGTCCTTGTGTTTAATCTTGTATTTTATTCAGATGTTTTATCCTATGCTTGTTTCTTTGTCCTTATCTGCTCCAACATTTATCAGTTAAAAAAATCCTAACTGCTATTTTATTTATCTGTTTGTTTGTTTTTTTATCCTGGTCTGTGACCGTAATAAAGTTCATTCCTTTTTGTTTTAAAAAGAGTCCTCAGGAATATTCATCAGCATTCTGGTGCCAATTTCTCATTAATGTTCACATTTCTGCATGCAATTGTACCTAGAGTCCTAGAGTCCTGTCCAGTCAAGTTGCATGGGATCACTTCCAATCTGTCACCTCTGAAGATGTGGACAGGCTGCTTGGATGAGTGAAACCAACCACCTGTCTCCTGGATCCTTGCCCATCCTGGCTCATAAAAGCGAGCCAGGAAGGGCTGGGCGATGGGCTTCGTGGGGTGGTGAATGCTTCCCTCTGTGAGGGAGCCTTCCCAGACCCTCTGAAAGAGGCGGTCATTAAACCGCTTCTTAAAAAATCATCTTTAGATGCAGCCAATATGGCCAACAACCCCCCTGTCTCAAATCTTCCATTCTTGGGCAAAATGATTGAGCGGATGGTTGCTGAACAATTCCAGGCACGCCTGGAGGATGTAGACCATTTGGATCCCTTCCAATCAGGGTTCAGGCCTCATCATGGACTGAAAGTGCCTTGATCTTGCTGGTCGATGATCTCCGGTGGGCTAGGTACAAAGGTGAAAGCTGTTTCCTAGTTCTGCTGGATCTCTCAGTGGCCTTTGATACCATCGACCATGGCATCGTTCTGAACCATCTAGAACCGTGGTTCCCAACATGGGGCACAGGCCCCACAGGGGGGAATTTGATTTTTAAGGGGAGCAATTCAAGAATGAGTTATTAACAATGACTTTTTGCATTTCTTATGGTTCTAGAAGCTTCATATACAGTTATCTAAACATAAAAACACTGGGTGCATTCAGGGGGAAGTAGCGCTTCAAGAGCTCTCAGTCAACAGTTGTGGAACTTCCCCCTGAATGTGACCACTCCATAGCTGCTAAGTTGGAGCGGTAGCCATTTTTCGGAGCAGTGTTTTGGACCTCTACCTGCTCTGAGCACTGGTGATCGGTGGGAATTCAGATACCTCAGGAAATTCGCGATTTATCAATGAGGGAAAGTAGGTGTGATGGGATGATTAGCTGCTTGTGCGTAAAATCGTGGTCCCTCAGAGTTTGTGCAACTCCACAAACCTCTGTGTGTGACAGAGCTCCTCAAACATGTCTGCCCTAGTCACTTGTAGATTCCGACAGTGGTTGTCTGCGGAAGCGTTTCCAGCATAGAAGCTCCTTAACGGAAACGCGTCTTCTGGACTCACGACGTGGCAGCTTCCGGCGAAGAATGGGTCTCCCTATGGGAGCTTCTGACACCTCCCCGCTGTTCTCGCTGGACGTGTCCCTGATCCCTCCCTCTTCCCTGCTAGTTCCTGCTTTAGCTGCTGCGTCTCTCTCCGCATTCATGAGACCTTCCTCCAGAGACCCCTCTCTCCCCCTGCTGGTCCCTGCTTTCGCTGCTGACTCCCTCCCAGCCTCTGTGAGCCCTTCCACCTCCCGTTCCTCCGATGGCAGTTCCCTGACATCCACCTCCCCTCCAGGGCCCCCTTCCCCCCCGCCCATTCTCTCTCCTCTGGGCGGTGAGGAGATAAAACCCCGAAAAGAATCCTCTTCATCTTCAGACGTCTCGAACATTTCCCTCCATCGGTCTTCGTTCCGGCTCGCTGAATCCTCCTCCTCCTCGGAATCAGGGAACCCCTCCAACTCTTCTTCTTCGTCGGTGGTGGCAAAGTATTCCCTCCGGAACCTCGCCACTGGCTGAGGTTTACGTGGGAACCTCTGATGAAAAGTTTCTATTAAAACCTCGTCATCTACATCCTCTGCCATGACCCAGGTGTTTTCCGACTCTGGTTCCCCTTCCCACATTACCAAATACTCTACTTGATCTCCCTTCCACCTGGAATCGAGAATCTCCGCTACATGGTAGCTGTGTTCCTTCTCCTCCATTGCTGGTCCCCTAGTGACCCTCCCTTCTCTGTCCCCTTTATACGGTGACAGCAACGACCTGTGGAAAACTGGGTGCAGCTTCATGTGGTTCGGTAACCGGAGTCTGAAAGCCACTGGGTTGACCTGCTGCGTGACTTCAAATGGACCCAGTCTTTTGGGTCTTAACTTCTTACAACCCCCTTTGAATGGTAACCCTTGGGTTGACAGCCACACCTGGTCCCCCACCCTAATGGTTTCACCTTCTCTTCTGTTTTTGTCTGCCTGCCTCTTATATTCCTCCTTGGCCCTGTTTAAGTTAAGTTGGAGCTGGCGATGGATCGCTTCCATTTCTTCTACGAACTGTTCTGCAGCTGGAACGCTCCAGTTCTCCCCTTCCCCCCCTGGGAAGGCTCGGGGATGGCACCCGTAATTAGCCAAAAAGGGGCTCATCCCCGTGGACACGTTCTCTGCATTGTTGTAGGCAAATTCTGCCAACGCCAGCTTCTCCACCCAATCATTCTCTCTGTCATTCACATAACACCTCAAATATTGCTGGAGGACGCCATTAGCTCTTTCCGCCTGCCCGTTGGTTTCAGGATGCCGGGCAGTTGAGAAATTAACCTCTACATGCAGTAAGCTCATGAGCTTCCTCCAGAACCTGGAAGTAAATTGTTTCCCTCGGTCTGAAACCACCCTCAAGGGGGCGCCATGCAACCTAAACACATTTTCTACAAACAATTTAGCGGTTTCTTCTGCCGTGACCGCATGTGAGCAGGCTATAAAGTGGGCCATTTTGGTTAACAGGTCTACCACAACCATGATGGCTGTTTTCCCTCTGGACCTTGGCAGATCAGTCATGAAATCTATTGCCACTGTTTCCCATGGTCTTTCAGGTGTGGGTAGTGGTTCTAATAACCCTGCCGGTGCCCGCCTCTCCCCCTTGGCTCGTTGGCATTGGTCACACCCTCTCACATACTCCCGCACATCTTCCCTGACCTTGGGCCACCAAAATTCCCTGGTAACCAGCCACATGGTTTTGTGTTGCCCAAAATGCCCTGCTGTGGGGCTATCGTGCAGTTGCTTGAGTACCTTCTCCCTCAATTCACCTTCAGGTATATATAACGCTCCCTTGTAATACAACGCCCCGTTTCTCTCCTCAAAACCCCCGGGTTTGTCTCCCTCCCTCCTGAGACCCCTGAGTTTGTCCTGGGCGTATTCATCATGCACCGTTCCCTCTACCAGTTCCCTTTGCCCCACCAATGCCGCCCCACACACCCAGCGGTCCTCTGGAATGACATGGGTTTCTTCGGGTGCTCCCTCCCCCTCCAAATATTCAGGTTTGCGTGAGAGAGCGTCCGCCCTAACGTTCTCTGGGCCTGGCACGTAACAAATCTCAAAGTTAAATTTGGAGAACTCCTGTGCCCATCTCAACTGCCGTTGGTTGAGCACTCGCACAGTTCTCCAATACTCTAGGTTCTTATGGTCCGTGCACACTTGCACCTTATGTTGTGCACCAATTAGCAGGTGCCTCCATCTCCGGAAAGCCTCATGAATAGCAAGAAGTTCCCGGTCGTACACCGTGTAGTTCCTCTCGGATTTGTTCAGCTTTCGCGAAAAGAAGGCACACGGTCGCCACTCTGACTCCTCCTTCCCTGGCTGCAGAAGAAGCAGCACCGCCCCTATGGCTCTGTCAGATGCGTCTGTTTCGACCCTCAGCTTTTTTTGTAAATCCACATGCAGAAGTTGTCCTTCAGAGGCGAAGGCCCTTTTCAGTTCCTCAAACGCTCGCTCCGCCTCCGCAGTCCAAACAAATTTCTTCTTACTGCTGAGACAGTCCGTAATGGGCGCCGTCAGGTGTGCAAAGTTTCGGATGAACTTACGATAAAAGTTTCCAAACCCTAGGAACCTCTGCACATCCTTCTTGGTTTTGGGTGTTTTCCATTCCAGCACTGCCTGGACCTTGCCGGGATCCATGGCCAATCCCTTGTCTGACAGGCGGTACCCCAGGAATTCCACCTCCTTGGTATGAAACTGACACTTCTCCAGTTTCACCCACAGCCTGTTGGCTTGCAGCCTGCTCAACACTTCTCTGACGTCTCTCACATGCTGCTCCTCATTCTCCGAATACACCAACACGTCATCTAGGAAGGCCACGCAATTCTTGTAAAGCAAAGGCCCCAGTACGTGGTTCATAAACGATTGGAAGCACGCTGAGCCTGCTTGTAATCCAAATGGCATAACGAGATATTCAAATGCCCCCAAAGGGGTGAACATGGTGGTTTTCCATTCATCCCCTTTCCTTATACGTATCAGGTTGTACGCCCCCCTTAGATCCAGCTTTGTAAAAATCTTTCCCTTCCGCACCCTGGTCAAAATGTCATCAATCCTGGGCATAGGGAAAGCCACTGGTTCTGTCACTGCATTTAACCCCCTGAAGTCACACACAAGTCTCGGCTTGTCCGTGTTCTTTTTATCCACAAAAAACACTGGGCTACCCCCCGCTGCTTTGGACTCTCTGATGAAGCCTCTTTTCAGGTTCTTGTCAATGAACTCTCGCAGCTCCTGCATTTCTCTGTCTGACATGGCATACAACTTGCCTACAGGAAGCTGTGCTCCAGGGAGTAAATTGATCTGACAGTCAAAGGGCCTATGCGGGGGTAGTTGGTCAGCTTCCTTCTCGCTGAACACGTCGCTGAGATCTGCGTATTGTGGTGGTACCTTCACCTTCTCCATTACTTCTGTCCCTGCTAGGGTGGCTTGGGCCCCTGCTGAACCCTTTTCCCCTTTGCAGTGTTCTAAGCAATGTGCTGAACCAAAAGAAACCACTCTCTGATGCCAGCCCACCAGCGGATCATATAGCGCTAGCCAGCTCATTCCCAAAATAATGGGAGCGCCTCCCAAGGTGGCCACATTAAACGCTATCAGTTCTGTGTGCCTTGCCACCCTCATTATCATTGGGACGGTCTGCAAGCTGACTCCTCCTCCCAACAACTCCCTGCCATCGATCGTGGTCACCTGCAGGGGGTTGCTTAAAGGGATCGTCTGTATCTGGTGTTCAGCAGCAAACTCTTTGCTCATAAAATTGCAGGAGCTGCCTGAGTCCAACAGCGCCTTTATCTTTAGGGGGTGTCCATTTTGCAGCTCTAGTGACACTTCAATCACTAGAGCAGGTTGAGGAGCTTCTGGCATGGGCACTTTCACTGCTCTTTGGCCTGGCTGCTGTGCCCCGACTGTGGCAACCAGGCGTTGGCTTTTACCTGCTCCGGTTCTCCCTGCTCTCTTCCCTCAACAGCTCCCACCATCCCTTGCCATTCCTTCCTCTGGGGGCAGACTCTGGCAAAGTGGCCTGGCTGTTGGCAGAGATAGCATTTCCGGGCGCCTTTTCCCTCCTTCTTAGCCCCCTCACTGGGCTTTGAAACTGCGCGCGCGCACGCTGTTCCGATTTCCATCGGCTCTGCCGGCGGGAAAGTTGTCTCTGGAATCTCAGGAATGCGGAACTCCTTCCAGCGTTCCCCTTTCCCTTCCCGCCTCTCCAAAGCTCTAGCCTCCTGGCGCGCGCCTATGGTCAGCGCAGATTTAGTCAGCTGATCCATGGAATCCGCCCTATGACCCCGGGACAGTTCGTCTTTCACGGCCGAAGCCAGGCCTTCTTCAAATAGCATTTGAATGGGTGCCGCCGATAAGTCCCACCCCAATCTGTGAACCAGCATAGTGAACTCAGTCCAGTACTCACGGACAGATCGGCTTCCCTGCTTGCAAGCCATTAGCTGTCTGCGCACCACTCCCTCCTCAATATCGCTAGAAAACATGAGATCCATTGCACGAAAGAACTTCATGGTGTCCTTTAGGACGTCGTTGTGCGTTGCCATCAGGGGCCTAACCCAGTCTCTCGCCCCCCTCTCAAGATGCCCAATCACGAAAGCCACTCGCGATTCCTCGTCAGGGAATTCATCAAACTGCACATTGAGGGCATATTGCATCTCTGTTCTAAAGGCATGATAGTCCTTGGGGTCCCCCCCCCAAATTTCTGCACCAATCCTGGTACCTTTCTGTTGAACTGGGTGGCTCTCCCCTTCTTGTCTGCATCCTGAGCCCTTCTCTCCTCAAGCCTAGCCGTCTGCAGCGCCAATTGGATTTCCAACGCTCGGTACCTATCTTCCAAGCTTGGACCCGCTCCAACTCCTGCCTCTCCGGCTCCGGCTGGGTCGCTCATGATGCCTTCTCCTGCACAGGCAGCTTACAAAGACTGTCGGAATGCTGTGATGGGATGATTAGCTGCTTGTGCGTAAAATCGTGGTCCCTCAGAGTTTGTGCAACTCCACAAACCTCTGTGTGTGACAGAGCTCCTCAAACATGTCTGCCCTAGTCACTTGTAGATTCCGACAGTGGTTGTCTGCGGAAGCGTTTCCAGCATAGAAGCTCCTTAACGGAAACGCGTCTTCTGGACTCACGACGTGGCAGCTTCCGGCGAAGAATGGGTCTCCCTATGGGAGCTTCTGACACCTCCCCGCTGTTCTCGCTGGACGTGTCCCTGATCCCTCCCTCTTCCCTGCTAGTTCCTGCTTTAGCTGCTGCGTCTCTCTCCGCATTCATGAGACCTTCCTCCAGAGACCCCTCTCTCCCCCTGCTGGTCCCTGCTTTCGCTGCTGACTCCCTCCCAGCCTCTGTGAGCCCTTCCACCTCCTGTTCCTCCGATGGCAGTTCCCTGACAGTAGGGCACTTTCTTGTGGGTCCCATGCTTTATATGTGAGGCAAATACAATAATAACTGGTATAGAACTCTAAATACAAATAGTAAGTATGAAATAAACTTCGATCACAATTCCATGATAGTTAATGCTACCATTTAACTTCACTAAAAACTGTGTTCCCAGGGCTTTTTGTTAGCAATTCAATGGCACCTTTGGTATTCTTTTGTCGTAAAGAGACATAGGCAGTGAAGCTAGGTCCAAAACTTCAGCTTGTGGGTTTTCTGACATTACGGTCGACGTCATTTGTTCAATATAAAAGGAGTGATGGCATGGCTTTGTGATGAGACAGAAACTAAACACAGTGGTACCTCGAGTTAAGAACTTAATTCGTTCTGGAGGTCTGTTCTTAACCTGAAACTGTTCTTAACCTGAAGCACCACTTTAGCTAATGGGGCCTCCCGCTGCCGCTGCGCGATTTCTGTTCTCATCCTGAAGCAAAGTTCTTAACCTGAGGTACTATTTCTGGGTTAGCGGAGTCTGTAACCTGAAGCGTATGTAACCTGAAGCATATGTAACCTGAAGCGTATGTAACCCAAGGTACCACTGTACCCAAATTCAAGCGACTTTGCAAGAAAACGGTTGTTACCGTTCCTATCTTCATATTTAGCTGAACGTGGCTTTAGAGTTGTAAATGATTTGCTACTGAAGAAAAGAAATCAATTGGATATCACTAAATGAGGAGACTTGAGACCGAAGCTGACTAAATTGGTGCCTAATATAAAATCTCTCTGCAGCAGGCATGAAGCACAAGTATCTCACTAATTATAGTCTACTTATCTTGAGACGAGCTCAGATTGTATTTTGAATTTGCTAGGTACCTTTATTTTATTGTATAGTAATTAAAATGATCAAAGTATTACAGAAAAAGCTTCCATTAAAAATAATTTATATTTATGCATCTCAGTTCTCTATTATGTTTTGAAACATTCTTTGCTATTTTTTCATATCACTTCATATTATTATTATTTTTGTAACAATTTCTTAGTGATTTCTTCCTCAGTCCTGCAACTGTCCTTTCGTTCTTTTATTTTTCTCTTTCATGGATGTCATGTTCTTTGGAAGCTTGTTTAGACCACGTTAATGGCCTTTTAGGCTTCCTCCACGTGAATAGGAGCTCACTTTTTGAATAATAAGAATGATATGTCACGGGGGGAGCATCAGGATTTTAGAGATGCTTAGGTGGGGCATGGTCAAAAAAAGGTTGGGAACCCCTGGTCTAGAGGAGCTGGAAACAGGGGGCACTGTCATACAGTGGTTCCGCTCCTTTATCCTGGACTGTGTTCAGAAAGTGGTGTTAAGGGATGAGTGTGGGTGCCTTGGGGTTCCGTCCTCTCCCCCATGCTTTTCAACATTAAAAAGCCACTGGGAGAGATCATCAGGGGGTTTGGGCTGGGTATTCATCAGTATGCAGATGATACTCAGCTCTACCTCTCTTTTAAATTGGAACCAGTGAAGGCGGTGAAGGTCCTTTATGAGTGCTTTGAGCCAGTTGGAGGATGGATGGTGGCTAGCAGATTGAGGTTGAATCCTGACAAGACAGAAGTACTGTTTTTTTGGGGAGACAGGGGTCAGGCAGGTATGGAGGACTCCCTGGTCCTGAATGGCATAACTGTGCCCCTGAAGGACCAGGTGTGCAGTCTGGGAGTCATTTTGGACTCACAGCTGTCCATGGAGGTGCAGGTCAATTCTGTGTCCAGGGCAGCTGTCTACCAGTTCTATCTGGTACGCAGGCTGAGACCCTACCTGCCTGCAGACTGTCTCGCCAGAGTGGTACATGCTCTGGTTATCTCCCGCTTCGACTACTGCAATGCGCTCTACATGGGGCTACCTTTGAAGGTGACCCGGAAGCTACAACTAATCCAGAATGCGGCAGCTAGACTGGTGACTGGGAGTGGCTGCCAAGACCATATAACACCAGTCCTGAAAGACCTACAATGGCTCCTGGTATGTTTCCGAGAACAATTCAAAGTGCTGGTGCTGAACTTTAAAGCCCTAAACAGCCTCAGCCCAGTATACCTGAAGGAGCGTCTCCACCCCATCATTCATCCTGGACACTGAGGTCCAGCTTCGGGGCCCTTCACTGCGAGAAGTGAAGTTACAGAGAACCAGGCAGAGGGCCTTCTCGGTAGTGGCGCCTGCCCTGTGAAACACCCTCCCATCAGATGTCAAGGAAATAAACAACTACCTGACTTTTAGAGGACTTCTGAAGGCAACCCTGTATCAGGAATTTTTTAATGTCTAATGTTTTACCATTTTTTAATGTGCTGTAAGCCACCTAGAGTGGCTGGAGAAACACGACCAGATGGATGGCATATAAATAATAAAAATATTGTTATTGTTATTGATAGTGATAGTGATATTGATATTAATTTACCTCAGTTCCCTTACAGCTGCTGTTTGTCTTTTTAATTGTTCTCCAGCCAAGGTTGCTTCAGTCTCTCCATCACTCACCCAAACACATTCCTTCTGACATTCTCAGCACACACGACCTTCTTCTTTCTCCTTCTTCTTTCTCACCCACTCCATTCCTCCTCCATTCTTGCCACAGGCACTGTGTTTCCCACGTTCTGTCATTCGTCTTTCATCTCCAGTCACTCAGTGTTGCTCACTCTGCCCTTGCTTGCTTTCTCTCTCTCTCTGCTTCCCACGATAACCTCGCAGGCTTGGTGTGCTCTGGGACACATTTCAATGCATATGGTGGCAGTGCTTTCATCTGTGTCTGACTCAATCACACCTGTGGCTCCACTGTCCTTCCCCACATGCTCTATTTCTGTCCCACCCACCTTTGGTGCATATGGACAGGTACAAAAGCTTTAGCACTAACAGAACAAGCTTAAGAAACCTCAATAGGTATATGTCATGGACACAACAGCCCAAAACTGGGAAGGGCAGTCTGAGCTAGAAAGCAGGCAGGCAGAAGGAGAACAAAGAGACTGGCAGATTTCTCAGACAGCTAGAAACAGTGAGTGAACACCTCCCCTCTCTGACGCTGGCAGGAATGCGCCTTATCAACAGAGTGAAGGTGGGCTGGATGAGAGCTAGCTCTCTGAGGAATCTCAGCCTCTCATGGCACAAGGGAGGGAGAGAATTTCCTCACCAGAACAGGAGGTAGCTGAACCCGTCAGTCCTAGAACTAGGCCAATGGAACGGGTCCAAGACAGATGAAGAACCAATAAATGTAAGGGGATAAGTTCAGGATATTCCGCAGGAGCCGGAAGTACTCTTCAGAAGACTCAACTTGATAATGCTATATGGACGCTCGGAGAGAGCAGTCAGAGGCTAATTGCTTGTATGCAATAAATCTTCTGTAAATTACCTCTTGTGTGCCATTTTCTCAAGCTGGTAACCGGCCAGCTTCTGACAGAATACATGAAGATCAGGGGCGCCAACTCTAGGGGCCACGAGCACCCACCAAATCTAGGGAGTGTTTCCGGCCTGCAGCTGTGTGGGGAGAGAAGCTCAACAACTTTGGGCCATCTCCTCTCATTTTCTTGAAACTGAGTTCCCCAAAATAGGGGGGGGGCTTATACATGGGGGCGTCTTATAGATGAAAAATACAGTAGTTTCTGGAGCCTGGTGCTGGTTTTGACCTATAAAGCTTTAAAAGGCTCGGGACTACAATATTTCATTCGTGTGTGTGTGTGTGTGTGTGTGTGTGTGTGTGTGTTTCCTGAATTTTAATAAATTGATCCAAATTATTTAAATTTAATACAATTTTTCAATAATAATAATAATAATAATAATAATAATAATAATAAGGTTTCCCGCTCCTGTTACAAACATGTCCAATGCTTCCTGATGTTGCCACTTCTTCTTTAATCACATTCTCATCCTTCTATTAGTTTCTGTAGATTTTTAGTAATGTGTCCATTATACTGCACACTTTCCTATAATATATGCAATTCCACAAACATTATTTGATTGGATGGAGAACTGCATTGTGAAATCTGCAGAACCGCAAATTTAAGATAGCTTTGTTTCAGTTCACATATTGTTTGGAATGTGCAAATTTGATAAGATTCAGGTTTATATGAACACTGAATCAAATTTCTCCTCTATCGCTAGTCTCAAAGAGTATTGAAACTGGGGTTGCACATGACCACCTCAGTACCATCATGAGCATAAATGATGCCCAATGCAGAATAAAAAGGATGTTTGGAGGAGCCCTCAGCTTTTGAACTATCACAGCATTTGTAGCTTCCCGGAACAGCTGGCTGCTGCTGCAAGACTTGGATTAGTGTTTGTGCCATATAAGGTGCCACAGAGCATATAAACCACACCCACTGGTCTGACTAAGCTAAAAGATGCTGTGTAAATCTGAGAAGACAATTCATAGCAAGGCACAGGACTTCCTCACACCAGGACAGGTAGCATCTCCTCAATTATTTCTCTGAACCTTCTATCCAGATATCCAGCAATATCTGGAAGGCAGCTAGTTGAGAACATAGCCTTTCCCAGCTACTTGCCTTCCAGATATTGTTGTATTACAGTTTCCCTTATCCACGATCATTGGGTACCCTGGTTGAGACTGATGGGAGCTGTGGTCCACAACATGTGGAGGACCGCAGATTAGGGAAGACTATGCTAAATTGTCTGCTTCAAATGCCAAATTATCTCAGAGGCAGGAAATCTCTGTTTTGCCTTTCCTCAGACCCATTCCCCCCATCTATCATTATAGTCATTTGGTGGGCAGTGAAGCTGAGGGAGACATCTTTCCTTGATTTTAATGTCAATTAATTGTAATTAACAATACTAATACAGATGTCCTTTTTGTTTCTCCTTTCTAAACATTCTGAACTGCTGTTTACTTTATTCTCATTTTACTTTGGCTGTAAGTGGCATTGCTATTTTTAAAAATGAATTTATTGTAAGCTATTTTGAGATATTTTTGTAATCTGTAATGTTCTTTTGTGCAGGATATATGTTTTTAGAAGAAATATATCACCTCCCCAGCCCAGCAGGTCTGTACCAAGGGGAAAAATTGATGCCCTTCATTCCCTCTCCCCTTAAAGAGGGTACAAATGTTTGGAGACGGAGGGTTAAGCTTGATTGAGCACAAGGGAAAGGATTAAAAATTCACCTCCAGAGCCTCTATCCTGATAGAAACTGGAAGCCTGTGTATCTGTTTTAAATTTCAAGAAGGTGGAAGCTCTGATTTAATGATCTGCTATACTGCATCAATTCATACCAGTGGCATATCGTCTGATTGTCTGTTGCTGTATTCTTACTCCTGGACATTGGTTGCGTAATTAGCCTTGCTTCACCATGCCTAATTTATATTGGCTGTGAGTCCCTGGAAGACTTGCTTCCTGCCTTGCAAGCCTGTTCCACCTGGCCTGGGAGGGTGGGGCCAGGACGGATTCCAACTACAAAAGCTGATGTAGTGGTTGGGAGTTACTCGTGCGTAATCCTGCTCCGTTTGAGCATCGGATTGCCTGGTTAAACCCTCCGGACTACGCAGCCCATATTTGCGTGGCTGCCCTTAGTCACTCGTAGAATCTGACCGTGGGCGTTTCTTAAAGCGTTGCCAACATAAGAGTTGTTTGACGCCCAATCGTTTCCGCCTCTCACTGCGCGGGAGTCTCCTGCGCAGGGTGGGCGTGGGCAGCGGGGTGCTTGGGCTCTCCTCGCTAACTTCCAAGGAAGAGTCCTGGAGCACCTGCACCTCCCTGTCCCGTTGCTCTCCTGTATCCCTGGTGTTACACTCATTCTCTTCCCCTTCTTCCCGGTTAAGTCTCCCTCTAGCGCTTGGACCTTCCCCTGCAGAATCAGAGACCCTCTCCTTCGCCCGTGCCTCTGATGGCAGTTCCCTGACATCCGAGGCTGCTGAATGACCTTTTCCTGGGGTATTGTTTAGGCAGTGGGTTGTTGCTATTTTTGACACTGATTTTTTGATTGATACTGATATTTTATTTTAGATCTTAGTATCATTTATGTGGAACTTGTTCGGTTTGGTTGTTATGTTGTAATTATGTAGTTTTTCAATGTTGTTAGCCGCCTTGAGCATGGTATGAACTATGCAAAGGTGGCTTACAAATAAAGTTATATATATATGTAACTATGTTGATCCTGGGATATTGTGCAGAAGGGCAATCAATGGAACTTTGGATTTTTGCAGCCTCTCCTCTAACATTTTACATCACTCTCTTTTAGTAGCTACAACTGCAGAAGAGTGAGCTTGTAGCCTGAATCTCAACCAATCCTTGGGAAGCAATGGAGAAAGTAGACACAGAGACTTTAAGGGAGAAGCCCCACAAGATGACTGTGGACCAGAAAATGAGAGATTTATTCCATCACTTTCCTAAGCCAGGTGGAAAACAATGCTTTGCTTTTATATTTCCTGCCCAAGACAAGTTCTGAAAACCTGCAGTGATCCTTAAATTAAATTAGAATTTCCATTATCCATATAGGCTCACAGGGGCATAACATACTGGGGGGGGGGGAGAAGGCCGAGTCCCCTGGGGGCATAATTTTGAGGGGGTGCAAACCAGGCACCCCCATGCAGGTGCTGGCTTCTGTGAGGATTCCTGTCCAGGCACGTCCTGTTGGGCCCTGTCCTCAGCTCCTCATCCTTCCCTGCCTGCTGCAGGGCTATCTGGGCCCCAGAGTCTGACCTGGCATTGCCACTACATCCCAGACCCTCTCTCTGAATGGCAGCCCAACCAACGCAGTGCTCACTCACTCCTCGCTCAGTATGCTCTCCCAATGGTGAGTGGGCATGGATGGAGGGAAGCAGACAAGGGGCAACCCGAACACACCCTGGCACTCCTCTCCTAGGGCATCAGGGGGATTTACCTGCCAAGGGCCACAATTTGCTCGCTGGGTTCCACCCTGCATGGCAGGCAGGCATTGCAGTGCGGCATCAACAGCAAAGGCTGGCCTTGTGTGGCAGGCTCCCTTCATCTTCTGCATCCTATCCCCGTGTGCACGTGCATCCACCTGGCTCCCACCTGCTCCGGAAGTCAGCAAACCATGCTACGTCACCGTAATCATGTACACCTGCTGAGTGAAATGACATTCCCCACGGGGATATTTTCCATGTTGGTGGTTTAACATAAAAGCAAGGAGGACTTGTTCCCCAAAATCTACCCGTGTTAGTCTGTTTCAGCAAAGAACGAGTGGTACATGTTGGATGATTTTCCTAACGATATAAGCTTTCATGAACTACAGCTCATTTTACCAGATGCATGAAGTATTATCCTGAATTATTGGGTTATAGAATTGGGAGGGGAAGGAGGGTCGTAAACAATCACGACTGTTTTTTTAAATTATATATTTCATGGAGGATATTGTGTGCAAATATACTTGCAGATAACCAAATAGATATCCTGCTTCATTAGCTAACCTCATTCATTCATTCATTCGTTCATTCATTCGTACATGCATACATGCTCTGTGCCGTAGGTTATTCTGCTTATCTCTTTCTCCCATGGTTCAGGAGGGCAATAACATGGTCAGAATCAAAACTCCTCTAAAAAGCAGGGGTCTTTAGTCAAAAGGAAACTGATACACACATCAGTAGAGGGAGTCGATGGATTTCACCTGGAGAAACCAGTCAAACTAGTGTCCTTGGGTTTCAGCCAGGTTGGATCCCATTGGATTAAAGCTGAAAACAGCCAGACAACTAGGCTGTCTCTTTGGCAATATATAAACCTGTATTCTTAATACCAAATGAAAAAAGATACACTAGGAACACATTTAATGACTTGCATGCGCAATATCTTAAGGATAGAGGAATTCCTAGACTCACATCAGAAACTCCACAATGTTGCCACCATGGAAAATGTGTTGTGCCAACCATGGCTATCACCACTTCACACAAAAGGGGGAGAAAAGAATTGCAGCTCCAACACAGGGGAAAAAAAGATATGTCTGAAAAGTTGCTTGTTCCTTCTTTAGAATATTCCATTTTTTCTTGTGTGTTGATAAATTTGTGTTACTTCTTTTCATCACAGATCCTTCCGTTCGGTTAGGGAGCCCATGGCTCTACAGGATTTGGGATATCAACCAGAAGTTCCTGTTCCTGAAGAACAACATGCTGGTAGCAGCCCCCAAAGATGGCAACTCACCCGGTAACAATGATTATGAACCCTTCTCATCTCACAGCTGCGTCCTACACTGTTACCGATTGAACACTTGTGCTAATTCTGGGACTGGGTAACCAGGTGTCAGGAAGTGTCTGATACAGCAGCGCTGTCTTCAAGTAGGGTCAGAAATGGTGCTCCTTAACTTTCCATGGTCACACCCCGCTCTTATCAGACTGATCTTTGCCTGTTTTTTGCTTCCAGATTACTTGGTGGCTATGACCCCCAACAGAGAGATGGATGGAAACAAATTCCCCATCTTTTTGGGCACCCAAGATGGAGCACAAACCCTCTCCTGTGGTGAACCTGGTGGTCAACCTCAGCTGACCTTGGAGGTGGGTTTTACTTCTGGTTCAAAATCACATTTTATTGTTTCAAATTTCTTCTGCTTGTTCTGTTGCATCCACCATGAGAAAGACTTTAGATATTCTCTGCTGTTTGCTCATTCTTTTTTTCATAGTCAGGGAATCCAAAGGACATCTTTGCTAAATCACTGCATTCCATTCTTCTCTTTGTTATCCTTCTATGCTTCTTCCCTCTCCTTTGTCTTCCTAGCCTGTCTACTGGGAGAGGCAAAGATCTACTGAGTTTTTTTAGGGCTGCTACTGTCCTTTTAGTGAAAGCAAACACTTCCTGATTGTACGTGCTGCACTCTTCTCCATTAGTTATGAATTTCTCCTTAATTATTCAGCATCTGGTTCTATTTCCTGTTTTGTTTTTTTCAAATCCAGTAGTGAAACAATTCCTGTTTTGGTATATAAACAAAGATTCAAACTTATGAAAGGCAGACAGGAATTGAAGCTGAAGAACCAGTGGTGGGTCAGATCTTGTTGGACTTTAACTCCCATCAGCCCCATCCAGGACAGCCAATGGTCAGAGATGATAGGAATTGTAGTCCAACAACCTCTAGAGGGCCATAGGTCCTCCCATCCTTTGAATGAAAGGCTTATCTCATGGCTGAATGCTTGGTGTATTCATGACACAATCCAGATTTAAACTTGAGGCTTCCAGTAAACTTTGAATTTGTATATGCTTTGGTTACAATCATTGGGATTTAGCCCCAAGTCTCGCTTTCTCCTAGGCAACAGATGGCGTTCATTTGTGATGTAGCACAAGCTTTCTTTCTACTAAACCTTTTGTATGCTTTTTTATCTAAAATAGGGTAAAGGCATTATGGATCTCTACAACGATGGCAAGGAACACAAGAACTTCACTTTCTTTTGTAAAAGTGGCAGCAGCACAGAGACTGGCAGCTTTGAATCTGCAGCATTCCCGGGTTGGTTCCTAAGCACGTTGACCGAGCCAAACCAGCCGATTCGTTTGAGTAATCAAGGAGGTGCTGAGATCACTCAGTTTTATTTTGATAAAGTAAAAGGTGATTAGAACTTCTGAAAGAGGAGGGAGCTTTTAATGCCAATGTATGTATATCCTAATCAAGTAGCAAAATGTCTTTCAGTTCTAACATGTTCAGAACTTCCAGTATTCACTCAAGCTACAAAAACACAAGGAAATTGCATCTATCAAGAGTAGGGATGGCTGGATAGGTCAATTTTGGTTGCTCTCGGTTTCTCATTTTTCCAGTCTTGTTCAGTTCTCCTCATTTCCATATTAGTTTGCATTTTGTTTTAAAAAGAGTCCTTGTGTTTAATCTTGTATTTTATTCAGATGTTTTATCCTATGCTTGTTTCTTTGTCCTTATCTGCTCCAACATTTATCAGTTAAAAAAAACCCTAACTGCTATTTTATTTATCTGTTTGTTTGTTTTTTTTATCCTGGTCTGTGACCGTAATAAAGTTCATTCATTTTGCTTTAAAAAGAGTCCTCAGGAATATTCATCAGCATTCTGGTGCCAATTTCTCATTAACGTTCACATTTCTGCATGCAATTGTACCTAGAGTCCTAGTGTCCTGTCTAGTCAAGTTGCACGGGATCACTTCCAATCTGTCACCTCTGAAGATGTGGACAGGCTGCTTGGATGAGTGAAACCAACCACCTGTCTCCTTGATCCTTGCCCATTCTGGCTCATAAAAGCGAGCCAGGAAGGGCTGGGCGATGGGCTCCGTGGGGTGGTGAATGCTTCCCTCTGTGCGGAAGCCTTCCCAGACTCACTGAAAGAGGCAGTTATTATTATTTTTTATTAAATATTTATTAAGAATTTTCCATTTTAAAAAGCCAAAAAGAAAAAAGAAAAAGAAAAATTAAAAACATATACAGTTTGCAATCCTTATTTTCTATAACATATTTCCCTGACTTCCCCGCACCTCCCCTTCTTATATTCCAATTCGAATTGTAAATTCAACAAGTTCTTATCCCCAGTTTTTAACCTTTTTATACTTAATTCATTTTTAAAAACCAATTTTACCTTATAAACCTCAAAATTTATACCTCAGTACTCATTCTTAAATCCTTTTTTCTAAAGTCGACCCAAATTCCCTTCCACCAATTCCCCACTTTTCATACTGATAACAAAACAGAATAAAAAGAAAAAGACAAATTATAATTATACACCCTTTCGATCCCCAAACCCCGCCCCATCCCCTTTCCCGGTTTCAATCCCCAACAAATGTCCATCAGTCTTAATCTGCTATCAGCCTGGATATCTCACATCCGAGGCCCTTAATTGTCTCTCAGTTCCTCTCTGCCGGTTTTTTTGATAGTCCTTAATATTAAACACCAGATCTCGGAGATGCTCTAATCCGATGGGGACAATGCTTCCTCCAGCCAGACCACAATACTTAAAAGTGGAGCCCAAATCTTGTTTCTTGCTCCTTTCAAGTCCAAATGTTCCCAAAGCTCCAACTTTCACCTTAATCAAATTTGTAATCCTTAGATCTTCAGATCTCCACATATAGAGATCTCTCCATTCTTCAATCTCCAATTTGGACCAGATTTTCATCATCCAATTCTTGTTTTCCTTTATAGCCATCATGTCAGGACTCTGGCTCTCCTTTGTCATCTGCAACACCACATCTCCTCCTTCCCTTTCCTCAGAAACAACCACACTCTCAAAGTTCTCAACTTTCTCCTCTTGTCCAGCTGCATGAACTTCCCGGATCAAATCCTTATCAAATTCAATGCACTTGTTTACTGTTAAGTCCAGGGTTGCAACGTTAGTAGCCAAAACATCAATTTGGCCTTGTAACTTTCCCAAGAGAAAGAAAATTCTGTCCAATTTATCTTGAGTTTTCCCTCCTTCAGCCATTCTTGTAATGTCCCCAAACCCCCTCTAGAGGGATTTTGGTTACTTAGTATTCCTTCCAGTTCAAATCCAAAAATCAAGTTAGTTTGTATCGGTTCTTCCTTATTTTCAACAAAGTGTATCCAAATTGTAGCAAATATAACCAGCAGAGACAGAAAACAAAGTTCGCTTTTTCCGTCTTGACAGCTAGTTTGACAGCTGTCAAGCTCTTCAGTATCTCTCCAACAGGCTTTCTCGCGGATCACTCCTGGGTCCGGGGGGGGTGACACTTCAGCTCCAAAAATTAACTCTTATCCTACAGTAAAAATTACTTAAACTGCCAAATCGTGAAATTAATATCTTTTGCCCAATAAGAAAGAAAAAATCCTCTCGACCTTAGTTAGTTAGTCCTTGCTTTAGATTATTTATAGGACGGGGAGACGGACTTCCTGTTTACGCCTTCCCCGATCGTGCCCAATTCAAAAAAAAAAAATTCCTTTAGAAATCCAATTTCCGTACTACTCGCGGGTTGCTACTTTAAAGTCCAATTGTTCACAAGAAGAAGTCAGCGCTCTCTGACCATGGCATGCGGCTTCACTCCGTAGGAGAAGCAGTCGACTCACACCACCGCGCCGCTCACCCTGTCTCCCGTTCTGAAGCCTTTAAAAAGGCTCCTTCACTGGTCGGGGAGGCGCAAATGGTGCCCGCCGAGTCACCAGGTTCACAGGCTTCACTGCCTGTGATTTTTAAGGGTCCCCGCGTCGCCGCAGCGGCAAGACCCAATCCTGCGGAGCCGATTCCCTCCGGAGCTCAGAGGGAATCCGCCATTAGTCGATCGCGCTAACCCGGAAACTGTTCTTAACCTGAGGCACCACTTTAGCTAATGGGGCTTCCTGCTGCTGCTGCGCTGCTGGAGCATGAGTTCTGTTCTTATCCTGAAGCAAAGTTCTTAACCTGAAGCACTATTTCTGTGTTACTGGAGTCTGTAACATGAAGCGTATGTAACCTGAAGCGTATGTAACCCGAGGTACCACTGTAATGTAATGTAATGTTGAAGCCACTTCTGATTCTTTTCTTTTCTCATTATCTAGCCTCCAATGATTTTCAGAAAGCTATCTGCAGATTTGGGAACATCGCCTTGGAAAACAAATAGAAAAGTAAAGAATTTTGTTTCTTTATATGAAAAGAAATGTGTCAATTCCTTCTTCTTGTGGTTGTACAAACCTTCATCGCCTCCTGCTTTCTCCATTCCTTCCTGAAGACTGGCTGACATTCAGGATATTTGTCACCTCTTCAGCAGTTACAGCTGTTGAAACAGAGAGTGATAAGCTACAGAGGACATCTTAAAGTGCCAGGCATGTCCAAAGGCCATTTTGGGGACCTAATCCAGCCCGCCAGTTGGTTTAATCCGCCCCCTGTGGCAGTTTATTTCCTGGGGTAAAATCCTTTAAAAAACTTAACAACTTCAACCCTAAAAAAAGGTTAACACATTTGGTTGGCCCTCAAAGCCCTTCACTTCATCAAATCTGGCCCTCTTTGAAAAAAAGTTTGGACACCACTGTAAGCATTCTGAACAAAAACAGTGGTGCACTGACTGTCACTTGAGCTATACTGCAGCCTCACCTTAAGCAACAAGGGGGATGGAAGAGTACAGAGTCAATGGCCTCATCGAGGCAGAAACCAACAAGAGAAACAATGAATATGTTATTTTCACCAAAAAGTGCACTTTTGTGGACACTTTACTCAAATATGTGCAATCCCCCCCCCACGCATTACTTGACTGGATAACTACACTGCAAAATCTGGACAAGTGTAAATTTCAACAGGTTGCTGCGTTTCAGGTTGTGCGTTGTTTTTGAAAGCACAATTTTGATAGGTTCGCCTTTGAATGAAAACTGAATCAAATTTCTTTTTTTTTTTAATAAAATTTTTATTTGGTTTTCTGCTTTTATAAAGACAAAACACACACAAAGAAAAGACACAAGACAAAAACATGTATAAAATCAGCAAATCCCCGTTTCATAACCTTGTTCCCTGACTTCCCCCCACCCCCCCTCATGCATCCCAATTCCCAAGATTATATCAGCAAATTGGTATTTCTCCTCTTAACCATCTTATTCATCTTATTACCTCTTTTATAATAAAAATTAATTTTCCTAAGTTGGACTTTGGTTCTCTTCCATCGATTTTCATTTTATCTTAATTAAGAGTCATATTAACCAAACCTAAAAATCTTAAGAGTTTTTAAGAATCTCCTCTTCCCTCCCTCCCATCCCCGGTTTTTGTCCCTTCCCAATAGAAATCCAAATTCGAGATTCTCAGCCTGGGTTCCTCACGTCCGAGGCTTTCAAGTCTCTTTCAGTCCCTCTCCGCCTGTCTTGTTGGTAGTCCTTTATGTCAGTCGTCGAGTCTAGAAAAAGTTCTTCCACCATCAAAGTGTATTCTCTTCCCACAAGGAGATTTGAAGGTAACTGTTGAAAAATTTCCACCAAGCCTATATCTTCAGAATCAAAGTCCAAACGGAGGCCCCAATCATATTTCTTTATTTTAAGTTCCTGTATTCCATATTGTTCCGGGGCCTCCTCCTTCTTCTTCTGTATC
This sequence comes from Podarcis bocagei, assembly GCF_964188305.1. Taxonomy (NCBI): domain Eukaryota; kingdom Metazoa; phylum Chordata; class Lepidosauria; order Squamata; family Lacertidae; genus Podarcis; species Podarcis bocagei. Next base: position 7,801,242 of record NC_138141.1, on the reverse strand, counting down.
TTTCGCAGGCTTGTGGTAGATATGTTCCCAGCGTCTCCTTGCTTATGTTCCACAGATGTCAGCTTTTGGTTGTTGCTTCCCAAGGTTACTTCTTCTTTTTCTTGTTGTTTAGTCTCTTCCACCTCTGTAGATATTGTTTCCCATTCAGCTGTGGATTCTTTCTCATTCAGGTCCTCCATACAGAGAGCAGAGTTGCCTGTTCCCAAGGTCATAGTCACAAGTTGTTTATTCATGGCCAAGCTCTGCTCTTGTAAGATTCCCACCAATTGAAACATCCTTTCGATTTCCACTAGTAACTTTCCTTCCACAGCCATTGTATCCATTGTAGTTTCACAGAATTCCCCCTAGGGGGAATCTGGTTACTTATTAGTCTTTTCTCCAACAGTCCTTTAACTGATTATTATTACTTTGTTTCCAACAATTTTGGCTCAATTATAACTCGTCTTAGTCCAGAGGCATCTTAGATAGCAATTTTTCCACTTTAAACTGCCCGTTTGACAGCTTTGACAGCTGTCAAACTCCGCAGCTCTTACACAGGCACAGAAGCAGGACGTTCCCGAGCCCGGGAGGGGGGGTTGTTTAAAACAAAAAGAGGGTCTCCAAAACTCCACTCTCCAGCACAAAATTTCCTTTAGCTAAATCTTGAAAGTTAGTGTCCTTTTTAACTCACCCCACCAAGGGTAGGCTCTCCAGCTTAGCTCTTATGTCGTTGCTTAGATCGTCTGCAAGGGGGGGGTGCGGACTTCCTTTTAGCACCCCCCCCCGGTCGTCTCCAATTCAGGGTATAATTTTTAAAGTCCCAATCCGTCTTACTCACGGGTAATTCTTTCAGTCCAGATTTCCAAGGAAGGAAGTCAGCGCTCTCTGGTCATGGCTCGCGGCTTCGCTCCACCGAGGTAGCAATCGACTCTCAGTGCCACGCCACCCCCGTATCCTCTCCGCAGCCTTTAAAAAGGCTCTTCGTGGATCAGGGGGGGCGCTTAAGGCACCCGCCGAGTCTTCAGTCCGCAGGCATCCGCGCCTGCGGTTTTTAAGGGTCCCCGCGTCGCCGCGGCAAAGACCCGTCCTTGGTAGAGCCGATTCCCTCCGCAGCTCGGAGGGAATCCGCCATTTCCAGATCGCGTCAACCCGGAAGTCCGAAAACTGAATCAAATTTCTGTCCCATCCTCAGTTTCCCTCACCTAGAGTAAAGAGAAAGCCTGACAGGTCCCATCCTAGCTACAGGAGGGCCTGGCAAGACCCGCAGTGGCCATGCAAAAGCCCAGCAGGACCTCCTTGAAAATTCGGGGGTCCTCAGCACCTCTTGGATGGCACCCCAATATAGCATCTCTCCCAAGTTTTTAAAGTAGCCATGGAGCTCTACAATTTTGTTCAAAGTAGTGGCTCTGGGGAAGAGAGGACTTCTCTTTTTTTACCCTTTCACTCCCCCTGCCATTTTCTGAATCAAAATTCCCCTAACACTATAACCATCAGATAAAAATGTAGTACCTCCCCCATCTCTTCCACTATGGAGCTAACAGCAGCTTTGTAAGGACTGGAAGAGGACACAGACAGACATTCCCTTTCCATTATATAAAAACAAACTGTACAGGCTGGATTATAATAAATGCATAACCAACCATACAGCAAACGAAAAATAGAAAAATGAAAAAAATAAAGGAGGGATGCATGCAGAATCTTAACAAACAGCAAACCATACCAGGTCACAGGAGCTGTTAAACTAAACCATCACAGTTCCCTGGGATTCTTAGTCTGTCTCTTAAGTGGCTATAATGATAGGGAAATCATTCAAGGGAAGAGCTAGACCAGGGATTACCAGCATTGCATTGATGACTGCAATGGGGCCTTTGAGGCCTTTCGCTGGCACCCACAAAGCCTCTGGGAGCCCCCGGCTGCTCCCTTAGTCCTGGGACGGTAAGGGTGGTTAGTTTTTTCTTCCCTTATAAATTTCTATAGTGCCGCAGGTTCCCACATCCACTTTCAGCTGTGTGTACTTTAAAAGGCTCAGGATAATTCCCAGATCCCTGTGAAGTGTGTATGCGCACGCATTCTCCTTTTGTTCGAGGGAGTGATTTGGGGGAGAAGAGAGATAAGTGACAGGCGGGCGAGGGGAACTCCCACAGCACTCACTCAAAATTCGAAGTGTGCCCACAGGACTTAAAATATTGGTGATCCCTGAGCTATACACAGCTTTCCTGCCTCACAGGTGGTTTAGCCCTAACAGGGGAACAAAGCAGCTCAGGAAAAGAAAGCGTAGAGAGACAGTTGTGGAGATGGTACCTGCACTGATGTAGAGCAGTCTTGTGCTATGGGATGGAGGTTCCTTCTCTGTGCTCCTCCAATGGTCCTTACAAAACTCTTTATAGCAGCCCACAGACACTGGTGGGTGTGATTTACATATTCAAGGGTAATTTGAGTTGAGCCTTATTACTGGCAGATGTTTACAGAAGATGCCAATCTCACGACACTTTAAAGGGCCTTGTCGATGGTGGTGCCTGCCCTGTGGAACACCCTCCCATCAGATGTCAAGGAAATAAACAACTTCCTGCAGCCAATCCGAAGCCGCGCCAGTGTAGGCACCTGCCCAGAAGCCATGCCAGCATCATGGAATTCAGTCCCCTTGTGATGTGGTGTCCGCAGCGTGCAGGGGCTGACCGAGCGGGTGGCAGGGTCCACGGGCCAGATTTACGAGCTGAGGGGGCCACATTCAGCCCCCAGACGTAGTTTGCCGACCCCTATTCTAAGACATTCCAGGTTTGAGCTGTAAGTAATTGAATGACAGGGTCTCTGATGTGATTGCAGCTACCCTGAACCCAGATTACCTATGTCTAAGTTCTTGTGAAACAGGATTTCCGTTTTGAAGGAAATCTCTAAGGCAAAAATAACCCTTCATCTCACATTAAAATATTAATTTTCTCAGCTGGGCACAATGCACCATTGGGGGGGGGCAGGAGGGGTCAAGAGGGAGTAAATTCCACCAGAGCTGGGGTTGAATTGGACAGCAGGAGACTGGAATTCCTGGATCCTAAAGAGGTGCTATTTCACCCCTTTCTTTCAGTGCACATTCTTCCTCATTTTCCAACCCATGCAAATGCTGTATTTTGCCCTTCCTTTCATTCTACCAACCGAAATACATCTTTCTTGTGGTGGGTTTGCCTGAGATCAGGTACAAGGCAGTCAAAGGCAAAATGTGAAAACTTTGCAAAGAGGCTTAGGCATGTCTCCCACAGTGCAGGAGGCGAAGTCCAGGAAGACTCTACTGCTGAGTGTTTTCATTAAAAGGACTTCAATAAGCCTTATTTCTCACATTCAGTAGGTGGTCATTGCTTTCTCGTTCCTTTGATTGTCAGTATTCACTGCCAGCACCCGGCAACCAACCTGCAAGGATCCCATGGTCCATTTAACAGATGACAACAATGTGGGAATCATTCCTTTCATGTTCAAATAAATCTATCAAGCATTCTCAAAACTGAACTTGGCACTGACCACACCTAAAGTTGTTCCTGGTAATACTAGCTCAAGTCCCACTTGGAATGCAAAGTTAAGATTACTCATAAACAACTTCCTGAATATTAAAATTCCTTTGATTACAACACTGTTCCTTTATCTCTTCAGCATCTGAGTACTACACTGCTGATGCAGCACTAGTCAAAACCAAGTTGAGGCTGATGTAATATGCATTCAGCTTAGTAACTTTACTAAACTCAAAATCAGTGCCTGAGCTCTGGCATATTTATTATTTAATTTTAAAACAAAAATCACATAAAAATTAACTAGGGTAAAGGTAAAGGGACCCCTGACCATTAGGTCCAGTCGTGACTGACTTCAGGGTTGCGGCGCTCGTCTCACTTTATTGGCCGAGGGAGCCGGTGTACAGCTTCCGGATCATGTGGCCAGCATGACTAAGCCGCTTCTGGCGAAGCAGAGCAGCGCACAGAAATGCCATTTACCTTCCCGCTGGAGCAGTACCTATTTATCTACTTGCACTTTGACATGCTTTTGAACTGCTAGGTTGGCAGGGGCAGGGACCAAGCAACGGGAGCTCACCCCGTCGCAGGGATTTGAACCGCTGACTTTCTGATCGGCAAGTCCTAGGCTCTGTGGTTTAGCCCACAGCACCACCTGCGTCCCCTTTAAAAATATAAATTAACTATTTAACTCCTATTTACAGAATTGCATTTCATTCCTCTTTTTGTGCACTTTAGCTTCCTATCTGACTCCCAAATTTTGGGTGAGAAATAAAGAGGCAAGTTGCAGGTTATAGGGTAAACTGCGATCACTGTATTAACCACAACTTAAGTGTGTAAGGAACACTGAGACCCAAGAGCTTATCAAAACTTCATAAGGGAAATCAGACAATCTGTGGGAAACGTACCAATTCTCTCTCTGACTCCTAAGCCTGTCTTGCATGGGTGAACCTAAACTGCAGGGAATACACCTGGACATTACCCCCTATTTAAAGTGAGGAGAGAGGTTTTCCTGAAACACCCAACCCTCCAAGATAATAATAATAATAATAATAATAATAATAATAATAATAATAATAATAATAATAATAATATCTTTATTGTCATTGCCCCCTTTGGGGACAACAAAATTACTTGACTGCTCCATAAAAACACTAATTAAACAATACAGTATAATACAGCAAGGGAGATTAGATGACTTTCAAAGTCCGGGCTTCCCATTCAGGGCCGAGATGGCTCTGGAGAAGAAGCTGTTCTTAAGACGGCTCGTTCTTGTCTTCATCGTCCTGTATCTCCGTCCCGACGGCAGGAGCTCGAAGAGACAGTGACCAGGATGCGATGGATCTTTTACTATGTCCAGTGGCTTCCTATGGCACCTTGTGGCATAAATCTGCTCTAAGGTGGAGAGTGGGCAGCCAACAATGCTCTCTGCTGCCTTAACAACCCTGCACAACCCCATCCTGTCCTGGGCAGTACAGCTTCCGTACCACACACATAAGCCATAAGTGAGCACGCTCTCAATGGCACAGTGATAGAAGGCAAGCAGCAGTTTCTGCGGAAGATGGTTTTTCCTTAGTATTCTCAAAAAGTACAGTCTCTGCTGCGCTTTTTGAGAATACTAAGGTACATATTCCAGAGTGTGTGACAAAGGTCAGTGGTCCATAACCTGCCCCACAAGGTTGCAAAGTCCTCTGTGCAAGTCTCTGGAATCACTATTCACCTGAAAAGTGCTTGATGGAGGGTTATTGGTTTGTTTTGGTTTTGTTCTTTATTCTTATGTAATTTTTGTTTTGGTTTTATCCTGTATTTTTATGCTGCGAACCACCCTGAGCCCAGATGAAGGGCAGTATACAAATTTAATTAATAGTAATAGTAATAATTATAGGCACCAATTCTGTCCACTTGCTTCCCCATTTCCCCACACTTAGGTAAGGGTAAAGGTAAAGGACCCCTGACAGTTAAGTCCAGTCACATACGATTCTGGGGTTGCAGCGCTCTTCTCGCTTTACTAGCCAAGGGAGCCAGCGTTTTGTCTGCAGTTTTTCCAGGTCATGTGGCCAGCATGACGAAGCCGCTTCTGGCGCAACAGAACACTGAAACCAGAGCAGCACACGGAAACGCCATTTACCTTCCCGCCAGAGTGGTACCTATTTATCTACTTGCACTTTTTTGGTGTGCTTTCGAACTGCTAGGTTGGCAGGAGTAGGGACCGAGCAACGGGAGCTCACCCCATCGCAGGGATTCAAACCGCCAACCTTCTGATCAGGAAGCCCAAGGGGCTCCATGGTTTAGACCACAACACCACCCACGTCCCTATTTCCCCACACTTATGTACCTGCAAAGCAACCAGCAGCCAGTCAAGCCAATCAACCTAATTATTCAGCACCCACAGCTCATTGCTCCAGGCTTGTAATACAGTATTTCCTTCCACTAGCCAGTTGCAGAAAGGAACAAAGAAGCCCTGCTCAGTTCCAACTATGACAACTAGCTAATCTTTCACTGCTTACAGGGCAAGCAGGTTGGGTGCTGCTGTGTCTTGTCTTCAGGAAAGGAGGAGGAAGAGATGGGGAATAAGACTTTTTATAGCCTTTGTCCACTCCTCCTCCCTGATGACAAATGCCAGTGACATCAGAGTTAGCAGCTTCTTGCCTCTCCCTCTGCAAAAGTGCTCCCACTCAGATCACTTTTAGAACAGTGAAGTGAGGAGCGATATAACAAACATAAAATCTCTCCCTTTTCCCTTAATAATGAGTTCTCTCCCCCTATATATTGAATAACTGTCCTAGCTGAGGAGACTCTTGAGAGTCCTGTGTACTGCAAGAAGATCAAACCTATCCATTCTTAAGGAAATCAGCCCTGAGTGCTCACTGGAAGGACGGATCCTGAAGCTGAGGCTCCAATCCTTTGGCTTCCTCATGAGAAGAAAAGACTCCCTGGAAAAGACCCTGATGTTGGGAAAGATTGAGGGCACAAGGTGAAGGGGACGACAGAGGACAAGATGGTTGGACAGTGTTTTTGAAGCTACCAGCATGAGTCTGACCAAACTGCAGGAGATAGTGGAAGACAGGAGTGCCTGGTGTGCTCTGGTCCATGGGGTCATGAAGAGTCGGACACGACTAAACGACTAAACAACAACAAAGCTGAGAAGATTGTTTCTATAATTCTTCATCTCTCTTTTCAAAGCTGACCATTTAATGATTTCCATTTGATCATATATCTTTTATAATGTTGAGTCTTTTCCATGATTTTGCAAATGCTATTTATGCCACTGTAACAATGTGTAAGATTGGGATTTGTTTCTCTACGGGCACACAGTTCTTTACAAAAATCATTAAAGACACACCACTGGGTCTAGCTCTATTTTCCACTGAAATATTTCACTGATTATTCCCACTAATGTCTTCCAATATCTAGCTACCTTTTTATACTCATTTATCCATTTGGTAACTGACAGATCCCATATTTTCCCTCTTATACAATTTTCCCCTCATTGTAAGATGCCACCGTGTACTCAACTTGAGACAATTTTCTGAGGGCTACTAAAAAAGCACGAACATCTTCTAAAGAAACCCTTCATCTGACACATTTCTCTGCACATCTCTACATAACACTTTGTTTACTAGTTCATGAAACTTCTGACTGTTCCTGATGTGTTGGTTGTTGCTTTTCATAAAATGCAGCTGATGGGGCTGTAAAATTGACAGCATCAGCAATGGATGGGGGGCTATTAACTGCTTTCCTAATCTGTCCACATAGTGCTGCAATGGACTTCATTTTGCTATACCCCAAATATATCAGATTCCAGCTTTCAGTTCCCCTTAAAAACAATAGTTCCAATCTATGCTGATGAATTATTTTATTTCAAAATAAAACAGAGTATTTGCAGACCCATCTTGCTTACTCAAACCAACAGGTTGGTTTGGCTCAGGTGAAGTGCTTATGAACCAATCTGGGAACTCTGCAGACTGAAAAGAGCATTTCTCTCCGTTGCCCTCAGTTTTGCTGTAGAAGGTGAAGCTCTTGAATTCCTCGTTTTTTTCATAAAGCTGATGAATTTTTCTCTCCTAAGAAAACATGAAAACTCAGACAGATAAGTTACATGGTATTAATAGGACAGCATGGTTTCTGGATTAACAACAAATAGTCCATTTCAAAGCTTGTGTTCCATGCCAACAGTTTCTATTATCGGATGTTCTTTTCTGTGTTCTATACTACTTCATTATTTTTTAAAAAATGGGGAAATATCAGAAACCAGTAATTAAATTTCATTCTATTCCACAGGATATAGAAGCAAACTAATTAAAGGTCAATTTGGAACTAATTACCCAACAGTGTTGACAGGACATAATGAAGCAGGGAGAAACAACAAGTATAGGAACCTTTTAATTAAAGGCACAATAGCCCCTAAAATCCTGAATTATGCTTTGCCTCTCCACACTGGATAGGCTAGTGCAACAATCACATTCTGTCACAAAAAAGACTGCCACCAATCATGTCTGGGGGAGGAATAGGAAGGATATATAGAATGCAGTGTAATCTACTGTTGTACTATCATACCTCGGGTTAAAGATGCTTTGGGTTAAATGTTTTCAGGTTGCGTCCCGTGGCAACCCGGAAGAACCAGAAAGGGTTACTTCTGGGTTTCGCTGCTCGTGCATGTGCAAAATGACATCATGCACATGCGCAGAAGCAGCAAATCACGACCCGCACAGATGCGGGTTGCGTTCTGCTCAGGTTATGAACGGGGCTCCAGAATGGATCCTGTTCGCAAGCAGAGGTACCACTATATATAAAACACTGCAATGTGCATCCATGTAAGCATTCTCTGTAAAAAGGGGGCAAACAAACAAAGTGTGGAGAAGTATCCCTGGGTCTCAGTATTCCTCCTCTGTAAGCAAAGACTATGAGTGATCTTGGTACAGAATACCAGGTCTGTGTTTAGCACAGAATATACATAACCCTAATCATAGAGGACAAACAGATATGACATGGGTGATTCCCTTTGTATAAGGGCTGCCTGACTATTGAGAGAGGGGTTCAAAGAGCTACTGACAAGGACTCCACCTTTAATCCCAACTCTATAAGTACTCTTAAAAAGATAGAGTTTTGCTGTTCCAAAGCTCAGTCACAGACTTTAACAAAACCATGTGGGATGCTCTTATATCCAGCAGGGTAGGTTAATAACCATGCAGAGAGTGTAGATGGGATGAATTGCAAAAAAAAAACCCCCACACAGCCCATCTCTGATATAAGTGGTTCAGGTAATAGCCAACCAGATATTACTTAGAAGATAGTTTCATCTTCCTAATGCTTTGAACTTCCATTAGATAAGAACTAGACTGTTCAGACCAGTTGAAATATTGAAAAAAAGGGGAGTTAAACTGTAAACATAGATTGGAGATAAAACCAAGGATATTTGTCTATTCAGGCTAGGGTTCTCAACAGAGGTCGAGGAGTGTCATAGACTCTAGAATGGTGCTCTTGACATGCATTGGAATAGAGTCACTATCTTCATGACAAGATAATCTTTTAGGATTACAATTCATAGGATTGTAGAGTTGGAAGGGACCATGAGGGTCATCCAATCCAACCCCCTGCAATGCAGGAATCTTTTGCCAATGTGGGGCTTGAACCCACAACCCTGAAATTAAGAGTCTCATGCTCTACCAACTGAGCTCTCTCAGGACAGAGTGAATTCAACAACTGAAACTGAACTACAGCTACACCTGAAACTCACCTCTAACTTTAGCTGAGGTTGACCTTCACCAGACTTCACACAGAACAGGGTGTAGCTCTTATCTCTGAGGCCAATAAATATGGGTCGCTTTTTTTCTTCTAGAGCGTGGTTTGGGAGTACAACCATTAACTCATCTGGAGAACAACAGAGAAACAGGTTAAATGGTACAAGAGATAGTGAAAAGCATCTTTCAATGGTGCAAGAGTCTTGGATGAGAAGATACTAATTAGGAGATGGTGGTGGTGGTGGCGGTTGTTCTTGTTGTTACAAAAATTCATATTCCATCTTTCATCTTTCATAGAGTTCAAGGTGGTGTACGTGGTCCTCACCCTCCTCATTTCATCCCTGCAATAACCCTGTGAGGCAGGTTAGGCTGAGAGATAGTGACTGTCCCATGGTTAACCAGTGAGCTTCAAGGCTCAGTAGAGATTTCAACTTTGGTCTCCAAGGTCCTAGCCTAACATTCTAGCCACTACACCATTTTGCTTAACTGTAAGATTTACTGGTGCTGATAGGGTCAATATACACAAATAGGAATCTTCATATATGGGGAGGAATCAGAGTGGGGTAGAAATGAAAGAAGGTAGATCAGAGATTGGTCCATTTATCAGCAATGGCAATAATCATGCACCCTATAAAAATAGTGGCAAACCCAACACCTCCATTACCCAAATCCCAAATTTACAAATGATTGAGAAATACATACAGACGATAAGAGCTTCAGCAGCTACCTGATGAATTGGAATTTTGTGGGGCTGCTATTAGTATGTTGTTCTGTAGGAAGAAGTAATTCTGGTTGATATCCCAAAATCTGAACAACCAGGGCTCCCTCTTCATTTGCACATTCTCTGTACTTGAGGGATGCAAAGGCCCTGGGGAAAAATATACATAGACAGATACATATTACACAAAAACATATAAGCCAAGAGATATCTGGAGGAGGAAATAACCAACTCCGTTGGCTCTGAACACCATCTTCTGTCAGTTGCCACATTTTTAATTTTTGTGCTACACCTGGAAATAATGTGCACGAGATATTTCACAGGTTGAGGCCACATACCGGTGATCACTGGGACCAGAAGCAGAAGTGGGAAGAGAAATGATTGCAAATTTAACCTATGTACACTAGCCTATTTTATACACATACTTCTCTTCATCCAGGCAGCCAAGAGCTATAATCAGAGTTCAAGGACACATTCCAGACCAGGGAGATACCCCAAGAAGGTGGGATTTGAGGCCAGTGGAGGGTGTGGCCTGGGAAGAGAGGGTGTGGCCTGGGGATTGTTCCATGGACCATATCAAGAGGGCTGCTTGGCCATATTTGACCCCTGAGCCTAAGGTTCCCGTCTCTCTAATATATAGATGAGAAGATGAATGCTTTGGTTGGTGTGTCAAGATTCCCTTTTTATATCTACAGTGGTACCTCGGGTTAAGTACTTAATTAGTTCCGGAGGTCTGTACTTAACCTGAAAGTGTTCTTAAGCAGAAGCACCACTTTAGCTAATGGGACCTCCCGCTGCCGCCGCGCCACCAGAGCACGATTTCTGTTCTCATCCTGAAGCAAAGTTCTTAACCTGAAGCACTATTTCTGGGTTAGCGGAAATATGTAACCCGAGGTACCCCTGTATTTGCTTATTTTAAAGCCTTTCAAGAAACCACCTGTGCTGGATATCAGCCTTAATATTACATTTCTCCAAAATCGTTGTACCACCAAAGTTGTGCCTCCAGATAATATAACCCTGTAGTTTCTTGATATGTTTTTCTCCAAACCAGCTTCAAGCCAAATGGAAGAAAAAGAATGACCTGGCTGTATTTTAACCTGTTAACACATTCACAGCCAAACTGATGACCATATCCTATGAGGATACAATGGATATCTAAAGAAACCGGAGACTTTGACTGACTGCAAAGCAGCAACTGTATCAGCAGATGGAATTATATGATCGCCTGTTGAGTTTTTTCTTTCTTGGAGAAACCAGTTAAACAGCAAATCAGTTAAAACAGTTCAACAAGAGTACTTGGTATTCAGCCAGGTTGATCCCATTGGAACAAAGAAGGATAAACTATTGCCCAGTACTGTAGTTGCCTCGGCTGATGATTGTGCCTAGGGTGGGGAGAAGGTGGAGCCACATGGAAGCAGAGGAAGGTAACAAGTCAGAGGACAAAATCAAAGGCATGTAGAGGCAATTCTGGAAGTCAGCAACATATAAGAAATGTCAGTGCTCCCAACTATTCAGTACTGCAGACCCTAAATACAATGGTACTTCGGGTTAAGTACTTAATTCGTCCCAGAGGTCCGCTCTTAACCTGAAACTGTTCTTACCTGAAGCACCACTTTAGCTAATGGGGCCTCCTGCTGCTGCCACGCTGCCGGAGCACGATTTCTGTTCTCATCCTGAAGCAAGGTTCTTAATCCGAGGTAATATTTCTGTGTGAGTGGAGTCTGTAACCTGAAGCGTATGTAACCTGAAGCGTATGTAACCCGAGGTACCACTGTAGAGCCTCTTTTCCCAGTAAGATAATGTGGCTCTCTTAAAGCAGGAATAGGGAACCTGTGTGACCCACACGGTCCCTTCCTCCCAACTCTACAATTCTACAATTTATGCAGTAAACACCTGTATCCCTCCAACGCTGTCAGGTTACAGCTCCCTTAAGCCCTGATCCTTGGCCATGCTGGCTGCCGCTGACGTGTGTCAAGAACCTAACAACATCTGGAGGGATGCAATTTCTCCACCCGTGTCTTCAAGGCATCACACTCTAGCCTGTCTCCAGGAGTCTTTTAACATTATCTCTGAAGACTGGTTGGTATCTTATGGCAAGGAAGAAATGGCCCTAATTGTTTTGGTTGGAAGTTGCTGTGGTGATCACACAGGGTCCCCGGACGTTTCACCATCTATTGATCCCTGTGCCACCACTTTACTTCTCGCTGCCACCACCCAGGCCCTACCTGGGACAATACTGAATCCAGTCAGGGTTAAATTGGAACGTAAACTTCTGTTTATTTATTGCAGTTTAACAAGCGTGTGGTTTCATAAACAGTATCGGTCAATTACAATCATGGGGTGCCTATCCAGACCTATAACTTCCGCTACCTGCTCTCACTCACTAAACCACCTCTCAGATATTCACTTGTCTTCCTAGCCCCTAACTGTTCCTGACTCAGCTTATTTAGCTACACTAACTCAACCTACCCACAGACTCTATCCCAATTCACTCCCACTCCAACCAACCACCCAACTCCCAACGAACTCTCTCCTCCACCCCTCCCAGAGCTGGTTTTATAGTGCCTCTGACTCCACCCCCTGGGTCCTGATTGGGTAACCTGTTTAACTATTTCACCTCCAGCACTCTCATATGTTAACGTCACAGTTGCCAGAGAGGGACTTGTTCTCACTTGGTTAGTATACCTATTGTGTGGGTAATAAAAATAAAGCCCCTTTAAATGTAGTTGATTGAAATGAACATTCTAGAATCTGTAGAAATCAGAACATAAATTAGGTCATATTCATTTCTTTACAATTATGTGATACTTTGGTATATATATTTAATATTACATATACACGGAAGGAGCATTTATTATGATACCAGAGAGGATGCTCTGTTTAGTTGTTAGTTGTGTTTTACAGACCATAGAAATTATCCAGAATTTTCTGTAGGTGCTATTTCTTCAAGATATTTTAACCTGTGTTGTAAACTACTCAGGGATTTGTTTAAATATAAATATTAAATTTTAAGTGCTCATTAATGGTTATATGTTTTAAATATTGATTATGAAATTTCAAACAAGAAGAAGAAATTTTTACATTGGCTAAATAGGGATATATGCAGTCCGGGTCCTTTTCTAGGGTAACAAATAGAAAAGTAAGAAGTTGTTTTTCACCTGATATTGGCCCAAATGCAGTGAATAAATCTGCCATTTCCTGATCCCAAGTTTTCTTCCTCTTGGCTTCCACCTCGTACGGCTCACATTTCTGGGGTCCCACCTTATGGGGCTCATACTTCTGGGGTTCCATCTCTACAGTGTCTCCCACTTTCTCCAGTGCTTTTATAGAATTGCTTGAACTTCAGGCTCTTGGATGCTTTTTCTGCAGGCACAGCAACAATCCTGAGAGGGAGCTACTAAAAGAGATCGATATCATAGGCTATGATTCCTGATGAGCAGAGACCTGACAGCATCCAAATCTTTCCAAAGAAAGTTTACCCCTCACAGAGCTACAACTCCCAACACCCTTAACAAACTATAGTTCCTTTATTATTATTATTATTATTATTAAGAGAGAGAGAGAGAGAGAGAGAGAGAGAGAGAGAGAGAGAGAGAGAGAGAGACCCAGTGTGGTGTAGTGGTTTAGAGCGGTGGACTCGTAATCTGGTGAACCGGGTTCGCGTCTCCGCTCCTCCACATGCAGCTGCTGGGTGACCTTGGGCCAGTCACACTTCTCTGAAGTCTCTCAGCCCCACTCATCTCACAGAGTGTTTGTTGTGGGGGAGGGAGGGAAAGGAGAATGTTAGCCGCTTCAAGACTCCTTCGGGTAGTGATAAAGCGGGATTATTAATTTTTTATTAAAAAACAAATTAAAAAAAAACAAACTATAGTTCCCAGGATTATTTGGGGAAAGGCTGTGCTTTAGCTATTGCTTTCAGTGTCCAATGTAGATGTGGCCTGTTCTCTGCTATAGAGCCAACAGCAGGTTTGCCAGGCCAGGGAAGAAATTTATTACGGAAACGCACAAGGTAGCTGACAGGGGTATAATCATAATAAACCAAAACTATTTTTTTTTTAATGACAAGCTATAAATCAAGTAGGAAGGACCTGTGGTCCTCCAGACACTGTTGAACTCCAACTCCCAGCAGTCCCAACCAGAATGAGGAATGGTTACTGATGATGGGAATTGTAGTCCAGCAACATCTGACTGCTAACAGTTTCCCATTTCCCATCACAAATGGAAATCTGTGCTATTCTCATTCTTAAAATTTCAGAGAAATATATTTAGCTTTGGCTCCCAATGACCATAATGACAGGAAATTTAAGCACCATATTTTTCGCTCTATAAGACGCACCAGACCACAAGACGCACCTAGTTTGGAGGAGGAAAACAAGAAAAAAATATATTCTGAATCTCAGAAGCCAGAACAGCAAGAGGGATCACTGTGCAGTGAAAGCAGCAATCCCTCTTGCTGTTCTGGCTTCTGGGATAGCTGCGCAGCCTGCATTCGCTCCATAAGACGCACACACATTTTCCCTTACTTTTTAGGAGGGAAAAAGTGTGTCTTATAGAGCGAAAAATACGGTATTTAGAAATGGGCTAAGGGAAGGTCTATACACAGAAATATTTGCCTTACAGATGCCTTACTGGAAGCAGAGAAGAGCCTTCCCAGCCAAAATGGCACCGTGGGGTTGTATTCAACCCCAGGGGTGGGGCCAGCACTGCAACCTGCCTGCCATTGACCAAATAGGCAGGCCAGCTGCAATCTGCTTCCTGGGCCTGGGTGAAGCTAATATGAGTTCCCCAAGCCCAGAAAAACTCTCACCTCCAGCACAACCACTGGATCCAAGGGAGGCGTTGTTGCCGTCCCACATTTACGAACGGTTTCTCAAATTTTTCTTCTATCGTCTCCTTTCTTTATGCTTCCACTGCTCCCTTATTTTTATTCAACGCCCCCCAATTGCACCTGAGGCTACTACCACCATCCCCTGGATGGTTCCAGCACCCCACAGACTGTGGCTTAGCCCTTGCGGGAAACACTGATCAAGTCCAAGAAAAGAAAGTGTAGAGTGGACAGTACCTGTGCTGATTTGGGAAGTCCAGTACCTTGAGCTGCAGATTCTCTCCCTGTGCTCTCCGCAAGGAAATGCGCAGTGTTTTATAGTTAATCCGGTGACACTGGTGGGTGTGACCAGGTGCTGAAGGGTTATTTTGGGGTCAAATACGTGGCTGAGCCTGATTGTAGAGCTGCTCTTTCTAGAAGCTGGGGGCCCTGGAACACTGTAAAGAGGAACTTAAAGCAGCACAAGCTTTCCTTTGAAATCTGCACTTCTCTAAATTCTGCAACGCAGTTCTCCAGGCAAGTAATGTGCACAGAAATGCATAAAGCGTGCATGAAATATTTGTTGAAAACAACACTATATTAGAGGGGATTGCTTTGCAAAAATGTGTCTGTTAAGCAAGGTTGCATACAAATATTTGCATACTAGAAGAAATTCACTTCAAAATGCTGCTGATGACCTTTTTTTAAAAGAAAATGCAAACTGAAATGTGAAGAACTGAACTTTGGGTTGTATCTAATGCTAGTTCTGCTCAGGGCCATGGAAATGAATGGGCATGATTGACTTCATTTCATTGATTTCAGTGGGTCTACTCTAAACAGAACTTAGCTGGATATAACCCTTAAAATTGGAAAATGAGAAACCAAAAGAAGCCAACATTTACAGATTTCCCCACTGAGCCATCAGGCTGCAAGAGCGGTGAGGCTCTGGGGCTTCTCCATTGGCCGTGTTGAAAGATCAGCAAGTTCCCTTTTTCCTCCTCTCTCTCAGTACGTTTTTCCTTTTGTGCCGTGTCTCTTAGATTGTGAGCCAGAGGACAGGAGCTCTCTTTTCACTGGTACCGTATTTTTCGCTCTATAGGATGCACCAGACCATAAGATGCACCTAGTTTTTGGAGGAGGAAAACAAGAAAAAATATATTCTGAATCACAGAAGCCAGAACAGCAAGAGGGATCTAGCTTATGGTATGGCCTCTTGCTGTCCTGGCTTGTGGGATAGCTGCGTGCAGCCTCTCCTGGGCAGCGGGAGGAAAGCTCCCCTAAGAGCCGCACTCCCTCTAAAGAGCATGCAGAACATGTGTGCGGCTCTTTAAAGGGAGCGCTGAGCAGAGCCTCCCGCCTGCATTCGCTCCATAAGACACACACACATTTCCCCTTACTTTTTAGGAGGGGGAAATTGTGTCTTATAGAGCGAAAAATACGGTATTTGTAAGCCTTTCTGGGAACCTTTACTGACTGAAGAGCAGAGAGGGGAGGAGGAAGAGGAGGAGGAGGAGGAGGAGGAGAACACCAGCAGTGATTTTTGGGGAATGCCTAGTTGGATTTTGACTTTCAGATCCAAAAAGTTCTCAGGCACCTTTCAGGGCAGCTAGCCTGTTCTGTTTCCAATGCCACTCCCGACATCTGGAGGGGGGGTTGCGGGCTCACGCCCCATTCACACCCTCGCGGGGCTGGCTGCAGCCCTGCGGGACCTAGGGAATCCCGGGATCATTAATATTCATTATTCACCGCGCCAGCCAATCGGCTGGCGGTGGGGGCGGGACTTGTAAGGGGCATTTAAGGTCGGGGCAGCCCATGCTTGCCCCTTTCTTTTCCTTTCAGCAGCTGCGGTTTCCCACCCTCCCGCCCTGTAGGTTCTCATCTGGACTTTGCTATGGGCTTCGGCTGATCGCCGCAAGGGGCCTGGTAGGAGCTTTTCCATTTGGCTAATTGGCTATATTTTGGAAGCCACTTGGTTTTTTTGCCTACCTCGTAGCAAAAATGTCACAACACCTTGGGTTTGGTGGTTATTATTTGGCAAGGGTATTATTATGCAAATGAGATGGGGGGAACGCCATCACCTCCCCCAAATGTTGAAGGGTAGTTCGTTAAAGGACTCCGGGGGCGTCGCCTCGTCCGAAACCTATGGAGGCTAGGGCCTAAAGCGCGCTCCCGAGCGGTAACCCCTCCGGGAGCGCCTAGGGATGCGCATCTCGGGGGCTCCCCCTGTTGGTGCTCAACCCTTCCCGGTTATACCGGTTAGTCTGATAGGGCCAATGCCTAAAGCCAATACCGCTCTTACCTGTAATCCATAAAGTTGTGGCCATTTTTCACCCATTAACCTAAATTCTGGTGTCCTGTGTCTTTATTTATTCCATTCCGTGGGAGGGGGCGGGAATAGCCACGCAATCAGGAATCAGTGCAGCCCATAACGTCATGCTGAAAGTCTGCAACTTTTTAACATATATCACACACACACACCTTCAAGATGACAATAATGCAGTAACTTTTGGGAAGCATCACAGAACAACGAATGAAGTGGAATGATATGCAGATGGACCAGTATAAATACACTACTAATGTTCTATTATAATTGCGTCAGTGACATGTTGCAGAATAGACCTGCAAGAAAATACCAATCTAGACAGGCCCAAAGTCTCACCTGTCACCACCTGCTTCTTTATCCTTTTTTACTGCTTTGACCTTCAACATTCATTGCTAGCAGCCTGGCAACAAAGGATTTTGAGCCCCATTTGACAGAGAGCAGCAATTTGTGCATTATGCCTCTCACATTCGCATAAGTGCATCTTGCACACTTCAAACCAAAATTAAAGCTCGCTGTCCCAAAAGTCCTTCCTGGGAATGCCAGCCTAAGTCTCACATAACATGTATAGAATGATTAATTACAAGCCACTCATTTTGATTATAATGCTAGTGTTGAAAAATAGGGCAGTGCCCTCTGAAGTTCCTTTTAGCTTATGAATTGTAGGTCTTTCTCTCTTTCTTTAAGAAGACAAATGGGAGGGAGTGGCACTCCTCTGAATCTTAATATCGCAAAAGGGAATGAGGAATAAATTCGTTATGGATTTTCACTGCAGAAATTGTGTAGGTCAGTACAGATGCTTACACGGTCTGGCGCTGCCAGATCCCTCCCTGATTTTCAGGGCAATGATGTAAAACACTTATAATTTTGGTTCGGCGCCTCAAAGGGGTCCACTAGAGTCGGAGAAGACGGGTGACTTCCAACCAAGGAGAGAAAGAAGCAAGCAGCTTTTTAAAAGCAAAGGTCCTTTATTCGATTTCAACTGGGTTCCCTATGCAAAGGTGACAAAAGGTATGAGGAACCCCACACAAAGGTAAGTTCAGAATTTTATACAGTCACATTTGTGGGTGGTCTTATACGTCACAGGTTCATCAATTTACAAGGTAAGGGGGAGGTACATGGGTGCAGGGTGCAAAAGGGAGGTTCGGGTGCAAGATACAAGGTAGGGTGCAAATCCTATCTACATGAGTAAAGTAATACCAAGAGATCCAGAGGTGGCAAATGATATTGAATATACTCGGAGTCGAGTGTGGATTTCATGCTCTTTATTCAGCTCATAGTGGTGAGGAGGAATGGAAGTTCCCCAGAATGTCTGCTTTATATACATTATTGACACAATGGGCCCCACGTGATTGGCTAATTCTGAGATTCACCTGTAGGCCAATCAGGTTGTGGATTCACTTCCACCTGGAGCTTGACTGGGGGGCTCCTGTGGACCAATCAGACTGCTGCATTCTGAATCCTATTGTTCTAGGACCAATCAGACTGCTGCCTTTTGGATCCTATTCAACTCAGTACATAACAGATATGATAATCTGGTTTTTCTAGAAGAACAATAGGGATAAGAGTTTTATCTAACAGCTGAATTCGTCTCCTTGCAGGGTCAAAGGAAATGGATCTGGTCCTCTGGCACTTTACAAAAGAAGGAAGGGGAACTGAGTGGAATTGATTGGGTTGAGGCTTAAACTAACATTTATACAGCACTTTCATGGTTACAATAAAGCAATGCAATTTGAATACATGGATTCCAGTTCTTATTTTCCTGAAAGTAGTTACAATCATTGAGAAGTTGAACAAACACTGATAAGGCACAAGGATACAAAGGGGTTAATTTCATTTGCACATATGCCACATGTAACAATTGCAATTGTACCTGGATACAATTATTAAAAAATACCACTTGATTACAATTACAAAAGAATACTTGGATACAATTATAAAAATAGAGATAGGGTAAATTGAGGAAATAGGTTAATGGACAGTGCAGGGAGGAAAGAAAAATGCTTTATTTGACAGAAAGGGGATTCGGAGGAGGGGAATAATGGGAGAAGCGTATTAAAAGGAGAGCAGATGAAAGGCAAATTGAGGAAAAGGTATATATATATATATATATATATATATATATATATATATATATATATATTTGCTTTCGTAGATTTTCACGGGTACAGGAATGCAGGTTTTGGTGTTTTCGGGTATCTTCCCGTGTAAGAGTTGGGGTGTCTAGGCGACGTTTCGACGAGGTCTCACTCGTCATCTTCAGGCTGGTGCTTTCGGCTTCTTGTTACTAGAACAGAGCAGGATCTCAGTGTTTGAGTTCCTATAAATACTGTTGAGGGGGTGTGGTGTATAGCCTCCAACGTTCTGGGCAGAGAGGAAGTTCCCAGGTTAGTGTGCCTTTTCTTCTTTTGTTCATTAATTACTTGAGGGATATCTTGAGTGATTTCTTGAGTGATATTCTGAGTACCACTTAGGAGGGTCATTAGGTGTGGATTAGTTGCTAAAGCTTTCGTGTCTTGACCTCTTGAGCTTGTGAAGAGTTTTTCTGAGTTTTTCTGAGAAGAGTTTTTCTGAGAAGATGTTCCATGTTAAAGAGCAATTTGGAATCTGCAAAATTAATTTCGTGTCCTGTTTCTTTCATGTGTTGGTAAAGAGAGGAAGTTTCACATGAAAGAAACAGGACACGAAATTAATTTTGCAGATTCCAAATTGCTCTTTAACATGGAACATCACCACAAGAGAATAATCATGGAAGCCATCGAGATAGAGAAACACCCTCACAACATGAACAAGCGTGACGACACGTCCCGCCTGCCAGACATCTGGAAATTAGCCCTCCCCACAAAAACCGACACCAGAACCAGAGGCACACAGAACGCCATCTCCAATCAACCACACCAGACCCAAACCCAGACCCTCTCCACAGATAAATTACAGACACCATCCAGTAGCCAAACCATAGTGGCACCTCCGGATGCTGCACCCCCCTGCAATCCCTACACAGATCTGGCTGGCACAGGGCACAAAACCACAGCTCGCCCCTATACACGAAGCCAAGCCAGAGCACAACTAAGTGCAGTACAGCCATCTTCTCAGAAAAACTCTTCTCAGAAAAACTCAGAAAAACTCTTCACAAGCTCAAGAGGTCAAGACACGAAAGCTTTAGCAACTAATCCACACCTAATGACCCTCCTAAGTGGTACTCAGAATATCACTCAAGAAATCACTCAAGATATCCCTCAAGTAATTAATGAACAAAAGAAGAAAAGGCACAATAACCTGGGAACTTCCTCTCTGCCCAGAACGTTGGAGGCTATACACCACACCCCCTCAACAGTATTTATAGGAACTCAAACACTGAGATCCTGCTCTGTTCTAGTAACAAGAAGCCGAAAGCACCAGCCTGAAGATGACGAGTGAGACCTCGTCGAAACGTCGCCTAGACACCCCAACTCTTACACGGGAAGATACCCGAAAACACCAAAACCTGCATTCCTGTACCCGTGAAAATCTACGAAAGCATATATATAGATATAGATATAGATATAGATATAGATATAGATATAGATATAGATATATATATATATATATATATATAGATATAGATATAGATATAGATATAGATATAGATATAGATATAGATATAGATATAGATATAGATATAGATATAGATATAGATATAGATATAGATATAGATATAGATATAGATATATAGATTGTCTTCATTTGATTTATTTGGTCTTGGCTTCAGCTTCTTTAGCTATTTTTCTGCATCAGCAAGATGGATTGATGTGAAAATCTATGGTTATTCTAGACTTTATTTCAACCATATGTTTTAAAAGATAGCAAATTAAACAATGTTTTTAAAAGATACTGCATTGAACAATACCAATCAAAAGAAATTGAGGAGAGATCCTGTAGGGGGAACAATATTAGAATGATCCAAGTCTCAGGTATCAATATCTGAAATGAGACTTTGTGGAAGCAAACAGCATTGATCATGGTCCATCCAAGTAGCAATGTCCACCTCTGAGATCTCAGACTCATTGATCATTTTTTGCTGATTGTGGAGGGAGCTTTTAAAAAAAAAAAAAAAAAGCACCAGAAATTGTAAGCGGGGGCTTCTCTCACTGTTGTGCTGTTACACACCATTTCCTGACTCATTAGCAGAGGGGTCGCCAACACAGCCCCCACAGACACCATGGCTCCTTAGAGGTTTTCCCTTGACACCCACAAAGCCTCTGAGCCTCCCTCTTCACTCATTGCCCTCTTGGCCATGGGGTGGTGAGGAGGGTTGATTTTTTATCCCTTGAAATGCCAACAGGGCTGAAGGGGGAAGTTGGAAGAGTGACACTCTTTCCCACTTCTTGTTTCATCTCTATATGCTCCTCAGGTATCAGATTAATTCTACAGCTTCTTGCTGTTACTGAGATCCCATGGAAAAGCTAAATCTGTGTGACCACACATTCTCCATTTCCATCTCTCGAAGGGAGAGAAGTTACCAGATGGGACGACATCCACAGAACTCACTGAGAAATGCAGATGTGCTCACAGGTGTAAAAAGGTTGGCAACCACTGCATCAGCAGGTAGCTCTGCGGTTCTTGAGGCCTGCCTGTGGATGATTTCAACCTTGCCCTCTTGACTAAAATGGGAACTGGTGGTGTGATCCTGTACATGAGGACTCAGAAGCAGGTCCTGTTGAGACTTAAGGTAAAGGTAAAGGGACCCCTGACCATTAGGTCCAGTCATGACCGACTCTGGGGTTGTGGTGCTTAACTCGCTTTATTGGCCGAAGGAGCCGGCGTACAGCTTCCGGGTCATGTGGCCAGCATGACTAAGCCGCTTCTGGAGAACCAGAGCATGGCACAGAAATGCCGTTTACCTTCCTGCCAGAGCGGTACCTGTTTATCTACTTGCACTTTGACATGCTTTCGAACTGCTAGGTTGGCAGGAGCAGGGAGCGAGCACCGGGAGCTCACCCCGTCGCGGGGATTCGCTTTTGTTTGTTTTTTGAATAGTATTTATTAAAGTTTTAAGTTTACAAAAAGACAAAAGAAAAAACACCAAATGAAACAATAACAATAACAAAACCAATACATCACAATAAAAAACAGAAAAATAAAAACAATTAAAAACAAAGGAAAAAAGAAAAAAGAAGAAAAAACAAATCAAACCTTCCCATAACTTATCTTTCATTTGCTTGTTTCCCTGACCTCCTCACACCTCCCTTTCTTGTATTCTAAGTCAATTATCCATTTCAGCAAATCCTTTCCCTCTCTTCAAAATTTTTATCCTGAAAATTTATCTTGATCTTGATATAAGTTTACTTTCCCTCTTTTCACCAATTAACAGTCTATTTTCCTTAAATCTTTGATACATTTTTGCTAAAATCACCTAGATTCATTCCAACATCATCCTAACATTCATTAATTTTACAATGTTTCTGTAAATAGTCTTTAAATTTCTTCCAATCTTCCTCCACCGACTCTTCTCCCTGGTCTCGGATTCTGCCAGTCATTTCTGCCAATCCCATATAGTCTATCACCTTCATCTGCCATTCTTCCAGAGTGGGTAGATCTTGTGTCTTCCAATACTTTGCAATAAGTATTCTTGCTGCTGTTGTGGCGTACATAAAGAAAGTTCTGTCCTTCTTTGGCACTAATTGGCCGACCATGCCCAGGAGAAAGGCCTCTGGTTTCTTCAGAAAGGTATATTTAAATACCTTTCTCATTTCATTATAGATCATCTCCCAGAAAGCCTTAATCCTTGGGCATGTCCACCAAAGGTGAAAGAATGTACCTTCCATCTCTTTACATTTCCAGCATTTATTATTGGGCAAGTGATAGATTTTCGCAAGCTTGACTGGTGTCATGTACCACCTGTATATCATTTTCATTATATTCTCTCTTAAGGCATTACATGCCGTGAACGTCATACCTGTGGTCCATAACTGTTCCCAGTCAGCCATCATAATGTTATGTCCGACATCTTGTGCCCATTTAATCATAACAGATTTTACCGTTTCATCTTGAGTATTCAATTTCAACAGCAAATTATACATTCTTGACAGATTCTTAGTTTTGGAGTCTAACAGTTCTGTTTCCAATTTTCCGTCGCAGGGATTCGAACCGCCAACCATCTGATCAGCAAGTCCTAGGCTCTGTGGTTTAGCACCACCCACGTCCCTGTTGAGACTTACTCCCAAGTAAATGCATATAGTATGACCAGTTGCATGCATATGGCAGCATTTTCTATGCACACCATATATCTGAACCACATCTAAACCACATTACTGCCCTGAAAGACTCCTGGAAACTATAGTCCTCCCCTCACAGAGCTACAACTCCCAGCACACTTAACAAGCTACAGTTCCCAGGATTCTTTGGGGGAACCATGTGTTTTAAATGTGTCATAAATGTATGCTGTGGATAGGTCACATTTGTCAGTTCCAAACTTGCTGAAGAGGGAATGACGCAAAGTTTAACTTGTGCCAGAATCTACCAGAATTCATGTGTAGGATTGCCATATTTTGAAGAGCAAAAAAAGAGGACACTATGACAGCCATTCAAAGCAAATACAGTCGTACCTTGGTTCTCGAACACCTTGGTACACGTATGTTTTGGCTCCTGAACACTGAAAACCCGGAAGTAAGTGTTATGGTTTTCAAACGTTCTTTGGAAGCCAAACATCTAATGTGGCTAACATGGCTTACAGTGAGTGCAGGAAGCTCCTGCAGCCAATCAGTTTTCGAAGGGTTCCGGGAGCTGAACAGACTCCCAGAACGGATTAAGTTTGACAACCAAGGTACCACTGTAAATGCAATTTGTCTCAAATTTTACCTCTGAAATCGAGGGCGTGTCCTGGAAAAAGAGGACACAAGGCAACCATTTATGTGTGGCATCTCTGGAAAAGTCAAAGTGAAAATAGAATAGTTAAGTTTCCTCTGAGGATGTCTAGAGTGCTGTCTAACTTACACAAGAGACATTAAGGGAAAGGCTTCCAGCTCTGAGGATGGTGCAGAATTGTGCCATTACTGTATTGGAAAACATAATCAACTCTGCTGTAAAAAGCAGCTTACAAGCCAGCTGAGACCTCAGCACTAAGGATTTGTAATTTTCTGAACCTTGCAAATGGTGCTCAGGGTTTCAGGCAAGGGGTCTCATCTCAGGAGATGCCAGGGATTGAACTGGAACCTTCTGTATACAAAACAGATTCTCTGTCATTAAGCTATGGCCCTTTCCCTACAATGGGTTCCTGCTTAAGGAGCTGGTGTGGTTAACTGCCTGCCTAAGACAGCACCTCTCCTCTGCAAGCAGGAAAAAGGTAATTTGTTGCTGGTGATATGAAATATACTCGGAGTCGAGTGTGGATTTCATGCTCTTTATTCAGCTCATAGTAGTGAGGAATGGAAGTTCCCCTGAAATGTCTGCTTTATATACATTATTTACACAATGGGCTCCATGTGATTGGCTAATTCTGGGATTCTCCTGTAGGCCAATCAGGTTGCGGATTCACTTCCACCTGGAGTTGGATTGGGTGGCTCCTGTGGACCAAACAGACTGCTGCATTCTGAATCCTATTGTTCTAGAACCAATCAGACTGCTGCCTTTTGGATCCTATTCAACTCAGTACATAACATGATATATTTGCTCATGCTTGCATCAGGAGACCTATCACTGCCATTCCAGTGACAGTTCTATCTGGAGCCTGAAGTACCTCTGTGTTGCCTCGAGATGCTGCCCGCAGGCTCTCCATTCAGTTCAGCAAAAAACACATTGAATGCAAAACACGTTTCACTCCACAACCATGAGGATTCCAAATGTTTTTATTATCATTATTATTAACCAAAGATTCCATGCCACACCTCAGCTGACGGCCAGACTTCACAAGATGCTTGACATGTTATTGGGAAGACCATCAGGTCCTTCAAAAGAAAAATATCAGGGAGGGGGGTGCATATTTTCAACAGGACTGTAACCAGAAAAGAAGGAGGAAGCCAATGGGAGCTTTTATTAAGCCCTTGAATCTAGTAACAACAAGGCTGGGGAGAAAGGGCTAAACCATTTTTCACATTTTTCACTCGGCCACACATTGAATATATTAGCATACAGCCTGCAAATTCTTCCTCTCTTCTTTCCCTCGAAAGCAATGGTTCTGGACTATTTAACGGAGTCCTCCCTTTCAAAATAAAATGAAGTGATGCAGTGAGCTCCACCTCGACCCAAATCAAGAGGCCTGTTTGGCTCATCCCGAGTGCTTAGGAACCAACCAGGAAATGCAGCAGATTCGAAAGAGCAAGTCTCATCGTTGCCTTCAGTATTACTGTAGAAAGTAAAACTCTTGAATTCCTCATTTGCTCTATAAAGATCCATTATATCTCTCTCCTAAGAAAACATGACGATTCAGTTAGAAACAAAACTTACATCACATCAATTTCACAGTATGGTTGTAGGATTAGCAATGAATTGCACCCTAGAAGGCTTCTATTCCTTTTGTTTTCTCACCTTTAATGCAAACAGCACAGCTTCAAAAGTAGCAGCAATAATAATTTAATACTAGAAACTGGCTAATTAAGGGGCAATTAATAATCAGTGGTACTAACAGGAAGCAACAAAGCAGGTAGGACTGCAATGGCAAAAAGTTTTTAACTAAAGGCACAATAGCCCTGAATTGTGCCTTGTCTCTGCATACTGGACAGGCTAGAGCTCCAATCAGCTTCTATAGTTCAAAGACAGCCACCAATCAGGTATGGGAAAACATGGGAGGGAACATAAAATGATGATAATGTATTGCTATGGCCATCACATTGCCCAGATCCTCTGTAAAAAGTGAGTTCTAAAAGGAAGGCAATTCCAGAGAAAATGGGCAGAGTGGAAGCACCCTTGGGTCTAAGTATCTTCTAGGTGGGTAATGTGAGTCACTTTGGAGCAGAATACCAGCCTGTGCTTAGCAAAGAACCTGCAGTCCCAATCACAGGGGTGAAGCAAAGGTCAAATTAATAATTCCTTAGAGAATCCGAAAACATTTTGAACTGCAAACGAAACTCACCACTAACTGTAGCTTTGGTTGACCCTTGCCAGCCAACACACAGTTCAGTGCACGTGTATTGTCGCTGAGGCCCATAAAGATGGGTTGGTTCGCTGGATTTAGAGAGAGATTGGGGACCACCGCTATTAACTGGTCTGAAGGGGAAGGACAGGCAAGAAACAGGGTCAGTGCCACAAGAGCATCTTCCATTGATAAAAGAGTTTTGGCTAAGAAGCCATATGGGACGCGGGTGGCGCTGTAGTCTAAACCACAGAGCCTAGGACTTGCCGATCAGAAGGTCGGCGGTTCGAATCCCCGCGACGGGGTGAGCTCCCGGTGCTCGGTCCCTGCTCCTGCCAACCTAGCAATTCGAAAGCACGTCAAAGTGCAAGTAGATAAATAGGTACCGCTCTGGCAGGAAGGTAAACAGTGTTTCCTGGTTTGCCAGAAGCGGCTTAGTCATGCTGTCCACATGACCCGGAAGCTGTACGCCGGCTCCCTCGGCCAGTAAAGCGAGATGAGCGCTGCAACCCGAGAGTCGGCCACGACTGGACCTAATAGTCGGGGGTCCTTTTACCTTTCCCTTTCCCTAAGAAGCCACAGGTGGAAGGTCAACATCTAGGTTTACAGCAATGGTGGGAAACCTGTGACCCTCCAGCTGTTGCTGGACTACAACTCCCATCATCTCTGGCCATTGGCCAGTGGCCATGCTGGTTGGGCTGATGGGGACTGGGCAGCTTTCAACACAATATAAAAACACAGGGAGACATCAAACATTAAAAACTTCCCAATAGAGGACTGCCTTCAGATGTCCTTAGAATGTAGCGTAATTGTTTGTTTCCTTGACATCTGGTGGGAGGGCGTTCCACAGGGCGTGCACCACTACCAAGAAGGCCCTCTGCCTGGTTCCCTGTAACTTCAATTCTTACAGTGAGGGAACCACCGGAAGACTCTCAGAGAAGAACCTCAGTGTCCAGGCTAAGAAATAGGGGTGGAGACACTCCTTCAGGTATACTGGGCCAAGGCCATTTAGGGCTTTGAAGGTTAGCACTAACACTTTGAATGGTGCTCAGAAACATACTGGGAACCTTGTAGATCCTTTCGGACCAGTGTTCTATGGTCCCGGCGGTCGCTCCCAGTCACCAGGCTGGCAGCTGCATTCTGGAATAGTTGTAGTTTCCGAGTCACTTTCAAAGGTAGTAATAGTCCAAGTGGGAGATAACCAGACATATACCACTCTGGCGAGATAGTGCACAGGCAGGTAGGGTCTCAGCCAGAGTGCCAGATGGAACTGGTAGACAGCCAACCTGGACACAGAATTGACCTGCACCTCTATGGGCAGCTGTGAATACAAAAATCACTCCAAGGCTACATACCTGGTCCTTCAGGGGCACAGTTACCCCATACAGGACCCTATCTCCCAGAATCAGTACTTCTGATTCAGTACAATTGTCTTGTTGGGATTCAGCCTCAATCCATTAAACACCATATTTCCTCCAATCGCCTCCAGGCACTCACACAGGACATTCACCGCCCTCACTGGTTCTAATTTAAATGAGAGGTAGAGCTGGATATCATCTGCATATTGGTGAGCACCGAGCCCAACCCCCCGATGATTTCCCCCAGCGGCTTCATTTAGATGTTGAAAAGCATAGGGGAGAGGACGGAGCCCTGAGGCACCCCACAAGTGAGCACCCAGGAGTCCGAAATGAAGAGGGTGAGCAAGTACCTGATGAGCCAGACTGTTGTGAGCTTGCTACTAGCATGTTGTTCACCAGGAAGAGGAACTTCTGGCTAATATCCCATAGTCTGAATAACCGTGGTTGCTTTTCACTGTTGAGTACTAATGAATTTGTGGGAGGCCCTGTGAGGAAGATAGGATAAACATGCATAGGTACATACTTATTGCATACATACCAATAAATAAAATGTTCTGATGAAGGAACAAGCAACATGTTTGGCTCTCTGAACACCATTTTGCAAGCATATCATATGGGTTAGCTTCCAGATGTAATCACAGGTACAACATGCAAAGAATATACACACAGTTTTTATGTGCATGAAATGGTGAGCACATTGGCTGAATCAACAACTTCCCTTTTTCAAGAAACTACCCACCCTACATCTCATGTTTATCATTTCCCTCTTCTCTAAGAAATCAACCATTCTTCAGAGAGAAGATCAAGGAATGCTAGACTCCAAGCTAGAGTGCAGTGTCTTTCAAAAAACCCATCATTTTCCTGACTTGGTGCCTTTTTGAGTATTTTCGGGTTGCGCGCTGCGGCAACCCGGAAGTAATGGTATGTGTTACTTCTGGATTTCGCTGCTCGCGCATGCACAGACTGTCAAAATGACATCATGTGCATGCGTGGAAGCGGCAAATCGCAACCTGCGCACATGCAGACGCGCGGACGCGGTTGCATTCGCTTCAGGATGCAAATGGGGCTCTGGAACGGATCCCGTTCGCATCCAGAGGTACCACTGTAGATTATTTGTACGACAGCTCCTATCAGCCCCAGCTAGCAATACTGATGGGCAAGGATGATGGGAGTTGTCGACCGAAATATGTAGAGGGCACCAGGTTGGGAAAGGCTGATTTAGCGGATACACAACTATATAGCTGGAGTGACAACATATCTTTTATCTGGCTGGCTCACTGGCTTCCTGTTCTTGCCTTTGCTGTTTGGCCTCTGCCATTGTCACCTCCCTCTGCTTCCACGTGGCTCCACTTTGTCACCGTGGCTTTTCTGCCCTGTCCTGCCGTGCCGGATTACTAAATAGGCAGAGTAGGCACTGGCCTATGAGCCCCACGCCTGTTGGGGGCCCTGCAACAACAGACCAAAATAATATTGATTTGAGCTTGCAAGAAAATTACAATCAAGCTTTCTTAGTTCAATGTTATCCCACTACAGTTCAATGTTCAGGAAACCTCCAGATAAGAAGCTTTCAAAAATGTATTAGGAGATAATTTGCCAGGGGAATCTGAGATTTTTACTACAGGGCTTGATTTGGCACTGCTGCCCTGCAGCCTGTAGCTGAAACAATTCCTGGGATATACTATTGTTTGGTCCTCTTTGTTCCAACTGGACTGGCCTGGCTTGAAAACCAAGTAGTCTTGTTGAACTAGTTTAACTGGCTTGTTGGACTGGTTTCTCCAAGAATTCCCACAGGAGGTCATTTAATTCCATCGCCTAATAGGGCTGTCACTTTCCTCTTGGGTAAATGCTCCTATTTCTTTAATCAGGTATTGCATCAGGCTGTGTTCTTGTCCTCTCCCATCATGAGATATTAAGGTTAGGGCAACATTAGACAGGAAAGAAGGAATAGAATTTGGGGTGGATGAAGGCAAATATGCTGAAGCTTAACTGAGTCAAGACAGAGGTGTCATAGGTAGGGAGGTTTGCCAGTCTGGATGGAGGTTGGCAGTCAGTCTTGGATGGGATTGCAGGACCAAGTTTGCAATTGATTGACTGAGTGTTGTCTGTGGTAGAATCTACACACCTATAAAAAAACGCTGTGAAAATGCTTTTTCAAAAAAAGTTTTGAAAAATACAATGAATTTTGCATAGCTCACTGTTGCCATCTAGTCTCTCATTTGTATATTGCACTTTACAAGACATTTAAAACATTTTATTTGCCGCTGTGTAGATGAGCCCTGTGAAAATCCATGAAGTGGCAGTAGCTAGAAGTGCTATTTAGTAGCTCGGGCTGGTATTTCAGCTGCAGACTATCTGGTTCCCTTGAACATTTAAGGATATTTACACAGTTTGGGAACTAATACAGGGCAGCAAATAGCAAAATAAGTGAGTTGGTTCTCACCTGGCCTAAATTCACAGAATAATTCTGTCATTTCCTCATCCCAAGTCTTCTTCCGCGGCGTCCTCTGCCGGCTTTCCGTCTTGTGGAGCTTACACTTCCGGCCTGAAGGCTTCAGAGCCGTGCAGTTTTTCTCTGGAGCTGGCCTGAGGGGCTTACAGAGTGGTTGCATTGCTGCAGCTTCTCCTGCTTTCTCCGGGACTTGTCTAGAATTGGTTGGACTTCAGGGTCTTCTGCAGAGGCAGCTGCAATCCTGAGAGTAGTGATTAAAATACATCCATATCATAGACCAGTGTTTCCCAACCGGTGTTCCGCGGCACACTAGTGTGCCGCGAGACGTTGCCTGGTGTGCCGTGGGAGGGAGGCGGGCGAGTCGGGCGGCGAGAGGCGGGGCGGCGGTGGCGAGGAGAGGCCGCCCAGCGCGGGGCTCTCGCCGTCTGCCTGCCTGGCTGCCTGCGTGGCGTTGACATCACGGGGCTGTAACGTGCCCCACGTAGGCACACGCGGGGCGGCGAGCGAGCTCCCTCCCACATCCCATCGCCGCTCGCTTCGGCCGGCCTACTGGGCTGTCGCAGGCGGAAGGCCTGCGCATGCGCGAGGTTTTCGCGCCTTCGGGATTCCCTTCATGCCTTCCTCCTCCCGGGTCCTTGAGAGTGCGGGAAGCGGCAGCGCGAGACCGGCGTTGAGCCTGGTAGGTATTGCGCTTGCCAAGGCAGTCATTTGGGAAATGAAAACTTGCAAAGCAAGCAACCAGTTCAATCTGAAGTACGTGTATGCTTAATATCCTGTATCTGAAACCTGTTCTGCCCCCTCCCCCACACTTGGTGCCATTTTCATCTACACATGCAGCAGAGTAAGTTGACCCAGAATAGTACCAATTCAGATGGCAGATGGGAGAATGACAGTGCTGAATGCTTTCCCATGTAGAACAGTCCCTGCAAATAAAAACCTAGCATATTTGGAAGAGGGATGCTAGCCTAACCATTACCTTCTATGCTGTACCTATTTTTTTATTTATTTTTTTACATAAGTAAAAAGTGACCTTTCCCCATCTGGCATGATACAAGCCCATTCTTACAACTCAGAATTTTTTCGACTATTTCAACTACATATGTAGAATATGCCTTCATTGATTCCTATTAAAGAGAGTTACTTTATATATAGTCAATATAGGCACAGAGTTAATTTTTTAAACATTTTCTAATGGTGGTGTGCCTCGAGATTTTTTTCATGAAACAAGTGTGCCTTTGCCCAAAAAAGGTTGGGAAACACTGTCATAGACTACAGTTAAATGACAAGAACTCAGGGCATCCAGGTGTAACCAAAGATGGCTGTGGAGCAGGTTCACCAATTGTCCCACACATTCAACCTATTCCTGGGGCAGATCCATGAGCATAGCATGGAGGGCTGGGGGCCCCACAGTCTTGGGTGCAATTTTTGTGGGTTCGCAACCAGGCACCCCTACGACAGGCAAGGCTGGAGTTGTGGAGAGGGACGCCATGCACAGGGCCTTCAGAGCTGGGATGCTGGCAGCGTCTCCTTCTCCTTGTGTCTGGTGAAGGGATGCCCAAACACGCCCCACCCTTGGGCTGGCTGAGAGAGGGAGGGAAGGTGCAGCCACCGCTGCCCCCCAAGAAGGGAGGAAGAGGGTGTGACTCTGGGGCAGAAGTGGCGGAGAGGCTGCGGCAATATCGCCTCCCCTCTCTCCTGCTAGGCTCTGGAGCGCAAAGTAGCTGTGGTGGTCCAATGCCACCAGGTGCCACCAGCCCCACTCCCAGGTCAGTTTGAGTCAGTAGCACAGATTTTGTAAAGGTGTGGTGATCTGTCATGGAACACGGTTGTTGCCCAGACCTCGTTGCTGGTTGCAAAGGGCCCCCCATTACAGTTTAAGCATCAAAGTCCCCAAAGTGTAGGACCACCACTGATTTATCCCTTGAGATTTGGAGTTACATCACCATGTCTCCCCTGCACAGAGCCTATATACAGTGGTACCTCGGGTTACATATGCTTCAGGTTACAGACTCCTCTAACCCAGAAATAGTACCTCAGGTTAAGAACTTTGCTTCAGGTTGAGAACAGAAATCGCGAGGCGGCAGCACAGCGGCAGGAGGCCCCATTAGCTGAAGTGGTATCTCAGCTTAAGAATCATAGCTATCAACGTTTCCCTTTTTTTAAGGGAAATTCCCTTATTCTGAATAGGATTCCTCACAAGAAAAGGGAAAAGTTGACAGCTCTGTTAAGAACAGTTTCAGGTTAAGAACGGACCTCCAGAATGAATTAAGTTCTTAACCCGAGGTACCACTGTACACAGGTGTTCGAGGACACATTATTTCAATGTTTGCTGCAAGAAACACTAGTGTATGTAAAGCAATTATGCTTGGCATGTAAATGTACTCTTACAGAAAGAGAATCTGGTGCTTCAGTTTTATTTCACTCACTTAGGTTTTAGTACCCAAGTCATTTTGCAGTGCTCTAGTCCTCAATGATGTCCAGCAGGACATGTCTCATGTACGGATAACCCGAGGTACCACTGTACAACTGTTCCTGCTAAATTTTGATTCAATTGTTAGGCTGCTTGTTTGTTTGTTGTAGTCTGTAGGAAAAGTTTTATTCTGTTTTCACTTCTTGTTGTCCTTTTTAAATGCTTTGACCTTACTGGAAAATCCATTCAATTACTAAGTAAAGGTAAAGGTAAAGGGACCCCTGACCATTAGGTCCAGTCATGACCGACTCTGGGGTTGCGGCGCTCACCTCGCTTTACTGGCCGAGGGAGCCGGCGTACAGCTTCCGGATCATGTGGCCAGCATGACTAAGCCGCTTCTGGCGAACCAGAGCAGCACACGGAAACGCCGTTTACCTTCCCGCTGGAGTGGTACCTATTTATCTACTTGCACTTTGACATGCTTTCGAACTGCTAGGTTGGCAGGAGCTGGGACCGAGCAATGGGAGCTCACCCCGTCGCGGGAATTCGAACCGCCGACCTTCTGATCTAGCAAGTCCTAGGCTCTGTGGTTTAACCCACAGCGCCACCCGCGTCCCTAATTACTAAGTACGTACGTATTTATTATTGCATTTATATCCCACCTTTCCTCCAAAGAGCTAAGGCCACAGATGTGCTTCTTCTCCTCCCTGTTTTTATCCTCACAGCAATCTAGTGAGGTAGATTAGGCTGAGAGCCAGAGACTGGTCCAATATCACCCAGCGAGTTTTGTGGCTGAGTGGCAATTTGAGCCCTGGTCTCCCAGGTCCTAGTCCAACAACTATACCACAATGACTCTCGACAGGGTAAGAGGAGGCAGCGGCAGTATGAAGATTGAAAGCCACCAAACAAGACAACAACTATTTGCCCCAGTGCTTTTTAGGGGGTACTCACAGGCACTCAAGGGACGCGGGTGGCGCTGTGGGCTAAACCACTGCGCCTAGGACTTGCCGATCGGATGGTCGGCGGTTCGAATCCCCGCGACGGGGTGAGCTCCCGTTGCTCGGTCCCAACTCCTGCCCACCTAGCAGTTCAAAAGCACCTCAAAGTGCAAGTAGATAAATAGGGACCTCACTCCGGTGGGAAGGTAAACGGCGTTTCCGTGTGCTGCTCTGGTTCGACAGTAGCGGTTTAGTCACGCTGGCCACGTGACTCGGAAGCTGTCTGTGGACAAGCGCCAGCTCCCAGCCTCTTGAGCGAGATGAGCACGCAACCCCAGAGTTGGTCACGACTGGACCGTATGGTCAGGGGTCCTTTACCTTTACCTTTACCAAGGGCACTCAGTACCTGTACCTCTTTTTGTTGTTGTTAAAAAGTGTGGTGCTTACTGTAAGAACTTCATGGTCAGTACCAGTAACTATTTTTCCAGGGGGGAAAGCACTGCCTAAACCAGGGCAGAAGTGCCCAAGCCCAGGTCCCGGCCTTGTCTCCTCACAGACCCACAATTCCTATAGTGGTTTAACAACCGATCCCACTTCACAGATAACTCTGCCAATTGTAGCTCTGTCAGCACCTGGGAAGTACCAGGATTCTTCTGGGGAAGCCATCGCTAGTTAAAAATACTATGATACTGCTTTAAATCTATAGTGTAGATGGGGCTTCACAGGACACCCACAGAAGTTGATGAACATGTCTAGTTTAGGTACAGTGGTACCTTGGTTCTCAAACACCTTGGTTTTCAAATGCCTTGGTTCTCAAACGCCGAAATCCCGGAAGTAAATGTTCCGGTTTTCAAACGTTTTTTAGAAGCCAAACGTCCGATGCGGCTGTCAGCCATTGTTTCTGGGGCGCCTGCACCAATCAGAAGCTGCGGCATGGTTTCCGAACATTTCGGAAGTCAAATGGACTTCCGGAACGGATTAAGTTTGGCGCTTTTGTTTTTGCTATTTATTTTGCGTTTTTGTTTTTGAGGCTCTTTTGGTTAATTTCTTTTTATGACTGTGTGGAACCCAGTTCAGCTACTGGTTGAGTGAGTGAGTGACTGTGGAAATAAATAAAAGCCCCCCATCCAAACAATGACTATCATCAGTGCAGGTAAGAAAAAAAATTAATTTTAATTTTTTATCATCTACAATACTGTCTTATTTATTTTATAGTACAGTACATTGATTCTAGCTTTCATTTTATGGATCAATGGTCTCGTTAGATAGTAAAATTCATGTTAAATTGCGGTTTTAGGGGTTGTTTTAAAAAGCCTGGAATGGATTAATCCATTTTGCATTACTTTCTATGGGAAAGCGCACCTTGGTTTTGGAACGCTTTGGTTTTGGAACGGACTTCCGGAACAGATTAAGCTTGAGAAGCAAGGTACCATTGTACATCAATTTCAGCAGGTCTACTCTGGTTGGCTACAGCCCAAGGTATGATCTGAAAGCACACATGGCTATCACCTTGCTAAACACTTAGTCCGGTCAGTGCCTGAATAGATGGCTGCATGGGAACCACTAGAAGAAAGAGATATACATGAAAAGAAATCAGGAAATGAAAAGCCAAATTACTACAAGAATAACTAAAAGTGGTGAGGGATTTTTAAAGATCAGCAAACCATATATGGACATATGACCTCTTCCTGTTAGTTAAAAATCTCAGGGCAATATTACATGCCTGATCCCCCAAACGAACCATAATGGGAGATAGGGAAATTGGCTGAGAAAAGGGATAGACCCAGATCCCCTTGCCTCACAGGGTGGGATGAGAAATAATTTGGATCTGTTCACAGTTTACTGAAAATCTCCCTAATTTGCACCTTCCAAAACAACATGTGAACTGAAAAACAAAGATCCTTTGAAATCAGTACTTCTCCAAATTCTGTGATTCAGTTTTCAAACCATCTAACGCATGTGCGAAAATGCATATATTAGAAGAAAGTGACCATGAAAATGCTTATAGTATACAAATAATGCAACATAACATGCACCATTGCATTATCTATGGGGAAACAGCTTGCACAAAAATTTGTATGGTGAAATAAGCACCAAAATCCTGGTGAATTATTTTGATAACTCTTGTGTCGTTGTTGTTTAAAAAACCCATCTGATGTGGAAATGTGGTGAACTCAACTTAAGACTTGAAACATGAGAAAGAAAAAGAAACCAGAATTGAAAGAGTCATCCATCCCTATTTACAAACAGTCCTGGAAGCAGACCATCTAACCAAATGAAAGAAAGTCCAGAGAAGTAATTGAGAAGATTGTACCTGTGAGCCTGAGCTGGGAGACGCCTGTGCCTTGAGCAAAAGATTCTCTCAGTGCTCTCCTCTAGAATTTGCAGGGTGCTTTATAGTGGCTTGGTGACACTGGTGGGTGTGAGTACATGCTTAAGGGTAATTTGGGGGTCAAATGCATGGCTAAGCCTTATTGCAGGCTGCTTCTTTCTGCAGGTTGTGAGTCCTGTGATACTTTAAAATGTAAGTTAAGACAGAACAAGTTTATTAAGGCAAGAGTCCATGCCACCAGTGTAGCGTAGTGGTTAGTGCATGGGTAGGCAAACTAAGGCCCGGGGGCCGGATCCAGCCCAATCACATTCTAAATCTGGTCCACAGATGGTCCAGGAATCAGCGTGTTTTTACATGAGCAGAATGTGTGTTTTTATTTAAAATGCATCTCTGGGTTGTTTGTGGGGCATAGCAATTCGTTCATTTATTTTTATTTTCAAAATATAGTCCGGCCCCCAACAAGGTCTGAGGGACAGTGGACCGGCCCCCTGCTGAAAAAGTTTGTGTTGGACTAGGAGCTGGGAGATCAGGATACAATTCCCCATTCAGTCTTGAAGCTCCCTGGGTGACCTTGGGCCAGTCACTGCCTCTCGGCCTATCCTACCTCACAGGGTTGTTGTGGGGGTTGAATGAGCAGCGGAGAAGCACATACTCTACCTTGAGGTCCTTGGCGAAAAGGATGGGCTATGAATGCAATAAAGACATAAATAAATGAAAGTCTCATAGGCCTTTTGGAAAATGGCTAGTTGGATTTCCCCTCTAATATTCAGAAGTGTTCAGGGAGGGACAGAAGCATCTCTGTGTACGGATCTATTCACGTAACCCTTTCATATATATATATATATATATATATATATATATATATATATATATATATTGTTGACACCAGTGGCGTAGCGTGGGGGGTGCAGGGGGGGCCGGCTGCACCGGCCGCAACATCTGGGGGGGGCGCGCTCGCACTCGCAGCTCTCTGCCCCTACCTGGCTCACTCACTCTCTCTCACTGCAGTGCTGGCTGTGCGAATCCGATCCGAGCCGCCGGGTCGCCGCCCACTGTGGAGGGGAGGTGCCAGGCGTGCGGTGCGGGTTAGGGGGCGCAAATCCACGGGTTAGGGGGCTCAAATTACTTGCCTTGCTCCGGGTGCTGACAACCCACGCTACGCCACTGGTTGACACTCCGATGGAAACGGGGCAGACCTTTCTGCAATGCCAATTGCATGGATGGTTTGCTTACTAGATGTGAAACTGGAAAAGCTAACTGGGAAAATTAATCAACTGAGGATCAAACTAGACCTTCACTGGAAATAGGGATGAGGGAGAAATTTCACTCAATTCTCATTTAAAGGCAAACCCACCTGAAAACAATATGCGACTCAAACACAGTCATACTTGCAAATCCCCACTGCTCTGAATTTTGCAGTGCAGTTCTCGGGCCAAGTAGGATGTCCATTAAAATGCATATATTAGTGAAAATAACATACCAAAATGCATTCTTTTAGGGTGAATTGCATATGCAATTGTATGCAATATTATGCAATTACATATGGCATCATGATCACTATTTTTTTTAAAAAAATATGGAAATGTAGAGAACTGAACATACTGTATAATTGGGGAAAGTGTGGGTGATGGGTATATAACAAATAAATGATGATAATAATTATTCCCATGCCAAAGAAATCATATTTGAAATCCAGAAATTTCTAACAAGGCTGCCACCAGAAGCCTTTAGCTTTTTAATAGTCCTGCTGACAACCTTTCCCCCAAATGTCTGTGAGTCCTCACAGCCAATCCAGGGCCAATGGCCCTAAAGGGATGGCCCCTTCATGAGAGCAATTGGAACAAGGTGGTTGGCAGTTTTGATGATAATCCTATAGCACGGCATGAAAGATTTGCTTCCTTTCACCCATTCATAGCATTCCTCAAGGCAGAAGGAATACCGCAGGTAAAGTCATTCCTTTATGCTGAAGGGAATGGGGTGGAGGTGAAGCTCACAATTGTATAAATACATTACCTTTGCTGAAGGAGAGCCATAAACACAACTATGAGGCTGTTCTGGCCAAGGTTGGTGCTATTTCATCTCTAAGAAGAATGTGGTTTATGACAGGCTCTGCTTCTGTCTCACAAATCTCAGAAATCGGGGGGGGGGGGGGAGAGAGAGAGATTTGAATTGTCTGAACATTGAGAGTTTACTGATAAAAAGAGGAACACTCAAAAAATGTTCTTTATGTATGCCACTACTGCAGCCCATGTTTTGTTAGCCCAAAAATGGAAAACGAGCAAGGTCCCAACTAAAGAAGAACGGCAACTTAAGCTGACGGAATATTCACAGCTTGCAAATTTAACATACAGAATAAGAGAACAAGAAGAACATACGTTTAGAGAAGATTGAAAAGTGTTTATTGAATAAATGGGGGGGGAATTGTGTACACTTGAAAACGTTGGCAGCATTAAGATAAATTCAACAGTGTAAACAAGCTTTGATGGGTGTAATGGAATACTGAATGGTTTAGTTTATGTAAAATATGCAGGGATTTAAGAGATGTAAAATGAATCATGGAAAGAGGAGAAGGGAAATCATGGATATCTTAAGGATGTTTGAATGAGTGTTTTAAATTGCAAAACAGAATATATATATATATATATATATATATATATATATATTTCTGGAAGAATGCAACAAACAGAGGACTTGACTCTTCATGAAATCATAGAGAGAGCAACTTACTTTTATTTATTTTTTATTACATTTGTACCCCACCATTCTTGCAAGGAGCTCAAGATGGCATGTATGGGTCTCCTTCTCCATTTTACCTTCGCCACAGCCCTATGAGGTCAGTTAGGCCAAGAGAGAGTGGCTATCTCAAGATCACCCAGAGAACTTCCAGGCCGAGTAAGGATTTGAACCCTGGTCTCCTGGGTCCCAATCCAGCACTACTGAGCATTACAACACATTGGCTCTTGGCAAGGCAATCCAGCACAGAGAGGAGCAGCCATTTTGCGGGACGGGGGGCGGAGCCACATTCGCTCCTCGTTTCTGCAAACACTGCACAAAAGAAACGAGGAGTGAAAAGCCCCACCATTTAAAAAGCATTTCCAGGTGCCAGAATGTCACCTAGTTTAAACATTTTAATCATCATCATCATCATAATCAAACAAAATATATTCTGATCTTTTTTTTTTCAAAATGAAAAGGAACAGCTTGAAGGAACATGACTCCAATCTTACAGTAGGAATTTAAAAAATCAAAATAACAGCAGCGATTCACATTTGAAACATAGTACCCTGGGAGCACCTTTTGGGCAATTAAAAATGCCCGCAGGATGGAGGAGCTTTCACCACACAAAAAATATCCCTTTCCCATCAATTTTTGTCTCCCTCGCTTAAGTTGACTCTTTCCTCATTCCTTTTTCCTTCTCATTCAGTTCCAAATATATATTATTAAACACAGACACACATACTTTGTTCCAAAACAATACATGTTATTATTATTTTTTGTGGGGGAGGCGTGTATTAACAAACCAGAGATTTTCAATGAGACCTTTTGTCAGATTCCCAAGCTTTCTTGCAACTCACCTGCCCATACAGTTAGCTGGTGCATGTTTCCTAAGGATTGCTGGCCCACCTCACCTCACCTTAAAGGTAAAGGTAAAGGGACCCCTGACCATTAGGTCCAGTCGTGACCAACTCTGGGGTTGCGGTGCTTATCTCACTTGATTGGCCGAGGGAGCCTGCGTACAGCTTCCGGGTCATGTGGCCAGCATGACTAAGCCGCTTCTGGCAAACCAGAGCAGCACAGGGAAACGCTATTTACCTTCCTGCCGGAGGTTTACCTATTTATCTACTTTATCTACATTTACCTATTTATCTACTTGCACTGTGGTTTACCTATTTATCTACTTTATCTACATTTACCTATTTATCTACTTGCACTTTGACGTGCTTTTGAACTGCCAGGTTGGCAGGAGCAGAGACCGAGTAATGGGAGCTCACCCCGTCACGGGGATTCGAACCGCCGACCTTCTGATCGGCAAGTCCTAGCGCCACCAGCACCTCATCTTACCCCAGCTTTATGACCTGCCCAGCTACACAGTACTGTCCTTTGCCTTGGAGCTGCCCACAATTCTAGTATCAGGTAAGCTTCCTGCATTATATCTTGACTTGCTGCTTGGCCTCTGGCTTTGAGTCATGTCCCGCTTGGTCCAAGCTTGTTCCCAGGTGACTCCACCCAATCCCCAGGGGTTTCGCTCTGCCCAGTGGGCAGGAATCAGCTGGGATTTCTTAGTTGCACTGATTTCAATGGGATTGGCTTGGGTAAAAGCTAAATATTCTCAACTGACAGGTTTAACTAGATTCTTAAACTGTTCCCCACCTTCTCCCCCAACAATTCCAGCTGGAGATCATTTTGCTCTGTATCACTTTCCCGATTATTTACTCAAACTGTTGCTAATGCCTGTGATCCGAATCTCTTGTTCTGTGAGATGGGATGCCTATAGCAGGCTCTGTGCAAGAAAAGTGGGACAGAGAAACATGCTGAGCCATGAAAACTTGAAGCAAAGCAAGGCTATAAAAGCTGGTGTCTCCTACATGCCCCCTCCCCCCAAAAAAGCAAAGAAACAAACTCACAATATACCTTTGGTTTCAGTATTCATCAACTGGACATTTCATTTACCAAGAGTTCAGAATAGCTTGTTTTAGACAGCTAATCCCTTGTGAAGAAATTCTGAACCTATTCTCTCTTTGTGAACAGAAGAGCGAACATCGGAAACTGTGGTGAAAGATACACACATATAAAAACCGTTGTGAAAATGCTTTTTTTTAAAAAAAAGGTGTTTTTTTAAAAAATTCATTGAATTTTCCATAAGGCCATCTAGTGTCACATTACTATATTGCACTTAAAACACCCTTAAAACATTTTATTTGTGGCTGTATAGCTGAGTCCTAAGTTTAATTTTTTTTAAAGCCCTGGTTTAAATCCCTCGTTTGAGTGATTAAGGATAACCGTACAGTTTAGGGACAACTAAAGGGTAACCAATAGAAAACCTTAAAATAAAATAAAAAATTCTCTGGTTTTGACTTGTGTTTGATGTTTTAATTTGTTGGAAGCCGCCCAGAGTAGCTAGGGCAACCCTAGTTTGATGGGCAGCATTTAAATAAATCATCATCATCATGGAATGAATCTGCCATTTCCTGGTCCACATCCTTCTTAGGAGTCTCTTTCTTCTTGGGTTCCATCTCTACAACCTCTTTTATTTTCTCCAGTCCTTCTCTATTATCAGTTGAGCTTCCAGGCTCTTGTATGCCTCTTCTGCATTCAACACTAGACTCCTCATGGGAGTTAATCATAAGAAGAGCTGACTGGATCAGGCCAGTGGCTCATTTAGTCCAGAATCTTCCTTTCACAGCAACCACCCAGATGCCAATGGGGCTCCCCAAAGCAACAGTACCTTCTGCACCTGCAGTTCCCAGCAGCTGCCATTTAGAGGAATACTGCCTCTTGGAGTGGAGGCAGAACGTAGTCATCATAGCTGGTAGCCATTGATATCCTCCATGGGTTTGTCTAGTCTTCTTTTAAAGCCATCCAAGTTGGTGGCCTCCTGTGGGAGCCTGAAAGTCCTACATTGGCTCCCAGTACATTTCTGAGCACAATTCAAAGTGTTGGTGCTGACCTTTAAAGCCCTAAATGGCCTTGGCCCAGTATACCTGAAGGAGCGTCTCCACCCTCATCATTCAGCCCGGACACTTAGGTCCAGTTTCGAGGGCCTTCTAGGTTTTGGCGCCTGCCCTGTGGAATGCCCTCCAATCAGATGTCAAGGAAATAAACAACTTTTAGAAGACATCTGAAGGTAGCCCTGTTTAAGGAAGTTTTTAATGTTTGATGTTTTATCGTGTTTTTAATATTCTGTTTGGAGCCTCCCAGAGTGGCTAGGGAGGCCCGGCCAGATGGGCGGGGTATTAATAATAAAATTATTATTATTATTATTATTATTATTATTATTATTATTATTATTATTATTATTATTTTCCATAGTCTAACATGCACCGTGTGAAGAAGGACTTTATTTTGTCCATCCTGAATCTTCCAACATTCAGTTTCACTGGATGTCCCGGGGTTCTAGTGCTACAAGAATAAGAAAAACTTTCCTCTCCCCATTTTCCCCATGCTGTGTGGGATTTTATGCACCACTGTCGTGGGCTGCCATTCCTGGCAGGCAGAATCCAAGAGCGTTGAGATCATTCTAAACAAAGATGGTAACAATGGATCGGGTCCTTTGATAGTGAATGCGAGACACATGTGCGAGACACACATGCACATAGTGAATGTGCATGGCTCCTCTTCCTTAGGTGTGTTTAAGAAGAAACTGGATGACCACCTTTCCTCCTTCATTACCAATGTTGGACTAGGTCAAAGTTCTTCAGCCTTGACTCCCCAAGTGTTTGTGGGACTACAACTCCCATCATCTCCAGCCAGCTTAGCCAATGGTTAGGGATGATGGGAACTGTAGTCCAAGAACATTGGGGTATCCAAGGTTGAAGAAGGCATTTTGATGTCCCTACAAACTCTCTGTTTCTATGGCAAGCAGAGTTTCCACATAAGAGCTAAATTGCTAGTGGAGTGGAGACACGTGCACACACAAGATTTCTCAACAATATCACCTTTGAGGAGTGGGTGTTTATGGGTACATAGGTGGATGTTTAATCATGTGGTTCACTTTCTACATTGTTCCTGGTGTTGCCTGACTGCCCTGCAGCTAGTTTTGGGTTTGGGGGGTTTATGAGCCCTGCTGTAATCTGGTTTAGCACCACCACGAGTATTCTTGAGTATCTGGCTGCTGTGCTTTGGCTGCATGTCATGAGAACTCCCCAGAGCATTGCAGCCTGCAGCAGCAACCAGACAATCGGAAAAAACCGCTGGGAGAGATCATATCTCTCCATCAGGCATCTAAGCGCACCAAAGCAATCAGTGGCAGATCACAGGGAGGCAGCGTTAAATACAGAGAGTTTAATGTAAGGTCAACAACTTTGAGAAAGTGGAGAGGATCGCCTCTGGGGACAGGGGTGCTTTTCGGAACAACAGGGTAACACCCAAATGGATAATAAGTAAATAAATAAATTGATGAAGAGGGGCAAGGTGGTTTCTTTGAGTTTCCTGATCAGTGCTTCTGTAGCAGATGGATAAACAGAATGTGGGGGAAAGAAGGTGATTTTAGCTCAATGGTTAGTGGTTGTGGGGCAAGAGCCATAGATCAGTGGTACAGTCTTGCATGCAAAAGATCTCCAGTACAAAATGCCATAGAGGTAACAGACAATCCCTCTCCCTGTGGAGCTCCGGAATTGTAGCTGTGGGATGGGAGGGAAGAGGGACATCCTAACAACACTCAACACCCTTAACAAACTACAGTTCCCATGATTCTTTGGGAGAAGCCATGGCTCTTTAAGGTGGTATGATACTGCTCTAAATATATATTTTTTTTTAAAAAAATCATATTTATTAGAGTTTCCAATAATATAGAAATATAACAGAAAAGAAAAGATAGAATATATTTAAAGCCTTACTTTCGTTACCTTCTTTCTAGGACTCCCTCCTCCCCCTCCCGACTATATTCCCCTTTCATTAATTTGGTTCCACAAGCTCTCACTCCCAATTTAAAACTTAATATGTTTAACCCATTAACCAATTTAAATTATACAATCTTGCCATCATCCCTCATCGTTAACAGAAAAAGAAAAAAGATTTTCCCCCAAGATCTACCCCAATTTCCTTCCACGAATTCCCTTTTTTTAAACATGTCAAATCAAAATACCATGATATACAAAAGTTATATAAAGAAATAGAAGATAAAAAATATAAGAAGGTTCAAAAAGATGGTTACATAGCCTTTGGATTCCAAAACTCCCCCCTCCCTTCCCCGGTTTGAATTCCCCATGTCCATCAGTCTATATGTTGTCAGCCTGGAGGTCTCAAGTCCATGGCCAGATTTTTTCCCATTCCACCTTGCCGGTTTTCTTTTAATTTATTTATTTCAATGATGTTTAACTTCAAAAATCCAGTCTAATAGAGGCCTTTAATTTCCTTGGTCTTTGCTGCTCCTCCCATTGTTCTTTCCGTGTCGTAGTTAGTCCTTTGTTCTTTTTATTCCTTACTTTCTCAGGTTTCTTGTCTTGTTCAGCTGCTAAAACGTTCTTATTCCGAGATCTGGTATCTCTACAGAGGTTTGTTGTTCAGGAACAAAAACTTACGTCCAGTCCCTTCCTTTCTTCAATAGAAAATTCTATTGTCTCCTTTTAATGTAAACACCTCTGTAGACAAAATACTATTTCAGTTTTGCAGCTTTCCCAGAAGATAAGTCCTGTGCAAATCCCAGAGTGATTTTCCACGTACGACCACTTGTAATGTCCCGAAACCCCTCTAGGGGGATTGTAGTAACTTTGTATCCTCTAATCCAAAAGTCAAATTGTTGTTCCTTATTTTCCGACAGTTTATATCCATATTGTGTCAAATTGTAACAGAATTAGCCAGCAAAATCCTTGTAACAAAGTCCTTTTTATATTCTCCAGCTTTGACAGCTACTTTGACAGCTGGCAAAGTCTCCGTCTCTCTTCGCCAGGCTCTACGAATCACCCCGGTTCCCAGGGGGGGTTGCATTTTCCCTCTCACCCTCCACTCTTCTCCTCCAGCACAGTTCTTGTAATTTCCCATCGTGGAATTAATGATTTTTATCAGCAATAAACTTCTCTTTCGATCTTGGTTACCCAGTCCTTGTTTTAGAATGTTTACAATCGGGGGGGGGACTGACTTCCTTTTTAGATCACCCCCGCTCGTGCCGAATCAAAAAAATTTTTCTTTTTTTCTCCTTTTGTACCCGGTTTCCCAATTACTCACGGGTTGTTGTTGATAGTCCGAATTTCCAATGGAAGAAGTCAGCGCGCTCCGTCGAATGGCATGCGGCTGCGCTCGGCAGGGAAAGCAGAGGACTCAAAGCACCACGCCGCTCCCCGGCACCCGATCCGAAGCCTTTAAAAAGGCTCCTTCACGAGTCGGGAGGGTGCTATTGGTGCCAGCCGAGTCACCCATGTCCACGGGCTCCGTGCCCGT
This sequence comes from Podarcis bocagei, assembly GCF_964188305.1. Classification (NCBI taxonomy): domain Eukaryota; kingdom Metazoa; phylum Chordata; class Lepidosauria; order Squamata; family Lacertidae; genus Podarcis; species Podarcis bocagei. Next base: position 7,756,560 of record NC_138141.1, on the reverse strand, counting down.
GGTTTTTAAGGGTCCCCGCGTCGCCGGCGTGGTAGGACCCAGCCCCTGCCGAGCAGACTCCCTCCGGAGCTCGGAGGGAGTCCGCCATTCGGCGATGGCGCCAACCCGGATACTGCTCTAAATATATAGTGCCAAATGGGGCCCTAGGGTATCCAACCCCAGTCAGTGGCAGCATTCTGAATCATAATTTCTATTCTCCACAAAGTCCCCCACGTAGTATCACTCCAGAGCATGGGTAGGCAAACTAAGGCCCGGGGGCTGGATCCGGCCCAATCGCCTTCTAAATCCAGCCTGCGGATGGTCCGGGAATCAGTGTGCTTTTACATGAGTAGAATGTGTCCTTTTATTTACTGTATTTTTCGCTCTATAAGACGCACCAGACCACAAGATGCACCTAGTTTTTGGAGGAGGAAAACAAGAAAAAAAAATATTTTGAATCTCAGAAGCCAGAACAGCAAGAGGGATCACTGCCCAGTGAAAGCAGCAATCCCTCTTGCTGTTCTAGCTTCTGGGATAGCTGCGCAGCCTGCATTCGCTCCATAAGACGCACACACATTTCCTCTTACTTTTTAGGAGGGAAAAAGTGAGTCTTATAGAGCAAAAAACACAGTAAAATGCATCCCTGGGTTATTTGTGGGGCATAGGAATTCTTTTTTTTCTCTCTCCAAAATATCGTCCGGCCCCCCACAAGGTCTGAGGGACAGTGGACCGGCCCCCTGCTGAAAAAGTTTGCTGACCCCTGCTCCAGAGCATTGCAGACAACTACAGTGGTAGTTTCCAGACCTGACTTATAGCGCTAGGAACCCAGGGAAGACACTTATACCGACAAGCCCTGGCAGTTACCTTAAAGTACTGGATGATGACGCCAGGCCTGATTGAAACACTGAAGACTCAGGTATAGAAATGACTAGTTATACCTGCTGCTTAATTAAGAGTCTTCCCAGACTGCATAAGATGCCTTTTAGGGGGAATTCCACTTCTCATTGGTAAGGATATCTTCCTGGATTTCCTTGCATGACTCTTGCATGACTCTACTTCCAGCAGTGATTGATGACAGGTAAGTAGCCCATCCCATTCCCATAATGATTCAGCTAGAGGAGGGATGGAAGAAGGAAACTTTGCCAAAACATAACAGGTATACTTGGATGACAAGTTATTTCAGCCTCATAACTATACCAGATGTGGCGGTTTTCTGGGATCGTTCACTGCCTTCTGCCTTAGGGATTGTGCTCAGTGTCATCTGTGGGGTTCTCCAGAAGCTTTTATCCCTAAAAGTCTTGCAAATATCCCAAAAGGATGTTGGAGCATCCCACAATAAGCACAACTACTTTCTGTGGCCCACGCTTCCATATGTTAAAATCTGTGGCTCATGCTTCATATTCCAAAGAGGGAGGGGAGCTCTGATGGAATCCAAGCATTGACAAAATGAGAATGCTTTCGGGTAACCAGAAACTATGGACTGGGGTTGCAGTATATTCAGAAGATTCCTAAGGATCTAGCCTGGAGAACAAAGTATTTAAGCTGGCAATTCCAATTTAGTTACCCTTAACTAATAAGCCTCACTGATCATAGCATTGTAGTGCCAGAACAGGAACAGTCAATGTGGTTTCCTTCAGATGTTGCTGGACTTCAATCACAGAGCTGTAGAGCTGGAAAGCACCCCTTCGAATTCTATTCACCAGCATAGTCAACAAGCAGAAATGATGAGAGTTCATTGGGATGGCCCACATTGGCTACCGCGGTGTTAGAAATTCATTCAAGGAGTTATATTTTCAGCTGGAGAAGGATGAAGAAGCTGTAGGTGACTCGTTAAAACAGATGGCAGTGAACTGAAGTTCGCATGTTGTTGTTTTTATCCTGTGTGTAGGAATTCGTGTTGCACCAAGTGAACATCAAGGTCAGGGGCTCCTCATCGTACCAGTATCAGCGCAGGACTTTACAGAACCTCAGAGATTACGTAGCGTTCAAATGAAATTTTGCCTAGTCCTCAGAGCAAGTGTCAAACCATAGTTCTTCATGAGCTGCTTGTCCTCGGACGCCCTCTAGTGGAACAAAGCTGTTCAAAAAACAAAATTTTGACAAGGTGGTGGGAAAGAATTGGGAGTTCCATACTCACCCTTGTGCAGTGACGGCATCTGGGTAAGTATTTGGGGCAAAACACCAGAGCTACAGTATTGTTGTTGTTGTTGTTGTTGTTGTCGTCGTCATTATCATCATTATCATTATTATTCTCGTTATTATGCAAGACAGATGTTCCACCAGGCCTTTCCTCCACAGTCTGACCCCCTCCTTCAGTAATCCTCACAGAACTCTAGCCCAATGGTTGCCATTAATTTGATTTTGAATTGATTTTAGAATACATTTCAATTGATTGATTGTGATTTTATGTGAACTGTGTTGCTTTTATTGTTAGCTGCTCTGAGCCCAGCTTCAGCTGGGGAGGGCGGAATATAAATTATTACTATTATTGTTGTTGTTATCATCATCATCAGTTTCTACACTGCCCTTCATCCATAGAGTTCAAGGCAGTTCACCACGTAAAAACACAAGGTATAAAACACAAAATACAGAATAAAAACAAGAATTAAAACCAAACCAATAACCCCCACCCCCCTTTTCGCTTGTGGCATCCTTTGTTCAATCCCAAGTAAACTAGGGGGTGGGATCTGGTATGAAGGCCCTCCAGATGTTGTTGGACTGACTCGCTTTAGCCCCAGCCAGTATGGCCAGCAGTCAGGGATGATGGGAGTTGGAGCCCAACATCTGGGAACCACAGTTTCCCATTCCTGATCTAGTGCATCATACCATCTCCAACAGTGACCAGCCAGATGCTTCTAGGAATCCCACCAGCAAAGCAGAAAAGGCTTAAAATATGAATGCAAAATAAGCACAAGGAGCCTTCACAGCAGCAGTCAGTTATGATAGCACAATCATCTTAGCAAGGCTGCATAAATAAACATTGGTAGTGGGATAAGAAACCATTGTCTGTATTCAAAATTGGATGAACGGAACGGAACTTCCGAGTAAATTGTGATTTAGAAAGGGATTTTGAAGGGAAACTCCAGCATGACACTGCTGAATTGCAGCTTATTAAGATGTTCAATTATAAGATGACTGAGTTATCACCAGTTTATTGCTGTTGCAGTAGCAGGGCATGTTTTGAGGTGGAGCCACAGACCAGCACTCCTTATAACCGTGTCACCACTGCTTATCCAGACACACTGGAGGCAGGGAGCTCAGAGCAACACAAAAGCATCAGCAGGGTCATTAATCTGGTTTCCCCGCTGGTACACCCAGGAAACTCTTTCTCGCTGCCTCGTCCAGGTAAGAAGCAATAACAGCAGAGTCAGGGAGGCACCAATGGAAAAATGTTTCAAATACGACTTAAAGGCATAGCATGAACCTAGCCTTAGTCGCTAAGGTGCCACAAGACATGTTCTTGTTTCTGCTACAGCAAATTAACATGGCCCTGGAATGGTTACTGATCTGTGACTGATTGGTAAACAGCACAGTACATTTTTGTACATAGTGGTGCAAGTCAGTAATTTTGGGTTGTATACCCAAATCACATCCAAAACAAGTTGTTTCCTTCAAAAAATGTGCTTTGAATGTGCTTTAAAGGTAGAGTGTGTACACAGCCATAGACTCTCACTTAATGGGGGTGGAGGTAGGCTTAGATGATAAGGTGCGCTATTTTATTTACTTCACAATGTTATGGTAAAGGTAAAGGACCCCTGGACAGTCTTGATCCAAATTGGTTCCGGCACATTCCTGCTTCACAGCACAGGGAAGTGAGTGGTGTCAAAGCTTAACTGTCACAGGACTTCACAAGCCATGTGCTTCTTAAGCTGCAATGAGCTACGTTTATCAACCTGATCTAGGTTTCGTGGAAGCATTTAGGAGCCAAAGCTGCCTCAAATTGTGGAATTTGAGTAGTTGAAAAGATTTCTTCTGCAAACAGCCATCGCCCCGCCCCCCGCAAAAAACAAAACAAAAACACATCTTGCTAGATTATTACCGGTATTTTTTGTGTTCCATTACTTCCTTGCAGGAAGAGGGAGCCTGACCTTAGCCCCTGCTCCATATTCTGGAGTGGGCTTCAAAAATGATTTTAGAATTTGCTCTCTAGATTTAAATGACCACCTTTTGAGTCTTCACTCAAAACATTTACAAGGGCACCCTTATGGGGTTCACATTTTCTCCTAATCCTATTTAATTTCCACAACAGCTGCACGCTGTACACTTTGGATGTGAAGCCTTGTCAACAAACAACAGGGGTGGGTCAGGGGAAGGAAAAAGGCAGTAGTAAGGAAAAAAGGTGGTACAGAAATTTAATAGAAGAAAGGCATGCCAGAGAGAGATGGTAGGAAGAGACTGCAGAGTGGAAGACACGAGAGAAGGCAAAGAGCTACTGTTCAATGGTTGAACACGTTTTGCCTGCAGAAGGTTCAAATAAGGCTGTGAATGCCCCTTTCTTGAACCCCTGGAGAGCTTCTCCCAGTTGGCATAGACAATTCTAAGCTAGATGGAATCAATGATCTGTTTAAGGCAGCTTTCTATTTTGCTAAGGGAGCACTTGCAAAGATTCTCCCAGTGCTCACTGACTGGTTAGCTAGGAGGCAGAAGGGGAGAGGAAGCTTCTATGTAAGAACATAAGAAGCAGTCCTGGATCAGACTAAAGGCCCATTTAATCCAGCGTCTGTTCTCAGATCGGCCTACCAGAGGCCTATGGGAAACCCACAAGCAGGAAAGGAACACAGTAATACTGGAATTTACCAGCCAAAATCTTTGCTGCAAGCCTCTCTCTCTATAAACTTGCACAATCTTAAGTGGTAATTAAAACTACACTATCTTTTTAGGTTCTTTCAAGCCTACCAATTCTAGGATCATTGAATAATGTCTGCTTCTTAAAACCCATAAGGCTTCATGTACAAACAGCTCTCACAATAGAAGTTTCAGTTGCATATGAAGCCCTTTTTCTTTCACACTTTGGAATCACCATAATGAAATCCAGCCCTTGTACAGCAGAGAATCATTTCTATCAGTATGGACTAAGGAACCATTCTGATATAGCGTGCAATAATGTGGATTGTATATACAGCATTCTTCACTTAAAGTTTGTGAAGATAGGCAAAGAAACACAAGTGTTCTCATAAGTTTAAATAACTTTATTTTTAACATTTCACAAGGATGAAGGTCTTCGTAAAAAAACCAAAAACACAATGGGATTAAGTACCAAGAGTAACAAGGCAGAATATAAATATACATTCAAATACTTCAACATTAAGCACTGAGCAAATGTTTGCACAAGGGGAAATATCCCTCACAATGTACCACACTTTTCACAAAATTCAGCATTTCAATGTCAGGATTGCGTAAGTCACAGATACCAAAGAGAAGGCACAGATTGCAAGGTATCCTTGCTGTGTATTGCCCAAATCTCATCAAAATGTATACAACTGAGCAGACCTTTATATGAAGAATGGTCAGCAGATTTGGGCCCAGTGAGAATACTCCCTCTTGCATGTGGCACATTGTGTTGCCAGCTGCAGCCCCGTGGTCCCTGGAGATTTTAGGACAGGTTAGAAACTAGAAGATTTTCACCATCTGCTGGAAGCTGGTCCTGAACTATTTCTATTAAAACGGTCAACACTATTTGTTACTAGATCCATTCCTACTGAATATGTATTAAACACAAATGTCCACTGTACTTTGGGACCATATAACCATCAGGAATAAACATTTTCTAGTACACAGTAAAACTGTATTTCAATAAAATACTTGTTCCCAAAAGCATGATCCTGTGTGCTTATGGCTCCAGCAGGAGCCAAAAGACATGAAGCCTCTTAAAATAAAGTTTTTAAAAAGCAATTTGGTTCTTTTAAATGAGATATACTAGCTTTAAAAAGATGCCCAAGCGTCTAGATGCTGGTTTTACACGCCAGAAGTTTGCCTTTACAGACTTTATGGTCCAGCTATTATGGAGCCACAGATATCTGAAAACACCACAGGCCCTGGAGATTTTAGATACGGTAAACAACAGTTCCTCCCCTTTCAATCACCTGAATTCATTGACCTAGTTGAGGAAAGGTGACAGCATCAGCCAGAGGATTTCATCAAGAGAATTAGCACTATGCAAGAAGATCGACAAATCTATTCAACAAGCACCACATTCCATGTAGGGCAACAGGAACATGGAGTCCAAGCTCACAGTCCAAGTCTTATATTCAAACCTTACAGTATTAATTTTTCTACCAACCTCCAAACTATGTACTTAGGGCTCTCATTGCATAAATATTGCCATGTCAAATGAGGAATAAACGAGAGGAACCACTTAGCTGTTCCTATTCTTTGGTGTTTGCAAATGAGATTGCACAGTATCAAGAGCAATTAAGAGTGCACCATTGAGAAAAAGTCAAGATGTATGGGTGATATCGGATCATGTCATACTAAGAGCAGGCCCACAACAATCAAGAGTCCTTAGTCATTGATTACAAGAGGTCTACTCCCATGTATGACTTGCTTAGAATCAACCCCTCTTTGATTACCTGAGAAGTTTATAATCCAGTGTTGTGACTGAATACAAAGGGAGGGCTGAAGAGATATTCAGTGCCAAGCTCATCCCTCTTGAAAGTGCATAGGCAGAAAATGAAGAATGGCTACAGTCAAAAGCATGAAAATTAATCCGTCCACGTCTTCAGACATCACTTTGATTGCTGTTTGGCTGCCTGCATTTGTAGCTCAGATTTTCAACAAAATATTTTTTTTAATCACAGTTGATCTGACTGGAAGCCAAAAGTGCATATACAAGCTTCAGCTTGCAAAAGGCCATGCTACACCTTATAGTTGCTATCTTCAAATAGTTCAATATCCCATACAATGGTCAATATGGATTTCACCCCCAATGCCTAGTGATGGTGGATGTATTGTTTTATTAGGAAACCTACAAAAGTTAATCCTTTGGAAACTTTAAACTCATATACTGGGCTAGTGCCCCATCCAGAGTAAGGGACCACGATGTAAAGTTACCCTTTAAAAATTAAGGGGCAGATGGAGATACTGAAATTAAGAATTCAATCTTCAACCCAGGACAAAAATCCATAAAAAACTATAAAATCAGAAAAAGTCTCCAGTTTTTTTAGTCTGCAGCAGAAATTGCAGAAATTCTGACTATTCACATCTTCCAGCAATTTATGCAGCAGCATAAACAGAATCTTTTGTAACTGAGGAAAGTGTCGTCTGACTACAGAAACTGTTCTATCATACAGATACAGAAACTGGAACCAAAAGAGGCACAGTGAGACATTGCACACATACAGCTTTGTGCTAAGCCTCTCTTATGGGGTCGAGAAACATGTGGTCATCCAGATACCTCTGGGCTCCCAATGGCCATCTGTGAGGAGGATGGGAGTCGAGTCCAAGCACATTGGGAGGGCCAGATGCCCTATGCCTGCCCTACTTATTCCTCCTAGTTGGTTTGAGCTACAAGGCAATACATTCAAAAGCTGCTCAAAGGTAGAGCAGAGACATTTGGAACTGCAAAAGAATGAAACATATAATAAAGAAACTGGGCATAAACAAGATAAGATCAACGTTCTCTAATCAGGAATTTCTGAAACAGAAAAGATGTGGAAAGAAGTATTACAAAAAACCTGGGGAAATTGACGGAAGCTACATACTTTAGCTGACAGTAGAAATGTGTTTTTATCTGCATTTCAACCCTTTCATAATAATAATATAAAAAACTTCTGAAAAATTTTATCAGCATGTTGAGGAACTGGTCAAAAATGAAACTTTTACAATAGAAAGTATTCACAAATGGAAAGGCACCTGGGATTATTGAATCAGAGAAATTTGTTCAGTCTCTTTGATTCGATATACTTAGATGCTTTTCCTGTATTCAAAAATAAAGATCTAAGCAGACTTCTGAACAGAGGGGTAACATACCCAAAGACAAAAGGGAAAGATCAGCAATTCAAAAGTAAAGTTAAGAACGAAAGAAAAGTAATCAAATCTGGGAAATAAGAAGAAAGATGCTTCTATGGAACAAACATATTAAAAGTAAAAATTTCAATGACGAGGGATTAATGTGTACCTCCAAAGTCAGCTACTGAAAACCCACAGGTTTGAGCATTTTAACACCTATGAGGAAATGCAGGGGGAATGCCCCTCTCGTCTAACTGTACTTAAAGCAACCAGCTGCAATGAAGCAAGCCAGCCAGACTGCCGCTTCTGGCAATTAGTTTAAATCAGTATTGCTTTCAAAAGTTTAATATGTCCTGTACTGACTACCATAAGACATGGAAGTCAGTTTAGTGCTTAGAAGCTAACCTCCTCTTACTCAAATGACATTTCATTTTGATAGTGGTATCACGGCACTCCAGCAGGGTTTGCTCGCACAACCACCATCACTTTTTATTTCTTAACTATGGATCTTCCTCACTTCCCAAAGGCAAATGCAGGCAATTTTGAACAACTGGCAGGAAACCTGCACAGCTTAAGCCCCACCCAAATGAATGAGCTGTTTTCTTAATAATTACTGATTCAGTGGAGCTAGAACAACAGAAATTCCTAATGGACTGGGCTGCTTGTATGCAGAGAGGCAACCAGCTTTCAGGTGGAAATGCTTATTTCCCAGGAACTCAAATCCAAACAAGGTACTTCATAAATATTTATTCATCCAGTATATCTAATGTAAATATGATTGCTTATATTGCACTAAAACTTAATATCCTAAAAGAGTCAAGAAATCAGGAGTTGAAAAACTATAGAGAAGTATTCATTTTTTGACTAAACCCTTAAAAATGTGCCCCTTGGAGCTTATTCACAGATAAAATCTGGCTCACAACTCCTTCCACAGTCCCATAATTTCAGGCCTTTCACCTGCGGAGCAGCAAAACATGTACAGTGTACTAAAAGGTGTTTTTTTTAACACTATTGACTTTGTAGATTATGTAAGGCAGTCTTCAAGGTAAGGCAACTCTATCCTAAGACAAGTAAATAATAACCTGTTTCGGTACAAGCAGCTTTTCCACATTCACTACTTCCAAAGTTTGAGTAAGAAAGCCACTGATTAGGTGAAATTGGTTCCTTCACATCTTTCCAGCTTTCTTATTCACATGAGCTTGAGCTCGAAGAATGTTAGGGGTTTCCTCCATAACTCTGACAAGCAAGTTATCAATGTAGTCTTCCAGCTCCCGCACCTGCTGATCTCGCTTTGCAATCACATCTTTCTGCTTCAAGACCAGCTGGATCAGCTCGCTGTGTGTCAGCTGACCATAAGCATAGGCGGGATCTGAAGGATCATATTTCTTTAGGAAGGAAGAATGAACAGGTTAAAGTCATTTTGATATCAAGCACTGTTGCAAGGGTGGCGTCAAAGGATCAGAAGGAAGGTATAGAAACCTTTGGTTTCAGGGATTACTGGGGAATCCCAGGAATGATGTCAGAGCAAAGAGGTCATCTGTCAAAGCATCTTAAAAGCTACTGAAGATTCACAAAAAAACTAGAATTTCAGGATTTGCCAGTAAGTACTTTTATGGCATGCAGACAAATGTGCATACAAGGTTTCTGTACACCTGCCTTCAACTATTTCTTCCCAGTAATAAACATGGAAAAGTGAAGATAAGACCCTCCTCAAAATATGCGAAAAGTACTAAATAAATACAAAGCAGCAGCAGCAGTAGTGGTTGTAAGTGATAATAATTCAGGTTTTGTGCTCAAACACCAAACAGATCATTTGCAATATTAGATGGAGGCACTAAATCACTAAACCTTGCTTATCTGAAAACAAAAATCCCTTTCAGGCCAAAGTCCTTTGGTGAAGATAGCAAGTTTTGAGCCTGGGGAATTCATACCCACTCACAGATCTAAACGTGTATCAGTAAAAGGCTCAGAAAATTGCCCAGATGGGTAGGATAGCAGGGGCAGGGGGAATCGTACAACTAGAAAACTTGAACACATTTCTGTCTCCAAACGACTATACCCCTTTGCAGTTTGTCTAATCCCGCCAATAAATTTACAAGCTTCCTAACTCAAGGCACAGACCACCCAATTAGGTTTTAAAACATAGTATGTCTTAAATTACCTTTATGTCGGCTTCATTTTGGTTATCCATGATCTTTGATGTTATGCTCTGGTTTTTTGCAGGTGATTTGCTTGTTGTAGTATGCATTGGTTTCACAGGATGAAGTCTGAAAGAAGCACACACAATTAGTTCAGGCAATCCTATAGTACTTTGTACCTGAACAATTTTGTGCAGTTCTACTTTTGGTCTGAAGGGACACGGGTGGTGCTGTGGGTTAAACCACAGAGCCTAGGACTTGCCAATCAGAAAGTTTGCGGTTCGAACCCCCGCGACAGGGTGAGCTCCCGGTGCTCGCTCCCTGCTCCTGCCAACCTAGCAGTTTGAAAGCACGCATGCAAGTAAATAGGTAACGTTCTGGCAGGAAGGTAAATGGCATTTCCGTGCGCTGCTCTGGTTTCGCCAGAAGCAGCTTAGTCATGCTGGCCACATGCCCTGGAAGCTGTACGCCGGCTCCCTTGGCCAATAAAGTGAGATCGGCCAGATTCGACCACAACTGGACCTAATGGTCAGGGGTCCCTTTACCTTTACATTTGGTCTTGCATGAAGCACTGCATGCACACATGTTCCTGCTTTGGCTTCTAAAAAGAATAAAGTACATTTTCCTCTTCTACGTACCTCTATTAGTGCAAGTTTAGATTTTATATTTACTGTTAAAACAGAAGATTTATTCTGCCCTCCTCTCTACACTTCAAGACTGATTAAGAAGCTCTCAAATGAAAAATTTTACTTACCTATTTATTTACATCCCTTCAAGGACCTTGAATACATGCCCACCCAACCCCAATTTTCCTCACTACCACCCTGTGAAGGAGGTTGGACATAGAGATAAGAGACTGGCCTATCACTGAGTGGAATCCTAGTCTGACACTCTTGATGGTTCTAAACATCTGTTCCTCCCCCCCCCCCCCAATAAAATATGGTTGGTTCCTTGGATATTTGTGTAGTTACCCAGATGTTTAGCAAGTGTGAAAAATAGAGTTTTCAACAAAGTTTATTGCAAAAGTTTGCCTTGATTTCTTTTTTAGTTAAATTACACCCGTGGGACACTTCAGAAATCTAGGTAACACAAAACCTGTGCCGCAGTAAATTGCACTGCACTTATGATCACAACTAACACCGCTTTTAAAAAAAGTTAAGCATTTATCCAACTGCTGCTTTCACTTATTTTGGCAGAACATGAAAACTATATTTAGTATTTTAACAGGACAGTGGGTAAAGTAAAATTAGAGGTAAAATATGAAGTGCTGGTTCCTGTTTATGATACCTTTATTGTCATGTTACAACAATGTGAAAATAGAGTCTGATTACTGCCTAAGCAAAACAAACCTTTGCTCAGTTTCATTCCTTCATTGACATTGCTACAAGAAATAGATACAGATCAACAGGGAAAGATTTTCACCTGTCCATAGGACACAAAATCCCTTACTGCATTAAAAAGGGGAGGGAAGAATCAAAGCCATGCACAGTATAGCACTTGAGCCTTTATCTTTGCTCCCCCCCCCAATTCCTCTCACCTGAGCTTAGCAGGATAAGTTCCGTCACTCTGCAGATTCTGATTGGGATGTGTTTCAGAGGGTGAAACCCATGCCTGGAGCAGCTTCTTCTTGCCAGAGGGATCCACTTTGGTACCCAAGCCCTCTGCTGTAGCTTTTTTCGTAGGCTCTGCTCTATTACAGCCAGAAGCATCAGATTGGAAAGAACTAATAGAGTGAGAAGAACTGGGCAGAGGAGAAAGATGAACAGGCTTAACAGAGAACTCAGGACTATCACCCTGTCTATTTTCTTTTAAGCTGTCAGCGTTCTTCTGCTCCAATCCCTTTACATCATGGCTTGCATTTTCAAGGGCTCGTGCTGAAGGTGCAACCAATGGTTTGTTTAGTTCAAATCCATCACCAGGAGCACTTGTCTTCATGAGAAGCGATACAGTCTGCCTCTCACCAGTCGCCTTTTTATTTGCTGTCAGCTCTCCCCCCTCAATGGAGGAATGTAACTCTGAGGAAACATCTCTACTCCTGGACAAATCTCCAGAAACTGCAATCTTTTCAGTACCCTGGGGATAATCACTCAGCTGCTCATCATCTGATCCCACTTCTGGAATAACAGAAAGGGTGGTGGGTTTTACATTCAGATCTCCAGGGATCAAACTGCCAGGCTGTGTGCTTGTTGCATAGTGAGGGAGATCGGTACTAATACTTTGAGAGGACTCCATGGTTCCACCATCTCTTCTAGAACTAAGTATATTGGATACTGAAGTTGCTAACGAGCTATCGCTTGTTAGTTTTTCACTAGAGATGAAAGAATTTTCTGCAGAAAATTCTTTATATGTAGAGGCAGAGCTTGACCCATTTTCTGTTTCTGATTCATCCATCAAAGAAACAGATACACTCTTTTTTTGTTTTAGGGCACTTCTTGGTGCTGGCTTTGGGGGCTCAGAGAGAGAACTGCTACCCGACACAGTCCTCGGCATGTTCGGCAAAGGCACGAGAATTCTCGGAGTTGGAACCGGTGGCTCTACTTTAACTGAGAAGCCGGCTTCAGCCTGTCTTTCCAAAGGACCCTCACTGTTATGAAGAGATTGTACGTTTCCATTATGGGGCTCAGGTGCAGCACAATGTTCTACATATAGTTCAGGGCTTCGCCCCTCATTCCTTTCAGTGGGATTTATTGAAATCTTGTTTTCATCATGCCAGCTCTCAACTGAATCTTCACCATCTGAAGCATCGTCGCCACTACTCCCCACATTTTCATCCTCAAGGGCAAAGGTTACCGACTTCTTTATGCTCCCTCGGTTTTCCTTAAATGGTGGCACTATGTGCACTTTGTCATCGCCCTGAGACTTCAGGATGAGTCCAACCCTATCATAAAACCGTGAAGGGTGACTGCCAGCTAGAGATCCAGGAAAACTGGATACAGGATCTATCTGGTTAGTTAAACCTTCCTTTTGGGGCTTGTCTGAAGGAACAACATGAGCGTGCTTGGAATCATCAAGGTTTCCTGCTAAGGAGGAAGTAGAGAAAGATGCTGGAGGACTGTTAAAACTTTCAGAGTCCTCTCCCACTTTAGACACGGGAGAATTATCAATATCAGAAAGCTGAAAAGCAGAAGGATCCAACTCAAGAACAGAAGTTGCAGGCAGGGGAGACTTAGCAGAGTTTGAAGAATCCTCTATCTGGGATTCTTGTTCCCTTTTAGGAGCAAATGGTTTATTTTCATTTCCAGAAGCAGAAGAAGTAGCTATAAAGCATTCAGTATCTTGCTTGGATTTCTGTCCCCATTTAATAGTGAAAGGATTGTTGTCACTAGCAAACCTATCAGTGTCCCGAGGTTGCTCTTCTGGATCAAATTTAGAGATAAAAGGGTTGTTTTTATTAGAGTGATAGGAAGGAGAGAAAAGAGAAGCAGAAGGAGGTGCAGAAATAGCAGAAGTGGCTTTGGTTTCATCCTCTGAAGACACGCCCAGTCTGTAAAAAGGGACAAAATAAAACCTGCATGTCAGTTGCAGATGCAACGTAAGACAGGCAGAAACATTTTGAAGACAAGTTCAACAAGGCTGCTGCATGTTAAGTGAATAGGAAAGGTGTAGGGTTTTAGCAAACCACCCCCTTCATATTATAATTTACCTTTTAACAGCAGCAAATGCTTATAAAAGAAAACAACACGTTGCCTGAATGAAAGTATTTTGTACATTTAAAAAAGTCTATCAGTAACATCTCTTTTCAATGGAACACCTTTTTAATCCCAATTACATTATAGTATTATCAAAGTATTAGTAGTACAGTGAAATATACAAAGCACCAAGCAAATGGGAGTTAGGCAGGAAAAAGAGTGGTGCCTCTGTGACACACAGCTTCCATGCAAAAGCAACGTTTTATCCAAAGGTTGCAGCATTCCACCAAGCCATAAATATTGCATTTTAGATTGCTGAAAGGTGCAAAATTTAATCATTTTGCAGGAGCTGAACAGAAACAAGGTCACCCAACAATGTTAAAAGAATGTTGTTTCACTAGTCAAAACTGTAAAGAAAGAGATGCAAGTTTAAAGTTAGAGCAATAGGGAGCAATTCTCCCACATGCACCAGTGTCAGTAACATAAAAACAAAGCCAAGTCACTAATGGTGTTCACAGCACTTATATACATGTCTGAATATTTAAATATCAACTTATGAACAAATACACCACAAGATCACGTAATCAGCTAATATGTGGCAGCCTTAAATATTCAGGGGCTTAGGAGGTAACCCATTTTGATTCACTTTTCTGAGTCTTTCCTGCTCCATCTCAGTATTCCTCCCACCTCTACTTTCAGACGACACCCCTCCCCAACTCAAGCAAGAAGGAACCACGAAGGACAACTGCCAGTAGCACTGGCTGTTTCTTCACGAAAGACAGCTGTTCTCTTTTTCCTTCCTGATTTAGAACTAATGCTTTAAGTCTGGGAGGGCTAAAGAACTTCAGGCCTTGGCCCACCTACATGACACTGACACAAAGACTTTAACCCATAATTGTGTTTTAAAATTCCTCCTTGCCACAAAGAGCAGCAGCTAGCTAGTTACACCAGTTTTCTGGGTCAGACAAGCCCAATACGTTGGCTGGACTAACCACCGTCTTTTCCTCTCCTCAGCAAAAAAAGATAAGACATAAAAAGATGAGTGAAAACTAGCTCAGCTGCATTTGACCAGCTGGGCAAACACAACAAAGCTAGTGCCTGCCTTTGTTTCGATTCCTCTCCCTGTAAGATAGACAGTGGGGAGAAGAGATAGAAAGGATCAAGTTCAGCCAGCTTGGATACATTCTCTGCTAGACAGCATTCCACCCTGGAGGCAGAAGAGGGACTGACTCGCTCTCTTTGCCCTCCCCTTGCAAGAAAGTGGATCATCTTTGTTCTGAAGGCAGCATGCACTGTCATTTCCCTCCTTTCAAGAAGGCTAGAGACAGAAACCCTACAAATTACCTGCAGAGTTACTAATCAACTGAAACCTGCACAGGGCATGCCTGCCCTATCAGGAGGATAGATACTTTCTATGACATACAATGAAAACCACTGGGTAGCAATAGCCTTAAAGCATCTCAAGATCTCAAAATTAAATTGAAAAGATCATTTCTCAAGACTAACCTGGGCTTGACGGGTTTGGTCTGAGATGGTTTCACAGAAGCTGAGTTTTTTTCTGGCTTCTCTTCTGCTGAGATGTTTTCATCAAAAGGGTTCAAGGATGTCTTTGTGATTCGGAGATCCGCAGTGCTGCTCTTATCTGAGCTATGACCTCTTCTGTTATCCACAGGGACTTCAAAAGGATTTGCTTCTTTCTTGGCCAACTCTTTTTCATTACGTTTTACTTCCTTCACCTTCGGAGTGGTGTCTGTGTTGCTCTCTACTTCCTCACTAACTTTAGCTTCTTTTTTCCCTGTCATAAGAGACAGCAAGCCAGACTTCTTGTTCTCCTGCTTTTTGTTCTCTTTGGTTTCTTTTGGAGTGTCTGAAATAACTGGAGTGTTGCTTTCTGGCATATCCCCAGCACTCAGCAACTTGTATGATGGTAGAGTCATGGCTTTAAAGGACTCCAGTGAAGAAGACCCTGGGGGTCCTTTGTCAGAAGGTAGTCTTCCTGTCATTTCAGTTTCCTTACTGGGTTCAGAAGATAAGTTCTCCTGGGACAAAAAGAGCCGTTTTCGCTGGGATATCTGAGGGGAAGATAGAGTGCCGTCTTTTGGAAGAGTATCACTTTTGGGGTCACGCTCCTCCATGTAAACATGACTGCCATTGATACACACATTGGACCGGGAAGTGGGGTCACTTTTGGACTTCAGTCCACCAAATAAAGAATGTACATCCTTCTTGGTGTTACTGGAGGAGATTTGGCTTAGTTGCTTGTTATCTGCACTACCTGTTCTCTTATGAGACTTGGTGGAAGGTGGATAAAGCAGGTTATCTTCATTTGTGGAGGGTTCTGAAAAGAAAGAAATCAGCATCAGAATAGTGAAAGCACAAGTCCCAATACTACTGAAAATACTAATACCTAATCCAGCCCTAGATCAACTGATGGCTCTTAACAACAGCAGTACACTGAGGTTGGGGACCACTGAGACCCACCTGTATCCCACTCATTTACAACTATTAGGCACAATCATGAAGACACTTCTGTTTCTTCACAGCTTCCAAGCACTGCCTTTAAATAATACAAGAAGTCCAGCTTTAACTATTATGAAGAAATGGCACATTTTACTACTTAGCACACTTTGTAAATTACACAACTGTTAAAACATATGAGAAATATATTCTCTTTTCAATAGACAATACTTACTCTCTGAAACAGGAGTTAAAGTGTCATCATCACTATCACTCCATCGCGATGAAAAGTCACTGGGATTAAGTCGAACTCTCTCTGTAACCGGTTGGAGAGAAGGTAACACAGACATGGACTGAGAGAGGTTGCTTTTCTGTAAACCAGGTTTGGAGAATAAGGTCTTGAACTTTGATTTTTTCTTTTCTTTCTCATTTGACTCTTCCTCACTGTCAGCCGGAGAGTGACTAATGCTAGGAACAATAGCTGAAGCTGTGTCTGGCAATCCATTGCCTCGTTTCCCCTTTAGCTTGTCTTTCAGCTTGCCAAATGGTGTCCGTGACTTATCTTTCATGGACAGATCAAACATGCTGGCTGTCATGTTGCTCCTCATGAATTGGATATCCACCTCAATCTCACCTCTCTCTTTTTCCTTCTTTCCTGGTTTGGAGTGAAGCTTGTACCATCTGTACAAATAAAGAACAGCAAAAGTTCAGCATCAGGGACTTAAATATTTCCTACCCACTCTTTTCCCACAAGGTCTCAGGGTGTGTTACATATAAAATAGTTAATTTTCAGTTCAAGCTAAACAGAGTCAGATTCTCCATGTAAGCAAAATGCCAGGTAGGTCTGTAGACTGATATTAGTGGCATTTAGCCAGCAAAGTCCATTTTCGAAAAAGAAAAGAAAAGAAAAAGTAAAGGGGAAGAGGAAGAGAAGAGAACAAATAGCCTATTTTAAAAGGAGAACATGCTGTTATGAAATAATTTATCCATATTACCACATGAGTCTCAGAAATAGTTACTTTGGAAGCATCATGCAAAGATTTCTAAAATGCTAAGGACGTCACTCCTGGAACAGAGGGTCTTTACAGATCTGTGATAAGAAACTGGTAGCCGGCATGCTTCCAGTATGTTGGGCATGTTCCCAAGATGTCTAGAAAAAGTTTGTTTTCTCATCCAAGTGAATATTCGCAGACATACTAACACAGGCATAGGCAAACTCAGCCCTCCAGATGTTTTGGGACTACAACTCCCATCATCCCTCACCAGTGGTCCTGTTAGCTAGGAATGATGGGAGCTGTCATCCCAAAACATCTGGAGAGCCGTTTGCCTATGCCTGTACTAACAGAAAATATAATTACAGCTACCTCGCATCTTATGCAGTGGTTACATTCCTGGCCATTGCACATAAAAGCAAAATCGCGTAGAGCCAGGAACCCTCAGAACCAGGTGTCTCGCTTACCTGGTTCTCAGCAGGCAGCACGAGGGCTCTAGGATGCTGCTCTGTAATGTTTCCTCCACTCTCCATTTGTTTGTTTGTTCTGCTCCACCCCACCCCACCCCGGCCCAAATCAGCAATCACGTAGGTAAAATAAGCATTGCAAGTTACCTATATTTCTATTTCACCTTTTCTGTCACAAGACTTCAAAGCCAGATAAAATGTGTCATGTGTCACATATTTACAGACTTTGTCTATAGCTTCATGGTTCTCAGTTAAATCCTTGGAAGTGTGGTTCAATAAAGGGGATTACAATAATGTAATAATTATAAGCACCCTCACAAAACAAGTGTTTCTCCAGAATTGCTTTCTGGGGCCTCCCCCCAGAGGATCAATGAGAACAATGCCAGGAAAGGGTTAATTTTGTACTGTAAATTTATCCATTGTTCAGGGCAATGGGTTCCCCCAAATATTCATATAATTTTGCAGGAAGACATAGGAAAGGCTCTTCTACTAAGCCGAGTCCCATGATCGCTTAACAGCTCCACCTGACCTGTGCTGTTATGCTCTGGTATCATGCAATATCAGCAGTTCATGAGTTATGGTAGAATACTAGTTCATGAGTTATGGTAGAACAGCTCCACAGCATGACCTTGTCCATTGCCAAACAGCTACCTCTCCATTTAAGGTTATGCCATGAAGACATCTGCATAAAAGGTATCAACAGTCAGAGGAACTCTGCAGAATAGACTGTTTCTGCGCTAAAACCCAAGATGCATGCCATCTTAGTGCGTCTAACCTTCTTACTCCCTGAAAGGCACAACATGAACCAAGACAAATTCTGCAGAACAGTCTTGAACGGAGCGGGATACAGCAGAGGATACAGAGCTAGAAAGAGAGAAAATGAGAAAGTCATTACCAGGAAAGTTTTAGAACAGAAATAGCAGCTTATGTACAAAAGCATGCAATTTCTCCCCAAATATGGAATTTTCCGACAATATTTTCAGAAAATTGCATGCCTTAAAAGCATACATATCAAAACAGGAAAGGAAACAAAAGAGAAGAACTAGGGGAGGGAAAAGCACTAGAACAAAAGTGAGCGATTTTCTATATTCACATTTTAAAAGCTCATCATGTGGCCCAATTTCCTAAAACAACGGATAGCATGGTGAAACTATTTCTAGACAAACTACAGGAAGTTATTGCATGGCTAAAAGATTACCCTTAAAAAACAAAAACAAAAAAGCACACACAGTACTACCACATCAGGGAAAAGGCCTGTCAGAAATAATCTCATTGACATCTAATTCTTTCAATACAGAGAAGTGTTTCTGTTTTACAAATAAGCATCCAGTCTTGAGATCTGGCAACAGTTTCATCCAAATTTCAGATCTCCCTGCCTTCAGATAAAAAAATATTAACTGGTCTGAATTGCATCTTTGCATTGTCTGTCCACATGTTAAGGGTGTGGTGTTGATTAGTGAGCTACCTCTTAATTGATAGATCCCGACATAAACTTTGAAGCCCCAATTTTCATCTGTAAAACTAATAAAGTGCTTCAACTCTGACTTGTGCTGTTTATTCTAACAATAAAGTGTTATGAACAAGACATTTGTTTCTAACATACTTTGAATACTTATCATGGCTGTATAAAGCAGTCAAGACTGCCAAAGTAAACTTGGTAAGCCTGCTGGACTTGTTACGTTAAATATTTGAGTATGAGAGCTGCCATTATTCACAGTAAGACACTTTTAAAAGAGTTCTTTACAAACACTGTTTTTGGAATACACTGTGACTTAGTTTTAAAAACTAGGATGTTTAGCTCAGTCTAAAAATATGTTTGCCAAACAGAAGGGTATTATGCATTCTTACAAAATGTTGCTTTTTGTACTCTTAACACAGATAGCCAAGAATCAAGGTGCACATACACATTTTAATGGCAGGGTTTGTTCTACAATAGCTATGGAAGCAGGCATCAGTGGAAAATTACTATAGCACATTACTTATTTTATCAGTATTTATATTTGAATCTATTGCTCTTCAGATGTGGAACTCAAATATCATTGCTGGCCAACAGCTCACCTGACAATACTAGATAAATTGCTTGAATAGCACAATGCAGCTAAAAAGCTACCTAGGAACCTGGATTGAATATTGCTTTTGTAATGAACTTACAAAGTGGTTATATTACACAAGTCAGGATGGGAATAATACTAATCTGCATTACAGGCTTGTTTGTAAAGAACAACAAGAAAATGTACATTAGGCTATTTAAACTATATAAATGCTAAGCAGATTTTTTAAAAATTCTTACTCACTGGTTTAAACCTTATACATAAAATGGCACAATGTGAAGCATAACTGGGTAGGTGTGAAATCCCAAGAGCTATCAACCTATTGAAGAAAACTTAACTGATCATGAGTTTTAGTCAATCAACCTACTGAATAATATGTACAAATATAAAACAAACTGTTCTGATGCAAGCATATTTTGTTTTAAAATAATGCATGTGTTGCAGCACACATCTTAGAAAAAGCAATTCTGTAATTTAAAAAGGTATTCAATTTCTGAAAACATTATTGCACTTTTTAAATCTGTCATCTAATTAATGGGTCATCTTTGTGGTCTAAACCACTGAGTCTCTTGGGCTTGCTAATCAGATGGTCAGCGGTTTGAAGCCCCACGACGGGGTGAGCTCCCATTGTTTGGTCCCAGCTCCTGCCAACCTAGCAGTTCAAAAGCACGCCAAAAAGTGCAAGTAGATAAATAGGTACCACTCAAGTGGGGAGATAAACGGTGTTTCCATGCACTGCTACGGTTTCACCAGAAGCGGCTTAGTCATGCTGGCCACATGACCCGGAAAAACTGTCAGCGGACAAACGCCGCTTTCCTGGGCCTGTAAAGCGAGATGAACGGCGCAACCCCAGAGTCATCCGTGACTGGACTTAACTGTCAGGGTTCCTTTACCTTTTTTATTTTTTAAACTAGTGTTAGAAACTCAGATATATAAGCTAGTCACCAAATGGCACCATAAACCTCGGTTACAGTTGCCACAAAGGAATGTCTAGGCACCTTTTTGTAGTGGGATTATTGATTAATATTTTAAAGGGGGGAGACTTATAGTAACAACAACTTATTAGTTATATGCCACCCATCTGACTGGGTTGCTCCAGCCATTTGGAGCAGCTCCTAACAAAAAATAGTAAAAGTACAATACAACATCTCAATACAAAAGTATGGGGAGGGGATGTTTTCTACAAACAATGGCCAGCTATATATGGGAAAATATGTTATAAAGGTTGTATAGGAATGCTAGGGAATTGCCCTGAATATCCTGGCCAATACTCCCTTAGGTGGGTGGTGTGGGTTTCATTCCTCTTGGATCTAACCTCGGTTCTTTAGAGTATTTCTTTGCAATAGGGAAGTGTCAAGTCCTAGTGACCTCACCACTCCTACCTTGTCCCATGATGTTTGTTTAGTGTTTCCCTTTTCTCTCACTTCCTCCTATTAATTGTCATCCAGTTAGTATCATGACTGGAGGAGTAATCAGAAAGAGTCCAATTTATCAAATAACTTATCAAATTCTGCTGTGGTGCTAACAGTTAATTTCTAGCCTTGATTCAGCCAATCCCTTTGTCCACATCAAACTGAGTCAATATTTTATAGAAGAAGACCCAATAACCTCCAAAATATAAAAGTGTTAAATTCTAACTAGCTTAATATTATTTTCTTTCACTGTATCCTGGTAACCAACATCTCTAAAGAGCACACGCTGCTCAGTCCGCTGCAAACCAAGATTTAAGGAGAAGACAAAGATGCCAACGTTTAGGGGATTCACAATTGGGACCCTAGTTTAGGAGGCTCTTTTAAGGAATTAACTAAATTTGTATCAGCTACTCGCCTTGACAACTTAATGGAACTTCCATGTTCACAAGCATTAATACCACTGAATATCAGTTGCCAAGGCAGCAAACTGAGGAAGAACTGTCAGTTCCACACCCTGCTTGCATGTTTCCTGGATGCATTGAGATAACCGCTATCCAAAGCTGGATACAAATTATTTTATTTAATAGATGTTTATTCTTCCCTTTAGCTAAAAGTAGGTTGTTAGGGAAGTTTACAACAATGGAATAAAATTAAGTATGCCAACTACTGTGATCCAGCAGGACTCTGCTCAGGAAAGGCATCAACAGGATACTTTACAAGTTCTTCAAAGCTTGCTTGATTGTTTAATAGCCCACCTTCTTCTCCAAGGAGCTCAAGATGGCATACGTGATTCTACCCCTCCTCATTTAATCCCCATAACAACCCTATGTTAGACTGAGAGCCAAGGTCAGTCAGTGAGCTTCATGGCTGAGCGGTCACTTGAACCCTGGTCTCCTAGGTCCTAGTCTGGCACTAACCTTTTCACCACACCAACTCTTTATATTATGGTGTAGCACATTATACTGCTGTTTATTTCAAGTTTTAATAAAGTGTTTTTAAAAGTTTGATCCCGCCTCTGCTTGCAATGTTTGCTTATTGCATTTTTGCCCCACCCTTACTTCAAATAACTATGTATGAGTGACATACATAGTTCTCATTTCCCCATCCCATTTCATTCTCACAACAACCCTTGAGATTGATTAGACTGAGTGTGACTCGCCCGTGGTCTCCCAGTAAACTCTATGGACAACGGTGGAATCTTTACTAAAAGTGGCATTTTTAATCCATGATCCATCGTGTTAAGAGCTTAGCTTTTGCTGCTGTCGGATAAACAGCTGAGATGAATAATTCTCATGCAGCATGCTGTTTGACACCTGTTTGGACATGTGGACCTTGAGCCTCTGACATACATAGGTAAATTGCCTCTGAACCTGGAAATGCCATTTAGTCAGCAGGAAGTCAACATCATCAAACAGAACTATGGAGTAGTAAGGGACCTTGGATGTCATCTAGTCCAATGCCCAACGGATTCAGTGCAGGAATCTTGCAAATACACAGCTTCCTAAGCAAATGGGCATCTAGCCATAGCTTACAAACCTTCATAGGAGGAGATCCCACCACTTCCCAAGGCAGTCTGATCCGCCTTTGAACTACTCATACACTTAAGAAGTTTCTCCTAACTTAAAGTCAAAACCATCTTATTTAAAAGTTTTCAGTCATTGCATTTACATCTGTCACCTGGAGTAACATAGAACAAATCTGCTCCACCTTCTGCATCACAGTCTTTCAGTTCTTTGAGAACTATTCTCCTGCCTCCTCTTAACCTTTATTCTCCAAGATAACCATGCCCAGCTTTTTCAACTGTTCCTCATAGGACTTGGTTTCCAGACTCCTCACCATCTTTGGAATATGCTATAGTTCAGGGGTGCACAACCTCCGGCTCACAGACCAAACGTGACCCACCAGTCCCATTTGCCCATGAGGCCAATCTGGAGAAGCCACACTCACCTGCCCAATAAGGGATGCCATTAAAGTAGGCTCCCATTCAACCATAGCTCCTACTGTCCAAGCTGCAGCTCATTGAAGGCTTGCAAAGGGCTTCACGTCAAAGTTTTTGGCCCCCACCCCCACCAGGATGGTTCCTGCTCTAGTTTGTCTATCTCCTCCTTAAAATGCAGCAACTGGAACTGGACAAAGTACTACAGATATGATCATACTATTTGATGTTATTCTTTAGTCACATATCTGGCACACACAACAAGTGCACCAGAAAAGGAAGCCACCAGATGCACAAGTAAAAAAAAATATATCACTGCGCCCAACAAGTTTCAAACCAGAGCTGAAGCATAGAACTGAAATTAATTTTTTCAAGAGTGCCACTGAGGAGTGAATATAGTGATACTACTTATGTTGCCAAAATTACAATCCATTAATATACAAAACAACACTGAACAACAGATGAGTAATTTGAAATCGTCATAGTTAAGTCGGATTTCACCTGTCAAACCTCCCGGTTTGTGTTCCTATTGATCACATTACCTTTTACAAAACCGATCGACAGGAGTCGAAAGGCAGCAAAGCCAGATTTTTGCCCATCTTAGCTGGGAAGGTGTGCGGCCAAGAACAGAAGCAAACTTTGGGGGGGTTGGGTGCGCGACGAGATGTGACACCTTCAGAAATACCTAATTTGGCCGCATATCAAGAGGAAGCCCAATGAACCCGACAAATCCTACACTGACCACAACACTCTGGCATATTTCCTCTCTCCCTTTGAAGTTAAAGCATACCCTTATCCGCATTCCTTCAGAAGTCCTGCTATGACTCCCTAAATGAAGAAGGAGCGAAAATCAGATGCAACGGGTCATATTTAGGAGGCCTCTCTGGGCAGCGCCTGGCACCAGCCCCCTCCCTCCCTCCCTCCCTCCCCCCGCGCATGCGCCCCGCGCCTCAGCCGGTAGACTGCCCCTGGCAGCGGGAGCTCCACGCAGGCCCCTCGCTCGCTCTCCCCTCCCCCCTCACCGTGTGCTTCGGCGGCCGCCCTCGGAGTGCAGCTCGGCCAGGCTGATTTCGGCGCGGCCCAGGAACTTGTCGAGGCCGAGCAGGGCGCGGTGGAGGACGGTGAGCTGCAGCACGGCCGTGGGCCCGGCCGAGAGCGGAGGCCCCCCCGCCGACAGGCTCCTCCGGGGCGGCGGCGGCAGCTCGAAGGTGGCCTCCTCCCGCCACACGGGAGAGCCCAGGCAGCGCTCGGCCACCGACGTGGCGAACTTCTCCTTGCCCAGCGCCATCACCGCGTACGCGTCGCTCCCGCCGCCGCCGCCGCCGCCGCCCTTGGCCTTGGCCTTGGCGCGAAGCCCCCGCGCCTGGAGCACCGTCACCTGGACGTGGGTCGGGGCCCAGCGGGGCCCCAGAGACGACGGAGAGCCTGGGGCCGACATTTCTTCGCCGTCCGCCTGACACCCGCTCTCTGCCGCTGCCCGGGAAGGACTGAGCGGCTTCCCTCAGGTGAGGCGGTGAGGAACCCCACCCCAAGTCTCGCGAGAGCTTCGGCGCCCCGCCCCGCCTCTTTCCCCCCCGTTCGCGGCGCTTTGGACTACAGCTCCCATAATCCTTTGGGTCCGGGCGCACCGGGGGCTGGAATCTTGCAGGTAAATTGCAGGTCCAGTTTTCCCTTGTATGAAATCAAACCTTTATTAGGCATTATGCAAATAAAACCATAAAAGAGAAAATAACATGTAAAAGCCTTGAGATATATATGAAAAGGCAGCAGTTAGGTTAACAAGGAAAACCACTGATTCTATATGTATATATATATATATGTATAGCTAACTGCTGCCAGTTTTCCCTTAAACTCAGTGATCTCTATATTTTCATGCTAAGGTGACTCGTGAGTCTTCCTTCCCATTTCAGGGTTGTTTTCCCCCCAATAAAAATATATATATTTTCCGAAACAATTATAAACTGTGGGCAATAATACTTGGGCGCGAGTCTAGTTATGTGCTGTGTCTGCAGGCAATGTCTTTGCGAGCATATTCCTAAAAAGGCATGAATGGTGAATGTAGCCTCTCCACAGACAAACGGAAGCAGCTGATGGGAGATCATTGTTATATTCCTCCTTTGCATATGAAAAGAAAGGAGGCTAGTTTTCAACAAAGGCATCTTTTTAAAAAGCAACAGGTTCAAAGGGGATAAGAACCCTCTTCTAAACCGATACACTTCAGACGTTGGATCCGAGATATCGAATGCCTAACCTCTTCTCGTATAAAAGAGGTAGTTCCTACCAGTGCTTTCCAGGGGGCACTTCAAGTGTACGCAGTACCGGCACGTCTTTTCGTTGTTGCTAAAAGGTGTCTCACTTACTGAAACAACTTCATGGTGAGTACTGGGCACCTATTTTTCAAGAAAAAAACAACCAATGGTTCTTACTATTAAATCTGCAAAAGCCCTAACCTCTTTATCTGCTTTTTAAACTTCACTGCCCCAGCAACTTGGAAAAAAAAAAAAGACTGTTAGGGAATTTAGTTATTTATTTTATTTCCCAGCATTTATATCTTACTTGATAGTAATAAAACCTCAGAGCTGTTTATAAAAAGAATAATGATCCTTCTTAGGACTTGAGTTCTAAATACATCTCAAATTCAAAGCTGGGGAACAACTGCTACAACAAAACTCATGCCCCCAAGATACAGAACCACTAAAGCAGGAGTCGGGCACCTCAGGGCAAGGGGGGTGGAGGAGAATGTGGCCCTCAAAGCCTTTCTGTCTGGCCCTAAGGAATCTCTGCAGGCCACACTCCTCACTTGGACCTGCCTTGAACTTGACTTGAGTGCTTTTGCCTGGCTGGAATATGTCCTTGAACATTGATAAATCCTTGGTTGCCTGACTGGAAGATGGAGAGGTGTGTGTAGAAATTAGCCTACAGGACTAAGGCAAATTTTACATTTGCTGCTCCTCCCATAGGACCCTTGGAAGGTTGCCAGAAAGGACAGAATGAGGCCCTCAGGCTAGAAAAGCTCCCCACCCCTGCCCTAAGGACTGGGATAACCCCACTGCAAGGAATCCCTGCTGAACACCCTTGTATTATTAACACACAGACAAACTTGAGAGAAAGAGAGAATTACTGTTGTCAGTTAACCCTTGAAGAATTATGATATCATCCAAGCCTGAAAATCCATACTGCTTCATTTTAAAAAGTACCTTATAACAGCAGCCCACAGAAATCAAGCATGAAGCTTTTCCCTGGAGATGTCATAAAGTAATGGGGAACAATTTGCCTGCTTAACTGTGGTGTGTCAGGCTGCTATCGATAGGCGCAGGAGCAGGGCTACATATTTATTTTAACTAGCCTAAGTGTCAAGCTGAAATACAGATGGTGAAGCTGTTCTGATTGCTCCTTGATGCTGGGAAATGGTGTCTGCTGAATTTCTGCCCGTGCTTTTCCAGGTAAATCAGAGGGGAAAGGGTGACATCATTTCCTAGATTAGAACATTCAGACTAAGATTAAGAGCTAGTTCTGAGTTCATTCTATACATACCAGTGAATTAACTTGCCCAGACCCACATTGGGATTAGATAATAGTTGTTCCACCTCAAAGGGAGTAGCTTCCAGTTGTAGACAATTCTGAATGTATTGAACTTCTGTTCCCCCCCCCCCCGAAAAACAAAGTAGACTCTATTTTGCATCACAACAATCTTTTAAAATAAATAAACAGGTCCTGCTGGCATATTGTTTGGCTGCTCCACAACTGAGCAGGTGACAAGGCTTTTATTCTTTGTTTGTGTACTAAATTTAAACCTTAGACTAAAGCTTACCTGGCAGCTATGATTATTTGGCTGACATGATGGAATCCAGTTTGGGAACCAGAAGTTCTCACCTTTTTTATGTAGTAGAAATGCAGGCATTTTTGCCATCCAAGGGATTTAGTAGGATTTCCGGGGGGGGGGGGCTATGTGTGCAGAATCACACTCTATATTGATTAATTAAACCATACTTGTTGAAACTAACATTAGACCTGTTATAATATCACTCTGCCCAACTTCTATATAAAAATGTATTACATGTGAAAATCTTATCTCAATATTTCATGCCTGAGAAGCTTTTTCAGTTGAATACTTAGTTATTTATAGATGGGACTGTTCTGTTGCTTGCTTATGTTGCAAGACAGATACAGCATAGCACAAAGCTGAACGCAGCACATTCTTCAGCTGAGTGGAATTTCCTTCTCTGGATTGCTAGGATGGAGATGTAGGGTTTTGGAAGAAGGTGCTCCCTGGATGTGATTTATTCACAAAGTAACATTAAAGCAGGGACGCAGGTGGCGCTGTGGGTTAAACCACAGAGCCTAGGACTTGCTGATCAGAAGGTCGGCGGTTCGAATCCCCGCAACGGGGTGAGCTCCTGTTGCTCAGTCCCTGCTCCTGCCAACCTAGCAGTTCGAAAGCACGCCAAAGTGCAAGTAGATAAATAGGTACCGCTCCGGCGGGAAGGTAAACGGCGTTTCCGTGTGCTGCTCTGGTTCGCCAGAAGCGGCTTAGTCATGCTGGCCACATGACCCAGAAGCTGTACGCCGGCTCCCTCAGCCAATAAAGCGAGATGAGCGCCGCAACCCCAAAGTCGGCCACGACTGGACCTAATGGTCAGGGGTCCCTTTACCTTTACCTTAACATTAAAGCAAGGCATCTGTGAACTGCATGCAATCCTGAGTCTATCAATCCTGATTTCATGTGGCTTTAATGTCATGCAGCCTCCAGAAAGAATTTTAGAAGGGGCCTACTCGATCAGGCAAAAGGTCTATCTGTTCCATCATCTTGTTCTCGCAGTGGCCAGCCAGGTACCTATGAGAAGCCCACAAGCGCAACAGTGCTCTCCCTTTCTGTGATTCCCAACAACTGCTATTCAAAGGCATACTGCCTCCCAACAGTGTAGGCAAAGCATAGCCCATTGTGGCTGATAGACAGTGAAAGCCTTATCCTGTATGCTTTTATCAAGAGGATGCAGGAGTTCGCTTATGAGGAAAAGGCTGCAACCTTTGGAGCTTTTTCAGTTTAGAGAAAAAAGCATGTTAAGAGAAGATACTGTATAACAGACGCATGTTATGGAGAAAGTGGATAGAGAAAGTTTATTTCTCCCTCTCCCATAGCACTTGTTGACATCCAAAGAAGCTGAATGCTGGGAGTTTCAGGACAGACCAAAGAAAGTACTGTGCATAGTTAAACTATGGAATGCATTTCCACGGGAAGTAATGATGGCCTTAGAAGAGCACTTTACATTTTATTGTCATTTTCATTAACAAATGGATTCTCATGCACACTTCCCCCTAATATACATTACATATTTTTGGTTGAAGGACTGCATCTTTAAGAGCTTGAGCTTGCTTTCCTCTCCTTCCTCTCATTTCATTTTCCTTGTGTGTCATGTCTTATCAGCCCGAGGGTAGGGTCCGTCTTAGAATCATAGAATCATAGAGTTGGAATAGACCACAAGGGCCATCGAGTCCAACCCCCTGCCAAGCAGGAAACACCATCAGAGCACTCCTGACATATGGTTGTCAAGCCTCTGCTTAAAGACCTCCAGAGAGCCTTTTTTTTCCTTTCTAAAGGGTGGGGCAGAAATTCTGTAAACAAAGAAGTGTGTGACAAAATTCAGTAAAGAGCAACTTTCTAAGGACACCTGTGTGCTAGTTTACATCCTGTTTCAGGAAGTGTGAATTAGGTCGGTTCACATCAAAATGCAAACTGCTCCAAATCACTCATCCACCAAATCACTGACCCACTCATCCCAACCATAGGTGTCACAAGTATTTTGGGGGGTTGGTTTGCTTAAAATAACAATTGAACTAAAAGACTTTTTCTTTGATCAGTGTTGGGAAGGATGTAGAGGAGCACTTGTTTATTGGAGCACGTGCTGCTTAACTTCCAGCCTTGTCCCAAGATCAGTTGCCAACAACAATCTCTACTCTCCCGTGGGCGGTGTATGTGTTGTCAAATTTCCAAGTTTTGTCCAAAGGAAAACAGTGAACATGGGCGGGATATGTTGTAAAGGACAATGAGCATCAATAGCTTCTCTTCCCCCCCCCACCCCCATTGTGTTGCTGATAATTTAGCACCAGGCGGTCCTGTTCTTTCTAGAGAAACCAGGGAAAGAGCAGGCAGGTGGAAAGTGTGCCGCAGAGTTTCGGTGTTTGTTGGCTCATGGCTCTGATACGCTTCTGAAGGGTGTGGTGCTCCTTGACTCAAGAATGAGGATAGTTACTCATTTGCACATGGGTTAGTGAACAGTGATCTCACCTGTTTCACATCCCTCCTGGCAGGTGCCCAGTGAAAGCCTTCTGTGCCCTGTGCTCCTTGCATACAAATTATTAGACTTGAGCTGAACAGGGAGAGCCTGGAGCCAATGAGGTACACTGTATTACGGACAGGTCACTGGACTTAAGCTGGTGTATTCACTTCCTGGACAATGACTCTCAGGATGCAACTGCATGTCATCTTAGGAAGCCCATATACTGTGCTACAAACCTGTGTTCCCACACGTGGCACCTGTAAGGGAGAATCAGCAGGAGGGAGGAGCGCTTTAGCCCTCCCATGCCTGCCACTTTTCCTCTGAAAAATGCCTCTCTGCTGTAATTTGTATTTGAAGGCAAGGATCAACCAGAGTACTGGAACCACTCCTCTACCTGCCCAGGCTCATTTGAAATACACCTTAGATGTAATTTGTACTTGCTTAATTGCATGTGCTTAACCCCTACCGCACCTGCCAACTCTCATTGTATTTGAACTTGAAGGGAAGAATTGCCAGAGGGAGCGCTTAACTCTTCTTGCTCCCGCCAACTCTCCCCCGCTTCGAGGAAATGTCGGTTTCATAGCTCAGCCTGAGAGAAAACATTTTTAAGTGACATAGGGCAGGGTTGCGGAACCCATGCCTCCGCAGGACACTGTGGCAGGTGTAATGGGAGTTTATACCCAACAAAATATGGAGGCCCACAGATTCCATGCCCCCGACAAGGAACTACTCTATGAGAGAACCAAGAGGTGGGGGAAAGGAACAGGTTATTCTTCAACCTGCTAATAGTCACCTGCAGTGCCTCCACCCCCACCTCCAAATGGGTTTGCCTTATGAGAAAACCCAGAGGGCAAACTGGATTACGAGGGGGCAACCATACCTTTTTATTCACCTGCCTGTCCCAATCATATATAAAACAAGCTAAATGGTGTTGCCTGTGGTTGGCATAAAAAAAGAGTACATGACAAGGTGTCTGTCCTCTCTCAAGCATAGTCTGTTAACCTATCATTCTGCTGTATTCCAAAATCTTCTTAATCATTATTTTAAAACTGGAAAATCTGGAAATGCCTTTTTAATCATCACCATCATCACATCACCATCATCATAATGCAAAGAGTCTTGTGGCACTTGAAGGACAAACAGATGCATTACTGCAAAAGCCAAGGATAACCAATGGTGTCCTCCAGATGTTGATGGATACCAACTCCCGTCAGCCCCTGCCAGGATGGCTAGTGGTCAAGGATGGTGGAAGTTGGGAGTTCAACAACATCTGAAGGGCACCATATTGGCTTAACCTGGCACAAACTTTCTAGTCCACGAAAACCCATACCATAATAAACTCGCTAGTTTTCAGAGTGGTGACTCCATTATGCTTACTGCAAAAGATTAGCATGACGGATTGATATACTGTGTGTGTGTGTACTTGCACAAGCTTTCCTTCTGAGAGGAAGCCAGGGAGCCAGTGTGGTGTAGTGGTTCAGAGCGGTAGTCTCGTAATCTGGTGAACCGGGTTCGCGTCTCCGCTCCTCCACATGCAGCTGCTGGGTGACCTTGGGCCAGTCATACTTCTCTGAAGTCTCTCAGCCCCACTCACCTCACAGAGGGTTTGTTGTGGGGGAGGAAGGGAAAGGAGAATGTTAGCTGCTTTGAGACTCCTTAGGATAGTGATAAAGCGGGATATCAAATCCAAATTCCTCCTCCTCCTCTTCCTTCCGTGAATACCTTCTCCTCAGTAGCTAACCCACTTGACTGGCAAGAGGTTATGGAATGCCTTTGAATTGCTTCAGCTATTGTTGAATCAGTACAGAGAAATCTACTGTGGGAGTAAACATTCTTCTGAGCATTCTTCATGCCTTAAAAAAAGAAAAGCAAACAGCTAGGGTTTATTTACTTTACTAACACTCCCAGATTCGGAAGCTGGTGCAGGCTAGGCGATAGTCAGGTAAATAAATACAGAACAGATCAGAGCCTTGAACACTGGGGAATAGTGGTGACAAACATAGGAAGCTGCTTTGTGTCGCCTAGGGAGAAACTTATTGACAGTAAGAGCAGTTTGATGATGGAACTAGAATAGCAGCCAAGGTGGTAGGACTGAGCTGAAATCTGTTGAAGGAAGTTCTGAGCTTAGCCTCTGCTCCTTCCAGTCCTCTTGCCTAAGCTGACTGCTTCCTGTTTGCTATTTCACTAGTATATGCATTTTACTATATAGGTCTACATTGCAATAGAGTTGGGCAGCAGCATTTGGAGGAGAACCGAATCACTGAAATTTGCCACCGCATAAATTCCTCACAGTCCTGTTCTGGTCTTGCAGGGGACTGGGCAGCAAAGCAGCAAGGTGAGGTATCGTCACACCATGGAGTAGCTAACTTGGCTCCAACAAAGGCAAGATGCACCAATGGTTTGAGTCAGTATTTGTCTAGTGATTAGAGTGCTGGGTCTAGGACCTGGGGTGCAAATGGTTCAAATCCCTTCTCAGCCACAATTCTCATGGGTTGAAGACCTTGGGGCCAGTCAACGTCTACCTAACCTACCTCACAGGGTTCTTCATCATCAAACCTTTTATTGGCATCACATACAAACATCCAAAACAAATCAATACAGAATTGCCACTTCCCCAGTGGCACAAAACATTTGCTAAAAGAAAGGAGGCAGAGCAGTCTGTCGTCACATCTCTTGGTCTCCAGGGAGATCAGACGTCTGCTGTGTATTTCGACGACAAAAAAAAACAAATAGAGATATTTAGCCACTAACTTGGTGAGCTCCTGATCATTCCCCAGTAATAGAAAATATATGACCTCCAACTCTGGTTTCCATTTAGGGATACAGAGTTGATCTAGAAATTGCTGACGGAGATCAGCATATAATTTACAATTGAGAACCATATGTGTCAGGGTTTCCACCAGGTGGTCTTCACATGGGCAAGTTCTTACTCCTTCCACCACACAGGGTTCTTGTGAGGATAGTATGGGGAGGGTGAGAACCATGCACCCCACTTGGGACTCCTTGCAGGAAAGGTGGCCTGTAAATATAATAAATTTATGAATAAATGCTCGCTTAATGGTGTCTACTTGGCAATTTCCATTCACCTTTCATTTATTTTATTTTATCTTGATCATCATGTTTAGCTGAACACCTGAGGCAATGCCCTCAAACATATTTTCTCTTGTGCATCACTCAGAATCCCAGCCCACATCAATAAGCGTCCCTTGTCATTTTGCCTTCCCTTGAGGGCCTGTGGCCTTTCGAGAAAGAGTCATCTGAACCACGAAGAAAGCCTGTCAGGGTGTACAAGTCAGGCGTCTGATGCTCAGCAGGTGTGGCGATGGTGCAAAGCTAATTTAAAAATATAAAGGGGAGGGAGGAAGAAGTAATCCTGTTAGCTTGCTGGTGGCTTCTGCTGTTGCACTCAGACCCTGCTTGGGAGCTCCTTATTGGCACCTAGCTGGTCATGAGGAGAACACAATGCAGGAATATATATAGGTCTTTGGTCTGATTCAACAGGGCTCTGCTAAGGTACTTATGATACCCGGGAAGTCACTGTACGTTAGCATAAGAGGAGCCCTGATGGATCAGACCAAAGGCCCATCTAGTCTAGCATCCTTTTCTCACAGAGGCCAGTCAGATGCCCAGCGCAAGCCCACTAGCAGGACCTAACGGCAACAGCATCCACCTCACTTAACAAAAGCTATTAAAGGTGTTCAGCAGGTGTAAGAAGTACAGATTAAGGACACCCCCAGCATCAGAGGCAGTATACCTCTGATAACCATTTCCCAGAAGAAGAAGAAGAAGAAGAAGAAGAAGAAGATGAAGAAAGAAGAAGAGTTTGGATTTGATATCCCGCTTTATCACTACCCTAAGGAGTCTCAAAGTGGCTAACTCCTTTCCCTTCCTCCCCCACAACAAACACTCTGTGAAGTGAGTGGGGCTGAGAGACTTCAGAGAAGTGTTGACTAGCCCAAGGTCACCTAGCAGCTGCATGTGGAGGAGCAAGGAAGTGAACCCGGTTCACCAGATTAGGAGACTACTGCTCTTAACCACTACACCACACTGGGGAAAACTATTGCCTTGATTTCCTGCTTGGCCACTGAGAGAAGCAGAATGTTGGGCGGGATGTTGGGCGGGATCCAATGCAGCAGGATTCTTAGGTTCTTGTGTTCCCCTTAGGTAGATATAGGTCATTGGAGATACGTAGTATTACCTTTGGTGTGATGTGTCCTGTTACCTAAGCATGTGCTAAATGACACGGCTGAGTGTCAACAAAGGAAATCTTTCACAGACTTGAATGGATTGCCTGATTTCTGACTGTTGACCTGTTTTGGGAACTTGTTTCAAGAATGCAAATGTCTAAAGTCCTGATGCAGAGGGTACAATGTAAAGTTGGGCAGTGGGTTGGAGATCTCCAGGTCATGGCTTCCAGTTTCCATGAATCAGAGGTCCTGCCACTATAGGAGGCAGCACATACACATGCTAATGAGTGTATGCACTGCATGTTCAATCCATACTCAAAGAAAATGGAGGGCATGGATCATGCATTTGGATGTGCCAGTATGCAGTAGAGACTTCCATATTACAATTTGTCCATATCCTTGTGCAGATTTGTTCAAGATTTGCCCAGAGCTGAATGCAGTACTCCACATGAGATCTGGCCAATTCAGGAGAAAGCAGAGCTATTGCCTGTGGTTTTGTTAATGCACCCTAAAATGCACTCATCATTTGCAGCAGCCAT
This sequence comes from Podarcis bocagei, assembly GCF_964188305.1. Lineage (NCBI taxonomy): Eukaryota > Metazoa > Chordata > Lepidosauria > Squamata > Lacertidae > Podarcis > Podarcis bocagei. Next base: position 7,722,548 of record NC_138141.1, on the reverse strand, counting down.
ATCACACGTTTTGCCCAGTATTTGTCTGAAATACTCCAGTTAAACCTAATCACAGTTCTGCACATTTCTGCTATGTCACACACATTAACAAAAAAGGGACAAAAAATTCTTCTCATCTATTTTTACAGCTTTTGGGGGCTATCGTGCTCAGAACTGACTTCTGCACTGAGAGTGGTTTGATCAATTCTTCATTTTTCTTTGTGCACCATCAAAGTTTGATTCAGCCTTCCCTTATTCAGACAATGGATTGAACAAATCTGTAATGTAAACCACTTTGAGTAAAGTGATTAATAAATATACCGTATTTTTCGCCCTATAGGACGCACTTTTTCCCCTCCAAAAATGAAGGGGAAATGTGTGTGCGTCCTATGGGGTGAATGCAGGCTTTCGCTGAAGGCTGGAGAGCGAGAGGGGTCGGTGCGCACCGACCCCTCTCGCTCTCCAGGCTTCAGGAAGCTCTGCGCAACCCTTGGGAGACCGGCTCCAAGGCTTGCGCAGAGCTGCCTGCAGTCCCAGGATCAGCGCAGCTCTGCGTGGCCACCGGGAGTGGGGCGCGAAGTCCCGCCCCGCTCTGGATGGCCGCACAGAGCTGCCTGCAGTCCCGGGCTCAGCGCAGCTCTGCGCGGCCACCGGGAGCCGGGCGCGAAGTCCCGCCCCACTCCCGATGGCCGCGCAGAGCTGCCTGCAGTCCCGGGATCAGCGCAGCTCTGCGCGGCCACCGGGAGCCGGGCGCGAAGTCCCGCCCCGTTCCCGATGGCCGCGCAGAGCTGCCTGCAGTCCCGGGATCAGCGCAGCTCTGTGCGGCCATCGGGAGCGGGGCGCGAAGTCCCGCCCCGCTCTGGATGGCCACGCAGAGCTGCCTGCAGTCCCGGGCTCAGCGCAGCTCTGTGCGGCCACCGGGAGCCGGGCGTGAAGTCCCGCCCAGCTCCGGATGGCCGTGCAGAGCTGCCTGCAGTCCCGGGATCAGCGCACTTCTCCCCATAGCCAGCCCCACAAGCTCGGGGGACAGCGGGGAGGCAGAGTGCGCCTTCCCGCTGTTCCCTGACCTGGTTCTTCCAGCCCTGCACCTGGGGGGGAAATAAATTTTTTTTCTTTATTTCCCCCCCAAAAAACTAGGTGCGTCCTATGGGCCGGAGCGTCCTATGGGGCGCAAAATACGGTAAATCATCATCATTAAAATAATGGAAAATTGTTCTCCATAGTAGGGCAGAGCAAGTCCCTAAAGCAGAGCTTTCCAAACTGTGTCGGGACACATTAGTAGTGTGTCGGCTGCAGTGTGTAGGTATGTCACGTGAACACTCCCTGCACTCCTCCCGGGGCTGGAAAGGGGTTAGTATAACCTCCGGTTTGCTAGTAAAACTGAATTACTGTGTCACTAAATGATGCATGTCTAAAAAGTGTTTCACCAACCTGAAAAGTTTGGAAAGCTCTGAACTAAGGAATAGTAATGAAGGGGATACAGGTGGTGCTGTGGTCTAAACCACTGAGCCTCTTGGCCTTGCCCATCAGGAGGTCGGCGGTTCAAATCCCCGCAGTGGGGCGAGCTTCCATTGCTCGGTCCCTGCTCCTGCCAACCTAGCAGTTTGAAAGCACCCCAAAAAGTGCAAGTAGATAAGTAGGTACTGCTTCGGTGGGAAGGTAATCAGCATTTCTGTGCGCTGCTCTGGTTTCGGTGTTTGGTTGCACCAAAAGCAGCTTAATCATGCTGGCTACATGACCTGGAAAAACTGTCTGCAGAGCAGACAAACACCATCTCTCTCGGCCTGTAAAGCAAGATGAGCACAGCAACCGAGTCGTTCATGACTGGGCTTAATTGTCAGGGGTCTCTTTACCATTACCTTTCAATGAATATAAGGGCTGCGTGGGTTAGTCTTTTGCTTGGGACCCATCAGTAACATATTGTTGTTCATGTTGCTTTTCTCCAGGTGGTGAGAACCTAAGTTTCCTTTGGAAATGAGAGCATGTGAGACGTCTTGGTATTGTATGATAATAAGGTTTATTTGCACATATATACAGGGGGAGCATAGGCGGAGCATCACAGCACTAAACATTGCAACAGATGCCTTATGAGTTCACTGTTCCCCAAGAGATTTCTAGGGAAACCACCAGACCTATCATGATTTTTTAGAGAAAGTAGATTTGCCCTTTGTGCCCCAATCTACCCCAGTTACAACCATCCCACCTGCTTTCTTTGTTCACACTTACCACATGTGCAGCTTACTGGTGATCTTCACATGGCCCTCCCTGGAGGCCTTCAGTGTGGTCCACGCAGTGCCCATGCCAGCCCTGCCACCAAATTCATTCTTGCAAAATTCCAAGGAGAGAAAAGCACTTTGCAAATGATAAGTCTTGGTTGTCTTTACCTCTGCATAATGTTGGCTTTCCTGCCTTCCACAATGGGCACCATGCACTATTAGCCAGATCCAACAGTGGAGGAAAGGATGAGGGAGATCACTGATAGATATTTATTTGCATCAGCAACAAGCCATTGCAATTTGTGTGCAAAGTACATACATATGTAAGACAATAAAGCAGATGAAATTGTCAGACTAAGTTAAAAATTATACGTTTTAAAACTAAAGGCGCATATTGTGGCATTTATTTTAACGACAGTTGCTGGAAATGCTGTGTTGTTTGCCATCACCAGCATACCTTGATCCACAAGAGAAAACAGGTGGAGTGTGTGGGTCTGAATGAGCCCAGGCCCCACCCACCACCAGCTGGAACATGGTACCTGATCACCAACCCTTGGGGCCAAATTCCTTCTTACCCCTGCCTTACACAGACCAAATTAATTAATTCCACAGTAGGAGCAGGTTGGGGAAACGTATCTGTATGATGTATCTGTATGATGTATTTGTATGCCACTGTTTTATCAACAAATGATGCGCTCAGAGCTGCTCACAATAGCATTAAAAAACAAAACACTGCAAACACTGTAATATCAAATGCAATAGCATATAAAGCAAACAACACCACCAAATTCATCAAAACAATCAATACAGTTCAACAAAGTCATAGGCTTCCTAAAATGCTGTCTTCTTCCAGAAAAGACCAGCCAGCCAGCATTCTCCATTGCAAGAAAAAAAAACTGACTACCCAACCAGAGCCACTAGGATAATTTCTGGCAGTTCTACCAGTTCATCCAGTTTGGCAGACTGTCAACAGGCATTAACAGCCAAGAATCATGGGGCTAAAAGGGGCTCTGAGTTTGAGGTCAGCCGGCTCATCAATCCCTAATCTCACTTCAATATCTGTCTGAAAATCATTGCAGGAGACCTAACCTTTGACACACCAACAACAACATATTGCACTGTTGAAAGGGAATCGTGGAAATAGCACACAAAATTCAACATCTGGAGGAGAAGACCAGAGATACTGGCCCCCAAATGAAACTATTCCCAAAGTGCCCCCACCCTGATCCTACTGTAATCCACTGAGCAATCACCTCCTTTTGCAATCAGGTTCCTTGCCTTAGGTTGCAATGTCCAGATGCACTGTTCAAAGCCACCATCCAAAATTCCTAGGCCTGGTAATAAGCTTTGAGGGACGCTAATCTTTTGTAATCAAATGCTATTGTTAAGGGAACTGGGCAAGATCATTTCATGACTCAGAGGAAATGGTGAGCTTCTTTCTCAGAACGTTCCCCCCACCATCTCATCCTTTCTGCTACGGACCATGCTTTTCTCGTAGGCCATTTAAATCCACATTATTCTCCTTGCACCCATTTCCTATCCTATGAACACAGACAAATTCCCTTAACTTGCCATAAACTTTTATAAGGCTTGGTTATATTTGCAAGGTTTTCTCCAGATTTTAAGTGCTGCAAAATGGAGTCTTTGTTTTTTCTTCAGTCGTTCTGTCCATTTCATCTCTGAAAAGCTACGTAATGATACTCCTTGATGCGTTCCATTGTGGAAGCGATGTAGCAGTCAAAATAGAACATTCCTCCCTAACGCCCAGCTCAACTGGACTTTTAACCCAGGAAACCAGTGGTCTATTGAGAACCAGTCCAAGTTACAGTTTATAGCTCAGTGATAGAGTACATGATTTGTGTTCAGGTAGCCCTGGGTTCTTCGGTTCCTGGCATTCCCACTTAAGAAGAACCCGGGAAATGGTACTGGGAAGGACCTCACTGTCCCTAAGATCTTGCAGTGTGGTGCCTTCCAGATTTTGTGCAACTACAACTCTCATCATCCCTGACCATTGGCCTTGTTGGCTGGGGCTGAGGAGGCAAAACCTGGAGAACACCCCATTGACTACCTCTGGCGTTTGCAATAATGGGGTAGGTGGACAAATTGTCTGATTCAGTAAAAGTTGGTCACTGTATATATGCAGTGAAATGCCCATCATAAGCTCAGTTTTGAGATAAACCACAAGAAGGGAGAATGGGGGCCTCAAAGCTGCCCATCCACAGTGAGCAGGCACCTGGTCAGTCTTCCCCGCTATGATGAGATGCATTATATTTCTCTCTAAATTACAGTCATCATTTGTGAACCATAGATAGATCTAAATCATTAGATATGCATTAGCATCAATAGATACAAATTAGCACATGCAAATTTCATGCCATTTGCGTCCTTGTTTTTTGATGCATTTCTTCTGGGAGTGGCTGGGAGGTGTTCATAACTCGTCAGCCTAGCAATATTCTTTAGCAGGCTGGGGGCTGGTGTACAAATAGGACTATGCGTCCTAGAATTGTAGAGTTGGAAGGGACCACGAGGGTCACCCAGTGCAACCCCCTGCAACAGAGGAATCTTTTGTCCAATGTGGGGCTCAAACCCACAACCCTGAGATTTAGGATGCTGTACTGACTGAGCCATTCACTTTCTGGCCAAACAACCCAAATTCAGATAACAGTTAAAAATTAAGTTCTATTAAACATTCTTAAGGTACGGTTCACTCCACTAACCCACAATTCTTCTGAAGCCAGTACAGGGCAGGTTCTTGCAGAATAGAGAGAGTCTTCAGCAACATGTAATAGAGAGGCGCCCTCAAGCTGTGAACACAGGTGTATAAGAGCCTCTCCATTTTCATCTCTGAAATGTGCAAATATAAGCCTCCGTTCCTGTGACGCTTGGAGCAGGATACTCAAGAGGAGAAGGTAGCTTGCTTGCGCAAAGGTGCTTAAAAGAAAAAAAACACTGCAAAAACAAAGCAATTAGCAGATCCTCTATGTTTATGCCTTCTGCTTCATGCTCAGGGCATCCATCTCATTATCATCAGAGACCGCAAAGCAATTATCCTCCATGTGGCTCCTTTATAATGCACTGACCCTGCCTGAAGGCTGCCTGGAGTGGGAGACCTTAGCTGCATACAGCGGAGACACATGCAGCAGTATGAAGTGACAAAATCCAGACCCACTGGCAGTTCTTTTCAAACTAGCTTAAAATAGACCTTTGGTTAATATATAAGAACCTCTTCTCTGCGTATTCTTTATGTATTGAATATGCAAAGAACCGTGAATCACAGAAAGAATGAGTTGGCTAGCAGAGATTTGGTAGCTGCTTTGGGAGGGAATTGATAGCTTTCTAGTTGTTTTATTGAGGGTAATATATATGCTGTAAGTCACTTCCAATGGCCATTACCTGGAAAGGTGACCAATAAATATCTAAAATAAATAAACACGGTTATCTTTTTATTAACCCCCTTTCTGTTAAAATTGCTCAGAGAGTATTTAGCATCTCTGCAGAGAGAGCTAAATACCTCCTGGATTAGATCTTAGATTTGGGTGGGCTAACCTCGTAGAGGTCAAAGCTTTCACTGTGTACACACCATACATTTAAAGCACATTCCTCCCCAAGAATCTTGGGAATGGCAGCTTACTCCTTCCACAACTTCAGTTCCCAGAACTCTTAACAAATTACCCTTCCCAAGATTCTTTGGGGGATGCATTAAATGATTGGTGTGTACTATTGTACTCCCTCATTTAATAAATCTACCTTCTAGCTGGCACACAGAAGCACAGAAAACAAAGCTTGACTTGATTCTAGTTACCAGGCGTGTACCTAGGGGTTGGGCCCCTGCCAAGAACTACAGGCCCAGAGGGGTACAAAAACCGCACCTCTGGCTCGGAGTGGCTAGGAACCCACCCAATCCCACAGGCTGCTCCTCCACCACTCTGGGCATACACATGACATCACGTGTGTGACACAGATGTGTGACATCCCACACGTCAGGATGAGCCTGTGAGGCCCAACAAGGCCCTCTGCTGCTGCAGGGAGACCTGGCAGGGCCCAGCCCCTCAAGATTGGGGGGGCTCAGCCCTATCCCCGCATACTGGGGAGCTGTCCTTAGCCCCATAGAGTTGGTGCCTATGATAGCCCAATAGTAGAGCACATGGTTCAGTCCTCAGCATCTCCAGATAGGGGCTGGGAGAGACTTCCTGTCTGAAACCCTGGAGAGCCGCTACCAATTAGTAGTGACCCTCCAGATGTTATTGGAGTCTAACTCCCATCAGCTACAGCCAGGATGCCCATTGATTAAGGAGCATAGGAGTGGCACTCCAGCCATATCTGGAGGGTCACAGCTTCCCTGTTCCTGGTGTAAACAGTACTGAGCTGGATGGAGCTGTGGTCTGGCTTGGTGTAAGGCCCCTTCTTGTCTTCCAATCCATGGGTTCTCCTGCAGTTCCATGTTTCTACCCTAATTTAACAACAAGAAACGCTTAGACAAATTTATGAAAGATAAGGCTCTCAATACCTACCCCCCTCTTGTTTACCATCTCCAGCATCTGACACAGCATGCCTCTGAAAACCAGTGGCTGGGGAACATGAGCAGGATATTCTTATGTCTTGCTCATGGGCATGTGGTTTGGCCACTTTGGGAACAGGAAACTGCACTAGATGGCTCTTTGCTCTGACCCAGCAGGGCTCTACTTACGTTTACAAGGATCTAAGCAGCAACATCTACAATTATCTTTTCTGTGAATGCCCCTGAAGCAATCAGAATTCATCCAGCATGTTTTAACGGTTGCCCTGTGGGAGGGCTGAAAGAGAGCCATCCTTTCATGCCTTTGTCCTTCTGACATCCAGTACCTGCTCTAGCAAAGATATCAACACTTTTGTAAATTGTGTTCCGTGGAAAGGGAGGGATGAGTCAAAAGCAGTGGAACGTACGTCATTACGGCTGGACTGCTTCAGAAGTGAGGTGTTTATGTTGGCTGTAATCTGATTAGAATGTAGTAAGAGCAATCACACATTCCCAGAGAGGATGAAAATCAAGTTATGTTGCATCTGCAGGATGTGGGAAAGAGCTGGAAATATTAAAGGCGGCACACGGCTGTTGAAGCCTAAAGGAAAATGGGATTATTTTGTGAAGCCCTAAGATTAGCCATGTGATTATAGCAGGTAGTATATTGGGAATTGTCAAGAGAAACTCTACTTAAAACATGAGCCAAAGCATTTTTGTGCAAACGGCACAGCATGCAATGAACTGGAAATATAAGGTTACAGGTAGGTAGCCGTGTTGGTCTGCTGTAATTGAAACAAAATTTTAAAAAATTCCTTCCAATAGCATCTTAGAGACCAACTAAGTATGTTATTGGTATGAGCTTTCGTGTGCATTGGTATCTGAAAAAGTGTGCATGCACATGAAAGCTCATATCAATAACAAACTTAGTTGGTCTCTAAGGTGCTACCGGAAGGAATTTTTATTTATTTGGAAATATAAGGGTTCAAGGGCCTATAGAAAATAGAATCACAGATTTTTGGGTTGGAAGAGACCCCGGGGTCACCTAGTCCAGTAGCCTGAGGGGAATTCAGCATTCTCAGTTGCCACAGAATGCCGTGTGACTGTTTGGGAAGGGTAAGGAAATGGGGGAGAGGGAATTGGGTGGAAGAGGGCCTGGCTGACTCTAAACGGGAGCACTTCACATTGCAGTGTCTCATCTGCCGTCACCATCATGTGTGTATATACTAATAGATCATTGTATATACTAATAATGGACTCAAAACAGCACCTAAAGAATTATCCCCTCCCCCAAAAAGGTCTCCCCTCCCTCACAACAGTCCAATGAGGACTGAACATGCTCAAAAATGAAGAAGCAGGGATGAAATGGAATATTCTGGAAAATGGTATGCCTGGCTGGCTGGCAGCCTGAACAGAACCACTCCATATTGCAACATCTCATTGCAGATTCTGTCTGTGTGTATGTTTGTGTGTGTGCATGCACACATCTGTATGAAAGAGGGAGAGATGGAAAAATAATTGGGTGCTTTTAGGGTCTTCTCTAGGAGAACCTTTCTCCTACAGAGGCGGTGGACTTTTTGCTCAAGAGGCTTCGTTCTTCCAGTTCGTAAGACTGAGCTTTGGTGGGCTAGAGAGTGCAAATCCTATGAGCTAAGAACAACTAATCCCCCCCCCAACTAAGTGCCATGGATCCTCCTCCAAGTCCAGCATATCAGAGCATTACACTGACCGCTACACAGTTATTGGTGGGCATGATCTTCTGCTTGAAGGTGAACACCTCTTTCAATCCGCTTCGGAAGCGATCGTGCAGCCAGGCATAGAGGAAGGGGTTGCAGCAGGAGGAGCTCATGGCAAACCAGTGGCAGAGCAGCTGGATCAGAAGGAAGTAGTCCTTGTTGATGAGGTTGATGTCAATGTCACGGAGGACGTTGAAGACGTGGATGGGGAGCCAGCAGATGGCAAAGGCGGCCACCACCAGCACAAGCAGGCGGAAGATCTTCCTCTTCCGCAGGCGGTCGAACTCCGCTTGGTTCTGCGTCGGGTGGCCAGGCACAACGCGGTTCTTCAGCTTAATGGTGATGCAGATGTATGAGAGGGAGACGGCCGAGAGGGGGAGGATGTAGGTGATGATCAAGGTGCTGTAGGCATAGACCAGGCGCTCTTTCCCCTCTTCCATCCAGAACTCCTCGCAGATGGCAAAGCCTTCCTTCTGGAACTCCACATGGTAGGTGTGGGCAATAGCGGGGGCCACCAAAGCACCCGAGAGCAGCCAGATCCCACCGATGATGTACACGCAGGTAGTAAAGGAAATGCGCTTCTTAAGGAGGTGCACGGTGGTGTAGTACCTAGGGAAGAGACGAGAGCAAAGACAGTGACATCCCTCCTGCTGCTTTCTCTTACGAAAGCCCTCCGGATATCACTGGACTCCCATCAACCTCAGCCAAGCACAGCCAAAGGACAGAAAGGATGGGAGTTGGAGTATAGCAATTTAGCGCTTCTGCGCATGTGCAACCGGCAAAACCTGGAAGTAACCCGTTCCAGTACTTCCGGGTTTCAGCGGTCCATAACCTGAGGTATGATTGTATATGAATGAAACTGCCTTATCCTGAGTCAGTTCATTGGTCCATCTAGTTCTGTACTGTCTACTGGCAGCAAGTATCCAGGGTTTGGGGCATGGGTCTTTCCCACTCCTACCTGGACCCCCTGGGGACTGAACCAGGAATCTTCTACCTGCAAAGCAGATGCTCTGCCACTGAACTATGCCCCCCACCACCCAGCTGCAATGGGAGAGAGGATAGCTCCTTATGGTTAAGGATACTTAAGATCAGTGGCCAACAGCTGCAACCTCAAACCAGAGGGAGCCTGTCTATAAGAGAGCAGCCTGGCTTTCCTTGCAAAGTCTCCTGTTTTAATTCTTTTACAGTGGTACCTCGGGTTAAGAACTTAATTCATTCTGGAGGTCCGTTCTTAACCTGAAACAGTTCTTAACCTGAGGCACCACTTCAGCTAATGGGGCCTCACGCTGCCGCCGCACGATTTCTGTTCTCATCCTGAAGCAAAGTTCTTAACCCCAGGTACTATTTCTGGGTTAGCGGAGTCTGTAACCTGAAGCATCTGTAACCCGAGGTACCACTGTAATGGGAATGTTTTAATTTTGTAATATATATATATATATATATATATATATATATATATATATACATACGCATGTTTTTAAATCTCAATGGGATTGATGCTTACAATTTAACATTTATGTAACTGGTTTTTATATTTTGTAAACTGATTAGAAGCCTGTTTTGGCATATATTACTGATTTATTGGGTCTGTTTTATAGATTATTGTATGGCTTTTATTGTAGCATTCTTTTTTCCTGGTTTTAAGGTATGCTTTCTGCTCTTAAAATTTTGTAAGTTTCTTGGAGACTCCTTATATGTCAAGCCACTAATAAACTGAATAAATAATGCTGATAATAATTAAGTGGCATAATTAATAATAATAATAATAATAATGCCTTTTTGTAAAAAGGTAGGGCAGCATGGTCTCCCTTCCTGACGAAGAATTCTCAAAAGCTTGCTATCCTACCATAATCTATGCTGCTGACACAGTTCATAAGACCATCAGCCACAATGAATGATCCCTAAGGTCCCTTCCAACTCTGTAATTCTGTGTCCTATGTCTTGAGCAACTTAGAGGAAGGGTCAGAGACAAATGCAACAGTAATCTCGGGTACATTCCCTGGTTCATGCAGCATGCTCGCTGTGAGGAGCAAAACCCTTTACATGTCTTACACATGTCTACTTGGGAAACCATCCTACTGAGTTCAATGGGGCCTATTTTCAGGGATGCAGTTGCACAACTATAGCTGCTGGCTGCCTTCTCCAAATAGCACTTGCACCATGTTGGACGTATTTGACAGCTCTTTCTATACTATAGCTGTCAACTTACAGATTTGAAAATAAGGGACCAGCAGCCTCGAAAATAAGGGATCAGCAGCTAAAATAAGGGATTTTCCAAGCACAGGTATGTTCAACTTCTGAGCCCCTCCAAGCCAAAGGCAGAAAGCCCAGCCATTAGCCAAACGAAGCCTCAAGCGGTGGTTCCCACAGCACAGCAACCCAGCAAAAGGGATGCAGCAAGGGAAACCACCGTCCCCTCTCCGCTGGGAAGCGCTGAGCAAAGGTGAGTCCCCAGGCAACGCGGCCGATTTGATCGGCACAAGGCATGCAAGCTCCACCCCCCCAGTCATTCTTAGACTCCTTATTGGGTGAGCAACGCAGCCAAGCAACACAGTTGGAGCCTCCCTCCTCCCTGGCCAGCAGGGAGGGAGGGAGAGGAGCTGCTTCCTTTGAAACCCGGGAAATTTAAGGGACATCATCAATAAGGGACAGCAGCAGGACACAGCGCTGGGATAAGGGACTTTCCCGCCAAATAAGGGACGGTTGACAGCTATGTGCTATACTCAGATCCTGGTTGAGTTCCCCACCCCCACCCATCCCTGGCACGGGCCATAAATAGTTTCTGTTTTAGAGCAACGCTGGCAATATTGCAGTTCCCCAAGAACCACCAGAAACACTAAGAGTACTAGCAAATGGCTAATGATCAGCCCCAGAAAATTCCAGGGCTGCACACAAAAGCAGCACAAGGCCCATGTATTTAGTCAAACATACTGTTCCCCTTGCTTTGATTTCAATAATATTCCATTTCTATGCAAGTTAATTAAACAAGAAAAGACTGTCACAAGGCAAAGCTGGTGATGGAAATTACAGCCTTCCACCCCAGAAAAGCACTACTCCTCAGGAACAGCAATTTATTCCATCAGAAGCCACGTTGCTGAATTAGGTCACGTGGGAAAGTAGGTATTGTGGGGGAATGAAGTTAACACAGACTTTTATTTCCATTCAGCGGGAAGACTGGTGCTGCACAGAAGGGTTCCTACCAGCCTCTCCAGAAACTCACCAACCAGCCAGAACACTCCTTTAGATCTGACTTTTCCAAATGTGTTTCCCCCCGCCCTCTCTGAAGTGTGCTAAAGCTTGGGCTTCGAGAGATAAAGTCAAAATGTTCCTTGAAGCCCTTTGCAACTTCAAGGAGCTCAGTGAGAGGGAAGAAGAAAAGCATCCCTGTATCTGCCTGTGTCAGGTGGAGCCCAGGCTTCTTGACCTCAGGGAACCTTTTCATACATGCACCCATCTGCCTCAGAACACTTATGTGTTGCAGAGCATTCCTTGGTGCAATTGAGGGCGCAATCTCCATGCGCTCCAGGCCTATTGGGCTTAGCTGTTCCCTGGCGCAGACTTTGCATGCACCATGCTGAGACTGGGGCTGCAGCTCAATGCTGGAGGGCCGGCTTAGCCCTCTAAGGCCCAGAGCAAGTGCACCCAGCTTCCCCAAACACACACACCTGCACGTATGTGTGTTCAGTAGTGGCACCCTGGCTATAGAATAGCTTCTCCAAAGATGCTTGCCTGTGGTGCCTGGTTTTTTCAGTGCCAGGCGAAGACACTTTTATTCACACAGGCTCTTTAATCATGTTTTAAAATAATCTCGGGCTGTTGTAACCTACAATTCTCAGAGTGTTTGAACTGTCAATCCCTTTTCTTGGGGAACCATGGGAATTGTAGTTCTTTGTGGGGAACAGGGATCTCCCAAGAACTCTCGGCAGCTTTAGCAAACTACAGTCCCCAGAATTCTTAGGGGGAGCCATGGCTCTTAAAGGGGCATCACCTAGACAGCATCTTAAAAAGCAGAGACATCACCTTGCCAACAAAGGTCTGTATAGTAAAAGCTATGGTTTTCCCAGTAGTGATGTATGGAAGTGAGAGCTGAACCATAAAGAAGGCTGATCGCTGCTGAAGAAGTGATGCTTTTGAATTCTGGTGCTGGAGGAGACTCTTGAGAGTCCCATGGACTGCAAGAAGATCAAACCGATCCATTCTGAAGGAAATCAGCCCTGAGTGCTCACTGGAAGGACAGATCGTGAAGCTGAGGCTCCAATACTTTGGCCACCTCATGAGAAGAGAAGACTCCCTGGAAAAGACCCTGATGTTGGGAAAGAGGACCAACAGAGGACAGAGAGATGGGGGGCACAAGGAGAAGGGGACGACAGAGGATGAGATGGTTGGACAGTGTTCTCGAAGTTACCAGCATGAGTTTGACCAAACTGCGGGAGGCAGTGGAAGACAGGAGTGCCTGGCGTGCTCTGGTCCATGGGGTCACGAAGAGTCGGACACGACTAAACGACTAGACAACAACAACAACAATGCTTTAAGTGTACAGTTTGGACGAGGCCACAAAGAGTCACTGCCAGTCAGTGTAGACAGCACTGAGCCGGGTGGACCAGTGGTCCATAAAAGGCAGATTCCTATATTACCATTGCCTACTAGATTTATGTTGCCATGGAAACATCCTATCAGAAAGATATCCATGTCCCCCCGTTAGCTTTTACATCACTGTCCTGCTTTTCAAAGAGAAAAGCTACATTCAGCCACCTGAACAATTTGTTTCTCTGCAGCAAATAAACTATCATAACATTAACCAGAGGTTGGAAATTATACCCAGCAGTGCAAAAATACCCCAAAGCCCTAGCAGGCAAAGACTTCCTTCTTTGATTGCTGAGAAAACTCAGCGGCAGCTCAAATAGGCACCATTCTCTGGTCTTACCCTGTTGGCTCAACTAGACCCACCTGGGGAGAAGAGGGGGGACGAAATTAGCTTGTTCACCTACTTGGCTCGTCACAAGTTAGAAACATGATGAGAGCCTGATGGTCCTGCAGTGGGAAAGGGCAACTGTGAGGTACTGAGGGAAGATGGTTCACAAAGTGGGAACGGCAAGCAGCCAGCGATGTCTTTGTGGTTTGGTCCCAAATTGGAAAGACAGGAGAAAGTACCCACTTAATGTCTGCTGCCCTGTAACGTCCCTTGGGTTGGTCAAGTTAAATCAGTAGGGCATCTGCGGAGCACAAAACCTAGGAAAGAGATGAGCTCGTTTGCAATCATCTTGATATAAGGGCCAGTTTCTGTGAGGAGCTGCAGCTCAGGGGTTGCAGTGCAGGCTTCACACGGTTGCAGAAGGTCCCAGGCAGGGCAAGCCCACCTATGAGGTGGATTGAGACAGCTGCTTCAGGCAATGCAACCCTGTGTGGCTGCTCTTGGCAGCGCCGCAGGAGAAGTGAGGAGAAGCAGCAGCAGTGGTGGCTTCCAGCGAGATCTCACAGAGCTCATGTGAGATTTCGTGAGAGTTACACAGGGAGATCTCACCGAAAGTCACTGCCATGCGACCCTGGTAAGTGAGGCTTTGGCAGGCGGGCAGCAGGGGGATAGCACCTTCCTGTTTCGCCTCAGGTGGCAGAATGGGATGGTATGGCCCTGGTCCCACATTTGCAAGTAGGGCTAGGAAAAGCTCCCACCTGAAACCTTGGGGAGCCTCTGCCACTTTGTGTAGAGCTCATTTCCCCAACGTGTTGAGAAAAGGCTCAGCTGGATTTCCTCCCGAAGGTAATTACATCTCTTTAATGAAAAGATGAGTTTAAGATGCAACCCACTGGGCTGCAACAAAAGTGCAGAACGTTGATGGAAAACATTTGTGATTGATGACGAACAGCCTTCTGTCAAAGCAGTGGCTGAATGCAAGTCCTTCTGAAAAGTACTATTGCATGGGTAGGCAAACTAAGGCCTGGGGTCCGGATCCGGCCCAATTGCCTTCTAAATCCGGTCTGTGGACGGTCCGGGAATCAGCGTGTTTTTACATGAGTAGAATGTGTGCTTTTACAGTGGTACCTCAGGTTACATACGCTTCAGGTTACAGACTCCGCTAACCCAGAAATAGTGCTTCAGGTTAAGAACTTTGCTTCAGGATGAGAACAGAAATTGTGCTCTGGCGGCGTGGCGGCAGCAGGAGGCCCCATTAGCTAAAGTGGTGCTTCAGCTTAAGAACAGTTTCAGGTTAAGTACAGACCTCCGGAACGAATTAAGTACTTAGCCTGAGGTATCACCGTATTTAAAATGCATCTCTGGGTTATTTGTGGGGCATAGGAATTCGTTCATTTATTTATTTTTCTAAAATATAGTCCAGCCCCCCACAAGGTCTGGGGGACAGTGGACCAGCCCCCTGCTGAAAAAGTTTGCTGACCCCTGACCTGGAGCTATCAAAAGATGCAGTGGTCTGGCAGCAAGGATGGGAATGGGGATAGGGGATCCAAATCTGGATGAATCATTCAGGAAGCAGTTACCTGTCTACTGCGATAGCCGTGAGGGTGAAGACGGACACATATACCGTCATGGGCTGCATCAGGAACACAAAATAGCACAAGAACTTCCCAAAGACCCATCCCTGGGGGTTGAAGGCATATGCTAGAGTAAAAGGGACACAGGTTGCACACATCAGCATGTCAGAAAAGGCCAGGTTTCCAATGAAGAAGTTGGTGACATTGTGCATCTTCTTAGTCTTACAGATAACGTGGAGGAGGAGATAGTTCCCAAAAATGCCCACCAGCACAACCAAAGTGTAGCAGGGGATGATCAGAGGCTTGAAAGACTGGATCATCTGCACGCCAGTAAACTGAGAAGTGGAATTGGAGCCGTTTCTGAGCTCAACCTCATAGGTGCTGCCATTGGACGGGCCATGGTCCCAGCGACCAGCGGATTCCATCAGTTGGTAGCAACCAGGGACTGCACTTAAAAACACAAGGAGGATGGAACTGCAGTGAAGCAAGTCTTCTGAAGTTGGCTTTGGGGCCGCCCTGTGTGCACAGGGCCCTGGATGACTGACTCCTTTATTTTGTTCAGGGATAAAAGGCTGATGTCTCTATTGCACAAAAGGAATACTGGGTTTAGCTTGCCTGGTGCCAGAAGACATCTTCTATTTCTCATGCAAATCTGTATTCACAGGCTACCCTTTGAAGAGCTTACTTCTGCAGCAATCACAGCTTGCAGGGCAGGATGAAATGCTTTCAAGTTTGACTCACTTACACCCATTAAGCTATAATATATCCTCCCCCACTTTGATGCCTTTCCATTTTCTTCTGGGTTGCCTCCGTTGCTTCTTCATTATTTGGCTCTTGTGTTCCAAAATTGCAGCATTGCTACTACTTTTCAGGAGAATGACTGGTTCCACTGGTGTCTGAGAGATAAGATAGGGAAGGAAGCGGGGGAAAGGAGGTTTAGAATGACAAGGAATCGGGTAAACAGCTTTCCCCTAAAGACAAGCAAACTGGAAAATATGCTAAAAGGCATGGCAAGCCCAGAGAGATGTTAGATGGAGAGCTTCAGAATTTTGCCACAAAGCAATTGCAGTTTGGTAGGAAACATCCCACTGTGATGTAGGGGTGTGTAAATCTGTCCATTTCAGTTTACCATTTTTCAAACCACAAGTTCAGTTCTCTACATTTCGACATCAGTTTGTGATTTTAAAAGAAAGTCTGGTGAAAATTCAACAGCATTGTACTGCAAATTTATCCCAGTATGCACATTTTTGCAAAGCAATATCCCCCTAGTAGAATGCATTTTGCATGTTATTTTCATGGATATACTGTATACATTTATATGCACATGTTACCCTAGTATATGCACACATTACTTGCTTGGAGAAATGCACTGCAGCTATTGTTTGGAAAGTGCTAATCAGGTATGCTCTCCTTTAAATGCAAATGGAATTAAATTTCTCTCCCATCCCTAAAGTGGAGGCAGCTCTCTGAGAGCTCTTAAGGCAAAACAGCAGCGAAAACAACCATTAACTTTTATTACAGTGTAACTTTTTTTATTTTGTCAAGTAGCGCTAGGTGAACGTTCCGTCAACCCAAAGATTTCTGCTTGTATAGTGGAATGTTCTTTCCCAGCACCCCACTAAATCTGTTCTAAGGGTTCCCCCAACCACTTGGAGCAGAGTTGGGGAGGGTATAAGGTGTACGTGATGGGAGGAGAGAGGTGAAGCCCACCGCGCAAGCAGAAATCCTTGCGCAAATGGCACAGGTTAGTTGAACATTACCCAAAGGCTCAGCTATGAAGCACACGGGGTGCCTTTTCTATGAGTTGCTGTCTTTCAGATCTGTTTTCCAGCGTTAAGGATAAAATTTGATAGGAGCCTGTAAGTAGATAAAGGGACTAGATGTGAGGCAATAAAGTGAAGCTCAATCTAAGACAGAGATACTGCTGGTGAGCATATGAACATAAAAAGCTGCCTACACAAAAGTGAGACCATTTGCCCATCTAGTTCAGTACTATCTGCACAAATTGCCAGTGCCAGCCCTATAATGAGGCAAAGTGAGGCAGCTCCCTCGGACAGCAGGCGCTGAGGGACAGGGAGGAGACAGCCATGAGTGCCATGTGGCCTGCCCTGTACCCACTATGCTAGCCTGCTGCCCTCCAGCACAATGAAAGGTATTTTCCTTTCACCAATACTGGGGTAAAATACAACTGTCAATCTGTATGTGCCTTTGGGAAGGGCGCCATTGTGGCCTTTGCCTCAGGCAGCAAAACATTTTGAGCCAGCCCTGCCCATTGCCCACAAGTCTTCAGGGAGGTAGGAAGGTAAATGGCGTTTCCGTGTGTTGCTCTGGTTCGCCAGAAGTGGCTTAGTCATCCTGGCCACAAGACCCAGTGTATGCTGGCTCGCTCAGCCAATAAAGCGAGATGAGCGCCGCAACCCCAGAGTCGCCCAGGACTGGACCTAATGGTCAGGGGTCCCTTTATCTTTTACACTGGGTGTATCTGTCCAACATTTAAACGGTTAAACAAACTCCTATCTATTGAATGGGAGGCACAGTGGTCCCTGCATTGCATAGCAATGAATGCATGTAAAATACACAAATACTTTGGGGAAAGGAGCACAGATCAATTAATCAGACAGAAAGTAAGGGGTAGCAAACAGAGTGCTTTCCCTCTTACCACGCTGCACTTTACTACTCCACCTGTGAATAAAATAAAACAGATAGAGAAAAGCCTTTCTGCATCTCTCATAACTCTAGGACTGACAGACATTTAATGAAGCTGAATGTTGGAAGATCCAGGACAGACCAAAGAAAGCAATTCTTCATATAGTGCACAGTTAGACTATGGAGTTCGCTGGGAAGAGGAATCAACTGTTAAACCACTCCAAAAATTGTAGCAGGGGCACTGACTTGCCCTCACATTGAAGGGGCCCAGCATTGCGTGACATCATATGCACAACATCATGCACCAGGTGGGGGGGGGGGATGCCATGGGGGCTGTTGCCCCAGGCATGCAATCTGGGGGAAGCGTGAACCAGGAGATCCCAACAGGTTCATTCATTTCAGTGAGTCTGCTTTGAGTAGAACTTAAAACTCTTAGTGTCCAGCAGGAAAGTATCTGCCTTTTATGGGCACATTTACAAAACCTTTAGCTGTTTTATTACTACAGTACTTTAACTAGAGCTGTATGGCATGTTAAGGGAAGGGTGGGGAATGTCGTGTTCCTCCTGGGGTAGTAGTTTGACCACCTGTGACCACCACCCTGCACTCAGCTCTCACCTGTGGCTCCTAGAAGCTGCCAGCATGTGACAATGGCCAAGCTCCAGGAACAGCTTCAACTGGCCGGCTAAACCAGTTAAGGGTGGCCGATGGGTCTCAAACCCTCAGTGAGTGAAGGACTTCTCCTGTAGGTGAAGAAAGGCTCTGGCGGACTGAGCAAACGTGACTGAGATTAAGTCCAACGGTCAAGAAGGCGTTTACTACGCATGGTTTAGAGCCGGGGTCAGCAACCTTTTTCAGCCATGGGCCAGTCCACCGTCCCTCAGACCTTGTGGGGGGCCAGACTATATTTTGGGGGAGATATGAATGAATTCCTATGCCCCACAAATAACCCAGAGATGTATTTTAAATAAAAGGACACATTCTACTCATGTGAAAACACACTGATTCCCAGACCGTCTACGGGCCAGATTGAGAAGGCGATTGGGCCACATCCGGCCCCTGGGCCTTAGGTTGCCTACCCCTGCTGTAGAGGGAAGTGAAGGGCAGATGGGGCCCATCAGCCTAGGAAGGTAGCTCATCTAGGAGAAGGAAAATTCTGATCCTAAACCTCTACCGCCTTGTGGCTATACTCATTCATGGGAATAGCTCCACCACTGCTGCCTTGCAGCACATCTTTGGGTGAAGAAAATGCTAAGAAGGAAACCCCACACAAATTCATAGTCCCTAAAGATGATTGGATGGCATCTTGTATGCCTCCTTCCAGCAGCTCCTGCAGCCAAGCTGGTGCCAAACCTATTGCTTTCCTTTCCTTTGGACCACATCAGCAAGGCTGAGAGGAGGGGTCTTCTAGTCTGGGCAACCCAAGACCTCCATACACACTCCCCAGGCTTGTACCCCAGAGAGGTCACTTTGGTGCTGCTAATGCAGCAAAAACAACATGGGGGCAGCAGTTTCGGGTTCCCTGCCTCTGCAGCCACAGCAGGCGCTGTGATTCTCCAGAGGTTTGACTTCACCCCTGGTGGCACACTCCATTGTCTCTTGAGACAGATGGATGCCAGCAACAACTTTAACCGAAACAGTAACTAGGTGGGCATGCTTTACATTATTCAATATGCATACAGTTATAGAGAGCAGCCACATATGATATTGTAGTATATCCTTAATTTTGGCTTCATTTTATAAAATGGAAAACAGAATTTTGCTCTGGGCACAGAATCCTATGGAAGGCAGCTCAAAAAAATACATCTTCCTTCCACCTCATGCTGAGTTGGTACTGAATGTTGTTGCTTTCTCCCCTAATAAATGTCATGAAAATCTTTTCAGAACGGAAGCACTATGAGCTACAGGAGGTTCTTCAGAAAACATTTCCGAAAGAACATTAAATATTTTCCCAGCTTGATCCTGAACAAGGTTATCAGAAGCAAGCTTTGTTGAGTTTAGTGTGCTTACAGTGCCGTCTCAGACTTCTTTACTCAGAAGTAAGTCCTTTCGGTTTCAATGGGACAACACTTGTCCTTAGTAAGGGTGCATGCCTATGATTGCAGCATTAAGACCCAGAACCTTTGTTTTCCATGGTCCATTGAGGACAAAACACATACTTTGAACCTCTGTCCAAACATACACACACACCACCTTAAGAAGGAACACCAAAAGACAAAAGCAGAGTACTATGAATGGAAGGAAGCAAACTCTCATTTTCAGCCCCTCCTCCCCTACAGAAGCTTGTGCTTCTACTTGCCAGAAACACTACTTCTGAACTGCATTCTTTACTTTCTGAACTTTTGGAAGACTTTTTACCAACAAGGTTTCTAAAAACAAAATGGACACTATAACCCTGCAACACCTCACCACAAAGCTTTGACATCATTTTAAGCAAGTTCCTTTTAAAAAAATATTATTAATTGACTCCCAAACTTGAAACGAGGAGAGAAAATGAAAATAAAGAGGGGATGCTCTTATTGCCTGGGATCAATTTGGCATGCATATGTTGCAAATAGGAAACCATGCAGTTTTTTCTTTCTTTCTACTGACCTGAACAAGCAGAGCCAAGTGAGGATAAGAAGACAAGCTAAGGATTCCTAGCACACAGGGTCTGTGCAAGAGAAAGTGTGTGCAAGCAAGAGAGAGAAAACGTTCAGGCTTTATCCCTCCTATGTTCCAAATGTGTACTGTACTCTCTTCGCTTGGTGGATTCAGGTCTAAGCAAGCTTTCGGTTCACCAGCCCCCTCTGCTGGTTCCTCTCTCTTCTTTCTCTCTACAGTTTTTCTAATACGTAATGGCATTCTAATCTCAGAAAATCATAGACCAGTGGAGCTCAAAGGGATTTTGAGGGTCATCTAGTCCAACCACCAGCAATGCAGCGGAATCTCAACCAAAGCATCCATGGCAGATGTTCATCCAACTTCTGCTTCAAAGCCTCCAAGAAGGTTCTCCCTGCTGTTTAGTCGGAATCTTCTATCTTGTAACTTGAAGCCATTGGTTGAGGTCCTGCCCTCCAGAGCAGGAGAAAACAAGCTTGCTCCATCTTTCTTGTGACAGCCCTTTAGATGTTTGAAGATGTCTATCATCTCTAAATCAAGATGATGCACAGGTGGAGAATGGATGGCTATCAGGTGCTTACCTGTCACCCAAGCCTGTCCTATTTTCACTTGTTCCTGGTCTCCCACTAAGTTAAAATGCAGGCAATAACTGGCAGCAGAATCACTGCCTGTGTCGTTTGTGTGTGTGTGCTGAACTACTGTTAATTTCTTTTAATTAGAAAAGAAATTACTGTTTTTATTTCATTTAATTAGAAAAATATCCTTCCTTTTCTAAGGTTCCAAGGATGATGCCAGGCAGGTGTTTAGCAGGTCATCAAATCAGGAGGTCTAAGGACTTTAACCATATTTGATTGCAGTCCTCTTTATTCAGCAATCCGACCATCTTCTTCTTTGGCGATCACTCGTAGCCGAGTAAGATTGTCTTCTGTGAATATGGTCTTAATGGTGCATGTGTCCGTAAGTGACTGTGGAGGCCAGTTCTGGATCCACATGTCCTTCCACAGTGGGGACATAGGTTTCCGGGAGGGAGTTGATCCCGTGCCTTCCTCTTAGCACATTTCTCCCTTTCATCCCGAGTTTGAGAGTCTTCAAAGTCCATGGCACCTTTGGTAAAGGCTGTTCTTCAATTGGAGCGCTTGTAGGCCAGTGTTTCCCCATTGTCTGTGTTTATACTACATTTTTTTGGATTTGCCCTTTCAGACTCTTTTGTTGACCACCAGCATTATGCTTTCCATTTTTAAGTTCGGAATAGAGTAGTTGCTTTAGAAGAGGCTATTCTCCAGTTGGAGCGCTCCAGCTGGAATGATCAGGTATAGATTTGCTTGCATGCTTTCCCTTAGTAAAGGTAAAGGGACCCCTGACCATTAGGTCCAGTCCTGGCCGACTCTGGGGTTGTGCCGCTCATCTCGCTTTATTGGCCGAGGGAGCCGGCGTACAGCTTCCGGGTCATGTGGCCAGCATGACTAAGCCGCTTCTGGCGAACCAGAGCAGCGCACGGAAATGCTGTTTTCCCTTAGTAGATCTGCACAATAAAAGATCTTGTCCAAATTGAGGATCCTGACTGCAACCTTTCTTGCAAAGCACTTTATTTGTAGTATTTATTTGTTCATTAAAATATAACCTGCCTTTTAGGATAGTTGCCCTCTAGGTGGCTTCTATGTACTATTTTCCAACCCCACCCCCACCCCACCCCCCTATAAAAGCAGCCATAATAAGAAATTCTGCCACCTCTGGATTGTTAGTGTTTTGTGACAGGGATTTTACCATATACCAGAAATGTAGGTTTGCACAATTAAAACAGATTAATGTGCTTGGTGGAACAAATCTATGCTGTCCCCTAGGGAAGTGACTGGGAAATGCCCTAAAATATGTGAGATAAGCAACCGATTGATGAGATGGCATGGTATATCTGTGAAAGCAGATCAAGATGAAAGCTCATTATCATATAATTTTCCCACAAGCAAATAAGAACAAATGCATAGTAAAACACCATATGACATCCATGTAAATGCAGTAAACAGGTCGTCCACAAGAACCTCTAATCAAACCAACATAATACAGTGGTACCTCGGTTTAAGAACTTAATTCCTTCCGGAGGTCCGTTCTTAACCTGAAACTGTTCTTAACCTGAAACTGTTCTTAACCTGAAGCACCACTTTAACTAATGGGGCCTCCTGCTGCTGCCACGCCGCCGGAGCACAATTTCTGTTCTCATCCTGAAGCAAAGTTCTTAACCCAAGGTACTATTTCTGGGTTAGCGGAGTCTGTAACCTGAAGCGTATGTAACCTGAAGCGTATGTAACCTGAAGCGTATTTAACCCGAGGTACCACTGTAATACCATTTAAAACATGTGAAACTTTATAGTCAATTAAATATCTATAGAAGTGCAAGAAGTTTTACATCTGAAATAGAGGGGTCTTTATGTGAGCAAAAAAAAAAGCTACTTCCACTCTCCCTGGAAGAAGAGGGTTTCATAGGAGTGGGGTATTACCTTCTCTTCCTGGACCACCAATTTAATTGCAGCAGCATTAGTAATAATGAAATTCCACAGCCCTCTTTTTAGAGTGAATTTAATATCACATCCTCAGGGCATCTGCTGTTTTTCTTGCCTCTCATACCCAGGACAAGTATTTCCCTTTTAAAAAGAACGCTTATCCTTATGTGAACGGGAGCAGAACAAAAGCTGTGCCAACAACTCCACCACAGCCAAGCACATTGGCTTTCTTCAGACTTTGTTCCTTATGAGGAGTTGCAGAGAGAGATTAGGAGTGAGCTTTTACAACAGCAGTCGCTGCAGAGGGACAGAATTAGCCCGGGAGAAATTCCAAAATCTACTTTTAGCTTATGGCTTCTTCATTATCACCAGCGCCCAACGGGGCAAAGGCATTAGTGTTTTCTTCCACATTAAAATGTTCATCAAACGCTCCAATGGTGTTAATTTGTGCTACATGTACCTCTTGCCATCTTGCATTACGTATGCAAAGTGCTTGAAGGCTGTTTCTCACTCAGGAGACCATAACCAGCAAAAGGGCGCACTTTGTTAATTCTGCATCCCATGCTAATCTCTCTCTCCAAGCCCCCCCCCCCCCCCCGCATAAAAGTGTTCTGCAGGGTGGCATTTGCAACAAAGAATTTATATTTATATTTCTGTAGCGGCACTCATCTCAAATGACTGCATGGCCATTTCCAGCAAGGAATATTCATGAGACAAAAATGACATGTAATGTAAAAACGAGAACGGCGATGCAGGTATCTCTTTGTTTTCTAATAGGAGCCCGTATACAGAGAAGCTCCCATTTTAGGTACAGCTGAAATGTACTACTTTGCGTGGGGCTGGCAGCAGCTAGCAGAAGGAACCGCTTTTGTCACAAAAGGGCCCCAGTCACATAAGTGTAACCCGCCCCCCCTCCCACCGCTAGTTCATTGCCTATTCACGAGCTTTGATTGTGAGGGTGTCATTTTGGGAAAATCTCATAGGGAATAATTATTTTTGAGTTTCAAGGAAGCACAGTGTTTATTAATTTAAACAATAATTCCCTGGGAAGATGGACTGGCTGTTAAATCATGATGAGATTTGTAGCACTATGAGGAGAATAGGGGGGTCTCCTAGCAACTCTCAGCACCCTGAACAAAGCACCTGTTTGGGGGAAGCCATGATTATTAAAGTTGGGGCGATCCACACTAAACTTTTGCTCCATTCTTTCCAGGCAAAGGTCCACATTTTCCTAGTTGGTGTCCAACCCCCCCAACCCCCGCTGCCTTCCCCAGGAAACCCACTCAGTCAGAACAAACTGAGTTTCCTGTGTAATGCTGAGAGCATTAAAGACATACCGTCCAACATTTCTCCGATGAAAATAGGAATGTCCCATTCCATAATGATAATTTTAATATTTATACCCCACCCATCTTACTGGCTTGCCCCAGCCACTCTGGGCAGCTTCCAACATATAAAAACACAATAAAACATTTTTTAAAAACCCTCCCTATGCAGGATTGCCCTTCAGACAGCTTAGGGAGTTGGATAACTCCATACCCTCTAACATTTCTCCGATGAAAATAGGGACATCCTAAGAAAAAGTGGGACATTCCAGGATCAAATCAGAAACAGCAACGGCTTCTCTAAATCAGGGACGTTCCTGGAAAATAGGGACACTTGGAGGGTCTGTAAAGAATGAGTTTCCATGGGGTAAACTGTGAAGCAAAAAAGGGGGGCACTCGAACCCAGAACACAGATTTTTCTCAATGCCTAGAAAGCATAGAGGAAACTCAGTGTGGATGAGAAGTAAGTACCATTGTGTTTAAAGTGTGCAGTGGAAATGTGGCCTAATACTGTGTCTGCATCAAGAACTCGTGGCAGAATACAGCCGCAATGAAACACCGGTCTGGAGAGGCCTTTACTTTAAGCCTGGTGATGGGACATGTTAAGTTGTGGGTGAACATATCAGACGACACAGTGATTCTTCCGACAGCTCTTGTTTATTCACAGGCCAGAACAGAACTGAACAGAAGGGTTCAGCCAACCTGCTTATATAGAGCTCAACTACAAAGCAACAGTAACATCTTTCTGTAACTATCCAATCACTGAACGTCACTTTCAATTCCTTATTTGCATATGCGGAGTGAAAACTATCTACAGTATCCCCCTGCTGGCCCAGGGTGAGAACTTCAGTACATAACAGGACAGAGTCCTCTGCTGCATTTGAGGGTAGTAGGATAGTTTAGGAGGGCTCTGGGTATGGCCGTTACAACTCTGCTCAGTCTCCTCTTCTCAGCATTGGCCTTGCTCTGCCATGTTTCTCTTATCAGTCCTGACGAGCTGCTTTTAGGAAAGTGGTCTGTTTTAGAGCCACAAGGCAGTAGCAGCTGCATAATGGACTGGGAGACCTCAATGTGCAATTTAGTTGAAGAAGAACTCGCAAAATCACCGCGAGGGATGCTATTATCCCTGGCGACACAGTAGGCTGTCAGCCCATCAGCAAATTCATGCAGAGTTCACAGAACCAGCCAGAGATCTGCTAGGTCTGTGCATTTAGGGTTTTTATCTCAAAATAGGTTTCATTGATTGGGAAGTTTCTGGCGTTTGCACCTGAAGTGGTCATGACTACCTGGGGGTGAGGGGGTGGGGAGCGAGGGCCACAACAAAAAGCTCCCTCTGGTGTGTGTGTGGGGGGGGATAGCTATTTCAGGGAGTTGCAGCTATAAAAAGTTAAAAAGCTATAAGTTGCGCTCCTTTCCATGGAGGCGCAAGTCACAGCAACAGCCAAGGCGACATTTTTCCACCTTCGCCGCATCAAGCAGTTGGTCCCTTACCTTTCCCGCCCCGACCTGGCCACAGTGATCCATGCGACAGTCATCTCCAGGCTTGACTACTGTAACTCGCTCTACGCGGGGCTGCCCTTGAAGCTGTCCCAGAAACTCCAGCGGGTACAGAATGCTGCAGCGAGGCTCCTCACAGGGTCTCTGCCATGGGAGCATATTCATCCAGTGCTTTTCAAGCTGCACTGGCTCCCGGTGGAGTACAGGGTCAGATTTAAGGTGCTGCTTTTGACCTTTAAAGCCCTTCACGGCCTAGGACCCTCGTACCTACGGGACCGCCTCGCCTGGTATGCCCCACGGAGAGCCTCAAGGTCCATAAATAACAACACCCTAGTGGTCCCAGGCCCTAAGGAAGTTAGATTGGCTTCAACCAGAGCCAGGGCCTTTTCTGCACTGGCCCCAACTTGGTGGAACGCTCTGTCTCATGAGACCAGGGCCCTGCAGGATCTGATCTCTTTCCGCAGGGCCTGTAAGACAGAGTTGTTCCGCCTGGCCTTTGGATTGGAGCCAATTTGATTCCCTCCGCCCCCTTTTTCTTTTTTCTTTTCCTTCTCCTGCAATGAGGCTCCATTTTAATATTTTAATGTTCCATTATTTTAATGTTGTATTTTATTTTTGTTTTTAAGTTGTAATCACTCATCTTGTTTTTATTATTGCTTGTAAGCCGCTCTGAGCCCGGCCTTGGCTGGGGAGGGCGGGGTATAAATAAAAAATTATTATTATTATTATTATTATAAAAAAGGGAAAGTACACTGAAAAAAATTACTAAGAAAGGGATCAACAAGGAAACAGCAAGTATCATGTTGTCATATACAGTATAGCTCTATGGTGCTGCTCAGTTATCCAAGGCGAAAGGGATACTACAAGCAGGGCCTGGATGTTGGAAGGTTCAGGGTTTTTAGTCAACAATCATCTGTGCCCTTTTACAGAATACTCCATTCCATCCCCACAGTTTTCTTTCTCGTCTCCCCCTAGCCAACAATGAGCCAGCATTCAGCGGCAACTCAGCATGCTTGGTCCTCACTGAACCACTTTGGGGCTGCTGCTATTTACCTCTTTGGGGTTTTCACCCCTAAATCTTTTTCTTCTGCTTCCGCAAACCCTAGGTCCATCCACACCTCCTGATATCTCCCTCTGCAGGTGGGTGTGCAATTTTGGCTGCCTAAGGATAGGCATTCACTCCTGAACTTTGGAAATAGAGGAATGATCTGCAATTTGGACCTATTAATGTTTTTAGATGATATTGAAGAGAAATGGTTCAATACAGATACCAGAAAGTCATATCATAAGACACTGGAAAAATAAATTGGAACATTTTTTGGAAATTTTGAATGACAATAACCAATCAGTGAAGGGATCAGGGTTTCCCCATCCTCTCCCATCAAAGGATGAGATAGACCAGGCTTCTGGAGAGAAGACGGCAATTTTAGGCAGCCTGAGAACAACACAGATACCTGAGTTTCACCCTAGTCTCCCTCACACCATACATTTAAAGCACATTGCTCTCCCCAAAGAATCTTGGGGAACTGTAGTTTGTTAAGGGTGGTGAGAATTATAGTTCCATGAATAGTTAAACTACTGCTTCCAGGAGGGAGCCATGTGCTTCACATTCAAGGTGTGGTTGTGACCTCTGTGAGTGTCTGAAGGTTCCTTGAGATTTCATGTGGGAGCAGCGGACTGTTTGCTGGAGTATTTACCGTATTTTTCGCTCTATAAGACGCACCAGACCATAAGACGCACCTAGTTTTTGGAGGAGGAAAACAAGAAAAAAAAATATTCTGAATCTCAGAAGCCAGAACAGCAAGAGGGATCGCTGTGCAGCCTGCATTCGCTCCATAAGACGCACACACATTTCCCCTTACTTTTTAGGAGGGAAAAAGTGAGTCTTGTAGAGCAAAAAATACGGTGAGCTTTGTCCCTCCCCTTGTGCTCAATCAGTATAAATGCAAATGTTACCAAATGCCAGCAAGCATCCAGTTGCCTCCTTTCAAAGACAACCAAACCCTGGTAGGTGCTGCACCCACGGAACATCTCGCCACTTGGAGGATTGGCACAAACACTCCATGGGAGGTACAGGTGGGGCTGTATTTCTTTGGAGAGGAACATTATTGCGGGACCACAGGCAGGGAATGTTTTTCTGCTCATGGGCTGCATTCCCCGCTGGGCAATCTTCTTCCTCAGACTCAGTGTGTTGTTCTTTTATAAGTCAGCAGGAAGGGGGGCAATACTAGAATTAATTGGCTTTTTCTGTCATTGGCTCTTGGCTGTGCTTGTCATGGGTTCTGGTGCCACCCACTCTTGGTCTCCATACTTTCTGCTCCACCAGTCCCAATATCCTCCAGCTACCCCTGGGTATGAATTGATGCTTTTGAATTATGGTGCTGGAGGAGACTCTTGAGAGTCCCATGGACGGCAAGAAGATCAAACCTATCCACTCTGAAGGAAATCAGCCCTGAGTGCTCACTGGAAGGGCAGATCCTGAAGCTGAGGCTCCAATACTTTGGCCACCTCATGAGAAGAGAAGACTCCCTGGAAAAGACCCTGATGTTGGGAAAGACTGAGGGCACAAGGAGACGACAGAGGACGAGATGGTTGGACAATGTTATAGAAGTGACCAACATGAATTTGACGAAACTCAGGAAGGCAGTGGAAGACAGGAGTGCCTGGCATGCTCTGGTCCATGGGATCACGAAGAGTCGGACATGACTAAACAGCAACAACAACCACTGGGTATGGCCCAAAGGGCCTGAGCCCAAGGTCTTTTGAACTGGACCCCACATCTCCTGGACCCCACATCTGCTGCCCCCACATCTCCTACCCCCTTTCCCTTAACTCACAAAACATTTATTAGTGTCTCATACCAAATGTAAACAAACTGTGAAAAAAGACACTATGAATTCAAATTGGAGAAACTCTATGTACTTTCCCTTGCTTATTTGTTTGTTTTGTATCACAAAAAAATCTTTAATAAAAACTATTTTTTTAAAAAAATCTTTGCTTAAAGGCTTCCAAGCATGTTGCGAAGCTCTGTATGTGGTGAGAGCCCAGGAGCCCACCCTCCTAACTTGCCCAGAGGCCTAAATCTGTACCTTTACACTAGCATAAGCACATTTTACGCAAAACCATCCCCTGTGACTTGAGACTTTTAAGTACCTCCCAATTCCCCTAGTTATAAATGACTGTGGGGTGGACTTAAAACTAGTCAAGGCCCTTTAGAAAATTGGAAAGCTTTTGTTACATTCCAGAATCGATTATGACCACGTGAGGAAGAAGGAATGTTAGGGAGCTTGGACAATGCTTAAGCCACAGGGATTGCATTGTAAGGGATTGCATTCAGCGCAAGAGGAACTAATTCCCTCCCTTTGATAAAAGGAGAAATAAATTATTTTCCTCCCTCCGGTGGGAAGAATGAGAGGGCCACTTCCAAGCTTCCTGCGCTACGCATTTTGTGATGCACATAGAGAAATCATGAACAACCTGTGTTGGCTCTTTAATTGTTCCTGCTGCCATTGTGCAGATCTAGGAAATGACAGTGGTTATCAAATGCCACCAAGGACAGCTGCTTTCTCAGCACCACAGGCTTCCCTTAATACATTAGCCTGCCTGTTGGTATGGAAATAGAATAAACAAGAGAATGATCAGACAAAGAATGGAACAAAGACTAGACAGCCTGCCCAGAGCGGATGTTCCAGTTCCAATCAGAACCCATTCTCCCTCAAACTCCATTCTAATCCTTATCTCCCATCTCAAATCAAGACCTATCTAATTCTCTTCTCCAGAAATTGCTCCTTTTATTCTCCTTCCCCAAATGCTTCTCTTCTCCTTCTGCCTGGGTAGCCAATCAGAGAGAGGCTCCAGCTCTCTGGTGGAATTCTGAGGCCCTGCATCATCAGACTCTGGTCTAGCTCACCTGTCCATCACAACACCCTTCCCTGACCCTACTTGGGACTGGAAGGTCCACAGGTGCAGTGGGCAATGCCAATGTTAACTGGAGCACCAGCCGTTTCTAAGCAGTTATCATGACCGCTACCTAAGGGCACTGGAAATCAAAATGTAGCTGCATTTACCGGAAGAAGAAAAAAAGAAATCAAGATAACAAACTTTAATTTATAAAAGAATGGAAATGGTTTATTGAATATTTACAAATAAATTGTAAATGGATAAGAACATGGGCAGGATTATTGTAGTAACCTGCAGTTTTATAAGAGTATATATTTATAGTAGATGAATAAATGAGCAGATTAAGTTAATTTGGATATGCAGAAAATGTTAAAAATAAATTTAAGGAACCGCAGAAAGAGGGGGAAGGAAGGAAGTCGAGTTTTGATATGTTAAAATGGTTGTAAAATTACTGAAATGTATAAAACTGAAGTTGATGAATATAACAACAACAACAACATGTAGCTGCAAGAATGAAAAGAGGAAGTGGTATTGCCTATGTAAGTGTGTCCACTGATGACATCAGTGTTGGGGGAAAGCAGCAAGGCAAAAGCCAGCTCCAGATGGCTGGAATGCAAAACAGGATGTTGTGGTTTGCAGATGTACTGTTGGAGAAAAGGAGGAGTTTATTCTCTGTACTGAGCACCGGATGTTAGCTCAGAGTGTCATGTGACCTGTGCTGGAGGTACAGGGGAGGAGTTGTGACTCTTCTGATGGAGTCTGAAGGGTGCAGTCACGTTTTCTATGTACTGCTGAATGACAGGAATAAAACATGTAAATAGGACTCCTGTCTGTCTCATTTCCCCTCCCTGGGGAGAATGCAGGGAGGGAGAGAAACAGAGAAGCAGAGGGTGTGTTTTCCTCACGTCTAATGAGGAGAATCGCCGGGTTTATGACCTTGCCTGCCGGGAGACGCAGCGGAGAGGTCATCAAGTATCCAGCTCAATTGCCTGGGGGAGGCCAGTTACCTCTGACTGTGAGCTGAGAAACTAACATATGGCAGCATTCGGTGGTTGCGATTCAACGAACATCTGCATGAGAGGCTGGTGAATTGTCCTCCTCTGCTCCAAGGGAGAAAGTAAAGCATCTGAGAGCAGCCAGACGCTGAACAGACGGCTGGATCCAGAGGAAGCTGTTTTCAAAGCAACGGCGCTCAAGGTATGCTGCATTTCGGGCTAAAAGGAGTGAACGCAGATTGATTAATTCTCTGGTTCATGGGGGAGCTGCGTATTGGAAAAATACAGCTCCGGGAGAAGAGGCCTGCAGCTTGGAAGCTTAGCCTGCATTCCACGGATTCTTGTGGTTGAGATAAGAAGTCCTGTATGCACTCTTGCTAAGTAACGATTGTGGAAAGTTACTGGCAGGGAAGCCGGATTGTGAGGCTGGGAAAGCGAAACAAAACCACGGAGTGTTTTGGCTACAAGTTTACGAGCTCTTGGAAGGGACTTTCCATAGCAGCCAGTGTTTAGCTGCCAGGTGCCAAAGAGCGTAAACAACTTGCAGTTTGCCTGCTAGAGAAGGCAGGAAACAACTGTTGGATTTTACAGCTTGCTTGAGAGTGTGAGCTGAAGGCTTGGCTTCAAGATGGATGCCAAGAAGGGGGGGGTTTGCCTTACCCACCTCCCTTAAATAATGACAATTATTCATCTTGGTCTGTAAAGATGAAGGCCCTGCTGCAGAATCAGAGGCTTTTTGATGTAATTGAAAACCCCATCCCTGCAGCACCAACCAGAGGTTGGGAATCGCAAGACATGAGGGCCAGGACTGCTATAATTCTGTGTGTCTCAGATGAGCAGTTGGTGCATATTCAGCATTTACAACATGCGAAAGAGGTTTGGGACACGCTGCGTACAACGCATCAGAGAGATGCTGGTTCTTCTGCGTTGCTGTATTTTGAGAAATTGACCAATCTGAGACTAGCGCCTGATGGAGATGTTCAAGCGCACCTGACAGAAATGAAGTTTCTGCGTCAACAGATGGTGGAACGCAATTTCAATCTACAGGAGGAAGTGTTTTGCTTCATGATGATAAACAGCCTGAACCGGACCTACAAGGTTGTTGCCAGTCAGCTTGGTTCCCTACCTGCGGCGGACCTGACTGCGGAGAGAGTGTGTGCCGTCGTCCTGAATGAACACGATCGACTTGCTGCACTGGAAGTGAAGGACAGGGGGAGGGAAGAACAGAGTTCAAATCTCCCCACTGCTGGTGCTACTGGAGAGCATGCTACAGCATTGAGTGCTGTCCGATGCTACAATTGTGGACAGACTGGGCATCTACAGCGAAACTGTAGGAAGCCGCGCCAGTCAAAAGGAGCAAAGAGCAGCTCTACGAAGCCTGAGGCGTCAGGCAAAAGCCGTACCAAGTACCAGGTGAAACCTGCAAAGGCTATGATGGCGAAAGGAACCACGCCAGATGTTGGGAACGCATTTATAATCGATACTGGTTGTACAAAACACATGTGCCCACACAGAGAACTGTTTTCGACGTTGAAGAAGCAAAGCTTCGCTGTGAAACAGGCCAACGGTCAAGAGTTGGAAGCGACCGGAATTGGGACAGTGTATCTTGAGAGTCTGAACTTGACTATAAGCAATGTTTACCTGGTTCCAGAACTGAGATTTAATCTGCTGAGTGTGTCGCAGATTGCAAAGAAAGGACTGAAACTGACCTATGATGCTAAAAGCTGCAAGATCTACAAAGATGGAGAACTGTATCTGACTGCCAGAGAGAAAGATGGACTGTATTTGTTGACTTTTGATCAAAGTGATTACATGAAATGTAATTCTTCTGATTCTAACGAAATCTCTCTTGCAGGTGTGACCAGTGTGAGCACCAGGAAGGTGACTAAGAAGGTCGACAGAGCTTTTCAGCGGGTGTATGCTGATGTGATTGGTCCTCTAGAACCATCTAGGGGCGGTGCAAAATTTTACCTTTTGTGTGTTGATTGTTTCACTAATTATTCTTGGGTTTTTGTGATGGAGAAACCGCAAGAAACTTTAGAAAAGTTTCAGGAGTTTTGTGACAAGGTTAAAAATATGCATGATACTAACATTGATTGTCTCTTCACAGATGAGAAGCAATTTTTTCTGTTACAGAAGTTTCAGAAGTTCCTGGATGGAAAAGGAATAGACCACAAAGTTGCTGTTTCAACCGAAGCGTGGAACAGGGGGGTCTGTGTGAGGGTGAACAAAGAATTGCAAAAGGGGATGCATGCGCAATTGCTGAGTTCACATTTGCCACATGAATATTGGGCGGAGTCTCTAGCGTCCTATCTTCATGTGTGGGTGAGAAAGGTCTCAACAGAGTTGGGATGTTCTCCTTTTGAGAAGCTGTTCCATAGAAAACCTTCTGTTGCCTATTTCAAGGTTTTCGGGTCTCATGTGAGAACAGAAGCTCCAGGTGGAGTAAAGAATGCCAAAGGCATTTTTGTGGGATATGAAAAGGGTCTCTACAGAGTAATTTTGTCTGAATCTGGTCAGGTGATTCTCACAAAGTTTCTAGAAAGTGCTCCGGAACAAGAGCGAGTTGTACACACATTTCCCACAGGTGGCGATTCTGATGATGATGATGATTATTCTGATGTCACAGATTACAGTGGTACTGATGATGACACTGATAGCTCAGAGAGTTCAGTTGTAACAGTCATTGAGATGAAATCTCACACAATGGATAGACCTTCACAGGTGAAGGAAGAACCACTGATTGCTACTGGTTCTCAACAAAGTCCAGAGGTTGAACCAGTGAGCACAGAGGATCAGAACCTCATACGCAGGTCTGAGAGAGTTACAAAGGGTGTACCACCAAAGAGGTACTCAAAAGAGTTTGCTAACTTAGCTGTTGCATGTGTTGCTATTGTTAACAACTCAAAGCAGGTTAAAGCAGTGTCTAAGTCAGAGACAAAGACACAACAGAGAATAGCAAGCCAAGGTAATGCAGAAGCACTCATTCCTTGGAAGCCAGACAACCAGAGAGGTACATTGGTGAAACCAGTGGTGGGGAGTTCCAAGAGTGGAACTGAAACAACAGGGGACTGTTATATGTATAACAACTGTTTGTTTTCTTCTCTGGATCATGTTTTGCCTATTGATGCTTTTGGGGGAGGTTGTTGGGAAAAAGCAGCAAGGCAAAAGCCAGCTCCAGATGGCTGGAATGCAAAACAGGATGTTGTGGTTTGCAGATGTACTGTTGGAGAAAAGGAGGAGTTTATTCTCTGTACTGAGCACCGGATGTTAGCTCAGAGTGTCATGTGACCTGTGCTGGAAGTACAGGGGAGGAGTTGTGACTCTTCTGATGGAGTCTGAAGGGTGCAGTCACGTTTTCTATGTACTGCTGAATGACAGGAATAAAACATGTAAATAGGACTCCTGTCTGTCTCATTTCCCCTCCCTGGGGAGAATGCAGGGAGGGAGAGAAACAGAGAAGCAGAGGGTGTGTTTTCCTCATGTCTAATGAGGAGAATCGCCGGGTTTATGACCTTGCCTGCCGGGAGACGCAGCGGAGAGGTCATCAAGTATCCAGCTCAATTGCCTGGGGGAGGCCAGTTACCTCTGACTATGAGCTGAGAAACTAACAATCAGCAAGTACAGATCCAAACCCAATGCAGGTTACGGCCCCCTTGCGCTTTCAGTCGGCCACACCAGGGGGAGGCAATGCCAACCACCCTGCATTTCCTTCTTTTTCGCAGTGAAACAGGACTGAGCTGAAGCGCCCTAAACTGGAGAAAATTAAGAGACTGGCCAGGCTCCCCAGGCAATCCAGTCAAGTGACCATTAAACAGGTAACCTGGCAGACAGGAGGTAAACAAAGCACTCAGATTTCTGCTATAGACCACCCTTTCTGTGATGTAGGTATGATTTATCAGGGGTGGTGGTCTTGAGCTACACCCCTTCTGTGATGTATGTATGATGTTTCTGGGGGTGGGCTTGATCTACAGGGTGGCAATTTCAAAAGTCTTTATAAGGCCTTGCACACCATCTTTCTGGGTCCTCCTCCTTTCCTGCGTGTGAGGAGAGCACTCTGTTGCAACAGATCAATAAAGATCAGGCTTACTAGCTGCTTTGCTTCTCAATATTCTCTGGCTGGCCTCTGTTATTTTCTCCTACAAATAGGGAACCTACGTAAGGACTCTATATGGGCTCTTGGATACCCCATAAGGGGAAAAGGGTAGATTTTTGTTTACAACAGTGCAGATTGAGGATAACGTGTGGACTGTGCAAAAAAAAAAAGAAAAGACAAGAGACCAGAGTGCACTGAACACATTGTTGAATGTTGTGTGCACACAGCTAGGATGTCAGGCAGAGACATGAGCATAGCCAGGATTTTTATTGGGGAGGGGCAGGCCTTTTGTTGTGGGAGGGGGGGTAGAAACTCAGCTATGTATTTTTATTGATTTTTCTTGATGGGGGGGCAGCTTCCCTGCCTTGCAACCCCTTGGCGATGCCCATGGACTGAGACCTTTGACAGTGACTGCTTCCCGGTCCTCTTAATTAGATGTTTAATATCTAATAAATATTTCCGCATATAGACCCATCAGGAGAGGAGCAACAAAGTGTTTTTGTGTGTGGAGCAGTGTGGAGTTGTGGCATATTTAAGCCAACAGCCATTTGATTCATTGAATGGTAGCTTTGCTTAATATTTAAAAGTCTCTTTGTGGTATGCAAACATAGAATATGGAAAGGGACATAACACTAAAACCAGACACATACGAGCCCCCCCCCCATTGTGTGCACATTACGGCTTTTCTGGCTCGCTCCCATTGCTGGTGCTTGAAGCTAAGTACAAAGGACATTAGCTGCCCTCCCTAGGTATCCTTTAGCTTCTTGAGAAATGCTGCTGTTTGATGTGCTGTTCCTCAAAGCGGCTTTCATCTGATTAGTGGTTAAGCTGAGGCATGGGCAATGCATTTCAGGCAGCGGTTGTGCATGCACAGATGATGGATGCTGTGAACTGGATTTTGGCGTGGAGAAACGAATCAGGTGATGATGTGCATCAGGTAGAGACATCCCTGCCCTCTCTCTGGTCTGTCCAGCAAAATAAAGAATGAGACTTGAAAATAGCTGCTGATGCGTACGTACCCAGTGCTTTTGTTCCTTGCAACTGAAAACCACCTCTGAGATTATGAACTTCTCTCTGTGTGTCAAACAGGAAGGAGGAGCTGCTTCATCTTTTTCCTTCCAGCCTTTTCCCTGCTCAGAGTCAACATCATGAGCAGTTTTTCATTATTTCCGTTGGAGAAAAAAGCCTGCTTGTGAGGATAATGCTGAGCAGAAATGTCAGAAAAAAGGGATTACACAGCCCTTGCCCACACTGTCCTGTAAACCTGTCAAACATTTCTTTTCCAGTGTTGAAGAGATAAAATGCACTTATGTGTATCATGTAGTTTGGCCTCCAGAAGCCGCTAAAACAGGGGTGGGGAACTCTTTTCAGCCTGGGGGCCACATTCGCTTCTGAACAACCTTTCAAGGTCCAGTGATGGACAGGCCCAGAAGGAAAAGCAGGTAGAGCAACATATATATATATTTGTTGTTGTTGATGATGTTTAGTCGTGTCTGACTCTTCGTGACCCCACGGACCAGAGCACGCCAGGCACTTCTGTCTTCCACTGCCTCCCGCAGTTTGGTCAAACTCATGCTGGTAGCTTCGAGAAGACTGTCCAACCATCTCGTCCTCTGTCGTCCCCTTCTCCTTGTGCCCTCCATCTTTCCCAACATCAGGGTGTTTTCCAGGGAGTCTTCTCTTCTCATGAGGTGGCCAAAGTCTTGGAGCCTCAGCTTCAGGATCTGTCCTTCTGGTGAGCACTCAGGGCTGATTTCCTTCAGAATGATAGGTTTGATCTTCTTGCAGTCCATGGGACTCTCAAGAGTCTCTTCCAGCACCAGAATTCAAAAGCATCAATTCTTCGGCGATCAGCCTTCTTTATGGTCCAGCTCTCACTTCCATACATCACTACTGGGAAAACCATAGCTTTTACTATACGGACCTTTGTTGGCAAGGTCATGTCTCTGCTTTTTAAGATGCTGTCTTGGTTTGTCATTGCTTTTCTCCCAAGAAGCAGGCGTCTTTTAATTTCATGGCTGCTGTCACCACCTGCAGTTATAATGGAGCCCAAGAAAGTAAAATCTCTCACTTCCTCCATTTCTTCCCCTTCTATTTGCCAGGAGGTGTGTGTGTGTGTGTGTGTGTGTGTGTGTGTGTGTGTGTATAAAAAAGGTAAAGGGACCCCTGACCATTAGGTCCAGTCATGACCGACTCTGGGGTTGCAGCGCTCATCTCGCTTTATTGGCCGAGGGAGCCGGCGTACAGCTTCCGGGTCATGTGGCCAGCATGACTAAGCCACTTCTGGCAAACCAGTGCAGCGCATGGAAATGCCGTTTACCTTCCCGCTGGAGCGGTACCTATTTATCTACTTGCACTTTGAAGTGCTTTCGAACTGCTAGGTTGGCAGGAGCAGGGACCGAGCAACGGGAGCTCACCCCGTCGCGGGGATTCGAACCGCCGACCTTCTAATCGGCAAGTCCTAGGCTCTGTGGTTTAACCCACAGCGCCACCTGCGTCCCTCATTCATATATATATATATATATATATATATATATATATATATATATATATGCAGGTTTTGGTGTCTTCGGGTGTCTTCCCGTGTAAGAGTTGGGGTGTCTAGGCGACGTTTCGACGAGGTCTCACTCGTCATCTTCAAGCTGGAAGGTTTCCTCCCCGTAGAGGAGAGATATTTGCTTTCGTAGATTTTCACGGGTACAGGAATGCAGGTTTTGGTGTCTTCGGGTGTCTTCCCGTGTAAGAGTTGGGGTGTCTAGGCGACGTTTCGACGAGGTCTCACTCGTCATCTTCGAGTGAGACCTCGTCGAAACGTCGCCTAGACACCCCAACTCTTACACGGGAAGACACCCGAAGACACCAAAACCTGCATTCCTGTACCCGTGAAAATCTACGAAAGTATATATATATATATATATATATATATATATATATATATATATATAACCTTGGACAGTAAGCCACTTTCTGCACACATGCACACACATCATTTAGACAAGGAAAAGGCATTAGCAGAATTCAAGGCAAGCACACCCACATCTTGTGTGACCAGCTTGTGCACTCCACACCACATGTCATGATGTTGGTGCTATGTGATGCCATGACCAGTACCGTGGTGACGATTGGGCCAGGGCCTCTACCTCAAGGCCTCTTTTGAGGCCTGCTGCAGCCACAGATGTGCTCCAGAGGCCCCACAGCAGAGGTGCAGGCCCCAGTCCAGTTGCCGCCTCAGTGCTGGAGCACCAGACCTAAGGCGATGGTGTGTGGCAGTGGCCGGAACCTAGGCACCCACAGCACAAAAAATTGTGGGTGCCTGGGCCCCCAGGGCCCCCTGAGTTGACACCAGTGATTCAAGGACGCTTTCGTGCCTGGCAAAAATATTAAAGGTGGGAAGCAGGACCAATGAGCCCCTAAAACCAACATTAATTTTGTTCCTTTGGAATGCTACCAGCAGGGAGGGTCAGTCACAAGTTATAATGATTCCCGGACATCCTGCTGCTGGGGACAGTAATGACTGTGAATTTGTCTGGCATTATCAAGTTCCCCCTGCTTTTCCTCTTCCTCCTCCTTGTGTGAGGTGGCAGAACAAATTTACACCCCTTAATTGATTTTAGCCAAGGACAAGATGAAAAATGCATAGGGTAATGGCAGGATCTAAAGGTGTAACTAAGTAATGTAGGACGATTGGATGTAACCTGGAAAGGGATTTTCTGTCTATTCTCTGAACTTTAGCAGTATGCCAGGAGAGTATTTCACACATCGCACAACAGCTGAGTCACCTTCACTGTTAAGTATAGACACTCACGGAAAACCTTAGCTATTCCTGGCTCCCCGTTGCAGGTACAAGACAAGGAGGGAGCTCATCAGGAAATAAGGAAGAAACAAAACGGGGAGGAAAAGCCTGAACCAGGAGCTCAAAAATAGTATTTGGTCACTATCTGTAAATTGATCAGCTCCATATTAAAGCTGGTGCACCAAGCCAAGAGGCAAGAAAACCCACCATCCCTGAGAAGCTCTTATTTCTTACTTTAAACACATCCCACTGACACATCAGAGACATGTTAAAACTATCGGGGGAAGCTAACATGGCTCTCTGCCGATCCCTCGTAGCCAAGATTGTCTTCCATGAACATGGTCTTAACAGTGAGTCTGTAAGTCACTGTAGAGGCTTATTCTGGATCCACACGTCCTTCCACAGTGGGGACACAGGTTTCCGGGCGGGAATTGATCATGGTGAGGGTTTGCCAAGCGTGCCTTCCTCATAGCACGTTTCTCCCTTTTGACCTGAGTTCAAGCGTCTTCAAAGCCCATGACACCTTTGGTAAAGGCTGTTCTTCAGTTGGAGCGCTCGCAAGTCAGTGTTTCCTCATTGTTGGTGTTTAAATTACATTTTTGTAGATTTGCCCTGAGAGGGTCTTTAAACCTCTTTTGTTGACCACCAGCAT
The DNA here is from genome assembly GCF_964188305.1 of Podarcis bocagei. Classification (NCBI taxonomy): domain Eukaryota; kingdom Metazoa; phylum Chordata; class Lepidosauria; order Squamata; family Lacertidae; genus Podarcis; species Podarcis bocagei. Next base: position 7,683,639 of record NC_138141.1, on the reverse strand, counting down.
TACGCTTTCCATTTTTAAGTTTGGAATAGAGTAGTTGCTTTGGAAGACGATAATCAAGACATCTGAACATGACCAGTCCAACGAAGTTGATGTTGAAGAATAATTGCTTTGACACTGGTGATCTTTGCTTCTTCCAGGACACTCAGGAGGGTTCACTGCCACCCTCCAGATGTCAGTGGACTCCCAGCTCCAGAACCAGCCCAACCATGAGTCTCAGTGAGGCAGTTGCCTCAGGTGGCAGGATGGAGACAGCTGGGAGATCCAGCAGATCCGGGGGACCCAGGTGTGTTCCACGTGCTGCCTCCTGCATTTGTCCCCTGCACACTGCTGTCTGCTCCGCTCTGGCCTCCCCCCCCCCCCGCCGCCACCTTCAGTGCACCAAGGCTTCCCCAGACCACCTGTGGTCTACTGAGGTGGTGGCAGCAGGGGCACAGGCCGAAGAGATGCCATTTTCTGTTTTGCCTCAAGCGGCAAAATGTCTTGGGCTGGCCCTGCCCAACTGCAATCGTCCCTGACGATTGGCCAGGTTGTCCGGTGATGATGGGAGTTGGAATCCAACAACATCTGGATGTTGGCTACCAGGGAGCTCTTGTCACTGTCTTACAAATGGAAGCAGGTGTCCCTTTCTGAGGACAGTATCTTCTCACCAGCACCAGCTAGGAAGCAGGCAGAGAAAAATGACCTATTTTGAGCTCAATTTTCCAGTGTTTTTGTGAAGAAATGTGGGTGGGTCTTTTTTTTTTAACATTCTCCGTTTTGTTTTGGGTGTGAGTGATTTGACTGTACAGTGGTGCCCCGCAAGACGAACGCCTCGGAAGACGAAAAACTCGCTAGACGAAGGAGTTTTTGGTTTTCTTAGCCGCTTCGCAAGACGCATTTCCCTATGGGCTTGCTTCGCAAAACGAAGCTTGCCCCGCAAGCTCCGGGGATAGCGGGGAAGTGCAGCGCGTCTTCCCCGCTGTCCCCGGACCTCTTTTGAAGCAAGGGGCGGCGGGGAGAAGATCGCTTCTCCCCGTTGCCAGCCCCGCAATCTCCAGGGACAGAAGGGAAGGCGCGCGCGCCTTCCCCTCTCTCCCCACCCCTTTTGAACCAAGGGGCGGCAACGGGGAGAAGCGATCTTCTCCCCTCCACCCCTTGCTTCAAAAGAGGGGACAGAGGGGAAGGCGCACGCCTTCCCCTCTGTCCCCGGACCCCTTTTGAACCAAGGGGCAGCAATGGGGAGAAGCGATTCTCCCCGCTGCCCCTTCCCTTGCTTTAAAACAGGTCCGGGGACAGAGGGGAAGGTGCGCACGCCTTCCCCTCTGTCCCCGGAGATTGCGGGGCAGGCAACGGGGAGAAGCAATCTTCTCCCTGCCGCCCCTTGCTTTAAACAGGTCCGGGGACAGAGGGGAAGGCGCGCGGCGCTTCCCCTCTGTCCCCGGACGGTCTCCATAGGAACGCATTGATTGATTTTCAATGCATTCCTATGGGAAACCGTGCTTCGCAAGACGAAAAACTCGCAAGAAGAAAAAACTTGGGGAACGAATTAATTTCGTCTTGCGAGGCACCACTGTACTGGCTGCATCTACATGAACACAGAAGGAGAGACAGTATTAGATAAGTCTCTCTCTAAACGTGATAGAGGAGAGGAGGGCTAATGTTTCTGTGTGAAAGTATGTGACACAAAGAAGCACAGAAGTTGATGTTTTCCCAAAGAAACAGGAAGGAGAAGTGAGCTGGAAGGAGAAAGTGGAAACATCTCAGAAGGAACTGCATGGCCAAGATGGTTCATGGACAGAAGGCTGAGTGCAAGTCCTGGATAGAGAGAGAGACAGGAAGAAGCTGCACTCTTCAACTAAGTAAAACTAAGCCCATGCTTACATTAGCACGTGAATGTAAATACTTTGCATATATTCTTCTTTAGCTATATGTTTTGTGAGCAAAAGCTTTTGAATATTTTAACGAGTGTTTGGGCATTGTTCTAATTTCAAGAAGAGAGTCAGTATTGCACATGATTTGGCTTCCTAGCTGCAATTTAGCTACGCTGCCAACAGGGCATCTGTAACATATAACCCATCATATTTATAATTAAAGAGGAAAGGAAGGAAAAAGAAAAAGGGTGCATCAAGGGGAAGAACTATTATATCATGAAAGGAAACATTTCTAAAGCCAAAACTTCCCAACCCCTGACCCACAACATACATAGCCGACTTAAAACCTGGAAATGAATTCCAGAAGCCCCAATTCCATTGGATTTCATGAACCTTGTAAACATACATCTGATTTGCATTCTTCCTTGTTTGTATTTGGGGTTGTATTTAGCATATTTGTTCAGAAAACTTGGGGGGGGCTGTCTGTGCTAGATCAAAACCCATTTTAAAGAAACATAATGATTGCATAATGTCTGTTTCCAAAACCTAGTGGGACATATGTGAAAACAGTTCATGGAGCTGTGAAGCTGTTGGTGCTGGTACGTCAGCTTTGAAGGCTCCTGGAAGCCCAGCATGGACTGGAACGTTTTACTGGTGCCATATTGCAGGGAGTATAGCACTTCAGGTAAGTTCCATAATTAATTCCCAAGGAAACCACTTAGCTCTCTTTTGATAGAGATCTTGTTAAATGTGGTCATGGAGAGGGAGTGATTTGCATGACAGCCTTTCAACAGCAAAGACACAAAACTGGCAAGGGAGCACAACAGAGAACAGCAAAGCCCACACAACTGCTGCCCTCCTGGGAAAGTTGCATCTCTAGAATGTTTCCAAAGGGCTCCTGTAGCAATTGAAACACAGAGCTTCTTTTGCTCTGATGGTCATAGCAAATGTACACTGGCAGCACACAATCTTGTTAGCAGGTGGCCATATTGCCCTGGTAGCCAGCTAATTATTTGACCATCTGGTCACTTTCAGGAAGTAGCAAGAGAGATGGCAAAGCAAGTTTTTCCTTGGCAAGCTTTTTTTCCTCCTCCTCCTCCACCACCACCACCACCGTATCAGAAAGAGCACATCCTTCTGTGCAGCTGGATGACATCCCGTGAAACCTAAATGTATTTATATGTATTTAATGTGCACCCGCATCCACACACCCAGCTAATTAGAAAGAAGTTTAGAGTATCACTGAGCCGCTTCTATAGGGAGTAGTTGCCAGACCAGGGGCCTCTTCCTGCAGAGCTTTCCTGGGCATCTTAGATGAATGCTGCTTGTTGTTCTGATCTAATGATGCCACTTCTGCAATTGTTGCAATGTTTGGAGACCCTAGAAATACAATGATAATATAAACCAAGATGTTGTTGTGCTTTTTTCTGATCAGTTGAGGAGGTTGAGAGTGCTGCTGAACCCAGCCCTGCTTTTAGAGGGGAAGGTAATTGGGGGTGGGGTGGTCAAGTTTCAAAACCAAAAACAACCCAGAAGACTAGAAACCAAATGTGCTGAGAAGGTTCTCAGGGATTGATTGATTGATTGATATTTATTACGACCATTGGCCCGTCACACGACAGTTTCCCACCAACATATATATACTTAAACCTCCAAATTTAAAACAGCTAAAAACTTACAAAAACAGACAAGAACCAAAGCAAAATAAGCAAAAGACCAACAACATACATTACAATAAATTTGCAACATAAACATCACCCTCTGCTCATAAATTAATAAAAGACATCAGTAGTGATATCACCTAGTTACATCCTAAAACATATATCATGGTTTAAAAGGGTTATCCGAGCCGCACAGGAGACCGTTTTTCTTCTTTAGGGATAGGACGCTGATCAAGAATCTGGCAACCGTGAGTGATCTTAGGGGATCTTCATCATTTAGTAGATATCTCAGTTTGGCTTCATTCGAATCATCGGCGATTCCCTTTAGATATGGATCAAGAAACTTGCTCCTGGCCGATGAGTGAGAAGCACAATCAAAGATTATGTGGTGCAACGATTCCGGTGCCCCACAATTACAATCACATAAGAGCGATATCTGTCCATTGGAAAATCTATTTCTCAGCACGTTCGATGGGAAGGCGTTGAATCTTGCCTTTATAAAGGCATATCTATGAGCCGAAGAAGTTAAGGAATTCAAATAATTTGGGAGCCTTAAGAGGGGTAATAAACCAAGGTTTTGAGGTGAGCAGGTACCATTGCCCAACACCATTTTCTGCTGCAAGTCCATCTCCTCTAGTTTACAGGTTACTGTTCTTTTAGCTGGAACTATGTCCTGCTCTAGTAATTTAGATGGGGAGATTCCCATTGCCGTAATTTTCAGTTGTAAATTTTTTGCCCATGGGCTCTGGAAATCATCTCTCCACATACATTGTATCAAATACAAGTTTGGGAGATTGTGCCATAGAGATAACCAGTGACAGAGTATGTGCTTCCACAGGGCGTTTTCCAGGGATACAATATTAAGTTCCATGCGTAATGCTGTATTACTTACACAGTTGGGCAGTTTCAATATCCCTCTTAAAAACTGATTTTGAATAACCTCTAGGTGAGATAGATTGACAAAAGTCCCCCAAGTTGAGATGGCATAAGCAATTGTCGGGATCACCTTGGCCTTGAACACTTTCAACGCCGATGGGATGTGGAGGGCTCCATTGGTGAAGAAGAATCGCAAGATCGCCAAGGAGATAGCTTTGGCTCTGTTTGTAACATAAGCTATATGGGCCTTGCATCTAAGGTTATGTTGTAACCAAACTCCCAAGTATTGGAATCTATAAACTTGTTCGATGACTCTCCCATCAATTCTCCAATTGTGGAGTTTCCGGCTCTTTGAGAAAACTAGGATCTTAGATTTTCCATAGTTAATTGTAAGGGAATTTGTGTTACAATATGATCCGAAAATTTTTAAGGCCCTCCTGAGACCTACTCTAGAAAAGGAAAGGATGACTGCGTCATCCGCACATAGTAACAGAGAGCAACGATAAAGTGCTAGGCGGGGTGCATGAATCCTTTCTTGAGCCTCTATTAGGGGAGTCCTCATGTCGCTTATGAACAAATTGAACAGGAATGGAGCCAGTATACAGCCCTGTCGGACACCTCTGTTAATGGGAATTGAATTGGTGAGATCGCCCTCCGGGGTGAGTCTCACTCTGGCCACTGAGTTCTCATGGAGTTTGATTATTAGCCAGAGAAGCCTTCTGTCGATGCCCCAGCGGGTGAGTTTTTCCCAGAGGATGTTCCTGGGGATACTATCAAATGCTGCCTTTAGGTCAATGAATGCCACACAGAGTTGGCCACCCTTTGGGGTGGAATATTTCCAGGCAAGATGCTGTAAAATTAGAATATGATTAATTGTTGACTGTTTTGGGCGAAATCCAGCTTGTTCGGGCCCAATTAATTTTTTCTCTTCGGCCCATTGGTTAAGTCTGTTCAACAGGAAGCAGGCATACAGTTTCCCCACTATTGAGAGCAGACTGATATTTCTATAATTTCCTGGGTCGTCTGGTGAGCCCTTTTTGTGGATTGGAATGATAATAGCGTCCTTCCATACTTCCGGGATCATTCCAGAGTTGTTAACGGCATCGAAAATGGTTGCCAGGACTTTAACCCACCAGTCCGCATGGTATTTTATAGCTTCTGCCGGGATCAGGTCTGGCCCAGGCGCTTTCCCTGTTTTGAGTTTAACGATCAAATCACGGATGTCCTCAGGATCGGTGGGGGGCCAGAGGGGAAGCTGTTCTTGAAATTCATCTCTTGTGTTAGCAGTACAGTCAGTTGTGGTTCTCAGGGAAATGGTAGAAAAAATCATTTTGGGGCCGCAACAGGAATTCAGTGCTGCTGGTTTGATCGGCTGAAGGTTAAAAGAAAGACACAAGGATTTTTCTATATGAGATTGCTCAGCCTCTGGCCTTCAGTATACCAGCTGCCAACCGAAATGCACCTACCCTACAGTTTCGGGAGGAATATCAGGGCCAAGAGGATGGAAACAGATGAAATAGACAAATCAGAGCAGTCTCATAAAAATCTTCAAGATAAGATCAAATTACTTTTAGCCTACAACCAACGAGAGGAACCCAATGCCATAATCAGTGCAGAACACCAGAACTTGATCTCCTCTGAGCAAGTCTCCCCAGTGGCGTAGGAAGGAGGGTGCGGGCTGCCCCGGGTATCACCATTGAGGGGGGTGGCAAAACGCCGGTCGGTGGCTTGGGCGCAGGCTCCGCGCTGCCCAAAATGGCAGCGTGGGGTTTGTGGCTACCCGCCGCCTTCCCCTCAGCTGCCTCCCTCTCATTGAGGCTCCGGTGCTGCTGCACGAGTTCCAGCCGCTGATGGATCGCGCGAGGGCAGCGCGCGAGAGGGTGATCCGGCGCTGCTGGAGACCTTTGCCCGCGACCTCTTCGACCGAGCTGGAGCCGCGCAAGGAGGAGGAGGTAGCGAGGGCGCAGCCGGTTCCTCCCGGGGCGCGCAGGGTCCGTGTGTGCGTAGGCAGCGGAGGTGCCGTGCGCGCTGCTCTTCGTGCTCTTCCGCGCAGGATTCGCTCGCGCCGCCCCCGCGCGTGCCAGGAGCTGCTCTGCCTGAGCGAGATCCTCCACGACGTGCGAGGCTCTGTGCAGCGCACTGTGCCTTGCTCACCCCACCTCCATCCCCGGCTCGCCCCAACCCCTGGGCGCAAGGCATGTGCGCTGCACCGGGCGCCCTGGTGGCTAGCTCCGCCACTGAGAAACAGATGCCTATAACACAGGATTCAGGCCAACTTTTGGGACCAACTCCAGCCCTGGACACTGAAGTTGAAACTTCACCCTCTGGACTCCAACCTGGAAAAACCCAGCATTAACCTCAAGGAACGAGGCGACTGCCAGTGCATCCAGCCCCCATCCCAGGAGAGGGAGATAAATATGGCAGATCTGCATCAAAACGATTTATACCCATCTGTCACCATTGTGAAAAGATGGTCATCCCATACAAAATCTAGGGTGAACGAGGTAGTCAATCCAGTGGAAGATATAAGGTTGCTAGAGAGAGAAAGCAAAGAGGCAGAGCTGTTTCTATTTGTTTAGCTATGGATATCCACAACTGCATCCAAAAGCAGTGGCGTAGCGTGGGTTGTCAGCACCCGGGGCAAGGCAAGTAATTTGCGCCCCCTAACCCGTGGATTTGCACCCCCTAACCCGTGGATTTGCACCCCCTAACCCCCAGATGTTGCGCCCGGTGCGGCTGCCCCCCCGCACCCCCCACGCTACGCCACTGTCCAAAAGCAGAAGACAGCCAGGGAGCCCCAGACACATGCAGAAGCAAGGGCCAGCAAGTGAGTGATGGGAAAGATCTTGACTTGGTTGGTTGCTGCCAGTCCGAGCATACCATACTGGGCTAGATGAACCAACACTCTGGTGTGCTATAAGGCAGCTTCCCACGCCTGATGTGTGCTTCTGGGTATGTATGGCGCAGCTGTGGTTCTAACGATTAATTGCTCCCATTGTGAGCCGGATGTGCATTATGTGACTAATTTTCGCTGCATTAATGAATCCCCAGATTGACATTCAAAGACTTTCTCCCCTTTCTTCTTACAATAACCTCTGCTGTTAATGGATTTTGATGAACTCTGGTAAGTGCACCATGACGGGAACACTACACAAAGGTTCTTGTTAGTGTTTTTCCCCAAACACAGTGTGGGTCATACTAGTCACGGTTTGTACTGTGATGGTCTTCTCCACGTGTGGGCACTCACTGCAAAAGGGCCACTTCCTGAGGGTTGACCCCAGCTGGAGCTTTTGTACTTCAAATTACTGCATCTGAGCAGGGATTTGAATCTGAGTATCCCACATCCAAACCCATCAGCTCTCTATGGAAGCACCATCCCAATATTATTATGGCACATGGGGACAACAATTGGATTTTGGCACATGCCAAGGAAACCCTGGAGGTAACATGAGCCCTCCAAAATTCAGGTGCTCATCTAAATGACCACAGAAGGGTGAGCAGGTCTGTTCACATTCCTGGCAGGTAGCCTCACTAAAAGAGCATTTGGCAGAATGTCTGAAAAAAAGCTATGAATGTGCAAACTGTGGGCAGATCTACACCATACATTTAAAGCACATCCTATGCACATACAACAAAGCATACAACATCCCCCAAAGAATCCTGGGAACAGTAGTTCTTTAAAGGGTTCTGTGAATTGTAGCTCTGTGATGGAGAAACTACAGTTCCCAGCATTCTTTGGGGGAAGTCAGGTGCTTTGCAGATGCACACACACTATACCTTTAAAGCACATTTATTTGTTTTACAGTCATACCTCGGGTTGAAGTAGCTTCGGGATGAGGATTTTCGGGTTGCGTGCTGCGGCGACCCGGAAGTAACGGAGCACATTACTTCCAGGTTTCGCTGCTCGTGCATGCGCAGATGATCAAAATGACGTCACGCGCATGCGCGGATGCAGCAAATAGCGACATACACAGACACGGAGACGCAGGTTACGTTCACTTCTGGATGTGAACGGGGCTCCAGGACGGATCCCGTTCGTAACCAGAGGTACCACTGTATTTCATAGAATGTATACACTGCTTGATTTTAACACCAAAAAATCCCCAAAACCCTCATTGAAACATATTATTTCCCTCTGAGCACAGAGTTACCATCCCCAGCAACACTTAATAGTACCATCACTGGGGCCCATCATTGTCTCTTGTGGGAATGAGTTCCATAGTTTAACTATTTCTTTTATCTGTCCTGAATCTTCCAACATCCAGCTTTACACGGGTGGCACTGTGGGTTAAACCACAGAGCCTAGGACTTGCCGATCAGAAGGTTGGTGGTTTGAATCCCCATGATGGGGTGAGCTCCCATTGCTCAGTCCCTGCTCCTGCCAACTTAGCAGTTTGAAAGCACTTCAAGTACAAGTAGATAAATAGGTACCGCTCTGGCGGGAAGGTAAATGGTGTTTCCGTGCGCTGCTCTAGTTCGTCAGAAGCGGCTTAGTCATGCTGGCCACATGACCCGGAAGCTGTACGCCGGCTCCCTTGGCCAGTAAAGAGAGATGAGCGCCACAACCCAGAGTCGGCCACGACTGGACCTAATGGTCAGGGGTCCCTTTACCTTTATGAGTTTTTGTGACCTATCCACTTTCTGTATGCCAGGGATCAATTTATAAACTTCTATCATTTCACTTCTTATTTGCCTTTTCTCTAAACTAAGAAGTCCCAGACTCTGCAACCTTCCCTCATGGGGGAATATAAATACAAACGAAGGAAAACAAATCTTTATACATTTGCCACTGATAATACTACCCACTTGAGGACACTATATATTCTTGCACTTTATAAAAATCCAATTCTGTGAATAATTGCAAATTATGTATAATTGCAATTGGGATAAGTATGAATAAAGTATGCTAATTAGACATCTTATCTAATTTACTGTCACGTTGATAGCGTCTGTCTTTTGAAGAGAAGCAAAATGCCAACGATGACGTTTGCTAGGAATGAAATACAAAGGCAACAGGGGAGAGAAACGTGTGCCGTAAGATGAACATAATAAAGCAAGAGAGATGTATCTAGGGAGAGCTAATGAAGTAACTACTGGAAAACAAGAAAATCTACAATCAGATGGAAGCTCAACTAAAATGGTGGCTCTGCACATGGGCACATAAAACATCAATATTATCCTACAATGCTTGGCCACGCTGTCAAGCTCTTTCTATAACATATACTCAGACTTGAGTCCTGTTCTGCAAGGGACCCCAGCAACACTTTATTTTCATGATTTCTGCCTCCAATTGCTTCCTGTTCAGCAGGGGTGGGAAACTTTGTTCAGCCCAAAGGCTACCTTCCAATGTAGATAGCTTCTCCAGGGGCACATTCCAGCACTGGGCAAGGCGGAGGCAGAAGTGAGTGGAGCAATAGATCATAGAATCATAGAATCATAGAGTTGGAAGAGACCACAAGGGCCATTGAGTCCAACCCCCTGCCAAGCAGGAAACACCATCAGAGCACTCCTGACATATGGTTGTCAAGCCTCTGCTTAAAGACCTCCAAAGTAGGAGACTCCACCACACTCCTTGGCAGCAAATTCCACTGTCGAACAGCTCTTACTGTCAGGAAGTTCTTCCTAATGTTTAGGTGGAATCTTCTTTCTTGTAGTTTGGATCCATTGCTCCGTGTCCGCTTCTCTGGAGCAGCAGAAAACAACTTTTCTCCCTCCTCTATGTGACATCCTTTTATATATTTGAACATGGCTATCATATCACCCCTTAACCTCCTCTTCTCCAGGCTAAACATGCCCAGCTCCCTTAGCCGTTCCTCATAAGGCATCGTTTCCAGGCCTTTGACCATTTTGGTTGCCCTCCTCTGGACACGTTCCAGTTTGTCAGTGTCCTTCTTGAAATGTGGTGCCCAGAACTGGACACAGTACTCCAGGTGAGGTCTGACCAGAGCAGAATACAGTGGCACTATTACTTCCCTTGATCTAGATGCTATACAGCCCAGAATTGCATTGGCTTTTTTAGCTGCCGCGTCACACCGTTGGCTCATGTCAAGTTTGTGGTCAACCAAGTCTCCTAGATCCTTTTCACATGTACTGCTCTCAAGCCAGGTGTCACCCATCTTGTATTTGTGCCTCTCATTTTTTTTGCCCAAGTGCAATACTTTACATTTCTCCCTGTTAAAATTCATCTTGTTTGTTTTTGCCCAGTTCTCTAATCTGTCAAGGTCGTTTTGAAGTGTGATCCTGTCCTCTGGGGTGTTAGCCACCCCTCCCAATTTGGTGTCATCTGCAAATTTGATCAGGATGCCCTTGAGTCCATCATCCAAGTCGTTGATAAAGATGTTGAATAAGACTGGGCCCAAGACAGAACGCTGTGGCACCCCACTAGTCACTCTTCTCCAGGATGAAGAGGAACCATTGATGAGCACCCTTTGGGTTCAGTCAGTCAGCCAGTTACAAATCCACTGAGTGGTAGCATAGTCAAGACCGCATTTTACCAGATGTGTGTCTTCCTTTTGTACATTAGATTTCATCTCTTCTTTCATTAAATAAATAAATATATTCAAATTTTGAAATTTACAAACAACTGTCAAACGACCAAAATAAAAAGAGAATTCCGTAGATTCCTCTGGACTTCCCTCCTCCCCTTTGTGGGTCCTTAGTTAACTTTTTCCTCCTGCGTCTTCTCTATTAATCCAAATCTATTAAGTCTCCATTACAACAATAATTCAACGTTAACCTACAGGTATTATTCCAATCCTACTAATAATTTTCATTGTTTACAATGATTTTTAAGGGAAATTATATATTTTCCCCATTCCTTATTAAAGTTTTGGTCTTTCTGATTTCTGATTCTTCCGGTCATTTTTGCCATTTTGGCATAGTCCATCAACTTAACCTGCCATTCTTCTCTGGTAGGGACTCTGTCTTCTTTCCATCTTTAGGCTAGTAACATCCCAGCAACAGTGGTTGCGTACATAAATAGTATTTTATGATCTGTTGGTATTTCAGCACCTAGAATTCCTAGAAGGAAAGCTTTGGTTTTTTTAAAAGAAAAAAGTTATTTTCAACATTTTTTTCAGTTCATTATATAACATCTCCCAGAATGTGCCACAATAGATTACATTTCAACCCCACAAAAGTCAGGGGGTTATATATGCACACATACCTCTCTCCATTTCTGCAACCAGCCAAGTAAGAGTTCCAAGATCCTAGTTTCAGGATACACCACTGTCAGGAAAACTCAGTGAGTTAGGGTGTGCAGCAGAGCTCCCTGGCAAGAGGGATTGACTGGTAACATGCTTTATGAATTGTAGCTGTAGCAACTCTTAGCACCCTTAAAAAACTACACTTCCCAGGATTCTTTGGGTGGGGGAACCATCACTGTTGTGATGGTCAGAGGCAAGTTTGCTTCAAAATACCAGCTGCTTGAAACTGGAGGGGAGAGTGTGTCTGGCATTACTGCTTGCAGGTTTCCCATAGGCATGGAGTTGGCATGCACAAGAACCAGATGCTAGACAATAATAATAATAATAATAATAATAATAATAATAATAATAATAATAATAATTTATACCCCACCCATCTGGGACGCGGGTGGCACTGTGGGCTTAAACCACAGAGCCTAGGACTTGTCGATCAGAAGGTTGGCGGTTCGAATCCCCGCAATGGGGTGAGCTCCTGTTACTCGGTCCCTGCTCCTGCCAACCTAGCAGTTCGAAAGCACCTCAAAGTGCAAGTAGATAAATAGGTACCGCTCTGGCAGGAAGGTAAACGGCATTTCCATGCGCTGCTCTGGTTCGCCAGAAGCAGCTTAGTCATGCTGGCCACATGACCCGGAAGCTGTAAGCTGGCTCCCTCGGCCAATAAAGCGAGATGAGCGCTGCAACCCCAGAGTTGTCCACAACTGGACCTAATGGTCAGGGGTCCGTTTACCTTTACCTTTTACCATCTGGCTGAGTTTCCCCAGCCACTCTGGGTGGCTCCCAATCGAGTGTTAAAAACAATACAGCATTAAACTTGCCTAAACAGGGCTGTCTTCAGGTGTCTTTTAAAGATAAGATAGCTGCTTATTTCCTTCACATCTGGTGGGAAGGCGTTCCACAGGGCGGGTGCCACTACCGAGAAGGCCCTCTGCCTGGTTCCCTGTAACTTGGCTTCCCACAGGGAGGGAACCGCTAGAAGGCCCTTGGCACTGGACCTCAGTGTCCGGGATGAACAATGGGGGTGGAGATGCTCCTTCAGGTATACTGGACTGAGGCTGTTTAGGGCTTTAAAGGTCAGCACCAACACTTTGAATTGTGCTCATAAACGTACTGGGAGCCAATACAGATCTCTCAGGACCAGTGTTATGTGGTCCCAGTGGCCACTCCCAGTCACCAGTCTAGCTGCTGCATTCTGGATTAATTGCAGTTTCTGGGTCACCTTCAAAGGTAGCCCCACGTAGAGCGCATTGCAGTAGATGAGCCATTTGCCTGATCCAACAAGGCATCTTCTTCTGTTTTTACTGATAAAGTGCTTTAAATGCCTGATGTGGAAGCAGACTGGAGAAAAGGAGAAAGAGAGAAGACGGAATTGACAGATTCATCCATCAGAGAGCCGGTGTGGTGTAGTGGTTAAGAGCGGTAGACTCATAATCTGGTGAACTGGGTTCGCGTCCCCACTCCTCCACATGCAGCTGCTGGGTGACCTTGGACCAGTCACACTTCTCTGAAATCTCTCAGCCTCACTCACCTCACAGAGTGTTTGTTGTGGGGGAGGAAGGGAAAGGAGATTGTTAGCTGCTTTGAGACTCCTTAGGGTAGTGATGAAGCAGAATATCAAATCCAAACTCTTCTCCTCCTCCTCTGCTTATTCTTGTCCTTTTCTGCATTGTTAGAATACAGAACATACATAAATGTCCTTTGCGAGGTGTCAAAATGACGTGTATGGTTCTCTGTGCCCTTGAGAACATTCAGTACTTGCAACTTCACGGGGAGACTGTTCAGTGAAACAACACAGGTTGTGAGTTTGGTAACACGTTGTTAGTTATTTTCCCTGAACACTTTTTTTTAAAGCTACTTTATCGGCTTTCCTCATTTCCTGCCTTGTTGTTAAAATATCCGCACCCTCATTTTTTTGAGGGCAGAGGCTGTTGAGTCCTTTCTCTTCATTAGTATCACTTTGGACGCTTCTCTCTTGGACATCTCATTTTTCCAGACTTAGCACACTCTGGTCCTCTGCAATTTGCTTGCCTCCCATTGTTTGATCTTCTCGGTCTCTGCTTCAGGCACGGCCCATGAGGTTGCCATAGAAACCACTCAGTTAACTAGCCTTGCCACAGGATTTCACACACACACACACACACACACACACACACACACACACACACACAAAATACAAACTAGGTGTGCTGGTCCTGAGGGTTAACCGTGCGGCAAGGTCTGAGTCCAGTCCGAGGTCGAGGGTGCGGTATGGAGGCTGTCCATCAAAGCTGAAGCTGGGTCCAAGGCAGGGAGTCGGGTGAGGCCAGGAACTCTGGCAGAAGAGCAGGACAGGGTGCAGGCAGGAACAGGCTACCAACAATGTTGATCCCGCAACCTGGGACTGGGGCTGGCTGGCTTTTATCTGCTCCGAGGAATAGGGCGGCCCCGGTCCACAGGTGACTCGCCTCTCCTGGCCTGGAGGTGAGCACTCCTCCTGCGGGAACTTAGTTCCCTCCTCCTCTCTGCCCTGAGCCTCTGCAGCTCAGGAGAGGCTGGAGGGTTACTGGACCCAGAGGCAACCTCACCTTCCCCTGACAGGGCTGAGAGTGGAGCACCTGCAGGCAATGGGTCCTCCATCACCTCAGGAGCCAGAGCAGACTCAGCTGGTGCCTGCACCTGAGGATCCAGCACAGGTGAGGACCCTTCAGGCTCAGGCCCCAGCCCCAGCTCAGCTGATTCTGGAGGCGGGGAATCCTGTGCAGGCTGGGATTCCTCAGGCTCAGCCTCCGAGTCCGAATCCCAGGCCATCACACCAGGCCCAAATAAGCCCTAAAATGCTTTAAATGGAAAACAACAGTTTGATGATTAGCTGTATAATGACATGGCATCTCAACACTTCACAGCTGATAAACAGGAGCCCTTCAGAATCACAGCATCGTAGAATTATAGAACAGTAGGGTTGGAAGTCCAGCCCCCTGCAATGCAGGAATCTCAGCTAAGGCATCCATGATTGAACTGTAGAGCTGGACGGTTGTAGATGTTCAGATGATCCTCCCCACCCACACATCCATAGACCTTGAAAGAAGGCACGAGGCAGGTGGTGAATCTAAGGAGGCTTAGCATGGAGGAGGAGGAGGAGTTTGGACTTGATATCCCACTTTATCACTACCCTAAGGAGTCTCAAAGTGGCTCACAATCTCCTTTCCCTTCCTTCCCCACAACAAACACTCTGTGAGGTTTCGCAACTTCAGAAACCTATCTGTAACTTGGAGAAGTGTTTTCCTTTGAAGTATGAATCAACCCCCCCCCCCCAATCCATGGCAGTATGCATAAAGAACTAACATGGGCAAGTGTCCAGCTTATGGTCCAACTGTGGCCCCCCAAAAAAAGTTTTCTGGCAAATAAACTGTGACCAAGGTAACGTGACTAACATAACATGGGAAAATTCATTGATCAACACCCATAAATAAATCCTCTTACTTCCTCTATGCCAGGGATACCCAATGGAATGCCCTTCAGAGATTGTTTGACTATATCTGCAATCGTTTTAGACTACCAACTATCCCAGTGGGCTTGATGGGAGTTGTAGTCCCAGAACATCTGGAGGGTACCATGTTGGCAACCCAACCCTATGGCAATCAGCCACAGGCAAACTTGAAAGTTTCATTATTGCCTCATTCATTTGCCAGAGCAAGTTGAGATACCAATTACCTTGCAGGTCCAGATGGTTATTTTGCATCATTTTATTAAATTTCTATACCAGCCTTCATCTGAAGATCACTGGGCAGTTTATACCAGCACTCCTGCTCTGAAAAAGGACCAGAGCTGTGCTCCTCTTCATCTCCCCTTGACTATGCCACTGTTAGCTTGGCCCTTTGAAAAGCCACACTTGCCGAACCGTCCTCTTCTATACATGACTCTATTGCTGAGATGGAAGAAAGAGCCATATAGTTTGCGGGCACACGCGCTAAACCCTGTCTGGGGTGCCTACCCCTTTACCCCAAATGATGAGGCAAGAGACCAGAGTATGGGTTCAAATTGGCCATAACTTTATTGAACTTCAGAAATGGGAAACTTGGCACAGGCCTTGACAGGTAACCCTCTCAGCCCACCTGGCTGAGGATACACAGGCAGATGAGGTTCAGTGAGAGGGGACTGCAAAGCGCAAACTTACACAGCATGCCCTTCCACTGACCTCGTCCTGGGAGTTTGACCTACATGCCGCTGCTCTAGGGCCAGGGACTCTCGGTTTTTGCCCTTTAATGGGCCCTGCAAGTGCTGCCACATGGGGAGGGAGCATGAATGTTAGACTAAACTTGATGTTAGACTAAAGGCTACCTTGCCAAGGCCTAAAATTCACCACCCGAGGCCGTAAGGGGCCTCGCCGCCAAGTCCCACAACTGAGGACCAATCAAACCCTGCAGTCTATCCAGTCCCCAAGGACTCGTCGCAAGTCGTGGAGCCAGAGGTCATTACCCAGTGGGGTCAGGTGCACTCCATCCTCCCGGAATGGGTCAACTCTATCTGCTGTGATGGTGGGATGTGGGATAGAGAACCCACCAATTTGCCGCATGGTATTGCACATGGCCCTGTTAATTTTTTCCACAGCATAATTGATGCGAGAGGGATTGGAAGCTCCTCTCCAGTGAAGATGGGGTAGGAGATTGGACCAGCCGATAGTCATTGTCGGGTACAAGACATGCAGGCTTTTTATATCTGCCCCTGCAGCAACGGCCAGGGAAATGCCTTTTTGGTCCACTAAATCATTCTCTCCCGCATGTTTAATCAAGACCCTCGAAGGGCCATGTGCCGTCGCTGGGATGGAAGAAAGAGCGATATAGTTTAATGGAGAAAGTGAAGATAAACAAACAAACTGGAAGGGGGGGCTGTAGTATTTTGGTCATCTTCTTATGGTTTCTGCTCAAATCTCAGTGTGCATTTCTGGCACTACTGAATTTTAAATAGGCTGGCAAATACATAAGCCCACAAGACGAGAGACAAAGCTAATCCTGGAGAACAACAACAAGAGCCCAGGAAGGACTCCTGCTGCTCTTGCTCAAAAACCAATCAGGCAGCCAGAGCAAATGATCAAGCACTTGAGCAAAGAGGCTTGGAAAGGGGAAATTTCACACAGCTATATCCAGAAGCCACACAGAGACATTCAGAAAACCAGGACATGGGCCTGCACAGACTAGCTCAGCAAGCGAAGGACTTAGAAAAGAATCATCCAGGATTATCGGATACTGTCAAACAAAATGAGCCAAATCACTTAGTTTCATAAAGGAGGGATATAAATCCAAAACGCCTACGCAGTACATCTTTCTCTTTTCTTTTGGTGCATTCACCATGATTTGCGCTGATATAGAAAAATAGGGGTGGTTGGCTTTTGCTGCCCAACTCCCCAAGGGACTGAGTCCCCTAAGTCCATGATCAGTCGGAGATGAAAGGATGGCGGTAGGATGCAGTGAAAGCAAAGCAGATCTTTATTTTTCTGTTGCAACAGAGCTCCCTCCCCTCCTAGCAAGGAGGGAAGAGAGACCCAGAACTAAGAAGAAACATCTCTTTTAAGGGGATGGCGTTTTGGTGTGGAGAAGGAGGACAATTCCTTCTATAAACAGACAGACATCACACATAAGATGGCGTTACTGTGGCTCAGGCAGGCCAAGGTGGGATATTCCTGAGAATTTATGAGTAACAATTGACGGAATTGTGTATGTTTCGCCTAGGAAAGAGGAGATGTTATAGCCACCTTCAAATATCTAAAGGGCAGTCACGTGGAAGATGAAGATTGTTTTCTCCTGCTCTGGAAGCTAGGACCTGAACCAACGGCTTCAAGTTATGAGAAAGTTATATGAGAAAGGAGATTCCAACTAAACATCAGGAAGAACTTTCTGATGGTAAAAGCTGTTCAATAGTAGAACGGTCTGCCTGCCACCTCCCCCTCAGCTGTCGGGCGGCTGAGTGGGAAGAGGCAGGCAGACTCCGGAGGCCCCCCTGCCCCGGCTGGCCCTGCCCGGCAGGTGGCTGGCTCTGTCCCTGGGTGCAGGGCACACACGCCATCCCAGGCGCCCAATCGGCTTGCTCCGCCGCTGCCCTTGAGGTCCCTTCCAACTCTACAATTCTGTGATTCTGTGGTAACAAAGTACAGTCATGCCTCATGTTATGTTTGCTTCATGTTACGTTCTTTCAGGTTACGTCCCACAGTGACCTGGAAGTACCAGAAAGGGCTACTTCCAGGTTTTGCCGCTCGCACATGCGCAGACACGCAAAATGATGTCACGTGCATGCGCAGAAGCGGCAAATTGCAACCTGTGCGTGCGCAGATGCGCCGCTGTGGGTTGCGCTCTTTTCATGTTGCAAACTGGCCTCTGGAACGGATCCCATTCACAACCAGAGGTATCACTGTAACCTTGGGTTACATACTCTTCAGGTTACATACGCTTCAGGTTACAGACTCCGCTAACCCAGAAATAGCACCTTGGGTTAAGAACTTTGCTTCAGGATGAGAACAGAAATCATGCTCTGGTGGCGCAGCAGCAGCAGGAGGCCCCATTAGCTAAAGTGGTGCTTGGGGTTAAGAACAGTTTCAGGTTAAGTATGGACCTCTGGAACGAATTAAGTACTTAACCCGAGGTACCACTGTATCTCTAAATTTCATTAGAGAATAAAATGGCAGATTTGTCCATCCTTACGTCCAGGTAAGTGGGATTAGGACTACAAGCAGTGCTTTTTTTCTGGGAGTACTAAAGGGTATGCCGTCCCAGCTTCCCCCTCCCCCCCATTAATAGTGTGGCACTTGGACACAGAGCTTTAAAGTGTGAGCCATGTCTGGAAAATGCAGAGGAAAGGTAAGTGCAGATAATCACTGTACTGTGTTCAGTTCTCTGTGCAGATATTTAAGAACACAGAGGAGCTAGAATGTGTCCACAGGAGGGTGATAAACATGATGAAGAGCCTGGACACTGTGCCCTATTAGGAAAGGTCGAAGTCACAGGTTATGGTCAACCTGGATAATAGATGTCTTAATTGGTGATATGATAGCCATCTTCAAATATTTAAAGTGCTGCGACATGGTAGGTGGGGCAAAGTCGATTGCTGTTGCTCCAAAGGTCAGGATTTGAACATATATTGTTCAAATGGCAAGAACAGGGTTTTTAAAATAAACATTCCAAATAACTTCTTGACGGTACAAGCTGTGTGGGACAGTTTGCCTTGGAGGTGGTTTACTCCTCTTCAGCAGAGGTTTCCAATAAAAGCCTGGATGGTCACCTAGCAGGGATGCTGCAGCTGTGGATCTCCTGCATCAACAGGGGGTTGTACCAGAGACCTTTAGGTCATCCTCTGACCCTCCACCTAAAAATCTAGATGGCAGGGGGAAACAGATCTAAAGAGAGCCTTCATTCTGACATGTTGTTTTCTATGTGCAGCAATTATCACTTGTAGTTTGGAAGTGATGCAAAGCAATCAAATCAAGAAAAGGGGCTTTGTTGTTTAAATTAGCTAACAAATACATAACTGAAAAGGTGGCTTTTGATGGCTTTGTAGTAAAGTACAACAGATTGTTTTAATGATCAATGGTGGCTGGGTAGCAAACTTGACATTTTGCATCCAGAATAGGAGATTATGTTTTTAGAAATTATTCATGGCTTGAAGTCCAAACAAATACCTTTGATCTAATCTTATACAGAGGCTTTGCAAAACAAAGTTTTATTGCACCTATTAAAAAATCATTCAGGTGGACTCTCTTGAAGGTTCATGGCTCTCACTCGACCACTCCATGAGCTCACTTTGGACTTGAGGGATCGTGGTCACAATTGCTTCATGGATGCTCCATGCGACATAGTCCAGGTTCTTTGAATTAATGCTGCAGATGTTGATCTGATTGTTTGCGAGGAGGTAGATATGTTTGTGCTGCGCCAGGAAGTCCACTTGGGAAGCTGGCAGGAAATAAGTAACAGTATTGGCCTGGGCATAAAACCAGCTATGATCAAAAGGCTCATCACTGCAAACAACCTCAAAAGAATTACGAAACACACAGGATGCAAATGAAGCATGCATACAAATAATGCATACAAATAATGCACAATGTGTTTACTTAGCTTGAATGGCTACAGAGTTTAGGGCTGACATGATGCAAATCTGCAGCTTCGAGAATTTCCCATCCCCAGTGTAATGGATGATGATGATGATGATTAAAAAGTTATATCTCACCCTTTCTCCCAAAGGATTCCAGGCAGCAGACACAGAAAAAATAAAACCATTAATCTAACTTATTTTATTTTTCAAAAAATGGTCCTGCCATTCTCCTGATTCTGCCTGTTCACTCAGATAATCTCTGAACTGGAGAACTTGCTTCATTTCCATGCCCAGTCTGAATGAAGTGGACGTTTCAATTTCTTATTTAACTCTAATACAGCTAGCTAATTGGGAAATTTAATTAGTGCAGAATCCAAAGCTTTTGTAATTATTCATGAATTGTGACTTTGTGGAGAAACATTTTGTTTAGAATGAAAACATTTCAAAGCATGACTCACATATTAAAAGCATCCACCTCAATCCAACAAAGATTTGGGGACCTGCACACCTCAATACATGTTTTTGGGGTGAAATCTGCAGGTCTGGGGGATGATCCCCCCCCCCCGCAAATTACTTGTAACCTCTGATTCCATCCCTTGAACATAAACAAAAGTTAGAGAGGGAAGTGAGATCATGGGCCCCCATCCCAAGATCTCTTATAGGCAGGTGTGGAGTCTTCACCTCCACCTTCTGGTGGCTCTGCCCTGTGAGTGGTATGTGAGCCAGGAAGTTGCATGTGTATAGACTCTCAATCTCAGTAGGAATCTGGTGCACTCAGGGTTGGCATCTGAGCAGCTGAACAGAAAGGGGAGTGACCAAGAGAGTAGGAGGAATAGGGAATGATCTGGGAGACAGGTGGGGCAGTGGATGGGACTGGGACTGGGAAACAGCTCAATGAGTGTGCTCAGTGGCTACAGAATTATGACTCACTGCTGGGGAACAAAACAGAAAACCACGGGAAGGGGAACAAATGGGAGAGACTGGAACCCTGAACAAAAGCACTTCATGCTGCAATGGTTTGTTGCACCTCCAACTTCCACCTTTTAAAAAGCATATAGAAAACAGTGCAGAGGCTGTGATTTCCCCTCCTCAACACATGTTATTTGAGTTCTATCTCTTAAGGGCAGTTTAGAGATGTGAGATGGAAGTTACTTCCAGGTGAACAGACCACGCCAAACACACAGTGAAGCAGTCCTGTGGTTCCTCTACCATGCATCCAGATCAATGGCAACTCACCATGGCGAAGCAGGGAGCAAAGAGAGATACATACCCCTGGTAAGGTTTGAGCCTAGTGCTTAGGAAGGGCACAGTCCAGATGCAGACCTGTCTTGGGCTCAGCAACAGACAATGGTGGCTGGTGCCTGTTGGGCCTTGTAGGGAGGAAGGCAGGGAGGTGAACAGTAGACAGAGCAAGAGCCAATGGCAGGCAGAGCCAACTAATTCTAGATTTGTCCACACAAATCCTCCTCTCTGCTGAGTTCTACAAGGCAAACACTGAGTCAAAGGAGGAGGAAGCAGATAGCCACTCCCTCCAGCCTCTGGACTGGTTTTAAGTAAGAAGGCAGCCAGGTGGGGGCTGACTTAAGGCAGACCAAAGTGGTGGAGCAGTGTCCCATTTGCCCTAATGGACCGACTTCCACTGGCAAGAGAATAGGCTTATTGGATACATACGGAGGAGCCCGATAAAGCTTTTGACTCCTGATTGGGCTGTGATATGTTCCCAGGAACCCGGGGTCCCCAGGATACGCAGCTTTTCCTTCAGTTTTTCTCTAATCAGCATAATTCTCTTTACTAGTTTCAGCAGACTCTGTTTCCTGAGGACAGGGATAGAAAAGATATGGCATGAGATCCCCCCGCTCTCTCCTCAAAACGGCTGTGAAGTCTGGTTCAGACATAATGATTACAGCCCAACAAACTAAAGTTTGTTGAACTAGGAATGAGTCATGCGTCCACATACTCCCACATTATTTCTTTCCTCCCTTCGCTTTCATGCTTTAATTCAATGTTCAGTTAAACCACAGTTTCCTTTTGATATCCATACCAAGAAACTGTGGTTTGAGCAATCCATACAAATTACGATATCAAACCAGAATCAAACCAATCCCTGGATCTAGACATCTATAGATTTTAAGAATGAGGCATTTCTCCTTTCACAGTAGTACCTGCTGTGACATGTCCACGAATCCTCTAAAAAAGAAAGAGGCTTTTTTGCTTTAGCAGCTGGTCTTATGTATAGGCATCTATGCAGATTTAAAGAGTGGATGAATGAACCAGTCAACCACCCATAAATTAACCATTCCTGATTTCTTTTGACAAGTGGACAACCCTAATTTTTTATACTAATGATATAATCTGTATATGAGATCTCTGAGTGCTTTTAAATGTTCCCGATCATCCCTTCATCCTTAAGGGTACCAGGGCAGAATATTACAGGCATGAATAAGCCAACCATACCAAGACAAAATACAAAAATGCAACAAAAACAAAACAATCAATAAAACAGTTCATGAACCAGTTAACACAACAGAGCAAACCAACAGCGTAGCCAACATTTTAAATGTCCAGGCAAATAAAACGGGTGATCATAGTTGGTACCGCTTGCAGCCACACTAGCTGGGACTGATGGGAAATGGAGTCCAGAGGGCTGCAGGCTTCTCACTCCTGCACTGAATGCTATTACAGCACTGGTGCCTGCAGAATATTTATTCAACCCTTGCCTGGGTTGCTCATCTCCCTCTTTTCTCTTGCCTTTTCCCACTCACAATTGCAATTGTGCAAAACTATTTTGGGAAATATCTTCATTACAGGTGCATCAAAATATTCACAAAACAGCAGCAGTCTGTATTGGACGATTGCTTTTTTTTGTCCAATACAAGCCCCGACCGCGGAGTTACCTGCCTTCCTTCTTACCACTCGTACAGCAGTGCAGGGCTGGTCAGCACCATTGCGATGACCCTTGCCCCCAAGCTGGTGGGGCTAAACCACGCCATGCATATTTGCTTGGACAGCTGGGATTGGATTCTGATCAGTGTCTGGTTGTTTTTCGTCACCACAATGAGATTTCCAACCCGCTCCTCTGCATGAAATAATAGCAAAAGGGAACAGGGCATGTTGAAGATGGTGTTGCCAAATCAATTGTATACCAATCAATTACATGCGTACGCAGCCATCTCTCCCCACACAGAACAGCTTCAGACTACACTTCCTATTCCTCCACCAAATTCAGAAATTGCTGGGGCTGGTGGGAGTTGCAGGGAGTATCCCTGAGGCTGCCAGTCCAGAGGACAACCCACCCAAGCTTTCAAAGGAATATAGGAGCATGCCTTGGTCCTGAGTCAGTCCACTCAGGACCATCAGCCATACGGTCGTCTACACTTTCACCATATGAACCTGCCCTGAGATCGTCACCTGAGCTCCTTCTCTGTATGCCAGCTCTGAAGGACATTCAGAGGCTGGCCGTGAGAGAACATACCTTTTCTATAATAGCTCGATATATATGAAAGGCTTTCCGCAGGGTTTTGATTTACTGGGTACTGGGCAGTACCAGTGATTGGAAGTCTGCTTTATGATTATTATTTTTTAATATGCTTGTGCATCTTTATCATTGGATTTTAATACTGGTTGTAAAATCACTTTGGGGCTTTTTGTGGTGGGATTTAATAAACCGAAATCTACACTGTCAGTGACTCCCCAGTGCTTCAGGTGGGGGCATAGGCGCCGACTCCATGGGGCTTGAGGGGGCTCGAGCCCCCTCAAAAATTTTTTGGGGGGGGCTCAGCCCCCCCAATAATCTCGGGCGCCCTTCCAGCAGAGCGCCGCCGCCGTCCCCCGCCTCCTCCCCACCTGCTCCTTCGCCAGCCAGCCAGCCAGCCGCGCGCCCTAATGGCGGGGGCTCCTGCCTCGCTGCTTCGCAGCACCACCGCCAAGGCACTGCCGGAAATCCCGCGAGAACAGGGGAATCCCGACTGGCCACACCTCCCAGCCAGCCAATCGGCTGGCTGGGGGGGCGTGGCTTGCCCTATTTAGGGCCGGAGCCACTTTATTTGCATATTCATGAGCTTATTTATTATTCATGAGCTTTCCCGGGCCCCCCCAATATTTTTTATAAGTCCGCGTCCCTGGGTGGGGGACATTCCTAGCCGAAATCAGAAATACTGGGGATTGAACCTGGAACCTTCTGCATGCAAAGCAAATGCCCTCCCACTGAGCTACGGCTCTTCTTCTATGTGATTAGTTCCTGAAGAGGATCAGTCAGTTTTTACCCCTCCCATTCAATCCAATTTTGGAAGCGCTTTTGGATGGCACACAATAGGAGTGGATTTTTAAACCACTCCATAAAATCATCACAAGCATAAATGTGATATAAACTGGGCATTGATGTGGCAAGCTGAAGTCTAGGATTTCTACCAGAAAAAGAAGAGAATAACTCGGAGTGAGTGCACTCATTGTTACTCGCTAATTTCTGAACTCCTTTCTCTTGTCTTTGAGGACCTCTAGCGTTTAAATATAGGTATGATATCTTTTCAGAGCAGTCATGGACTTCCAGGCAGCCTTCCCAACTATGTGACACCTACTTTATCTTACAGCTCCTGGGTCCCCATGATGACGGGTAGATTTTAAATGCAAGTGACAAACAAACAGACTCATGCACTGAGAGCATATGCGAGGGGGGTGCAGAGCTGTGCTGCCTAGGCCTGCATCACGCCATGAAGACACACGGCAGCAATGGATTTGGAGCAATGTAACACAGGTTCCTGATACGGTGATAGGGGACGACGTTACCTGGGATGATCCCACAATCCTCTTATGCATGCTTTTGCTCTTCAGCGTGAAAGGGGTTTCTTGTGATTCCACTGCCCTCCCCCAAGATGCTTGGTCTGCCTAAGACCCACTTAGTGTGACCATGAGAGTCCTACCGTATAGGCCAAACATTTTGGAAAAAGACTGAGCGCACAGAAGCTCAAATCCCTTTGCTACAAAATGCCGCACTGTCCAGGCATCCTTGTCCAAGTTTCCTGAAGCCAGTCCTTGAGCTGCGATGTCGAAAAAGGGGAAGAGGTGCTTTTTCTAAGGACCCAAAAGAGGTGGGAAGAGAGAAGAAACAGATGCGTTGTGAATTTGGGTGACATTATTGTGAACGATAGCTATGGGTTTACCTAAAAACAGCTTTGCATTGAAACACTAGCCTGGCAATCGTGACAAGAAATTGTGTGTGGGTCAGTAAACGGAATTCCATAGAAGTGAGTGAGTGAGGTAAAGGAGGATGGATGGAGCACTCTGTTCCTTCTCTGTAGCCCAGCATACAAAGCAAATTTGCTATCAGAGCAGGGAAGCCCCCTTCTCTATGCCTAGCACAAAAATATAGCAGGCTGCTGTAAGAGGACTGGAGCTCCAGCAGAATAGAGGTTTTGTGTTGTTCTTTTAGGCAGGCTAGTGACTTTTATGGTCTTATTTACAAGGCTGCTTAAAAGTGCCTCTTGATGGGTGTCTAGGATTTGACTAAGGAAGCTTAATGTTCTTCCTAATGGCTTGATGTTATTTCCTGAATGCACAATTCACCTGCAAGGCGGGATCTCAGAATGTGCATGGGGAAAACAGGCAGGCAGTAGGTTTTTTTTTTTAATGGAAGAGAAAGGGAAAGATTTTGGGATGTAGTCTCTGGTGAATGTGCAGCCTGTTTTGCCTCCGCTGTGATTTGCTTGTAAATTTGTAAATCAAGCCAGTGTTACAAACAGAGCTGAAGTCTCTTAAGTGTCCACTCATCGAAAGAACAAGAAAAACCCTAAAGTTGTGCCCTAAAACATCTCACTTCTTGGAAGTGGGGATGGCATAATTATTTGCAGTGAAGCATGGGATATACTTGCACATTATCCTTTTTCCCAAGTAGGACCTGCAACAAACTGGGTGTCAAGTGCTTCTCCCCAGGATTCTAACCACTCCACTCCATAGTATGCCCCTTTTCCCAACAAATTTCCATTTCCCCACTATCAGACAGGCCCCATATCCCCTATGCTTTTAAAGCAGCATCATACCCAGGCATAGGCAAACTCCGGCCCTCCAGATTTTTTGGGACTACAACTCCCATCATCCCTAGCTAACAGGACCAGTGCTCAGGGATGATGGGAGTTGTAGTCCCAAAACATCTGGAGGGCCGAGTTTGCCTGTGCCTGATCATATCACTTTGAACAGTCACATCACCATCTCCACCACCAAAGAATTCGGCTAACTTTACTTCGTTAAGCTGCTGAGAGTCATTAGGAGACCTCTATTCCATTAATGGATCTACTGTTCCCAGAGTGGTTTAACAATCGATCCCTCTTCCCAGAGAACTGTGAGAATGGTAGCTCTTTGAGGAGAACAGCGGTCTCTTAACAATTCTCAACACTCTCAACAAGCTACATTTCCCAGGATTCTCTGGGGGAAGCCATGCCTGTTTAAAGTGGTTTGACTCCTAGAACATCAGGAGGGCTGCAGCTTCCATATTCCTGGTCTGTCCAGTCATTGGCCTCTCTAGTGGATTCCTATATTTACCTCCATCACTGCTGCAACTTCTTCCCACTGCTTGGGTGTCAAGCCAGTTTCCTCAGGAGAATGCAGATACACGATGGAGCCTTCTGGTGCATCCTGAAACCAAACCAACCCTTATGTTGATTTAAAACACTGGGGGTCACAGAGGTTGGGTGGGGGAGAAGTCTGGGAAGAAAACTGGGATTGCCTGAGGCAAATGTTATGGTTTATCAATGGCTGTTGCTATTATTCTGAAGTATAAAACCTTCACATTCAGAAGCAGTGCACTTCTGATTACAAAACGCTAGGGACACAGAACAGGAGCGATGGTTTGTATCGGGCACATGAGCGCGAGGGGCACGACACTATAGCTCAGTGTCAGAATACATGTGTTGCTTACAAGAGGTCCCGTGTTACAAAGGAACAAAGGAGGCTGCTTTATACTCATCTCAGGGCTCATCTAGACTTGCATTTGCCCTGAGGTTAGAAAGTGTGGATCTGAGAGGTTTTCCTCCTGCCCCATCGTTTCTTCCCAGGGGAAAAAGCCCACTCGTTGGCACAAGGTCAAACAAACCTCCATCTGGGAAAAATGATGTTTGCTCTGATTCAGTGATAACAATTGGGTCTTCCCAGGGGAAGGCGGCAGGGGAAGAGGGCATGTGGATGAGCCCATAACTGGTATGGTCTATGCTTACTTGAAACTGATTTCCATGATTTCAGCCAAGTGTCTTTTCCAGCCTTGCTTGGAGATGCCGGGGATTGAACTTGGGACCTTGTGTATATAAGGCAGCTGCCTCCTTCACTGAGCTATAGACCTTTTTCAAGGCCAAGCATCTCTTAGCAGCATCAGGAGGCAGACAATGAGGAAGACTTCAGACTGAGGCTCAGCCAGGGTAGATAATACTAGGCTAGATGACACAGCTTCCTGTGTTCTGTTGACAACTGGGTGGGCACTGCTGCAGGGGTCAGAGTGCACACACCATCCCTGTGAAGTAGGCCAGGCTAAGACACAGTTACTTGTCGGTGGGGCAAGCAACCCTAAGGATGTTAGTATAGTACATGGAGGAAGGTCAGCACAGGCTAGGCAAGAAAGGATAGTCTAGCGGTTCCTTTCTCTCCCTATTCTTTCCCACACAGACACATCAGCTTCCAGTGCAAGCTTGGTTTCATCCCAGCATTCTCACTGCAAGAATCTGTAAGGGTGAGTGCAATCCATCTCTAGCTCTGGCTGATCAAGTACAGTAGTCTTTTATTCTCAGGACATTACCTGCAGCTCCTCCAGGAATCCTTCTGTGTCGACAGTCAATTTGATGGGATCCCAGTAGTGGTAAGAACGGATGTCTGAAAAGCCAGCAACTTGGAATATGCAACCAAGATTGTCTGAAAAGATAGAAGGGGGAAGCTTGTGGGAGCTTTGTTTTGTGCCAGCTTTGTTTTTTGGTTGAAAATGAGGGATGCACTCGCATGTAAGAGATGAGGAATGGGGCAGAGTTCAGTGGTAGAGCACATGCTTGAATGCAGAGGGCCCAAGATTCATTCTCTAATTACGTAAATGATGTCAGGGAGAAGGGCTGGGAAAGACCTCTGCCTGAGTCTATTTATTTTTCGCTCTTAAGACACACTTTTCCCCCTCCAAAAATTAAGGGGAAATGTGTGTGCATCTTATGGAGCGAATGCAGGCTCCATGGCTTCAGCAAAAGCAATGCAAAGAGATTGACTCTCGCAATACAGTCCGAAACTCTGAAGCTCTGAACAGGGGTCTCCTACGTGTTCTCAGCACCCTTATTGAACTACATACCATCCAACATTTCAGGGCGGCAAAGCAGAACACCCCTCCCACGTCCTCCCTGCCTGATCTCACCACTCTTTCGCCCATTCCCTGCCCAATCCACGTTCTTTCTCACCCCCACCCATCCACCTGATCTTCGCTCCAATCTTTGAGCCTACTTGGTCTCTCCCTGGCCACCAGAATTGGTATGCTCACTTTCAGAGGTGTACTTCCAGATGTGCTGTGCCCACTTCTGGGAGTACAGCAGTGGCAGAGAAGGTTGTGGAGGCTGCCATGGCTGCCCCAGAAGACGAGGATGAGGAGGTGAGGAATCCAGGATTTCAAACAGAAGCCGGGGCAGCTACTGTGAATCTGGGATGTCTCGCTCAAAGCAGGATAGTTGGGTAGTATGGAACAGCTCTCAGAATTCTTCGGGGGAGGCAATAAGTTTTAAAAGTGGTATCATAGTACTTTAAACATATGGTGTGTGTGCCCTCTAGATTATGTTTTCTGCACTGCTGGCACTGCTACAGATTGGGATTCTTTTTTAAATCACAGCAACATTTCCCATGGACTTGCAGCTTCAACTGTAGGGCTACGCATCAAAGTGGTGCTGGGAAAACAACAACAGTTTATATACCTAAGTGGGGTGCGGCGATCAAAACAGTTGCTGGAGCTGTGCAGTAGCTGGGCTTGTACCATTGGTGGAGAAATTCAGCTCCAATCCACAAGGCTCCGGTTCCACCATTTGTCTGAACACCACATGCCTATTTACAAAGGAAGGTTTTGGGTAAGTCAAGACGGGGCAAGAGTAGGGATTTAAGAAGGCATCAACTTCCATTCTGCCCTGCATTTGCCATGTTCCGCTGCAGCTCCCAGTTCTGTTTTTGTCATAATTCTCCAACATCTCTAGACAGAAGGACCACATAAGTGAAGCTAAGGTACAGGATAAGCACAGGGTTAATTTGTGTACAGAATGGCTTAATTAGCACGGAGCTGACTTCTAATTTAGCTGCTGTTGCTGATAAAAGCTGTTACCCTGTTGTCTAGGAGAGCGTGGCTGTCCTTGCCAATAGCTAGCTCCATGGCTGCTCGGGTGAATTCCAAAATTCCGAGCTGTGGGAGGTATTCGTGGTTCAGTGTTGGGTCCTCAGGAATTTGAAGCAGGATTCGTTTTACCACTGGTGGGATCCAAACTTCCTCCTGATCTGTCTGGCAGCCTGCAAAGAAAGGCAGTGCTGATGTAAGCTGTACCCACCAACATTTCAGAGACAAAAACAGGAGAGCACACCCATGTGTTTGGTCATGCTGTGTTTCAGTTCTGAATCCATAAGGGACTTTGGAGGTTCCAAATTATTTGATCTTGTTGACAGTTGAAAAAAATATGGCCCTCTCTTTCTCTCTCGGTAATCACCTTGTGTCTTTGCAGCTTGCGTCCGCTGCCAAAGTTATGTGCCTCTCTCATCACTAGGGATGGGGATGAAATCTGCTCCAGTTAGCATTTAAAGGCAAACCTATCTAATTCATATTTTCTGAAACAATACAAAAATCTCAACGAGAATGTGGAAATCTGAACTTAAGTTCGGGGGAAATGAGAAACTGATGTTGATAGATTCACCTGCCCCAGCTTGCCCTTCTGATGACATGCATCACTTTCCAGTTCTCTGCTACTGGATTCTGGTTGGCTCCTGGATCTAGCACAAAGCTCCTTGTCATTATCTTCGAATCTCTCCATGAACGCGCACCCTCACTTTCAATCTCACATCCTAATGCAACCCGACCCATGACCCCCTCACTTCTCTAGCTCCACCACCCTTATGTTTATTGACTCATTTAGGTCCCACTTCTCCTCCAAGGACCTCAGGGTGGCATATATGGTTCTCTCCCCCTCCCCACTTTACCCCACGACAACCCTGCAAAGTAGGTTAGGCTGAGAGGCAAGGACTGGCCCAAGGACACATGGCGAACTTCATGGCTGAGTGGGGATTTGAACCCAGGTCCAGAGTTCTCCTGTTCCCTCAAAAGCCTGCTGTTGTGGATCTTGTATCTATGAGTAGGAAACAGGAGGGGTGTGGGGTGTTGCATACTTTAAAAAATATCTCCTTCTCTCTCCGCCCCCCCCCCCTGGCCCGCCCCTGGCTTTAGCCGTTACTATGTGGAGTTAGTCTGCCTGCTGGTTGGCTGCACTCAGAGAATTGGTTTCTGCCTTAGGGTGAGAATCTGTTGGTCAAACCTGCCCTCCACCCCCCGGTGAGAGGTGGGAGATGTGTGTATTCCCCCTGGATGAGACATGACAATGGCCTGCTTAGTGGAGTTTTTTTGTTTTGCTTTATGCTGCAGGCTGATTGATGTTCCTGGCATATATGATTTATTTTTTATGTAACTGATACTGTTTTGATTTGTTTAGCATATGAATTATACTTCTGATTCATTCATTGTGCTTACTGAATCTTTGGTGTGTGTGTTCTGAATTAGGAAGTGTTCTTTATATTGGTTAATCCTTCGTTAATCACTCAGAGCTGCTTTCAGCTAACTTCCCTGCTGGAAAGGGGGTGTTCAGATATAAAATCAAAATATAGAAAGGCTCTGCACTTTCTGTCTGTATGCTCAGAAGTCCCTCCCAGAACTCCTGTGGGTGCTAAAGGTAAAGGTAAAGGGACCCCTGACCATTAGGTCCAGTCGTGACCGACTCTGGGGTTGCGGTGCTCATCTCACTTTATTGGCTGAGGGAGCCGGCGTACAGCTTCCAGGTCATGTGGCCAGCATGACTAAGTTGCTTCTGGCGAACCAGAGCAGCAAACGGAAACGCCCTTTACCTTCCCGCTGGAGCGGTTTCTATTTATCTAATGCACTTTGATGTGCTTTCAAACTGCTAGGTGGGCAGGAGCAGGGACTGAGCAATGGGAGCTCACCCCGTCGTAGGGATTCGAACCACGACCTTCTGATCTGCAAGTCCTAGGCTCTGTGGTTTAACCCACAGCGCCACCTGCGTCCCGTGGCGTCACTGCCATCCTGTGGGTGCTAGCTTTCCTCAAAGCCCTCCCCGGACACCACCTTTTCTGTTGGCTCAACCCTTGACTTCCCATGCACTACTGGAACAAACTAAACACCCATGCAACTTTAACAACCACATATTGCTTCCCTCTGCTCCCCTTCCTCGGTTGCATCTACAGTATCCATTCCATTATAATTTTAGACTGGAAGCCGCTTGGGAGCAGGGGACTGTCCTCTTGGAAAGTACTTTGTACACTTAGGTCAATGTATCTATATGTCTTATGTTTTTGCCTCTCAAAATCACAGTCGTCTGGGTGGCTAAGAAACAGTAAGCCATTAACCTCAGAAGAGCAGAAAAAGGTTGATTCCTTATGTGCCTCACATCTACAACACCATGGTCACTGAATGTTTCTTCTCACCTGTGACAACATTGGAGTTAAGTTGTGCAACCTTCCCTATTGAAACAGAATATTGTTGGAAGGAGCTAGGCTTGGCTAGGAAATCTACCTGCATGGCCAAGGTACACCTTTTGGGGTGAAGGATCTGCTCTGTACGCATCCAAGGGAACGTCTGCTGCTTTGGCTAATGGAACATCAAGGAAAACCGAAAGAGTCGCCATGGCCCAGCCTGGCTAAGACAAATGAAGCTTTCACTTGCACCTTCTTCTGCTCCAACAGTGGGGCCAACATACTTGCTTAAAGTCCTCCAGAAGAACCCACATTGACCCTCCATCTCATGGAACTGTAAGACAATTGTTTCCTGGGGTACCATGTGCATTTAAACTCAAACATTCCAAAGTAAGGACCTGGATAGAAAATAGCCCACTTAGTAAAATCCAACATGCATGATTCTCTGGGACTGCTCCCTCTCTTCTCCTCTACCAAAGGGGAGAGGGGGGAGAAAAACCCCGTATAAAGTTATTTGCCATTGCGTGAAAGTTAGGGCTGTGCAAGCCGCAGCTTCCCGATTCAGTTCAGATCCAATTGGGTGGCCTGGATTTGGGCCTGATCAGACCCAGATCAGACTTTTTGATGCTTAGGGCAGTGGTAAATTCTGAAGTGCAGCAGTTCCGTGTGGTAACTCATGGCCATGCCTCCAAGGATAGTCCAAAAGCAAACAGACTAAAGAGAAGGTTAACCCTGCCAAATTCCAGACAGGTAGACCCAGGGGCAGGATAGAGGTCTTCTAACAACTCTCAGCACCCTTAACTACAGTTCCCAGATTTTTTGGGGGAGGAAGTAATGACTGACTAAAGTGGTATGATGCTCTTTCAAATGTATAGTGCAGGTAGGGCCATTGTCAGTGGGGGTAGCTCTCTTTGCTCCCAGGCACAGAGAATGACCCTTATTTGCTCCTGGTGAACATTACGTTCAACAGCCTAAGACCAACCTGCTTTATCAGTCCCATCCAGTCCAGCATTCTGTTCCCACAGTAGCCAACCAGATGCCTATGGAAAGTTCACAAGCAGGACCCAAGTGCCCCCATTAGTAGAGGCAGAACACAGCCTTACCCCCCAGGAATTTGTCTTATCATCTTTTAAGGCCATCCAAGTTGGTGGCCGTCATTAATTCCTGTGGAAATGAATTCCATCAATTAGCTAAGCTCTGTGTGAAGAGGTACTTTCTTCTCTCTGTCCTGAATCTTCCAGCATTCATCAGATGTCCTTGGGTTCTAATCTGCTCATCTTCTGCATAGCAGCCCTTCAGACAGGCCTCTTCATTGCATGAATACCAGTAACACATTGCATAAAATGTGCCATTTTTTTTACACACACCCTTTAAAGGGTCCCAATGCAGCTTATGTAATTATTTCAGAAGTCTTTTTGCATGGAGGAGTGTGGTGCAGTTGTTAGAGCCTAGTTAGGATCAATCAATCACTGGTTCATCCAGTGACCTTGGGTCATAGTGACTAACACTACCTCTTGCAGGAGCGAATTCCACTGTGTGCTGCATTCAGGAATACTTACTTTTGTCAGTTCTGAATCTTCCAACATTCAGTTTCCACCAATGTCTCCGAGTTCTAGTATTATGAATGTTTGCTGCTAATGCTTACTTGCTTGAGTATACCATCCAAACACAGCTTACCAATGGAGAGAAATTCAAAGAAGAAGAAGAAGAAGAAGAAGAAGAAGAAGAAGAAGAAGAAGAAGAAGAAGAAGAAGAAGAAGGAGGAGGAGGAGGAGGAGGAGGAGGAGGAGGAAGAAGAAGAAGAAGAAGAAGAAGAAGAAGAAGAAGAAGAAGAAGAAGAAGAAGAAGAAGAAGAATATAAGAGTGTAATTTGTGAGTTTGGGGGCTGTGCACACACATGCATGCATGCACAAACCAACCCAGGGCTCTACCCTGACCCAGGGAGTACATGCTGTCCTCAAATCAACTTTTTGGGAGGGAGAGCTAATGTTTAGGGTTAATGTGGTTAGCCCCCCAAATGGTGTCTGGCATCCAAGACCATCACTTCCACCTCAGAAACCCTTGTGCCAAGTTTCACAATGATATCTTAGGAGGCATCCAAATTGGTGCAGGTTGGAACTGTCCCACTAAATGTGGTAAAGACCCACCAAATGGTGTGTGTGTGTGTGTGTGTGTGTGTGTGTGTGTGTGTGTGTGTGTGTAAAATTCAGAGGTGTCCAGATTGGTGTAGTTTGGACCCCTTATGCCAAAAAAGGGTTAAGTCAGTGCAAAGTCACATTTTGATCCATCATATTGATTCAAAATGGCACCCAACATCCAAACATCGGCAAAAACCACCATTCCCACCTCGGGAACCCTTGTACTAAGTTTGGTTACAATATCTCAAAAGGTGGCTGAACCTATGCCAAAGTGATGTTTCAGTCTGCCATCTGGATACAAAATGGCAGCCAGAGATACACACACACACACACACATTGGGAATCCTCACAGCGAATTTGGAGATGATATCTCGAGAGACATCTGAATGCATAGAAAACATAGGCTTCTCAGCCTTTTGGCCAAGATCAAGTATATATGGAGAAATAATTTTCCAAAATATATAGTGGGCTGGTAATATTTTAACCACAGAATGCCGCCAAACCAAGAGGACCTCATGGCACAGACTGGAAGAGAAGAAGCTTTTTTTCCTCCTCTAACAAATATTTAATAACCGTTCCATAATATAATCTGTTGGTAGCATTTGGAACCATCTGAAGCTGTTCGTTTGACAGACTTCCTCCAGACGATGCTTGCCACAACGAGGAAATGGGACATCATCGTTGATTAGCTTCTTCTTCCTAAGGATGGGGGATACAGCAAAAGATCAGTTTTGAGAGCTCAAGTTGGTACAAACTTAAGATTCCCAGTTTGAAGGTGCTAACTGCTGTTGCCACCTTTTCATTTCTATTTTTTTCCTTATTCAGCCCATCTGGGAGCTTTGTGAGCTGAAGAGAGGGCAAAAATGCTTTCATACAGAGCTGTGGGACCTGTGGCCTTCCAGGTGTTGTTGAACTGCAGCCCACATCAGCCCCAGCTAGCATGGGCAATAGCCAGAAGTGGTGGGAGCTGCAGTTCTTCAACATGTGGACGGCACCACAATGACTATCCTTGCTGCTTCTTCTTTTAAAACCACATTAATCTTCAACAGCTAGCTTGAAATATATTGTTGTTGGCATCTGTCCATCTCAAGGGTCAATGGAGTGAGTGCACCTCTGGGGGTGAAGTCAAACCACTTCGTTAGCAGCACTGAAGTGCTGGAGCGCAAGCCATGATGGTGTGTATGGAGATCCTTGGTTGCCCAGACAACAAGGCCACCACCCCTCTCGGACTTGCTGATGTGGTCCAAACAAAAGCAGAGCAATATATCTGGCAGCAGCTTGGTTGAAGGAGATGCCAGGCAGAGGTGTACAAAACACCATTGAACCGTCTTAGGGACTCCATTCTGGATTTGTAAAGCCATGGTTTTCCCAGTAGTGATGTATGGAAGTGAGAGCTGGACCATAAAGAAGGCTGATCGCCGAAGAATTGATGCTTTTGAATTATGGTGCTGGAGGAGACTCTTGAGAGTCCCATGGACTGCAAGAAGATCAAACCTATCCATTCTTAAGGAAATCAGCCCCAAGTGCTCACCAGAAGGACAGATCCTGAAGCTGAGACTCCAATACTTTGGCCACCTCATGAGAAGACTCCCTGGAAAAGACCCTGATGTTGGGAAAGATGGAGGGCACAATGACAGAGGGCGAGATGGTTGGACAGTGTTCTTGAAGCTACCAGCATGAGTTTGACCAAACTGCGGGAGGCAGTGGAAGACAGAAGTGCCTGGCGTGCTCTGGTTCATGGGGTCACGAAGAGTCGGACACGAATAAACGACTAAACAACAACAACAACATTCCTTATAGCCTTTTCTTTTCCCAAATACGTCCCACAAGGCAGTGGAGGTTCAGGGTCAGAGTTTTCCTTCTACTAGATGAGCTAGTGGATGAGCCCCATCTGCCTCTCACTTCATTCTACAGCACGTGTAGAAGCCACTTCCTTGACCCTTGGACTCACTCTCGGTCTCTTCTGCTCAATCCACTGGAGCCTGTCTTGAAATGCTGCTACAGAAATCAGTTCAAAATATCCCACTCTTCCAAAGAAGCCAGCAGAGGGAATCAGAATTCATTGGTCACAGTATAAGTCAAACCTCAATGCAAAACAGCAACTTCTGGGATTATTACAGTGGTGCCCCGCAAGACGAATGCCTCGCAAGACGGAAAACTCGCTAGACAAAAGAGTTTTCCGTTTTGGAGGTGCTTCGCAAAACGAATTTCCTATGGGCTTGCTTCGCAAGACGACAATGTCTTGCGAGTTCCTGCTGGTTTTTTTTTCCTTCCCCCCCTTTTCTAAGCCGCAAAGCCACTTATCAGCTGATCCGATCAGCAGATAAGCTGCTAAAAGCCGCTAAAAGCCACTAATAGCGCTAATCCGCTAATCCGTCAATGGGCTTGCTTCGCAAGACGAAAAAACCGCTAGACGAAGAGAATCACAGAACGGATTCTTTTCGTCTTGCGAGGCACCACTGTATTTTTAACCCCAGACATGCAGGTGAACTGTACAGCTCCATTGGCAGAGCTGGCTCAAGACATTTTGCTGCCTGAGAGGCAAGGACAAAGTGGTACCCTCTCCCCATTCCACATACAGAAGCCAACCAGAATGGCAGCTGAATCTTGCTTCAACACTAGTAATGGGTTAGCATCCTTCACTGCATCTTAGTGATGGGACAAGGGCAGGTCACGAGGCATGCAGAGTTCTGTTCTCCAGCAGAGGGGATTGGCTGATTGGCTGATAGGGTCAGCCCTAACCATTGATTCACAAAGGGTGTGTTCAGACGTGATTATGATGCCTGATTAGAATGCTAGTGCCTGTGTCCAATGACCCTTTCACACTGCTATACCTGCAGTATACCAGCTCAGTCAGTAGAACATGAGACTCTTAATCTTTGGGCAAAAAAAAATTGGTGGCATTGCAGGGGGTTGGACTAGACGATCCTCGTGGTCCCTTCCAACCCTACAATTCTATGATTCTATTATCTAAAACCCATGTGTTTTGAATAGGACTGAAATCATCACCACTTAAAATTGTCTTGTATGAACTCTTGAGACTTCAAAAACTCTGAAAATTTGTTAGCTGCACAAATATTTGGCCAGGTGATATTTGGTATCAGCATTTTGGCATCCAACCATTTTACAACAGTTAATGTCTTGCCATATCCAACAGCCAAGTTACTATAGGATTTATTAAGCTAGTTCTCTCTCGTCCAGTGTTTGGGCTGTTGCTTATGCGGCCAAAGCAGTATCATTCAGATACAGGGAAGGGCTGTCAGAAGGAGGGACAGGGAGA
Source organism: Podarcis bocagei (assembly GCF_964188305.1). Classification (NCBI taxonomy): domain Eukaryota; kingdom Metazoa; phylum Chordata; class Lepidosauria; order Squamata; family Lacertidae; genus Podarcis; species Podarcis bocagei. The sequence goes on along the minus strand of NC_138141.1, from coordinate 7,646,901 downwards.
GAAATGCAAATTAGTTTGCATGTAAAGGCAAATCTACGTAATCATAGTTTTTGGAACAATATGCAAATCAAAACACAACTGTCATTTGAAATCCACACTTGTCTGAATTTTGCAATGCAGTTTTCCAGCCAAGTATTGTATCCAAAATGCAAATTGTAGGGTGAAATGGACAGATGAATGCATATATTACTGAAAATAACATCAACATGCATTACATTAGTGGAAAAATAATTATTATGGAAACAAGGCTTGCAAAAATGAGTACATTAGGCAAAACAGCCTACAAAAATGAGTACATTAGGATAAATTAGCACTAAAATGCTGCTGAATTTTCATGAGGACTTTTGTTTTTTAAAAAAGCAATCCCAAACTATTGTAGAAAACCGAGTTTAAGATTAGAGAAATTGAGAAATTGAGAGGAAGAGATGGAGTCACCCATCCCTAACATGGAACTGACCATAGTCAGTGCCACCAGGTAAACAGAATACCTGTGGGGAGGAGGGATGGGCAGAGGCGAGTGACTGATGGCAGTTAACAGCAGCAAAGCCATGCTGATGGCAGCAGCAATGGGAAGGAGCCATTGGTGGGAGACCAAGCATGCCAACTACCAACCCTGAGGGTGGTCAGTGGTAATTACGAGGAAGACAACCATGGGAAAGAGTTGCTATATTTCAATAAAAACAAAATCAAATTAATCACATCTTCTGCATGAACATAATACTTAGCTTTGCCAACAAAAGCCCATTATAACATATCCAGTGCTATTTTTCCAGAAAAAGAGGTATTGGAACTCACCATGAACACCTCCCTTGTTCTCTTATAATAGCAACAGAGAGGTGCCAGAACTCACCTGAGAGGTGCTGGAAATGAGTTCCAGTGAGTTCCAGCTGAAAAAAGTCCTATATATAGCCACGCGCTCACCCAGCACACTAACATCAGAAATGAATTACTTCTTGCTTTGCAGCAAGACTGTCCCTCCGGATGTTGTGGAACTACAATTCCCACCAGCCATGGTAAGCATGGCCAATGGCCAGGGATGATGAGAGTTGTGGCTCAGTAACATCTGGAAGGCCACACCTGACTGACAAGAGCAATAGCTGTACAACAACAAAATCCTCTATATCAGGCATCCCCAAACTCGACCCTCCAGATGTTTTGGCACTACAACTCCCATCATCCCTAGCTAACAGGACTAGTGGTCAGGGATGATGGGAACTGTAGTCCCAAAACATCTGGAGGGCCGAGTGTGGAGATGCCTGCTCCATATCCTTGAGAAAGGCCCCATCAAACCCAGGGCAGATTACATCTGAGAAGACTTGCATAGCGTTGGAAGTACACCTGTCAACACCAGTTGCTGTGAAGCACCAGAGGGAAGGGCACTGGTGTATTCAGGTCACACTTTCAGCCTTCCCAGGTGCAAGGGCGCTGACTTGGGCGCCACACTGTGCGTGCCCAGCACTGTGGGTGCTCACTGTGACAGTGGAGGCAGCCATCTTCCCCTGAGTCTTGATAAATTGAGAGATGGTGAGGGAGGACTCGCAGTGCTTTGCTCCTATGCCACTGACCCAATTCAAGACTATTTTCTTTATATATATATATAAATGTTTATTAAAGTTTTCACAGTATTACATAATAAAAAAGAAAAAAGAAAAAATCCAAAATAAAAAACAGTTAAAAATAATTCCATCTTTTCGTCACTTATCTTTCATTTACTTGTTTCCCGGACCTCCTCATACCTCCCTTTTTTGTATTCCAGTTCAATTTATTAGTTCAGCAATTCCTTTCCCTCCTTATTATCCTGATCTTTAATCTTAATATATTGTAACATCAAATTTTTACCTATTAAAAATCCAGTTTTTCCATATTCTTTTAAACCATTACAGCTAGAAACCACTTAACTTCAATCAAACATCATTCTAACATTCATTAATTTTGCAATATTTCTGTAAATAGTCTTTAAATTTCTTCCAATCTTATTCCACCGACTCTTCTCCCTGGTCTCGGATTCTGCCAGTCATTTCCGCCATCTCCATATAGTCCATCATTTTCATCTGCCATTCTTCCAAAGCGGGTAAGTCTTGTGTCTTCCAGTACTTTGCAATAAGTATTCTTGCTGCTGTTGTAGCATACATAAAGAAAGTTCTGTCCTTCTTTAACACCGATTGGCCGACTATGCCCAGGAGAAAGGCCTCTGGTTTCTTCAAGAGGGTATATTTAAATACCTTTTTTCAATTCATTATATATCAATTCATTATATATAATTCAAGACTATTTTCCAGCTGGAGGTCCACACTTCCTCTTGGCCAATTTTTGGGGTGGGGTGCATGGCCGGGGCTGAGCTGTCCCTATGAAAACCAGCTCTTTAAAGCTGAATTGGAGCAAACATCAATTCAAGCTTTCAATGGATTTATGTTGGCTAAGATTGGGCTTTAAATAGCGGGTTTCTGTGGGGAAAGCTCCAGAGCAAAAAGAAGGGAGCTCAGACACTGAGCTTTAAATTTCTTCAATTTCTCTTACATGCCCTGACATTACAGCTCACCTGGCAGCAACTTATGCAGTCACACTGGTTTCTTTAGGTTCCTCCCTCTTTTCTCTCTTGTTTGGAATTGTCTGCATATGTGCCTTCAATATTTCACCCTTACAAAACTCCAGTTCTTCTTAGACTACCTTCTCTTGGCATATTTCTGGTCACGGAATCTCACCCAGTAGTTCCTTAAGCTTTTTGAAATCCGTTCAGAGTGCATGTCCAACTACACTAAACTTTCCCTTGCCTCTGTATCATGAAACCCAGGAGGACATGATCACTTCCTCCCAAGGTCCCCAGACAAACTAAATGAGCATCTAAATTAGAACAGGAGTGAAAACCTCAGGACCAGGGGCTAAGTGAATCCCCACCCAGCCCTGTCTTTCTTTCCCCAGGGCCATATACCTCACCAGACTGCTGTGTGCCCCTCACAAGTGCTTTTGCCTGCCTGGAATGTGTCCTTAAACTGTGAGCATTGTAGCTAAACCAGTAAGAGTCACCATCTGTTATTCCACCCACTTCTTGCCTTTAGCCCCACCCACCACTAACATATAGCTCACAGAAGGCTGCCCATGAGGGAACAGCCACCTTGAAAACTCAATGATGAAACAGTGAGGTGTGCTTAAAAAATAGGTGGCACAGTCTTTCACATGCCATTTTCAAATGCTGCAACAGCCTTCCCCAGCCAGGTGCCTTCCAGCTGAGGCGAGTTTTAATCCAAAACATCTGGAAAGCACTAAGCTGGGCCTACGTGTGCCATAACAAAGGCTGAGCTCCACTTGGAGTCCTTGGTAGGTAAGACAACTTGGTCCAGGTTACTGGTGTGGGATAAATCAGCCTCATATAACCAACATACTTAACTTTAATTAATACATGAAGGGGTTAAGACCATAGAGTAAGCTGTCCTGCCTTGCTTAGCTAAGTCAGACCCCCTTAGCTTGGGAGGAAGGGCTACCCAATTCTGTTCTTTCTCTCTTCCACCATGAGAACCCTTCCAGTAAGGAGGTCTAAGCTGGATGCTCCAAGCTTACGCAAACCATCTTTGTGTTTCTATACAAATAATTTAGAAACCTTTACCATTTTGGAACTAACCTAAGTTTTACTGCCTGACTTTCCTTGCTGCTATATGGAAAAGCACATGAATCTGACCTTTGAAAAGTTTGTAAGTAAATCATTTTAACTTACATGTGGTTTCTTTCTATGATGAGGGAAGTGGGGGGCTTTGGAAGCAACTTAGAAAGGAATATTTTAAAGCAAGAAATATTCTCCATGCTTTCTTTTATGGCATATTTTGTGATTTTAAATCTCTGCTGGGCCTCTTTCAACAAAGAGTACTTGCCCCAAACCTGGATATAGACATGCAAGGAATTCTCTTTAATTTACCTAAAGTATTCCCCCCTTTAACCAAATTACAAAATACTAAAACCAACTATTTGTTTTACTGCATTGGTCCGCAACTGAGGGGTTGGGACCCACTACTCAGCCATGACCTGATCTAAGGTGGGTTGCAACAGCAGTGCTACCAACTATACAGATATATGATAAAAATAATAATTAAGAAGGGGGCTCCCACAGGCACGTTTGGGTTAAACGTTAGTCCTGAGCTAGAAAAGGTTGAGGATTACTGGTTCAATTAACCTATATGCCACCTTTCAAGAGGTATTCCCAGATATTGGAACTTCGGGGAAGGGACATAGCTTGGTGGCAGAGCATTTGCCTTGTACGTAGATCCAAAGTTCAACCCCCAGAATATATCCCGGTAGGGCAGGAGAAACTGTCTGAAACCATGGAGAACTGCTGCCAGTCATGGCAGATAATAAAAGGTAAAGGTAAAGGGACCCCTGACCATTAGGTCCAGTCATGACTGACTCTGGGGTTGCGGCACTCATCTCGCTTTATTGGCCGAGGGAGCCGGCATACAGCTTCTGGGTCATGTGGCCAGCATGACTAAGCTTCTTCTGGTGAACCAGAGCAGCGCACAGAAACGCTGTTTACCTTCCCGCCAGAGTGGTACCTATTTATCTACTTGCACTTTGACGTGCTTTCGAACTGCTAGGTTGGCAGAAGCAGGGACCGAGCAACGGGAGCTCACCCTGTCGCAGGAATTCGAACCGCTGACCTTCTGATTGGCAAGTCCTAGGCTCTGTGGTTTAACCCACAGTGCCACCCGCATCTCCATGGTAGATAATACCGTAGACTAAATGCACCAGCGGTCTGATTCAGTGCCAGGCAGGTTGCTATGTTCCCATGTTATTTATCATGTGCTACTTAGAGGGTCCTGAATTTAACTTACTACACATGAAATAAATGAACACAACTTACTGCTTGTGCTTGTGTTTGTGCTTCAGCTGCAGTTTCTCCTGCAGCTTCAGGACCATACTGCTCCACGTCCTGACCATAATTGCTCTCCCCGAAGTCTGCCTCATTTGAATAATCCACTTCTGGCGCCCCGTAGTCCCCAGGTCCATAGCCTTGGAAAAGAGAGTTGCAAGGCAGGACGAAGTAGAAAAACCAACAGCAGCACAATTGTGCTCCTTTGAAAGGCATCGCCTCCTTCCCTTAACAAAAAGTGCTCTGGGCAAACTGGTGAGGAGGAGAATGAAGAAAGAAATGTCCTGGGTTGCGCAGAGAGCCTTCCTTTAATAGGGGAGCGCAGCCAATGGTCTCAACAGCACAAAGAGTTCTGTGCCAGTTAAGTTGGATGTTGGTGGAGAGAATAGAAGCAAGAGCAGGAAGTGACGTCACAATGACAGCAAAGGCTGGCGTTTGTAAGAAGAACCTGATGCTGGAAACTGGCACACTGGCTCCTTTTATTTTAAAAGTTGGCTACAATAAAAGAGTTTCTTCTAGGGCTGCCCAGTGGATCCAGGCGCTGGCTGTATTGAGTTGAGGTATCCCCCAATCACACTGGGTCCACACAGATTGATCTGGGACTGTCAACGGATTCTGAGAAAATATCTATAATGAATTGAAAAAGATGTTTAGATTTTCATTTGGGGAGGGCAGAATCCTTTCTCCTAGGCATCATGTCAGAGGAAATAAAAAGAACGGTCAGACCAATATTTATGTATGCAACTACGGCGGCCAGGTTATTGATTGCCAAAAATTGGAAAAGCACAGCATCCCAACTAAAACAGACTGGTTATCTAAAATGATGGAATACTTCCATATTGCCGAACTAGCAGGGAGGATAAGAGGAGATATGGTACAAAAAGTGAATAAAGAGTGGGCTATCTTTAAGGAATATATCAAAATTTATGTGGAAGAAGTAGAATTTTTGACAGATATTGAGTGAATCCAGAAAATGATTAGAGTGAAAGGAGAGTAAAGTTAAGATAAAAGAACAGATTAAAGAAGTAATTAAATGTGTTTACGCTAGTTGGAAAAATAAAGTAGCGCAACAAGAACGGCTGGAAGTCAAGTCCCTTGGTGGGTGTCCGTGTGAGGTAGGTGTGTAGCTATGTTGATATGTACAGTATAGGCAGGTATTATATAGAGCAATGTAGGCATGTTTTATGTTATGAATATAAGGTAGTGTGTTATGTACATGTATTGTGTAATTGTGTAAATGTATATGTATGTGTTTTATATGTTAATAACATTTATTTAATGAAAATGTATTTTTAAAAAAATGATCTGGGATTGTCAAAATGGGGGGGCAGTCTGAGGGGGAGGACCAGGGAGCAGGAAGAGACAGGTGTACAGGCAGCTTCGTGCAGCTCCTTCTCCTGCCACCCCGACTGCATGACTCTCCCAATTGGTTTGGGGCTCAGAACCAAATCAGATCCACTTGGAAGTGCTGGACCAAGCCCCAAATCAGATAAAGCAGGCAAACATGCTGCCCTACATTTTACAGGCATAATTGCAGCAGGGAAGGGGCTGTGCAAGGGCCTGATGGGGAGACCCCAGAGGGGTTGCATCTGGTTCACAGGTTGGCTGGTGGTTCCCCATCCCTGTGATAAGCATTGCCATTGCTAGATGCCTCCGGTGGCCAAGGTTTGGCAAGGTTCAGGCAAGGACTTCCCCTATAGAACAGGTGGTCGTGGGTGGGATTGAAGGCGCCTTTTTGAGAATTTACTATTGCCAGCTTGAAATCATTACTAATGCCTCTGTATTTAATGGTGAGGGCCATCGTGTTTAGTGGTAGCTGGTTCTTCAATGAGCTGTATGTCAGTTTTGTATATGTAAGGTTAGAAAAATGCAGCTTATGGAATGGCATGCCCAACAAGTGAAACAAAAGCTAAAAGCCTCTGAAGGGCTAAAATTATTATTTTTAAAAAATATTTTTTTATTAGTTTTTACACATATTTTCCAGCATAACACCCTTTTGAAATTTTTGGCTATCACAGCCTAATCTTCCTTCAACCTCGACTGATGGTTTTCTAAAGTCTTTCTAATTATGCATTTTGTTACTATAATTATTGCTATAAACTCAAATTTCCAGTGCATCTATTCTTAATTCTTTTCACAAAAGCAGCTTATAGAATGGCATGCCCAACAAGTGAAACAAAAGCTAAAAGCCTCTGAAGGGCTAAAATTAAGCCTGATGTAGGAGACACACAAACTTTGTCTCTTTCCCCCAAATACTCATACACGCCACCACAAGATTCCATGGGTTCCAGGTGTGCTTTACCTAGAATTTGTGTTTCCTTTTGGAAAATAAGGAACAGCGGAGAGAAAAAGTTGTGTTATACCACTTCAGGCTATTTGTTCAGTCATCTACTCTCAACTGGCAATGGCTTCTCTAGAGTATCTGGCAAAGAGTCTTCGCTGGTCCCACCATCAGATTTCAGGGAGTCCTTAGTCCGTGAACGTGCAGCATGCCACTTGAACCTGTTTTGAACACTCAAGAATGCCAGCACTTCTGAGCATGTGCAGAGTTTCTTTCTAGTCATACCAAGGCATATCAGAGCTTGCCCTCTACCACAGTAAATATTACAGGTGAGAACGTTTTGCCCTCCAGATGTTGCTAGGCTCCCAACTGCCATCATTCCTGGCTCTACTGGCTGGGGCTGATGGGAGTTGGGAGTACAACATCTGGAACATCACAGTTCCCGAGTTCCTGTCTTAACTGCTGCATATTAAACGGCAGTTAAATAAATGGTTACAGGGACCAATTAAAAAGTTGGCAACCTTTAGCTAGAGATGCGACTGATGAGCTGACACGGTGTAAATTTCTTATGACTTTATCGCCTATTACCCATTTGCAGGAAGGGGAAATAAATGTAGATTCAGCTTTAGCTCATGCTTGTGGCTTTTATACATTAACTGTGCTGTCCCAACTGGACTGCAGCTGATTTTATGACACATGAAAGTACTCAAGGGCACAGAATGGAAGGATGCGTGTCCATTTTAAGTCATCTTGTTAGCCTGTGTTTCATGAAGAGAAACCTGTATCCAGCAGATGGCAGCAGACCTTTGTTCTTCATAAGGTGACCAAAACACAAGTGTACAGTGAATGTATGCACTGGCGGAGGAACAGGGGTGCGAGGGGAGTGCCACGCCCCCAGAACGCGCACCAGCCATGCCCTGGCCTGCTCTCTGCCCCGCGCCCCCACCAGAGCTTGAAGCTCCACCCCTGAGTGTATAGGGTGTTAGAGGAGGGGTAATGCCTCTGGTGGGGGGCACATTGACCCCCACCCTGCACCCAGCTCTCACCTGTGGCTCCTAGAAGCTGTCAGCATTTGACAAGGCTCAGAAGGCTCATAAAGTAGAGCATGAGGCTATTAATCTCAGGGTCAAGATTTCGCCAAAAATCCAACATCATCCAGTTCACTTCAGACCAGTGCCAAACACCAGGGAAAGGCCCCCTTTAATGTTTGGCAGTGAAAAGCCCACAGCGCCCTAACCCACGGGGTCAATATTTTGCTGGAAACCCTGTGTCATCCGATTCACTCCAAAGCAGAACCAAACGCTGGCAGAAGTCCCCCTACAATGTTTGACGGTCAAAACCCAATGTTTTAGGGCACCCCACAATATCACCCCTTGACCCCTTCTCTGATAAACCGACGTTGTCCGATTTACTCCAAAGTGGTGCCAAACACAAGGGCCCACACATCCTCTCCACCCCTGCTCTAATCCCAAGGGCCCCTTATAAAAGACTTATCAAAAGTGCCAATGAACCTCAAAGTCAGGATTTGAAATGTGAGCATGACTGCTTCTGATTGTAAATAAGACTTCTCAACACTCGCAATGTTTTCAAGTTTTTATTTTTATTTTTTTTTACAAAATTTACATACATTGATGGTTAAAGAGTTCTTTGATGGGTATTTCGCTGGTAAGGGGAGGATAGGTGAAAGAGAAGTACAGTAGCTAAAACACATTTATATTCACCATCCAAAATGCCATTGGTATAAGACTGGAACAGCCAAGGACATCTCACCATCCGTCTGAGACTGCCCTCATCCACCTCCCACCCACCTGTGTTCTTACATACAACCAATTTGGTGGGTGTCACTGGCTGGGCATTTCTGCCCCAGTGCTCCCCTTGTAGACGTCAGCAGGGAGGAGGCTGGGGACTAAAGTAGAATGAGTTGGCTGTGCCTGTCATTGGCTATGGTGCCACCTAATGTTGATCTCCCTGCCTTCCACCCCAACAGACACCAGCCGCCATTGCTCCTTCGGTTCTTATTAGTTGGAGAGGACCAGGGAATTTCAGCAAGCCCTGATTCTAGTGGCACAGAACTGCAGGAGTGAGAATTAAGCTGGAGTTGCCCAAATCCTCCTTGCTTCCTAAGCATGACAAGTGCAGGGAGTCCCTTTTTTTCTATTGCGACTGTATGTAGTAAGCACTGAGGACCTGCATGCAAAGGTACCCCCCAAGATAGGACTTTCCATGGGGTGTCTGTGTACTCCACAGCAAGAATGGAAAGAACCTGACCCTATTGGACTCCAAGGACCCATCAGGCCCCAGCCAGCATGGACAATGGTCAGGGAGGATGGGAGCTGGAGTCCAGCAGCATCTGAAGAGCCGCAAGTTCCCCACCCTTATTTCCATCACTTATTGCCCAGCATTGTTTGGGCCAGAAGGAGAGGCAGGTGAACAAGCAATGGTGAAGAGGAGAAGCAGATCAGGAGGTTTGTCAGTGGGCCTGACCGTGCTGACCCTTGACACCACCTAGAGAAACAGCGTCATAGTTAACCCTTTCTTCCACTAAGCTTAACAGAGTGCTCTAGTGAATTTTCCCCAAATATATTATAAAATATGAAAACCAAAAGAAGGGAGGAAGAGTGCATGTGAAGCTAATACTTTGGCAGAACTCCAAAGCTTTGGCTTCTGAGGTAGATAATTCAATACAAGAGGCATTCCCTCTGTGGTTGCCTTTGGGGATTTTACAGAGCTGTTCTCTGGCCCAGGAAGGACTGACAGTAAAAAAAAGGTGATTATCTTCATGGATCAAATATAAATATTCATGGACTTGGACAGATATTTAAATTGAAATGCAAATTGGCATACATTTCAGACAGGATCCATTCCAACTCCATTTCGATTAGGCTGTGGGCTTTTTATTCATTTTAATAAATAGAACTGGAAATGAATTTCCAAGGAAGACATTCGCTGCAATCTCTGCACCTTTCAACTGAATTAACACTACGTTCCAGATTTGTCAAAACTCGCATGAAATAAATGACAATGATAAAATAATTACAATCTCAAACAAACTGGCACTGGACTAATCCTATTTCACAGGCATTTTACACTTTCAGATGAGTTATAGAATTTGCATGTAAGTACATTAGGGAAGAAAAGCATTTTGAGTCTGCAGTTCTAATTTGAATTGGTGACTTCTGAACTAGTGCAAAGCATCAGAGTCTATAGATTGTTTCAGAGGCAACATAAGAAGAGGCTGCTGGATGAGGCCAATGGCCAGCATCCTGTTCTCACAGTGGCCAGCCCAATGCCTGTGGGAAACCTAGAAACAGGCCCAAAGCACAAGACCCCTCTCCTGTCTTGCATTTTCTAGCAACTGGTTCATCTTTGTCCCCAGGGCTGCCTATCTTGTTTCACTGCCTGAGGCAAAGAGGGAAGGCGCCTTGCCCCTGTCATCTCGCATACTGGGGTTGCACAGCTGCAGTAAGGTAATGGTAAAGGGACCCTGACCATTAGGTCCAGTCGTGGCCGACTCTGGGGTTGCGGTGCTCATCTCGCTTTATTTGCCAAGGGAGCCGGCATACAGCTTCCAGGTCATGTGGCCAGCATGACTAAGCCGCTTCTGGTGAACCAGAGCAGTGCATGGAAATGCCATTTACCTTCCCGCCGAAGCGGTACCTATTTATCTACTTGCACTTTGAAGTGCTTTCAAACTGATAAGTTGGCAGGAGCAAGGACGGAGCAACGGGAGCTCACCCCGTCGCGGGGATTCAAACCGCCGACCTTCTGATCAGCAAGTCCTAGGCTCAGTGGTTTAACCCACAGCGCTACCCACGTCCCAGCTGCAGTAGCTCCTGGCAAAATCCTGCCGGACGATGCCACCACTTCTCCTTCCTTCTCCAGGGATGGGTGGGGTTGCCCATGCAGGCACTGCCCCACGGCATTCCACCACCCATGGTGGCCACATCAGTCTGCCTCTTGGGTGGGCCGGCCCTGTTGGTCCCTTATTTATACTGACTGGCAGCTGCTGCAGCTTTTGTAGCTCATTCTAAAATGCCGCCAACTGCTTTGAGACATCAGAACTCACGGGACTCTAACAGTTGTGTAGATCAGGAAATGTCAACAGAAGCAGCTTCACACGCTCCTGACTGGCAAGCGATGTGTGCCAATATTTCCTGCTCTTCTAAAAAGCTAAAAGGGCCTCTGCCAAAGCTCTGCTAAGAGGGTCCTTGTTCTCCTCTGAAACTGGCCGTTCAACAGAGAGAGAGAATATGTCCTTATGGGATAGATTCTTGAAGGCAAATCTGTTAGATTGGAAAAGGCTTGGATGAATTGCATCTGGCCCCTTGGAAGTTGCAGCTATATGGTGAAAGTTTGCAGTCAAAGTTGGACCAAACAAATAGATGGATCAATCAGCAGTATAGGGCAAAAAAATTCACAGCAGCTAGACTGTCATTCCTCAGTCCCACCCTGGGATTTTGAAACTGCATGAGAGAGAAATCCAACAGATGCAATGTTTCTGGAAATTATTATGAACCTAATAAGCTGCCTTCTATCAGCAAAGGCTATTGATCCATCTAGCCCAGTGCTGTCTACTCTGACCGGCAGTGCCTCTCCAGGGTCTCTGGCAGAGGTCAGCTGTCAGCTGCCACCTGGTGGCTGAACGGGAGAACCTTAGGACACTCTGTGTGTAAAGCATGTGTTCTACCATTGAGCTATAGCAGGGTTGCTGCCTAGTCAGGCAGGTGGGAAACAGCTTCAATGTTGCTGAACTGCAACTTCCATCAGCCCCAGCAAGCATAGGCAATGGTTAAGACTGATGGGAGTTGTAGTTCACCACTGGTTCCCTACACCTGCTTTACAGGTTTCAGCCCCTAAAAATCAGCAGGGGAAGCTTTTGACGGCACACTGCTATAAACATTAGCACCTGCAAATTAGCACCTGCAAATCAAACGACCAGCTGAAATGCTGGAAACCCTGAAATGTGGTGATAAGACCCCTGTTAATTCTCTGCCATCACTGCAGAACAGCAGTGCCTAAAACAGTCTTCCCTAACCTGGTGCCCTCCATATATTTTATTTTACAGATCCCATCATTTCTGTCCATTGACTGGGATTGATGGGACTTGTAGTCCAAAATATCTAGAAAGCATTGGGTTGGAGATGGCTGTCTTGAAGCATGATTCCATATTCACCCTTGTTTGATCCTTGACCATCACTATCAAAACCAATCATGACAAAATCCATATCCCTACCCCCACCTTTGCTACGTTTGCCTATTGGTAGATTAGCAGCAGAAAACCTAGAGCTCTCCAAATACTCCTAACATCCCTAACCATTGGCCATGCTTGCTATGGCTGCTGAAAGTTGGACTACATCAACGTCAGGAGGGACACACCTTCGCTGCCTCTGTTGTAAGTAATGAAACTGCATCAAGGAATGGCTTCATCCAGCCATCATGACTTGCTTAAAGTGTTGTTGTTCCTTCTTCACAATGACTGGCTGCTGGAGGAAAGGGGAATTATGACGTGTGCATTTCAAAATACCTGAGTCAGCATCAAAAAGACAGACATCTATACATGTCAAGTAGGCACCCATAGAAGCAGCTTATAGCCGGACTATGGATGAAGGACTTGTATTCCCTCAGTGTAAGTTCCATGTTAAACCAGCAGTGAGCATCTTGGGTGGAGAAACAGTATTAAAGGGACAGAACTGCTTCTAGGATTTGTAATTTAACAAGCAAGTTAAATTATAGCTGATGATTCTGGGATCCAGAGTAACTACTCCTGTCCTTTCTCAACCAAAATACCCCCCCTGGAGTATCCCTATCAGATGACGGCAACTTCACTGTCTCTAGGGAACACATGATAGCCATTCCCCAAACTGAACACAAAAGGAACAAACTGGTTATTTTAAAAGGGGAGTTTTTCCTCCTCCTCCTTTTCTGAACACTGATGTAGAGTCAATTTTAATTATTTGGCGATCAGGAGATCCAGACCCCTCCCAGCCAAGCTTGCGTTGCTGTCCTGAAAAGAAAGAAGAAAAAGGAGTTTGAAAAGGGAAATAACAGTTCGCTGGTGCACGTCAATTCCCATCAAAGACAACAACAGACCCCAATCCAACACAGCAATTTAGCCTGTCATTGACAAATCAAGCCAGGCTTAGGTTTCATTAAGGCAAACAAACACACAGAGCTGGAATCAATAAGCGAGTGTGTGTGAATTGATTGCATAACTGGTTCTTCAGAGCTCCTGGTGGATTTCTCTGGGGGAAATAAACCGTAAACCATTTCCGTCCCAAGCTAAGGCATAAAGCCAACGAAAGCAAAAGCAATTCTAAGGTGACACACATTTTACTCCATCAAAATGCTGGCCCCTTGCCTCTGTACCTGCAGAGCTATGAAAATGAGTAAACCAAGAAGACAAGAGATTGTGTGCTTCTCAGCATACATGAGTGCCATTGGGGTAAGGAGCCAGTCTTGTGCTTTGGAATTCACTACTTCCTTTTAGACCAGGGACTGGGGAACCTGAGCCAGGCAAGACTGCTCCCAGGCAGCAACCGTAAGAACTTTGCCACAGCTGCAGCTGTTTCCAGGGAGAACCCTATTGTTGAGGACAGGGTTTGTGATGGGCAGTTGGCATTTGCGGTGAGAGCAGGAATGCGACTCACAAATGCATGAGGTGTGATTCATGGTACGCCTGGGTTTTTCCTGTTCTATATCTTTATTCATTGGTTTACCAGATTTATGTTTTGTATTTTTGTGTTTCTGGTTGATGCACTTTTATTGTATTTTGGGGGGTATTAATCTATTCACCTCTTTGGGGGCCTTGGGCAAACAGCAGTATATAAATAACTTGATGAGGATTTGACTCACAACGCCGTTTCTCCCTGAAACCAAACCCACTCCCCCCAGGCCAACATCAGGATGTTATTATATATGGTATCAGGTGTGGGGAAGGTAGAGAAGTTGCTGGATCATAAGGCTGCCAAGCAACTGACAAGTGGCTTGTCTCACCCAAGTGTCAAAGTTGGTTTAAAAGGTCTGGCTTATTTTTATCTGCACTTTAAAGGAAAATATGCTATGAAGATTTGCCTTTTTAATGATTCTGTGGATTTTAGCTGTCTTTGATCTGCAGTTTTAGCTGGACATCGCTTAGAGAGCTCTTTGACGAAGAGGCTTCTAAATAAATGTGTTGTGTGGATGCAGGCAGTCACACAACGAGAATGGGAGCCACTGTCCACAACCACAAAATTCCTACCCACGACTGCTCTACCCTGACTCCTATCCTCCTTCCACTCAGTGGGAAGGTCTGAAGGGTTTCCCTCCCATTCATTTTTCAGCTGAACATGCCCTTCAGAATCCCCAGCCCAACAAGGGAACGGGGCACATTCACAACATTATCATTTAGTTATTATTTTATTCCTTGCATTAATACCCCATCATTTTCTCCAAGGAGCTCAAGGGGGCATCTGTGATTCTCCAACCCCCCCCCCCCAATTTAATCCCCACAACAACTCTGAGAGGTAGGTTAGGCTGAGAGGCAGTGACTGGCCTGAGATCACCCAGTAATCTTCATGGAAGAATGGGGACTCAAACCTTGCTCTCCCAGGTCTGGGCCCGAAACTATAACCACAACACTGGATTATTCATATTATTATTTTAATTTATATCCCACCCTTGCTTTTGAAGGAGCCCAGAGCAGAAAACACATCAATGATAAAACATTTTTTGAAAAACAAACGAACGGTGATCTCAGGGTTGCCAGTAACAGTGTCTTTCAGCCAAAATCCTGAAAGTCAGTAATACTTTAAATACATTTAAAGCACATTACTTTCCCCAAAGAATCTTGGGAACTGTAGTTCACCCCCCCACACACACACACACAGAGCTACCATTCCCAGCACCCTTAACAAACTACAGTTACCAGGATGCTTTGAGGGAAGCCCTGTTACTTTTAATGTACTGGGCTCAATTCAAGGTGTTAGTATGGGCATACAAATGACTCGGGAGCAGAGTACCTAAAACAGTGGCTTCCCCAATAACAACCATCTCCACAACCAGCTGGTGAAATGGTGGTGGTGCTGCTGCCACCACCACCAGCAGGGGTTTCTTGGTCCCCAAGGACCTTTGACAGGGCCTTATCAGTGGCAGTTCCCTGCTTGTGGAAAACCCTCCCAGGTGAGGTTCATCTGTCTCAGGAGGAATTTGAAAACCTTCCAGGCATTTGACAGCTAAGAAACACTCTTCCTGTCAACCAGGAGATCACTATTTTTAGAATGCTTTTAGATTGCTGTTGTTGGTGTTAATGTTTTTGTCACCCTGGGTTCCTTTGGGAGGAACAGCAGGATATCAATTGAAATAGTAATAACAACTAATAATAATACTTATTAGTCACTCACTACAAACAAAGCACCAAAGCATCTTAAATTAAAAGCCTCAGGCATAGAACAAAATCAGATATGCCTTCCAAATTCCAAATATGGCATTTAGATCCTGGGAGCGCTAAGAAGATTACGAGTGTAAGCAGGAAAGATAAAATTCTCTGGGTAAGCTTGGCGACAGAAAACGCTTCTGATGTTTTCCCTGCACTTACGATCCCTGCCTCTGGACTGCCTTCTCGTCCAGTCCAACATCCACATGCAGTCACCAAAGCTTTAGATTAAGAACTCAGGCTTGCAGCAGCAGCCCAAACATCCATCCAGCTGCAACTTTAAAAAACAAAAACTGTCCAGCCTGTTTGTCTCTCTTGAAGGTTCTGTGGTTGTGCTGTGGTTGTTTCTCCTGCTGTCTAAAGAATACGACTGGTTGGATTTCTTGAATTCTTGGTAGAAAAGCCCCCGGCCTGATTAATTTGCATGCTTAAACCAAGGATTGGAAAAGGACATAGCCTGGGGCCAGAACATTTGCTTTGCATGCAGAAGAACCCTGGTTCAACCTCCAGTAGGACTGTGGGAGACCCTTTACTCAACACTGGAGATGTGCTGCCAATACCGAGCTAATAGTCTAACTAAGACAGCTTTCTCCATTCCTGTGCAATATCTGCATCGTACAGCATGAATAAAAGAGCTTGCCAAGAAGCCATTGAGCCTCTTCAAATGAATAGGGGCATGATTCAGAACCTGGGGGTGGATTGGGTTCTGAAAAGCACAGGGAGCCCCCATGAGTACAGGAGGCTCCCCATTTTGTGCAGCTGCCCTCCAACTCAGAGTGTTAAGTGTACACGGTATCAGATCACCTAGAGAGGGATTTGGAATCCTGCTTCCTCAGCTGAGGGGCTGGAGCTGAGAGGGAGAGTATTAGCTCTTATATGCAGGAGGTCCCAGCTTCCATCTCCATCTTCTCCAGGTAGTTATAGGTGGAAAAAACGCCCAGAGGGCTGCTGCTACTCCAAGCAGGCATGAGGATCTCTTCCAGTTGGTAGAGCATGAGACTCTTAATCTCAGGTTTGTGGCTTCAAGCCCCACATTGGGCAAGAGGTTATTGCATTGCAGGGGGATGGACTAGAATCTAGATGACAGTTCTGCCATTCTATGCTTCTATTCTTTTTTTCAGCCCAAGGACCACAGTTCCTTCTGGGCAGTGATCTCAGCACTGCATGCCAGTGGTGGGTGGAGCCGGAGGCAAAAGTGGGCGGGGTCATGAATGCAGATACTACCTTTGAACAGTAGCCTAGGTTCTACACACATACACACACACAAACACACACACTTCTCTAACCTCCATCTAGGGCTCAAGCAGGGCTTCTTTTCTGGGGGTACTCCAAGGTACACAGTACCAGCACCTTGCCACCCACCACCCACCCAAATGTTAAAAGTGTTGCATTTTTGTCTATTTTTTTAAAAAAAGCTCTGGGCTCAAGGGCACATCCCAATGAGGCAAAAGCACTCATGGGTGGTGCAAAGCAGATCCTGTGAAGGATGCTACCTGGGGAGGTCCAGACAGAGTCCAGAGGGCTGCATTCAGCCCCCAGCCCTGATGTAGACAGTACTATGCAAAATGGACTGTAATTTTTCTGCCACCACTGCATCCTTGGAGCATCAGCAAACAGAACATGTCATCCTGATCAATCTTCTAAGGCAGTACCGCATATAGCAGATTGTAATAATCCATCCAAAGCAAGGGCAACTGAGTCTGCGTTCAAAGGCAGAATCTATCAAACAACCTGCATATTTGGCTCAGAGTTTCAAAGGGATACTCACTGTATTTTCTTTGGCTTCTTCCTTTTCTCACATTCTAGGACAATCTGTCACTTCTTTGGTGGGAAATCTTTTTTTTTTTTTTTGAAAAGAAAAAGGCAACAAGAATAAAAACAGTTTAATTTACCAGTCAGGTTATTTTCTTAGCCAATCTTTTACAGCATTGAGAACTGGGTCTTGTTGGATGCAGGTGTTTTAAAGCACAGGTTGCATCTGATCAGAGCAGATTTGCCCATGGAGCAAATCCTCAAAGTGTTCTCTCTCTCCTCCTCTGGTTAGTCTGTCATTGGCACATTTCGTATTGTATTTCTTTTATTATACATATACACAGTATCCCACCTTTCCCCCATGCAGGTGAAGGTGGCCCTCCCCATTTTATCATCACAACAACCCTGTGAGGTAGTTTTGGCTGTCTCAGTCTTGACTCTCCCAGGGTCACCTAGTGAGCTTCATAGCTGAGTCATAGCTGTCAACTTACAGATTTGAAAATAAGGGACCAGCAACCAAAATAAGGGATCAACAATTACCGTATTTTTTGCACCCTAACACTCACTTTTTTCCTCCTAGAAAGTAAGGGGAAATGTCTGTGCGTGTTATGGAGGAAATGCCTACGGGTGGCATGCCTACGGATTTTCCTCCTCTAAAAACTACGTGCGTGTTATGGTCGAGTGCGTGTTATAGAGCGAAAAATACGGTACTTTTATAAAATACCTATTTTGTTGCGTGCAAATGGCTTTAGATACCTATTAGGTCCATAAATTACCATATAGCATATATTCAACACAAAAAACACCAACAATATGTTGTTGACAAAGCACAGCTGGACACAGAAAGGGCCCCATTACCTTCAGTAGCTTATTTAAGAGACATCATCAATAAGGGACAGCAGCGGGACATGGCGCTGGAATAAGGGACTGTCCCGCCAAATAAGGGACGCTTGACAGCTATGAGCTGAGTAAGGACTGGGATCCTGTCCTCCCAAGTCCTGGTCCAGAGTTCTAACCACTGCTCCACATTGCTACCCATAAAAAGTCTTCAGAAATTAATTAAGATAAGCTGTAATGGGCCCCTCTGAGGGGTGTGTCCAAAAACTGGCAAGTTTTATTCAATGTGTTACTGGTATTCATGTGAGGAAGAGGCATGTCTGAAGAGATGTCATGCAGAAGATGAGCAGATTAGAACTTGGGAACATCCAGTGGAGCTGAATGCTGAAAGATTCAGGATACACAAAAGAAAGCACCTCTTCACAAAGCTCATAGTTAAACTACAGATTTTCCTTCCAGGAACATGGAGGCTTAGACAAATTCATGGAAGATTAAGCTAACAATGGCTACTAGCCAGGACAGCTATGTTCCCCACCCACAGTTGGGAGGCAGTATGCCTCTGAATAGGGACGTGGGTGGCGCTGTGGGTTAAACCACAGAGCCTAGGACTTGCCGATCAGAAGGTTGGCGGTTCGAATCCCCGTGATGGGGTGAGCTCCCGTTGCTTGGTCCCTGCTGCTTGGTCCCTGCTCCTGCCAACCTAGCAGTTTGAAAGCACGTCAAAGTGCAAGTAGATAAATAGGCACCGCTCTGGCGGGAAGGTAAACGGCGTTTCCATGTGCTGCCCTGGTTTGACAGAAGTGGCTTTGTCATGCTGGCCACATGACCCGGAAGCTGTACACCGGCTCCCTCGGCCAATAAAACGAGATGAGCACTGCAGCTCCAGAGTCGGTCACAACTGGACCTAATGGTCAGGGGTCCCTTTACCTTTACCTTTTATGCCTCTGAATACCAGCTTCTGGAGATCACATAGGTGGGGAGAATACTGTTGCACTCAGTTCTAATAATAATAATAATAATAATAATAATAATAATAATAATAATAATAATAATAATTTATTTATACCCCGCCCATCTGGTTGGGCTTCCCCAGCCACTCTGGGCAGCTTCCAACAAAATATTAAAATACAATAATGCAACAAACATTAAAAGTTTCCCTAAACAGGGCTGCCTTCAGATGTCTTCTAAAAGTCTGGTAGTTGTTGTTCTCTTTGACATCTGGTGAGAGGGCGTTCCACAGGACAGGTGCCACTACTGAGAAGGCCCTCTGCCTGGTTCCCAGTAACTTGGCTCTCGCAGTGAGGGAACCGCCAGAAGGCCCTCGGTGCTGGACCACTTAGGGTTGATTGCATTCAAGAAGTATATAGAATCATAGAGCTACAGAGTTGGAAGGGACCCCGAGTGTCATCTAGTCCAACCCCCTCCAGTTCAGGAATATTTTGCCCAATGTGGGGCTTGAACCCACAACCCTGAAATTAATAGTCTCACGCTCTTCTGACTGAGCTATCCCCATTAACATGATCCAGAAGACTCCTATTACATTAGATTTGTTATCAGTGGCTCTAGCCCAGCCCACTTTTTCAGTTTGGGTACCACTGCACCGGGATGCATGCATCCATTCATGTAGGTACCCTCTTTCAGTGTCTGACTCCTTTTAGAAAAAGCTACGCCTGGATTGCTTCATGATCTCACCTGCAAATCAACCCCCTCAACCCTGTTTTCCCCAGAAAATAAGATCAAACTTAGAAGTACGGGCAAGAAGACAGCATGAGATTGATGCAAAAATACCGAACCACAAGAACGAAATGCATATGGCCATCTGTACGGAGGCATGAGGAGGTGAGGGAAAGAATGTAACTGTAAGTACTGGGAAATAGTGTAATGGGTTGAAGATGTTGCTGTGGAGACCCCTAGTTCAGAGGCAGAGTACATACTTTGCATGCCTAGGGTTTAAACCTTGACATTTCCAGACAGAGTATGTCAGCTCTGCCATTCAGAAAGGACAGTATTAAACTCCAGAGGTCAATGGTCTGATTCACTTGAAGTGTGTGTGTTGGGGTGGGGGGGGGGATAGCTCAGGCAGTAGAGCATGAGACTTAATCTCAAGATTGTGGGTTCAAGCCCCACGTTGGGCAAAAGATTCCTCCTTTTGGAGGGAGCTGGACCATATGACCCTCGTGATCTCTTCCAACTCGCTCTATATAGGCTAACAGCTAAAGCTAAATGGTTTGAGGTGGGGAGATCTTCCAGCCCAAGGGCCACCTAGCCTTCTGGGGGCCACACTGACAGTGGGCAAGGCCAGAGGCAAAAGTGGATGGAGCGACAGATGTGCCATTGTACCTTTGTAATGATAGGTTAGTTCCTACACGGCCGTCTCTAGTCTCCATCCAGAGTCATTATTGGAGATCAAAGACATGCTCCAGTCAGGCAAAAACACTTCGGGTGCAAAGCAGGGCCTCTGAGGATTTTGGCCAAGGATGGTTGTGTGGTGTAGGGGGAGCAATGAGGGCCAGATAAGAGAGGCTTGGAGGGCCATAGCTGGTCTCAGGGCGTGAGGTTCTCCATCCCCTGATCTAGACAGAAGACCTTCTGGGAACGTCTTCAGTTGCACTGAAGAAAGGAAGGATGTAAAATGAAATAAAGGAATAAATGCAAGCGCTTGTGACAGTGCAATGTAGCCAACTAAGTTCTACTCAGAACAGACCCACTGAAATTAATGAGCCTATCTTAGCTTTGTCCATTAACTGCAATGGGTCTACTCTGAGTAGGGCTAGCACTGGGGGGGGGGGGGGAAACCCCATTATTTACATCTTGTTTTTCCAGCTTTCAAAGCAGCATGCAACATGGTATGAGAGGAATCATTGGAAATTAAGGACATGCACCCTTTTGTGGGGGCATGTTTGCCTCAAACCGGAGCTGTCCGTTGAAGAGATGAGGACACAGTCCAGACACATATTGGTGGCCAAGCCTATCCTCCTATAAAACTGAAAGACGCTGACTGTCCCCACTGTTGAACCCTGGTTTTGAGACCTTTTGGAACTTTCTGCTTGCAAATGGGGCTGATATTTCAGACTCCAGGAAGAAGATACATTTCAAGATATTCTAAAAGAGTCTAAGAAGCAAGCTCAGTGCAGTGTTAAGAACGGAATGTGCTTTTGTTTCTTTCTTTATTAGTAATGCTATTCTTAATATCTTATTTGCAGACTTTAGTATGCTGAGATGTCCTATAGGCCTATTTTTGACATTTTATATGGACACTGGATGTAAGCGAAGCTATTCTGTAATTTATGCCCAATCTGTAAATGTGCACAGATAGGGAGGGGGAAGGTAAGCAGGGGGGGGGGGGTAGAAGCAGGAAAGCTTGTGATAAAAAATACAGCTGTTCACTTTTTTAAAAATGCCAGGATAAAAATCAAATCAAATAGCAATAAATAAGTTCTCAGTTCAGCAATGTATGCCAAGATTCTCCTTTTGCTGAAGAAACCACTTAGGCTGTGCACATGTCTAGCCTTTGAAACGCACAAAGGACATTTTTTCACAGGCTGCCCTTGCATATAGTGGCTAGCAAGTAAACCCACCTTTGCACAATAACCTAATCTAAAGTGAAACAAAATAATAATAATAAAAAATCCTTCCAGTAGCACCTTAGAGACCAACTAAGTTTGTTATTGGTATGAGCTTTCGTGTGCATGCACACTTCTTTTGTTTCGACTACAGCAGACCAACATGGCTACCTACCTGTAACTAATCTAAAGCAGCAGCTACTTCTGTGTCATCTGTACACAGAGATGAGCACATTTTCACTAATTTCCACCTCTCAATTAGTGTTTCCACAGTCCTTTTTTTAAAAAAAAAAAAAATCATTTCCCCCAACCTTTCAAAAGAGAGGAGCTGGAATTTGGTGTGTTGGTATACTATATTGGTATACAGAGTTACTGTACTGCGTCCTATTTTGAAGGGGACCGGTAAGTATTAGAAACCCAAGAAAGTTCTCTCTGTATAGTACTCAGCCAGGAAGCAAGTGCTCAAGAAGTACATTACTGGAACAAAATGAATTATACCCAGCCCAGAAGAATGCACTTTATATTGGCAAGTAGCGTGGGCCAGGGATGACTTGGGGACGATGTCATGTGTACAGCACCCCCAAAAAGCACTCGCATCCAGCACTAAATGCACATTGTCATGCTATGTGTATGTGCCCTTTGAGAGGGCTGACCAGGGCAAACACACATTTGAAGCCCTGGGGGTGGAGGGTGGAGATGGGGAAGGGTTGTAGCTCCATGGTAGAGCATCTGCTTTGCATCTGGAAGGACTCTGGTTCAATCTCCAGCAAGTCTCACGTAGGGATGGGAGAGATCCCTAGAGATGCGGCTGCCTGCTAGGGTAGACAATGGTGGGCTCAATGGACCAAGGGTCTCACTCAGTATAAGGCAGCTTCCTATGTTCCTCAGGGGCCTCCTCCCACCAGTTCACCCCACCCCAACATGAGCTGGCTTCTCCTGCTGACATTTGTGTGAAATGTATAGTTTGGACCAAAGGACGCTTTGCCCGCTGAGATATATTGGGGCTGAGTCACACTCTGAGATGTAGGAAGGGCCATGGCTCAATGGAAGAGCATGTGCAAAAAGTCATGGGACATCAGATTAAGAGCTCAGACTTACAGCAGCCCTCACTTTAAGAATCCAGCACCAACTTTAAGAACCAAAAAACCAATCCATCCTGTTTGTGTCTTTACAGTCCTGAGATAGTACTATGCCATCTAAATAATCCTACCAGTTAAATGTCTTAGAATCTTGATAGGGAAGTCCCAAGTCTGGTTAACTTATATGGCTAAACTGATGAAGAGGCATAGCTCAGTGGTAGAGTAGCTGCTTTGCATGTAGAAGGTCCCAAGTTCAATACCTGACACCTACTGATAGTGCTGTAAAAGACCCGTGTGGAAATCTGGAGAGCCGCTTCCAGCCAGGGTGGAGAATCCTGAACTAGATGATGGATCAATGATCTGACTCAGCATAAGGCAGCTTCTCCCATTTCTTAATCGTTGGGAAAGGATTATAGGTCAGTACTAGGGCATGTGCTTTGCATGTAGAAGCTCCCAGGTTCAAATCCCAACATCTCCAGGTAGGTCTGGAAAAGAGCCCTGTCCAAAACCTGAAAGAGAGGCACTGCCAGACTGTGTAGATATTTAGAAAATACTGAGCTGGATGGGCAAACTGACTGACTCAATACAGTGGTACCTTGGGTTACAGACGCTTCAGGTTACAGACTCTGCTAACCCAGAAATAGTGCTTCAGGTTAAGAACTTTGCTTCAGGATAAGAACAGAAATCGTGCTCCAGCAGCGCGGCGGCAGCAGGAGGCCCCATTAGCTAAAGTGGTGCTACAGGTTAAGAACAGTTTCAGGTTAAGAACAGACCTCCAGAATGAATTAAGTACTTAACCTGGGGTACCACTGTATAAGGCAGCTCCCAATGTTCCTAATCTCTGGAAAGTATCCCTAGTTATAAGTAGATCAGTCGCAGGCAATGGGAAAGGCTTTTCTGTGTCTGAATCCCCAGAAAGCTTACTGCCAGTCAGACTAGAGAATATTGGACTAGTAACTGGTATCCATGCAGATGCTCATGGACTGCAACTCCCATCAGCCCCAGCCAGCATGGCTTATGGTCAGGGATGATGGATGTTGTAGCTCAGTGACAACAGGTGAGCACCACGTTGGCTAGTCCTAGGTTGGGTTAGATCAGGTGTGGTGAACCTGTAGCTCTCCAGATGTTGCAAAACTACAACTCTAGTCACCCCTGGCTATTGGCCATGCTTGCTGGAGCTGATGGGGAGTTTTAGTCAAACAACATTTGGAGGGCCAAAAGTTAGTCACACTTGGAGTGGACGGACAGATAAAGCCGCCTTCTATGAACCTGTGAATATGAGTTGCCAGGGAGCTACAGCTCCATCATGACTCTTCACAAATATACCGTAGTTAGAATGCCCTTTTACACATGTCAGTGTTCACCCTGAAACACATGATGGGATGCATCTGCTGGGTGAAGGGTGAATGTCTAATGGTCGGGGTGTATCCAGCAACATCTGGGGGGAGGGAAGTTTCCTAGAAACAGAAGACAAGCCCTAATAAATTAGTCCAGTTCTCAGAGTGGTTTCAAAGTCATTCCCTATTCCTTGGCAACTCTGGGAACAGAAGCTCTGCAGGAGAAATTGGAGTCTCCTAGCAACTCTCAGCACCCATAACAAACTACATCTCCCAGTATTTGGGGGGATCTATGGCTATTTGAGGGACACGGGTGCCACTGTGGGTTAAACCGCAGAGCCTAGGACTTGCCAATCAGAAGTTTGGCGCTTTGAATCCCCACGACGGGGTGAGCTCCCATTGCTCAGTCCCAGCTCCTGCCAACCTAGCAGTTCAAAAGCACATCAAAGTGCAAGTAGATAAATAGGTACCACTCTGGCGGGAAGGTAAACAGCATTTCCGTGCGCTGCTCTGGTTCGCCATGTACGCCAGCTCCCTCGGCCAGTAAAACGAGATGAGCACCGCAACCCCAGAGTTGGCCACAACTGGACCTAATGGTCAGCGGTCCCTTTACCTTATGGCTGTTTGAAGTGGTATAATTGCTTGGTCTTCCACACAATGTGTCCTCATTGCACATTAGCGAGATTGAACAGGCCACAAATAAGAGACAGAGGCACTCTTCAGCACAGGAATGAGGAGACTGTGCCCCGCCCCCAGGTATTGTTGGACTTCAGTACCCATCATCCCTGGCCATTGGTTACATTGGCTAGGACTGATGGGAGCTGGAGTCCAACAGCATCCCCAAACTCGGCCCTCCAGATGTTTTGGGACTACAACTCCCATCATCCCTAGCTAACAGGACCAGTGGTCAGGGATGATGGGAGTTGTCCCAAAACATCTGGAGGGCCAAGTTTGGGGATGGCTGATCTAGAGGCTACTGTCTCCCCACGTCTGTTTTAGTGTCTTGGGTGACAAGGGGCCAAAGGCATCTACAGTATACCATTTGCCACTTGAGTGTGCCAAGTAGAAGTTGCCTGGAGCGAGCAACCAAGATGCAAAGAGATTTGTTCTCACTGGAAGCTCAGATGGATGCTGGATTTTGCACATTCATCCTCTTAATTTGTCCCTGGCAGTGAAAGAAGAGGAACTGAGTGACAGCAAAGACTGGAAGCTGTCATAGACGAGGCTTTGTTTCCCCAAACACAGCAGGGGGTGAGGAACTACCTCATCTGTATTTAAAACACAGATGTGTGAACTTTTGCCTTCGAAAATGACAGCAGCTGCAAGATAAGTTGCATAGCAACTCAGTCTACACCAGCCAACCGCATCATGTTGAGGAAGACTTACATGGCTCCTGCTGTATAGTATCCAAAGCCAAGCACAACACAATAAGAGACCTACTGGACCGTCACCAAAGGCCCATCTACTTCAGCATCCTGTACTCACAGTGGCCAACAAGATGATGGTGGGAAGCTGCAAGCAAGCAAGACCTGAGCACAGCAAAACTCTCCTCACCTGTGATTTCCAGAAACTGGTAAAGTTGGCTCTGTGAGCTGGGAGATGAGCTTATGCGCAGCAGTGAAATGGGACACACGCCTGCATTCATCATTTGCTTAATTAAGCTGACATGCTCAACCTCTTGCTGAGGGGCTCGTCCACACTTCCGCTTGACTCGTGCTTAGAAAGTACGGGTCCGAGCAGTTTTCTGTTTGTCCCACATTTTCTAGGCATGGATCCAAGTGGTTCCGCCTTTGCCCTGCTGCTTTCCTGTTATGGTGATTTTATTAGTACACTGCCTATTATAATGCTCTGTATTGTTTTTCTTATGCTCTGTAAAATACATTCTTAATATTGTACACCGCCCTAGGGTATTTTGATATAGGGTGGTATATATATCTAAATGATGATGATGATGATGATATCCTTTAAAAAAACCACCACTCTTTAGTGCTAAATCAGAACAAATGGCAATCTGTGAAGAACCTGATTGCCATTTGTTCTGAATCAGTGCTAAATCACAGATTTTCCTGGGGGAAAGTTGTAGGGTAAACGGATGGCTGGTTATACCCAAAGTGAAATGATACTACATTTGAAAGGCTATTGACATGCATTGGGAATTCTATAGGGGGTGCAACTTGGAGTAGAAAAAGAGGAGTGGGAGAAGGATCGAGGGCACACAGTCATGCATAGACACATACCACATCTCTGCCAGTGGCAGACTTTGGGCTTTCAAATTTCAGTGGCATCCTGAGCAGCACCAAAATTTGGCACACACACCCCCCCTTGCCTTCCATTCTAACTCATTGTTGCAGCGTCCCCAGCAGCAACCTCTCTGCCTGGCGCCTAGTGTGAGTGAACCAGTCTTGCTCCCCTAAATCCGCCTCTGTCTCTGCTCCAGATTCTCCCCCTCCAACTTTCTGTACTTTATTTAACAAAAATGGTAGGTGCTCCTATATATACATTCTGTGCAACATATAGAGTATGCTTTTTTTCCTAAGGTTGTGTCATAATCCCTCACCTCCAGCCAGATTTTCTTTTGGAGGCTGAATTTTACATGCACTGAACGTTTTCATTTTTCTAATATACAGGAACTTGCAGCACAACAGCCAAAGAATGGAAAGTACTAGAACAGGGGTCAGCAAACCTTTTCAGCAGGGGGCCGGTCCACTGTTCCTCAAACCTTGTGGGGGGCCAGACTATAATTTTTTGGGGGGGAGGGGGGATGAACAAATTCCTATGCCCCGCAAATAACCCAGAGATGCATTTTAAATAAAAGGACACATTCTACTCATGTAAAAACACACAGATTCCCGGACCGCCCGCAGGCCGGATTTAGAAGGCGATTGGGCCGGATCAAGCCCCCGTGCCTTAGTTTGCCTACCCATGTACTAGAAAGTTTCAGTAAGTTAAGCCAAGATCAAAACAAGGAGACCCCCAACTACATAAACTCACTGCAGCTATCTACACAGTAGAGACTTAAAATGAAACATGATTGCCACCCCCACCCAGCCACCCACCTGGGGCTGCATTTCAGGTCGCATTTGCATGTTGCAAATGTTGCAACCATCGGAGAGGGAGGGGGATGTCTTCACCCAGTGCATACTACCTGTTGGCTGCAAACCCCTCCCAACAATTCCTATTCAGGAGGCTGTCATCTGCACGTGTCAACCAGCTATCTCAAATGTACACACCTCAGCTTAACTGCACAGTGACCTAGTTTGAGGGAAAACACATCAAACACCAGTATTTCTCAAGGAAGTCCAGGATAGATGTGGATTGTGGCCGATGTCATGTGTACACAGCTTCAAACACCAGTGGTGAGAGCACACTGGAGCCAGAGCAATGATAATGAGCACACAGCTTGTGCCTTCAGCTGTGACACCTGATATGGTTCCTCCCCATCCCTCATTCCTACTCTTGCACTAGCTCCCTTTCACAGTCTTGGCTGCGCTTATAACTCCCTGAATCCAGGGGCTATTTGCACTGTGCTCAGCACCTACCATGGCAATCACACTCATAACGCTTCCAGGTATTCACTTATATCAAGGTTGGAGGCTAAGTCGACATGGGAAGCAGGATCAGATGCCCCCAATCCCACCTGCTCCTGTGTAATCCATTCTCCTACACCACGCATATAGCAAATGCAGACAGGCTGGCAGCATCCCCATTGTTGGCTAGACAAATTTGGGACCCCCAACCTTCATGGGCTGGGAGCATTTGGGTCCTGATCTTTCTGAACATAAGGTCAGGAGGAAAAGCCTGCAATTTCTGAATGTGGGGCAACTTCCTACCATTCAATTATCTCTGTGGAAAGAGAAACAAATGAAGGAGCCCTACACACACCCACACCATCATGTTTGAAAACTGCAGGACCAAAAAGAAAAATTGGGGGAACTGACAATGAAAGAAAGCACAGCAGAGGATTTGATGAAGTTGCCTTATCCCAAATCATGTCATGAGTCCATTTAGATCAGTATGGTCTACATGGACTGACAGTGGCTTTTGTGGGATTAAACCGAAAACCTTCTGCATGCAAAGCATGTTTTACCATACAATCACAGCCCTTCCTTCAAGTGTGCAGCTCTTTGAAATGCTGCAGTAGAGAAATCCCACAGGAAGCTTCCTTATACCCACTCAGATCAGTTGTCCCCATAGCTCCAGGCTGTCTACTCTGACTGCTTTCTGGCAGAGTTACCCCATCACCTGACACCTGACTTCTTTAACCGGAAGAAATGCTAGATTAAATTTGATACCTTCTTCAAAGAAAGCATAAACTCTGAGGCAAGGGTGAGGAACCTTTGGCCCACCAGATTTCACTGCAACTCCCATCACCCCTGGCCATTGGTCCTGCTTGCTGGGGCCGATGGGAGTTGTAGTCCAACAACCTCTGGAGGTCCAAAGGTTCTTTACACCTGCTGTAAGTCTTAAGAGTCTAAGCTTTGGGTAATCAGTCCATGATGTAGCCTTCTGGGCACCAGTCCCAGTATGATGGGTGCAATCCAAAATGTGCTAATTAAGGAGCAAGCCTCATTGAACATACCAGGACTTACTTCCAAGTAAACATGCGATTCCTTCCCTTTTCAGTCCCCTCCCACACCACCCTGTGGCACACCGCTGGAAAACAAGAGGAGCACAATATTTACCCCTCCCCCAATTGCTATGGACCAGTGGTGGCCAAACTTTGCCCTCCAGCTGTTTTGGGACTACAGTTCCCATCATCCCTGACCACTGGTGCTGTTAGCTAGGGATGATGGGAGTTGTAGTCCCAAAACAGCTGGAGAGCACAGTTTCGCCACCACTGGTCTATAGCAATCACTGCTATAGACCAAATGTTATGGACTACAACTCCCATCAGCCCCTGCCAGTATGGCCAATGGGCTAGGCTGATGGGAGTTGTAGTCCAACAAACGTCCCGCGGACACTAGGTGGAGGAACCTTACTCTACACCTTCAAGACACCCCTCCCTCAGCATCCCACGGACACATTCCTGACACCTACTCTTCCAGCTGCGGGCACAAAGTGATCTGCGTGCCTTGAAGCTGGGCTTCCCGCAGGGGGCGCTGCGCGCAGCCGTGCCCATTGCTGGCGAGGTACAAGAGCTTCGTTTCGCCAGTCCGGCTGCTGGAGCGGCTGCTGGCGCTGCTGGAGCCCACGTCCTCGTCCTCCTCGTCGTCGTCCTCTCTGGCTCCCTTGGCGATGGGCTCGCCCTCCTTCTCGGACGGGGCCCGGGAGCTGAAGGCGCAGGGGCAGCGGCGCAGGTCCTTGGAGACCGCGTGGAGGCGGCGGTCGGCGCTCCTGGGGCAGCACAGGAGCTTCTTGAAGGCGCACCTGAAGTCGGGGCTGCGGCAGTAGATGATGGGGTTGAAGGCCGAGTTGGCGTAGCCCAGCCAGTTGAAGAAGCGGAAGAGCTGGTCGGGGATGAGCGTCCTGGCGAAGACCTTGAGGATGTTGGCCACGAAGAAGGGCAGCCAGCAGAGGGTGAAGATGCCCATGATGAGCCCCAAGGTCTTGAGCGCCTTGTGCTCCTTGATGGCCAACAGGAGCCGGGAGGGTCTCCGGCGACGGGAGCCCTTGGCGGCGTCTTGGAGGAACCTGCCCTTGTCCTTCTCGATGGCGTGCAGCTGCCGGGTGGCCACGGCGAAGACCCTCGCGTAGACGAAGAGCATGACCAGCAGCGGCACGTAGAAGGAGATGATGGACGACAGGATGGCGTAGGGCATGTTGGTGACGAAGTCGCAGCACTGCGGGTCCTCGTAGCAGCGCAGCGCCTCCTCGTCCGCGCCGTCGCGCCACCAGTGGTTCATGATGGGCAGGAAGGAGATGAAGGCGGCCACGGCCCACACCAGGCACACCACGCCGCGCGCGCGGCCCTTGGTCACCAGCGCCTCGTACTGCAGCGGCGCCGTCACGGCCAGGTAGCGGTCCACGGCGATGGCGCACAGGGTCTCGATGCTGGCCGTCACGCACAGCACGTCCAGGGACGTCCACAGCTCGCAGCCCGTGGTGCCGAAGGGCCAGCGGCCGCTCAGCACCAGCGTGGCGCCCGGGGGCACCACCAGCAAGCCCATGATGAGGTCGGCGCACGCCAGCGACGTGATGAACACGTTGGTCATGGTCTGCAGGCGCGGCGTCTTGGCGATGGCCACCACCACCAGCAGGTTGCCCGCCACCGTCACCAGCACGGCCAGGCTGAGAGCGGCGCCCAACGCCCCCTGCCGGCCCAGGCTGCCCGCCGCCCCGGAGCAGTTGCTGCCGTTGCCCGACGGCGCCGCGCCCGCTGCCCCCAGCCACGTCCCGTTGGGCGGCCAAGGAGGAGCCATCGCGGCTAAGACGGCGACGGGAGCCAAGCTCGGCGCGCCTAGCTGGAGGCAGCCCCTCGACGGCTTTAGTTCGACGGGCCCGCGCTCCGCCACTGTCGCGCAGGGAGAGCGGGCTCCGCGCGCGTCGGACACTGGTGGCCCGCTGCTTCTGGCTCGGCAGCCCAGCCCATGCTCCTGGGGAGACGGAAGGCGCCTCGGCAGGGACGGCTCCCTCCCCTTCGGTGGGGATTGCGGAGAGGAGGAGTCCTTAAAGGCGCAGGGAGCCTGGAGGGAGAGACGGGACACGCCCCGGGCACAGCTCTCCTGCATCTCCGCCCTACCCCACCCCGAGCCTGCTGCGGGAAGGCGAGCGAGCGGCGCTGACGTCTAACAGGGTGGTGTTTCTTTTACAAAGCCGCCTCTCCCACTGCAGAGATCGACCCGCACCCCAGTACTTTTCAAATTTAAGTTGCACTGAAATAGCTGCAAAGCGTTGCCCCACGTGCGAAGAAGTTGCATTTCCCTCGCATTACTCTAGGGCTCTTCTCGGCATCGATAGTGCTTTACAAACCCTCTAGAATTCAGGAATGGGAGGAGAAGCAAATTTTTTGCTTTCTCTGAGTTGTTGGACTACACGCTCCCATCATCCCTGACCACTGGACGTGCTAGCTGGCGCTAATGGAGGGCCGCAGATTTCCCATCTTGGCTGTTCCTTCTAAGACTCCCGCGTTGCAGACCGCTGGAAGGATGGCCCTGGGGCGGGTGGTTGTGTGTCGGCCAGCCATAGTCCTACACATCCTCCTACTTTAAAGCAAACGGATTGATCCCCCAGTTTCTCGTTCGCTCCCTCGGGATCTCCCCTTTCGGGGCAGAGCCACTTTTCACTGTCCGCTTTTGTCACCTCCGGCCCTTCCCAGCACCACATCGCATTTTAGCGCAAACAAAGCAAAAAGCAGAGGGGTGGGGACTCCCCGTGGGAGAGAAACGGATGGACCCCCGGGTACCACCGACGGTCGGAGTGATGGCGAGGCTGGTGGGCGCTGATGGGTAGCGGAGCGAACCAAGTGTGTCCCCAGAGGCCGAGCGTGGAACTGCGGCATTTCACGGATGTCTCGCGAATGGAAACAGAAAAGAGAACAGTGCGCATTCACCTCAGCCCAGTGGTAGAGTGAGGTAACGGAGAGGCAGCAATGCCAGGCTACTGTCGGGGGTGCTGCAATTCAAATCCTCGCTCAGTTTGCGATTTTGGGACTGTCTCTCTCCCAGTCAAACCCACCTCCCAATGTTGTAATCTGTGCGCATCCATTACCAAAATGAAGGTCTACCAGGCTGCGTGTTGAGCATGCTACTTTATGGAAGTGAGCCGTGCACAACATCCACATGCCTGGAAGATTTTGGGCATCACATGGCAGAGCAGAGTCTTCAACAAAGATGTGCTCTCCCATGCCCACATTCTCAGCATGTACACACTCCTGTCTCAACAACCTCAGACTGTGCTGGCTTGATCGGGTCCTCTGCATGGAAGATGCAAGGACCCCCCAGGCTGGGGAGCTGGCTTCAGGCAATGATGGGAGTTGTAGTCCAACAACATCTGGGGGCCCAAGGTTGAAAAACTCTTGCATAGATACTCTGGGTGGCTGTGCCTGCCCCAGCGGCGTAGCGTGAGTTGTCAGCACCCGGGGCAAGGCAAGTAATTTGCGCCCCCCCCCCAACCCCTAACCTGCCGATCTGAGGCGAGATGCCGCTGGCGCTGCCGCCCAAACCACGCCGCTTGCCCGGAGGAGGAGGGGGGCAGAGAGGCGAGGAAAATGCAACATGGCCCAGCAGCTGCAGCAGCAGCGGCGGGGGCGGGGGCGGGGCAGTGAGGAGGGGCTGCCTGACGCGCGTGGACCGCGGCGAGCGCTGAGAGCCTTCAGCCCGGATGCGCGCACAGCTCGTCGGTTCCGCGAGACATGGGGCTCTGCTACAGCCTGCGCCCGAGGCTCTTCGGCGACTCCGGAGGCAGCAAGCGCCCCCCCCCCGATGTTGCGCCCGGTGTGGCCGGCACCCCTGGCACCCCCCACGCTACGCCACTGGCCTGCCCACCTCTGCTCCCCTCTTCCAATTACCGTATTTTTCGCTCTATAAGACACTCCTGACCATAAGAAGCACCTATTTTTTGGAGGAGGAAAACAAGAAAAGCCAGCAAGAGCCGCAGAAACACTCGCTCTTTAAAGATAGAGCGGCTCTTGCTGGCTTTTCTGGGAGGTGGGAGAAGGGACAGACGGGCTGCCCTCTGTCCTTTCTCCCACCTCCCTGAAAAGCCAGAGCAAGGTGCACAGCTATCGCTGAAGCCAGCAGAACAAGAGGCACTGAGCAGCTCTCGCTCTTGCTCTTCTGGCTTCAACAATAGCTGCGCAGCCTGCATTTGCTCCATAAGATGCACACACATTTCCCCTTACTTTTTAGGAGGGAAAAAGTGTGTCTTATGGAGCGAAAAATACAGTAACTTCCGTTTCCAGGGCCCACTCCATGAAATCTCAGGGTCTGGAATGCTCCTGACCTGACACCCTAGGCAGCACAGTACACATAATAAATTAATAATAACAATTTTTTATTTGTACCCCACCCTCCCCAGCCAGAGCCGGGCTCGGAGCGCCTAACATCATGTAAATAATACAATATGCATAAAAATATGCACCAACAGAACCAATCTACCTCTCCTGCTGATGTGCTTGCACCACAATGATGTCCCTTGCTACAACACCCTTTACTTGCTGGGTAAGCAACAGCAACCCACTTGCTGACAAACTAGCATAGCAGCCCTCCCCCACCTGGTGAGCTGCTTCTGCCACACAGATTTGCCTTCCTCTTTGATTTCCATCATGACAGGGTTAAGAGCAGGGGGCATCAAGAACAGCTAGAAACAGTGGCCACAAATAATGCCCCAGCTCACTTTACAAGTTAATGAGTGCTCCTGGGCAATGAAAGAGTCCATCTAGCAATGAAATCCCATCCTGAGGGGGGAAGGGGGGGAGCCTGGCTCCTGAAATTGAATACAGTGTAAATAAAAAGACAAAAATAGAGGCATATGCTCATTTGGCGGGACTCACTCGCTTTCTGGAGAAAGACACAAAATTCCAGTCTCTTTGGACACCATTATTACAGAACAAAGTCCCATCTACACCACACATTTAAAGCACTTGTATACCACTTTAACAGTCATGGAGAATCCTGCAAACTACAGCTTTTACAGGGTACTGGGTATTGTATGTCTGTGAGGTCAGCTCCCATAGCGAACTATAGTTCACAAGATTCTTTGGGTGAAGCTGTGACTGTTGAAGCAATACAAGACTTATTATTATTTATTGCATTGATATCCCACCTTTTTCTCCAATGAGTTAAAGTTGGTGTACATGGTTTTCCCATTCCTCATTTAATCCCCGCAACAATCGTGTGATGTAAGTGATGTTGGGAGGTAGTGGCTGGCCCCAAGAAACTTCCTGGTTGAAGGGTTTTTTTGAACCCTGGTCCTTTAGGTCCTGGCTTGACACTAACCACTGCACCACACTGGCTCTGAAATTTATAGTTTGGGTGTGACCCAAAGTGTCAAGATCCTGGAGAACAGCTGAACTCTGAGGAAGCTCTGTATTATTATTTTTTCCTGATAGCAAAGTAGCAAAGTTTCACCTTAAAGGGATACTTTAAAGGTTATTTTTAAACAGACATTTCTCTGAACATAGGTGAGCAAGTTTGTTTTCAAAGCAAGGTCTTGCAAGTTTCTTACACTGGAGTAGATTCATTGCCTCTTCTTGGAGCTGGCAGGATTAGAACACAGAGCTCTGTGCAAAACTGCCAGTGAATCTGCAGGTTAGAGGATGGGAACTTTTTTCAGCCTGAGGACTACATTCCCTTTGGAGCAACCTTCTGAGGGCTGCATGTCACTGCTGGGCAAGATCAGATGCAAAAATGGGCAGAGCAACAAATGCAAATTTTGCCCTTTTACAGTAGGCTCCTTCACACACACACACACACACACACACACACACACACTCCTCTATCCTCCCAGGCACGCAAAAGGCATTACGGGTTCAAGGAAACATTCCAGCCAGCCAAAAACACTCTGGAAATGTGCAAGGGGTCTGGCTGGAAAGAAAACCAAGACAGAGAAAGTAGAGGGCCACATTCAGCTCCCAGCCACAAGGTTGCCCATCTCTGTCTTAAATATGCAGGGGAAACAAAGCAGTCTCAGACAGGAGCCCTGGGTGAATCTCCTTGCAGCAAATACATACAGCCCCAACCCCAAGTGAGCCTTGCCAGGCACAACCCTTAAAACCCTATTTTATCAATTTTAGGTTTGTAAAAGGTTGCTGAAAATTGCAACTCTGTGTTGAGTGAGCTACACTGCCCAGATTTATTGGAGGAAAGAATGTGCTTTAAAGGTACCGTGCCTCTGCAGTCTCTGTGCATTATGCCAAGTTGTGTCACTGTCTAATGCAGATGCAGCTGTGTGGTGCAATCTTAGGTGTGTTCATTCAGAAGCAGATCCCATTGTGTTCAATGCAGCTTACTAGGTAAATGTGTGTAAGGTTCAAGTCAAAGTCTCTTCCTGGATCAGCCATGGCCAAACTTGGCCCTCTAGATGTTTTGGGACTACAACTCCCACCATCCCTAGCTAACAGGGCCAGTGGTCAGGGATGATGGGAATTGTAGTCCCAAAACATCTGGAGGGGCGAGTTTGGCCATGCCTGTGGACCTAGATGGACTTCAGTATTGCTGGACTGCAGGCGGGTATTGCCATGGATGTTAAGCCTCAAGAAAGAGAAAGCCCGTTGTTCGAGAGAGGAAATGAATTACCAAAGAGGACACCTATTTTCATAACATTTGCATCTGCTATTTTTTGGTATAGATTCAAATTTAGAAATTATCACCATCCACATCTTCACAAATCACCTTTCACATATAAACAGCTAACACAAAGTTTATTTTTTATAACAAGTTTTATTTGGTTTTACATATTCAAAATTACAATCATTCCATGAAATAGCCACTGTTAAGAGTCCTCTGAATCTCTGGACTTCCCACCTTCCCCTCCAATGGGTTCCATCGTTAAACCTTTTCTACTGCATCTTTTTCACAAAACCAAGTTTTTTTATAACTCCATTATATCCAAAGTTCTCATTACATTACAAGCATTATTACAGTCCTGCTAGTGTTTTCAACTGCTTACAGTGGTCTTTAAGGCAACATATAGATTTTTCCCATTCCTTATTAAAGTTTTGGTCTTCCTGGTTCCTGAGCTTTCTGGTCAGTTTTTCCATTTTGTCATAGTCCAACAACTTCATCTGCCATTCCTCTCTGCTAGGGACTTTATCTTCTTTCCATCTCTGGGCTAACAACATCTGTGCAGCTGTCGTCACATACAAAAAAGTATTTTCTGCTCCCATGGAATTTCAGCTCCTACAATGCTTAATAGAAAAGCCTCTGGTGGTTTTTTTTAAAAAATAAAAGTTATTTTAAACCTTGCTAACACAAGGTTTAAACAGTATAAAGTATAGCTGAAGATAATACAAAATGCATACCTAAGGCAGAGACTTCTACATCCAACTGTAAAAAACTTGGGGAGAAATGTCTTCAATTGTTTCTGGAAAGTACAGGTACTGGGCACCTGTCGTAGCTCAACAGGGATGCTGTTCAACAGAAGAGGGGCTGCCAAAAAGAAAGCCCTGGATTTTATGGTAACTATATTTGTAATGTATTTTTGTCGGTGTTTGTCCTTTGATGCTATGGCCTGTCGGCTACGCAAATAAAGTCTATTGATTGATTGAAGCCCTGCTCTGAGTTACTGTGGAGTGGGCGTCAGTTATTTTGGAGACTTGAATGAAAAACTCTCCTGCAAAACCCCTGGACCTACTGGGTATGAATAAGGCAGTTTCTCAAGTAACACATATCTACTAAAATACATCTCTCTACAGTGAGAACAAGACTGTGGCCAGGTGACCTTTGCATCTGCTCCATTTGCTGCCCAAGTGCTTAGTGCTGATGGACATCTTCATGGCCCATTTTATGCTCCTTAGGGATCATTCACACTTTCACTTTTCCTGTGCCTAGGAAGTGGTTTGTGGGATGTAATCCACTGGGAGCAGTCAAGTGCAACATTCCTTGTTTTCCTAGAGTGGACATGCAAGGGAATGTATGGTCCAGCCAGTTGAAACTTCCTCTTCCTCCTGGCCTGGAGCATCCTTCCTTGCATGTGACTAGTGGGTCGGCATGACCTTTCTAGACGTGGTAAAGGACAAGGCATGCTGCCACTCTTTCTCTTTTCCATCTCCCTTTCGCCCTGCGAACTTCCCGTACTGCTAACTGCAGTCATGAGGTCAACCCGCATATGGGGTAAACCTGTTTGTATATGCTTGTAACTTTAAGCCTTAAGCCTGCCTTCAGGGATCACACTGTGCTCTGACTGATTGCGAGTAAACTTTCTTTTTATTGCTTATGAATAAGACTGTGGTGTCTTTATTCATTTAGGAGGGATTCAAGGGGTCTTGCCAGAAAAATATTACAACACATTTCAATCCGGACAAGCCAGATTGAATTGTGTATTGTCTTAAGAAACTCACATGAGTTTGCAACTAGTTTTTTTGCTGTGTTTGAGAAGGGGAATGTAAACTCTGCTAAGTAAAGGAACTTGCTAGTGCAAGTTAGGAAGGATATTATTAATATTCCCACATGGTTTTCCACTTGACCTGCTGCTTTCTCCCAGAAAACCTGCTCTTTAGTGCTAAATCGGAACAAATGGCAATCCATGGAAAACCTAATGGCCATTTGTTCCAATTCAGCACTAAAGATTATGTTTCCCTGAGGAGGGAAGATGATGTGGTTAAGCCCTCAGTCTTGGATCTGATAGCCCTTCAAATAGAGGACTGTCCTCTGACAGCCATTCAGATTGACAATGGGCAAATGTTAGACAGGAATATGGCCACCACACTTGTGTGGCCTGATTCTGTGTACATCTATTTGGAAGCAAACTTCACTAAGTTAGTGGGACTTCCTCACACGCGAAAGTGCTTAGGATTTGAGCCATAGTAATATTTGGGGGCCTGACGAAACTCTGTTTATAAATATTAATAAACAGGGAATGTTGTGAATATTTTCCCATAATGTTTATGTGAGGACTGAATTAGCCTTGCCCAAAGACCATCAAAGAGGAAAAGAGGGGGGAGAAACAATGTAGGAAACTAAATAGCTTATTAAGGAAACCTCAAAGTATAATTGTGTAACCTGAATTTGCCAGTATGTGATTGAATCTTACCCCAAAATAGCAATGGTGCCCTTTTTCTCCAGTTTCCTCACCAGTTTTGTCTTCTCTGGATATGATCCCATTTAGTAAGATCCATCTTAAACCACAGTGCCCAGAACACAATACTCTAGAACTGGGTTTTTAGCAAAGACAAAAAGGGGAGAGGAAATCTGGGAAAATATATTTGGGGATAATAGACATCGTGTTTTATACATAATTTCACCAAGCATACTTTTCTCATTTCCTTTATAACAACAACAACAACAACAACAACAACAACAACAACAACAACAACAACAACAAAATTTATTATTTATACCCCGCCCATCTGGCTGGGCTTCCCCAGCCACTCTGGGTGGCTTCCAACAAAACATTAAAATACAGTAATCCATCAAACATTAAAAGCTTCCCTAAACAGGGCTGCTTTCAGATGTCTTCTAATAGTCTGGTTGTTGTTGTTCTCTTTGATATCTGGTGGGAGGGTGTTCCACAGGACGGGTGCCACTACCTAGAAGGTCCTCTGCCTGGTTCCCTGTAACTTGGCTTCTCGCAGTGAGGGAACCACCAGAAGGCCCTTGGCGATGGACCTCAGTGTCCAGGTAGGACAATGGGGGTGGAGACGCTCCTTCAGGTATACTGGACCGAGGCCGTTTAGGGCTTTAAAGGTCAGCACCAACACTTTGAATTGTGCTTGGAAACATACTGGGAGCCAATGTAGGTCTTTCAAGACCGGTGTTATATGGTCTTGGCGGCCGCTCCCAGTCACCAGTCTAGCTGCCGTATTCTGGATTAGTTGCAGTTTCTGGGTCACCTTCAAAGGTAGCTCCACATAGAGTGCATTGCAGTAGTCCAAGTGAGACATAACCAGAGCATGCACCACTCTGGCAAGACAGTCCATGGGCAGATGGGGTCTCAGCCTGCATACCAGATGGAGCTGGTAAACAGCAGAATTGACCTGCGCTTCCATGGACAGCTGCGAGTCCAAAATGAGTCCCAGGCTGCACACCTGGTCCTTTAGGGGCACAGTTACCCCATTCAGGACCGGGGAGTCCTCCACACCTGCCTGCCTCCTGTCTCCCAAAAACAGTACTTCTGTCTTGTCAGGATTCTTCCTCAATCTGTTAGCCACCATCCATCCTCCAACTACCTCCAGACACTCACACAGGACCTTCACTGCCTTCACTGGTTCTGATTTGAAAGAGAGGTAGAGCTGGGTATCATCCTCATATTGATGAACACCCAGCCCAAACCCCCTGATGATCTCTCCCAGCGGCTGCATGTAGATGTTGAAAAGTATGGGGGAGAGGACAGAACCCTGAGGCACCCTACAAGTGAGAACCCAGGGGTCTGAACACTCAACCCCCACACCACTTTCTGAACACAGCCCAGGAGGAAGGAGTGGAACCACTGTATAACAGTGCCCCCAGCTCCCAGCCCCTCAAGACGGTCCAGAAGGATGCTATGGTCGATGGTATCAAAAGCCGCTGAGAGATCCAGCAGAACTAGGAAACAGCTCTCACCTTTGTCCCTAGCCCGCCGGAGATCATAAACCTGTGCAACCAAGGCAATTTCAGTCCCATGATGAGGCCTGAATCCCGACTGGAAGGGATCCAAATGGTCCGCTTCTTCCAGGCGTGCCTGGAGTTGTTCAGCAAACACTCACTCAATCACCTTGCCCAAGAATGGAAGATTTGAGACTGGGCGATAGTTGGCCATATTGGCCACATCTAAAGATGATTTTTTAAGAAGCTGCTTAATGACCGCCTCTTTCAGCGGGTCTGGGAATGTTCCCTCACAGAGGGAAGCATTCACCACCCCGCAGAGCCCATCGCCCAGTCCTTCCCGGCTAGCTTTTATAAGCCAGGATGGGCAAGGATCAAGGAGACAGGTGGTTGGTTTCACTCGTCCAAGCAGCCTGTCCACATCCTCGGAGGTAACAGATTGGAATTGATCCCACGCAACTTGACTAGACAGGACTCTAGCACTCTCCTGCCCCTGCCCTGCTCCCAATCCTTTATTGCTCTATTTCGCCTTTTACACACCTGATGATGCATTTTTCTTTTTATGATGGATTCACATTCTTCTGTTCAGTATCTAGTTGTGGCTATTTTTCAGTGGTCTAAGTGGCAGATGAACAGTTCTATGCAGCCAAACAATTTTTGCAGCTGGTTCAGTTAGAAGTATCACCCTATCTAACCAATGTCCATTCTTAGTGCAGCACAAGTGACCCATTTCCTGTTTTCTGTTTGGAAAGAAGAAGAGAGCAACACAGCACTCTTTTTACTTTTTCACATAGGAGGAACCCTGCCTTGTTTCACACAGCTGGGCTTAGTGCAGATGTCTTTTCTTCTCTTGCTAAATGTGAAAAAAGAAGAAGCACTAGATGTGAAAATCCTTGGAACCTTATATGTATATCTAGTACAAGATGTTGCAAGATTGCTCTCCTGTGATCTCTCTATCCTGGAACATTGAGAACATACTGCAGAGTGTTGCTATGGAATCCCAGTGAGAAGCGGTAATGTCACTTGTTATTCATACATTCCTTGGCCAACAGCTCTGGGAATTGTCACTGGAAGAAAGGAGAGGCATTTCAGTTGGAAAAGAAATTAGTAGGTTGCTTGTAAGTAGAACGTGGGCTTTTTGCAAATGTCCGAGGGGTGGACTGGAGTCTCCAAGTCCTCTTTATTCATAGGACTGTTCCAGCGTGGGCAGGAGGAAGCAATCTGGTACATTACCCAAAGTATGAAACATTCATGTTTCATTTGGCTTCAGAGGACATTGCACATTGCGCACTACAGTTGAAGTGTGGGGGTCAGTCCTAAATGTATTTTTAGAATTTATCAGCAAGATTCTGTTTAATATGCAGTGAGTTGTATCCAATGATGTCACAAAGGTGGTGATAAGGGTTCTGTAGCCGCCCGTGCTCTCTAAGGTCACATCCACATCATGTATTCAAAGCACGCTTAACACACATTCAAAACTTCCCACAAAGAATCCTGGGAACCATAGGAGCCAACTCCCAGGGGCTGAGGTCCCTTTGGCCCCTGCAATAAAATATTTGAGAGGGCTTCCCCCTGAAGTTGATGGGCATTGCCATTCAAATGGTGTGTGTGCACCGCATCTTGCGATCGATTATGCAGGGTGGAGCTTATATCATTGTTATTATTTCATGAATATTATGATATGCATTTGGATTATGACATTTATATTACTATGTTGTAAATGACCCTGTGGCCTTTCATGAAGAGTGGTATATAAATTTCTTTAATAGTAATACTACTAATACCGTATTTTTCGCCCTATAGGACGCACTTTTTTCCCCTCCAAAAATGAAGGGGAAATGTGCCTGCGTCCTATGGGGCGGATGCAGGCTTTCGCTGAAGCCTGGAGAGCGAGAGGGGTCGGTGCGCACCGACCCCTCTCGCTCTCCAGGCTTCAGGAAGCTATCCGCAACCCTCAGGAGACCGGCTCCGAGGGTTGCGCAGAGCTGCCTGCAGTCCCGGGATCAGCGCAGCTCTGCTTGGCCACCGGGAGCCGGGTGCAAAGTCCCGCCCCGCTCCCGATGGCCGCGCAGAGCTGCCTGCAGTCCCGGGATCAGCGCACTTCTCCCCATAGCCAGCCCCACAAGCTCAGGGGACAGCGGGGAGGCAGAGCGCGCCTTCCCGTTGGTTCCCCGACCTGGTTCTTCCAGCCCCACACCTGGGGGGGGGGAATAAAAAAAAATATCTTTATTTCCCCCCCCCAAAAAAAAAACTAGGTGCGTCCTATGGGCCGGAGCGTCCTATGGGGTGCAATAATACATGCTCCAAAGTAAGCATTTACCTAAGAAGGACCCTGGACGAGGCCAAGCTGAAGCCTATGGGAATATCCAGTAGAACCTGATCTCAGTTGCTCTCTCTCCGCTTGTGATTCTCAACAACTTACATGGGTGTATTGCCTCAATCACTGGAGGCAGAACATAGCCTTTATCCTCTATGAATTTCTCTGACCATCTTTTTAAAGTTGATAGTCATCACTGTCTCTTTTATTATATGTCTTAAATTTTAGTAAACTTTTGGCTGTTTCCTCTTAGGCAAACATTGGCAGAATATTCTGTGGCTGAGGGGTAGACCTAACCCTAACACAGCCCTTTGGAGATGTTGACCACCACTGGCTATGCAAAAAAGCTTGCTGTGGAAAAGAATGGGAGGGGACTTTTCCTATTCCAGGCCTCTATTTACACAGCTTCGACCAGAGATGACAATAGCCCTTAAACAAAGATGATTGTGATCAAGGTTAATTCATAATTATTTTTTTATGTTTGCTTAGCAAGAGGTGCTGACAGGTTATACAAAGGAACTTCACCAGGTTTGTAATAGCCAAATTCTCTGCTACGTTAAGCATTATCTATTTCATTCTTCCTTTTAAGAATATTTATAAACTGCCAACTCATGGTGGTGTTCAATAAAAACACTTTTAAAATCATAACAATTATGAAATACAGAACAGAAGAGATGACAACGTGTCAGAACTGTAGGTGCCTGTCTGGTTTCAATAAAACACCCACTGAAATATACTCAGAGTCCTGTAGTGATTTCATGCTCTTTATTGCAGCTTGTAAAACAGTGACTGAATTGCCCCCCCAAACCTCAGGCTTTTATATACATTATTTACACAATGAGTCCCATCTGATTGGCTGATTCTGCTTCCCTCCTGGAGCCTGATTGGTCTTTTCCTGCAGGCCAATCAGTTGTTGCATTCTAGGATCCTACCAGCCTAATAGGCTGATTAACTTCCTCCTGGAGCCTGATTGGTCTTTTCCTGCAAGCCAATCAGTTTTTGCATTCTAGGATCCTACCTGCCTATTGTTCTAGGATCCAAGCTTAGTACATAACACCCATCTAGAGGGGCCCCAGCTTAGGAGGTGCAGAACACACAGCTGTATTCTTCCATAGAGCTAAAGAGCTCCAACCATTACTGTAGATCTCAGTCCCTAACTGCGTTCATGGTGGTTCAGATACCTCTGGTGAGCCTGGGACCGGAGAACTCTGTAGGGTTGCCAAGAACTCTGAAGTCCAGCAGGGCATGAACTGGAGACTTTTAGTAACGGGGCGGGGGGCGGGGGGGGGGATAGGCTGCCGCAAGCCTATCTGATTGGAGTGAATCTCGTGGTGATGTCATCTTGATGTTATGTTGGCTATTGACACCTTACTGTCTGCAACTTGGCCATTGTTTTCATAAGACTAAAGTAAATAGTAAGAAGATGAATTCTGGGCTGCCAAGTGCTGGATTTTGTTTGTGATATCTCAGGAATGGAAGCAAGCCTGAGTAATAAGGCTCCTGCAGGATGCAGATTAATCTTCATTTCTGACTCAGCTATGATTTTTAAAACAGTGAATGTGGAGAGGGAAGAAAAGGAGAGGGAGGAGACATGGGTGCTAAATCTGAGTTAAAAGTGCCAAGTTAAATTACAAATATATGTTGCATTTCCTTTCCTTTTTGTAATGTGCTACTGTTTATTGGTATTGCTGTAGTGTAGAAGACTAGATTTTATGTTTTGGTTTTTTATCACATTTTGAGTGATTTTTACATAGTATCAACAGGCCTTGGCTAACAAATAAAAATTATGCTTGGTTTGGTAATTATTATTGATTTTTTTTTTAAAAAAAAACAAACCTGCAGTTACAAGAACAATTCATGAGAATATTTTAATGCATTGGAGAGGCGATGAAGCTGGCAGGAGCTGACCTCTTTTTGGCTTAGGGTCAAACCCAGGGATGTGGAAGCTGTGCTTCAACAGATGCAATTGGACTAAATTTCCCAACAACCCCAGCCAGCATGGTCAATGATCAGGGATGATGGGAGGTGTAGTCCAACCACATCTGAAGATGCA
Organism: Podarcis bocagei; assembly: GCF_964188305.1. Taxonomy (NCBI): domain Eukaryota; kingdom Metazoa; phylum Chordata; class Lepidosauria; order Squamata; family Lacertidae; genus Podarcis; species Podarcis bocagei. Next base: position 7,603,298 of record NC_138141.1, on the reverse strand, counting down.
TAGGTTCCATATCTCTGATCATTAAGTTAAAAATGCAAATAGCAACAGATGTGGGTGGACGGAATGCTGATCACCAAGGGGGGGTGTTAACTCTCTCCTCACCTGCTCACGTGGTCAGATCCAATCTCTGCTTATAAGACATGTCACTTACCACATTACAGTGGTACCTCAGGTTAAGTACTTAATTCGTTCCGGAGGTCCATATTTAACCTGAAACTGTTCTTAACCTGAAGCACCACTTTAGCTAATGGGGCCTCCTGCTGCCGCTGCACCGCCGAAGCACAATTTCTGTTCTCATCCTGAAGCAAAGTTCTTAACCTGAAGCACTATTTCTGGGTTAGCAGAGTCTGTAACCTGAAGCGTATGTGGGGTACCACTGTACTACCAAATACAGTTCTGTGAATAATCACTGCAACCCCCTTTGCTGTTGCACTATATGGTGTCCTCCTCTCCAGCAACAGAAGATTCCTTGGAAAATGTAAGGAATGTTGCAGTCTGGGGGCAGGGGGAATTGTGTGCATTCTGAATAAATGAATGGCGTCAATATTCATTGACAGCAATATTCATTGACAGGGAAAGTTTGACTTGACACTTTGGGAAGTGCCATAGCTCAGTGGTAGAGCCCTCCAACATTTCTCCGATGAAAATAATTTTACTATTTATACCCCACACATCTTACTGGGTTGTCCCAGCCACTTTGGGCAGCTTTCAACATATATAGAAACATAATAAAACATTAAACATTTAAAAAGACTTCCCTATACAGGATTGCCTTCAGACGACTTGGGGGTCGGATAACTCCATACCCTCCAACGTTTCTCCAGTGAAAATAGGGACGTCCTAAGGAAAAGTGAGGCATTCTGGGATCAAATCAGAAATGGGGACGGCTTCTCTAAATCAGGGACATCCCTGGAAGATGGGGACACTTGGAGGGTCTGGCATCTGCTTTGCATGCAGAGGGTCTCAGATACTATTCCTGACATCTCCAGATAGGGCTGGGAGTATTCCCTTTCAGAAACCCTTCAAAGGTCCTGCCAATCATTGTAGACAAGACTGAGCTAGATGGACCAGTGATCGGACTTGGTAGCTTTCCATGTTCCTGTCCACCAGACCGCACTGGCTGTTGAGCCAGTAAAGATCAAATAGGTCCATTTGGACTCTTAAATGCCAAATGCTAAGCCAGTGCCGCTGGGACGCAGGTGGTGCTGTGGGTTAAACCACAGAGCCTAGGGCTTGCCGATCAGAAGGTCGGCAGTTCGAATCCCTGCGACGGGGTGAGCTCCCATTGTTTGGTCCCAGCTCCAGCCAACCTAGCAGTTTGAAAGCACTTTAAAGTGCAAGTAGATAAATAGGTACCGCTCCGGCGGGAAGGTAAATGGCGTTTCCGTGCGCTGCTTTGGTTCGCCAGAAGTGGCTTAGTCATGCTGGCCACATGACCTGGAAGCTGTATGCCGGCTCCCTCGGCCAATAAAGCGAGATGAGCGCCGCAACCCCAGAGTTGGCCACGACTGGACCTAATGGTCAGGGGTCCCTTTACGTTTACCTTTAAGCCAGTGCCACTGATGCTGTGAGTAATAGATTATAAAAGGATTGCCTTCATAGCTTTCCTGCAAATCTGTTCACAGCTGCTTGTGAGCCAGAACAAGCAACGGAAAACATTTCTAGTGGGAACGGAAGGTAGACTTGACACCATGTGAGTGGCATACGAGTGACATATGAATGACAAGTGGCAAGCCCCTCCTTGTGAGCTTGTCAGAATGTTTGGCTGGCAGCTTATTCTGGGCCATTGCCCTGTTTTTGCAAGACTGGGCCCAAGAAGATTCCTTCTGAATGCCCTGCAACATTGACTTCAGGTCCAGATCTAAAAATCCATCTGACTCATACGCCTGGTCATGAGGTCAGCCTGAGAAATGAACCAGCCACCACTTGTGTCATTGTAGCTTCTTTGATCTGGCAAGCAAAAGTCAACATGGAAGCTTATAAAGTTCACGTCAGTTCAAGGCCTGATGTAGGTCTTTGAGGTCTCTGAAGAGAAAGCAATTTGTGTTCCTTTTTTGTGGAGGGGAATAGAAAAGGAGAGAAATGCTAATTTACAAACTTAGCCCCAAATCCCCTTTGGCTGCTTGATACGTTAAATGGATGGTGAGAGAAAAGCTGAGCTATGTGGTTTGATGTGGATGGGCTCTGGGCCAATCAAAACCCTGGGCCTTTGGCATTGGCTTGAGCTTTCCTCCTTTAATAGGTGTGTGTGTGTGTGTGTGTGTGTGTGTGCGCGCGCGCGCGCGCGCTCGCGCTAATTAGTCTGGTTTCGTCTGCTGGACCCTTAGGAATAGTTTCCATGTTAGCCTACTGCATTTAGCTTTGAAGTTGTTTAGAATGATCTGTCATCATATTTCCCCATCAGCACATAAAAAACACTGCGTGCAGCTTTAACCCACTAGGTACTGTCTCTCCCAGGAAGGCTGTAGCCAGTAAACCTCCACAAGATGCTCTGCACATGTGATACTGGTTCCCCAGTGATACTGGTGCTGTTTATCCTAGGGAAGTCTTGCATGGCTGGGAGGATGTTTCAGCAGCCCAACTGCGTAGATGGGAGCAATTCTGTGGGTAGGGCAACTGCTTATACATTGCCAGAGGAAAGGGATAAAAGAGGGTTTGCATGTGGTAGTTTATATGTTTATTTAGAAATAATTACTGCAATTAAAGTGAAAAAATCCAATATATCTCAACATAAAAATATAAAGAGAGCTGGCTGGATCAAACCAGTGGTCCCTTTAGTCCAGCATCCTGTTCTCACAGTTGCCAACCAGACGCCCATGGGAAGTCCGCAAGCAGGACCTGGGGGCAACAGCACTCTCCCTCCTGAAGTTTCCAGCAACTGGTATTTAGAGATGTACTGCCTCTGACAATGTCTTCTCCTTCTTCTTCTTTGGCGATCACTTGTAGCCGAGTAAGATTGTCTTCCACAAACACGGTTTTAACAATGAGTCCATAAGTGACTGTGGAGGCCAATTCTGGATCCAAATGTCCTTCCACAGTGGGGATATTGGTTTCCGGGCCGGAGTTGACCACGGTGTGGATTTGCCAAGCATGCCTTCCTCTTAGCACATTTCTCCCTTTCGTCCTGAGTTCGAGTGTCTTCAAAGCCCATGACGCCTTTGGTAAACGCTGTTCTCCAACTGGAGCGCTCACAGGCCAGTGTTTCCCAGTTGTCGGTGTTTATACTACATTTTTTAAGATTTGCCTTGAGACAGTCTTTAAACCTCTTTTGTTGACCACCAGCATTACGCTTTCCATTTTTAAGTTCGGAATAGAGTAGTTGCTTTGGAAAACGATCATCAGGCATCCACACAACATGACCAGTCCAACAAAGTTGATGTTAAAGAATCATTGCTTCAACACTGGTGATCTTTGCTTCTTCCAGTACACTGATATTAGTTCTGACAATGTAGGCAGCACATAGCCATCAGTGTTAGTAGTCATTTATAGTTTTGTCCTCCATCAATTTGCCTACTCCACTTTTTAAGCCACCCAACTTGGTGGCCATCACTGCCGCTTTTGGGAGCAAATCCCACAATTTAACCATGTATGGTGTGAAGAAGCACTTTCCACCATCCAACATCCACAACCTGTCCATGCAACTTTCCTTGCAGGCTCCACAACAACTGGCCCTTCTGTAACCCACCAACTGAAGGTTGCTCTACAGAAGGCAACATCTTAAGACATGGATGAGTGAAGGCTGGTCCACTGGGGCTACTGGGGCATGGCCCTCCCACTGAAAAGGTCAAGGAGTTTTTAACCACTTCCTCCTCATAATCTCAAATCTCTTTCTGCACACATTTTATACTTCCTTCAGTTTACAGAAGTACTGTATTTGTTAATCTCCTGTTCTCTGGCCAATCAGCTATCTGCACCACTCAGCCAATCCTAATACAAAAGTACAGCTAAGCAGAAAAAACACACGTGACTGATGGAGATTCAGTCCTACTAGGATGGCTCTTACTCCATCAGCACAGACACTATAGCAGATATGGGAGGAGTTTAATTGATTTTGGGGAGACTTCATGGAACTGAAGCAAGTTTTCCTCAGATTTTGTTTAGTTCTTTGGCAATGGATGTGTAGGTGTAAACAATACATGAATTTAAAAAAAACTATTTTGCCCCTGGGGCAACTGCACACACACCACACCACTGTTCATGTAGCATGGCTTTATTTCTAAATAAGATGTATGAAGTCAATTGTGTCTGAAAATTGTACTTACATGAAAGTCCTTCCCTTGTCTATACCTTTGCAGAGAATAATTAAGGTTTTTGGTTTTTTTACTGAGGAGATAATGACGTGTGTACAATGGCATGTTTTCCTAATAAGTGCTGTACAAGTCCTATTTCAGTGAAAACAGAAATGTTAAAATTGCAGCCTTGCCAGGTCAAAATGTTACCAGCCAACACTGACATGTATGGGGAACCTGTTCCCCTATTCCTGCCTTTTCTTTCTCTTGCCTCCAGGCTTCTGGCTTCTGGGACCCCTGACCATTAGGTCCAGTCGTGGCCGACTCTGGGGTTGCGGTGCTCATCTCGCTTTCTTGGCCGAGGGAGCTGGCGTACAGCTTCCGGGTCATGTGGCCAGCATGACTAAGCCGCTTCTGGCGAACCAGAGCAGCACACAGAAAAGCCATTTACCTTCCCGCCGGAGTGGTAACTATTTATCTACCTGCACTTTGACATGCTTTCAAACTGTTAGGTTGGCAGGAGCAGGGACCGAGCAACGGGAGCTCACCCTGTCGCGGGGATTCGAACCGCCGACCTTCTGATCGGCAAGCCCTAGGCTCTGTGGTTTAACCCACAGTGCCACCCGTGTCCCTCTGGCTGTACAGAAGCCAGCAAAAGGCACTTCAGTCTTTTTCTCTCCCAGCTCTCTTTTCTTCGCTTTTCTTTTCTTAACCTTTCCTCAGCTGGTTAAATCTCCCCGTCCCTGCTGTAATTCTGACTGAGCCCATGTTGCTATGAAGCATTTTCCTAAGCTCAACCCTGGAACATTTAAAAACATAAGATAAGCCTGCTGGATCAGCTCAGTGACCTAACTGGTCCAGGATCCTGGTCACATAATGGCTGACCGGATGCCTGTGGACAGCCCGCAAACTGGATTTGAGAGCATCAGCACTCTGACCCACCTGGGATTGTTAGCAACTGGTATTCAGCGGCATAAAGCCTCTGGCAACAGAGGTCGAACATAGTCAGTGTGGTATACAAGATTTTAGCAGGAAGCTTTGAGACGCACATTGACTGTAAATGAAGCAGTAGGTCTGTCCTGAAACTTTTGCAGGCACAAACATTATTGAAAGTGGGTTCACGCATAAACTTCCAGTAGCACCATAAGCACAAATCATCATGAATGTGCAATAAAAAGGACATCCGGGGGGATTGGGGGGGCTATGCGGTTCCCTCCAGATGCCTTCACCCAGGGTGTCACCTCGGCCTTTTGAAGCTTCTTTCAGTCCCAGCCATCACTCTATAACAATCTATAAATGCCTCTGGCATTCCCTCCATAGTTCACACACACTTCCTGTTTTCCACAGACTTGCATGAGAAGACTTTATAATTCGTAACCCTAAATGAGGGTGCATTGCCTTGCACTGGGGATGCCAGCATCAGGGCACATGCTCAGTGCACTGTTGGCTCAGGGTCAGAGCCCTGATGTTATTGCTGTTTAGTAGGCTGTTCCCACAGAGCTTTGTATGCAAGGAATTGGGAAATCCCGAAGGCGTCTATGGGAATGGCTGAAACGAATAGCACTGCATTACCCTTCTGAGCAGAGGAAATTCCCAGACACAGCTGCAAAATGTATGTACCAGAGTCCCCAAAGTGGGGTAAATTAATCATGATCAGACTAATAGTCTGAAGCCAAAAATTGTGCAGAGCAGAAAACATTGCACAAGCCTGGACATAAGCAGAGGTAGCCTGGCATGTTTACATTTATTTAATTGTCTTAAAAAGTTATTTCACTGTATTACACATAAGCAACTCATATTGGTTTTTATGCAGTCTAAAAATGAATACCTAGACCAGGGTAGCGAACCTCCTTGAGTCCAAGTTGGCCCATAATGCCATTCCCCCCTAAGCCATGCCTAACAGCTGATATGCTTCATGACATTATCTAATGATGTGCAGATTATCCTGTGTTGGTTGTGCATACCTCTTAGCAGTAAATAACAAGGGCACAGAGACAAATTGTGTGGGACTTAATCCCCACTCATTGGCTGATGCGTGGGGTTTAAATCCTGCTCCTTCGGCGGAATTCCAGGTGAAAACCTTTCAAATTTAACAAAGAGGAAAGCACAACAAAGGACTATTTTTAAAAGAACAGAGAAACAGGCAGCAATGTACACTGTCAACGCACATTGAGAATACAGTAGCTATCAGTACTTCCATCTAAATTAGACATATAAGTCAATATAAGCCCACCAGGTGTCCGTACAGATATCCATGTGAAGTTGGTGTTTACATAAAAAAACACATTCAAGTGTAGCAAGGGCAGTGATAACCTTATATCACTGTATAATGGGCAGTTGGTATTTATCCTTCCAGGCTCAAAGTAGAAGTCATAAGAAATATGGCAACCATATTTCTCACAGCCATCCACATGTGCTGTGCTGCCATTATATGCACATCTGGAAATGTGGCATCCCCATCTTGTGAGAAAGACTAGTGGTAACCCCCAAATAAAGGTTGTCATATATTTTGTACATCCAAAATGCTATGTAGAGAATGCGTGGGGGTGGGGACAAGACAAACTGCAGAGGCCATCTTTAGTGTAAGCACTAAGCTGATATCCAGAAATGCTGGAATCAGAATTGAGGGCATGCCAACAGTTATTTATTTTGGATGACCTTGGGCTGGTTGTTTTTCCTTTCTCTGGTAGGGGAAGAAAATCTTTACCTGGCAGGTGTGTGGCAGCCCTGGCATCCCAAGCTGAAATCATGTGTGTCTTCTTTCTCAGGGGTGAACCCATAGATCTGGGTCTCTAAATTCTAGCACTGAGAAGCATTCCTACACCAGGGATTGGATCTGGGCCTTTCTTCAGGCAAAGCAGACGCTCTACCACAACTACATTATGCTGGGAGTGCAGTGGGGAATTAAAATGGTGGCTAGGCTTAGCTGCAGCTTGGAGTGCCAAGCCAGGTTTTGGTTGCTTTGAAAGGAGTCCTTATCCCTCTGTTTCGTCCAAGTCCAATTGGTTCAGAAAAAGAAAACCAGCATGGCCCTTGAAGTTATCCATCAACAATGAGGACATGCACAGCCGACCCAAACAGGCACACAGGTCTTACACACTAGGATATGTATTTCTGTTTAGGTAAAGGTAAAGGGACCCCTGACCATTAGGTCCAGTCGTGACCAACTGTGGGGTTGCGGGGCTCATCTCGCTTTATTGGCCAAGGGAGCCGGCGTACAGCTTCCAGGTCATGTGGCCAGCATGACTAAGCCACTTCTGGCAAACCAGAGCAGTGCACGGAAATGCTGTTTACCTTCCCACCAGAGTGGTACCTATTTATCTACTTGCACTTTGACGTGCTTTCGAACTGCTAGGTGGGCAGGAGCTGGGACCGAGCAACAGGAGCTCACCCCGTCACGGGGATTCGAACCACAGACCTTCTGATCAGCAAGTCCTAGGCTCTGTGGTTTAACCCACAGTGGCACCCGCGTCCCACATTTCTATTTCTATTTAAATTATTTCTAATAAGTCTATTTCTGTTTAAATTATACTAATTCTTTCCAAATGTGCAAATCTTCATAGTCATCAGTGCATGCAAATGTTATATGTCATTCTCATCTTTTGTCTTCTGGTGATATATTTCCTCTTTTTGGTGATGTGTATGAAGCCACCCTACCCTACCTAATAATTGGGCCAGTCCAAGCGTGCCTCAGGCCTAAATTGGAATTTCAGCAGAAACCCCTTCAACCCTGTCAATTGTCTTTCAGACTGGCCTGGTCATTCCAGCTGGAACTAAGTCAAACAGGGGCAGAGCAATTGTTCCTGCAAGTGACATTCCTCCGTCACAGAATGTTCTGGATGCTAGAGACAGAGAAAAAAAGCAATAAATGCTTCCATGCTATAGAATGGGAAGGGGAGGGGTGTTTTCTGCTTCTTCTCATCATTAAAGCCCCCATGTTAGGAAAGAGAGAACAACAGGGCTTCAACTGTTTATCCTGGGCTCAAAGCTTTGTTTATGAAATGGGGGGGAAATACATCTATGATATCTCTTCCTGCTTGGCCAGCAGTTGTGAAACTCCTTGTCCATTGGCCATTGCCCTCCCATGCCAGGAGTCTATTTTTAACCTGTCCACATGCCTCATGATTTTGTTGTTCTTGCACATATGGAGATTAACTCTAAGAACGTGTGTGTGTGTGTGTGTGTGTGTGTGTGTGTGTGTCAATTTGTGCTTGTTCTCTTGCATGGAGGAAAGGATGGGGAATAAACAGACATTTTTCAAAAGCCTGGAGTGGAGTGGCATCATCTCAACCAGCCTTAGGATTATACCTCAGCTGGTCTGCAGTAGAATGGTGGCATATGGAACGAATTGATTTCCCCAGCTCCGTTCTATTATTTGGCAGGAACGTCAGAGAGGGCCTTCTTGGTGGCTGCTCCTAGGCTCTGGAATTCCTTCTCAAGGAAGGCCCTTCTAGTCCTGTCTTTGTTGACCTTCTGACAGCGGACAAATACATTTTCCACTGTTGGAGGTGGCATGATGCTGAATACTAGTTGCTGGGACTCACAAGTGGGGAAGAGTGCTGTTGCATTTAGGCCTTGCTCATGGAATTCTCCAAGGCACTTGGTTTGTCACTGTGAGAACAGGATATTAGACTAGATGGGTTCTTGGCCTGATCTAGCAGGGCTCTTATGATCCTTTTTTTTTAATTCAGACAGGCCTCTGGTCCATGAGCTGACTTAGAAAACAGGATGCAGTGGATTTTAACTGGGGGTTTTTAATTGGTTAACTTGCATTTGTTTTATGTTTCTCTATTACTTTGCATTTTATTTCCATTTGGACTTTTATAAAAGTATTATAATATGTGTTATTGTTATTTGTGTTGCTGTTAGTCAACTTGAACACCATTTGCAATTTCCTCACTAATCTGCTGCAGTTCTCCAATCAGTGGGCTTCATAAAGCGCTATCCAGTATTCTATGACTTGCTGCTAGATCATTAAGGACTCAGGTCACATGCGCAGGACACAAGTGTGCATAAAATTTCCATATGCTAATTTATAGATATATAATTGCATATTGAAGTGATTTTCAGAGGAAAAAACCACCCTTTAAGTAAATGTGTTGTTGTTTTTCTTTTTAAACTTAAAAAGAAGGGGGGGAGCAGGAGATTCAGGAAGTCTCAGTGCAAAAGACCTAGGGCTATCTCCTAACTCAGGGGTAGGCAACCTAAGGCCCGGGGGCCGGATGCGACCCAATCGCCTTCACAATCCAGCCCACGGATGGTCCAGGAATCAGCGTGTTTTTACATGAGTAGAATGTGTCCTTTTATTTAAAATGCATCTCTGAGTTTTTTGTGGGGCATAGGAATTTGTTCATTTCTCCCCCAATATAGTCCGCTGCCCCCCCCCACAGTCTGAGGGACAGTGGACCGGCCCCCTGCTGAAAAAGTTTGCTGACCCCTGTCCTAACTACACCCCTGCTTCTTGATGCATTCCAGGTTATCAACTGGAGACATAGCTAGATACACACATTAAAATTGGAAGGGAAAAAGCAGCATATATACACTGTGCAATTTTCCAAAAGAAGGATCTGGAAGAATGGTATATTTGCAGATTATCAGGAACACCAACATTCAGGGAGATGTTTAGGTGGATTCAGAGCAGCCATGTAATGGCTAGATATTAGTACAATGGTACCTCGGGTTACATACGCTTCAGGTTACCGTATTTTTCGCCCCATACGACGCACTTTTTCCCCTCCAAAAATGAAGGGGAAATCGGGGTGCGTCTTATGAGGCGAATGCCTGCAAGCCTCGCGCGCCCGGCAGGAGGTCCCACCGGGTGCGCGAGGCTTGGGGCGGCAGCCTGTCGCCCGAAGCACGGGGAGCCCTCGGGAGGGCTCCCCCTGCTTCGGGCGAGTGTCTGCAAGCCTCGCACACCCGGCAGGAGGTCCCACCGGGTGCGCGAGGCTTGGGGCGGCAGCGGACTGCTTGCGCGCACCTAGAAGCTTGGGGCGCGCTGAGCTCAGCACGCCCCAAGCTCCTGGTATAGCGCAGCGATCCGCTAGCCCTGGGAGAGCCCTGCGGCTCTCCCAAGGCTAGCGGACTGCTTGCGCGCACCTAGAAGCTTGGGGCGCGCTGAGCTCAGCAGGCTCCAAGCTCCTGGTGTAGCGCAGTGATCCGCTAGCCCTGGCAGAGCCCCGCGGCTCTCCCAAGGCTAGCGGACTGCTTGCGCGCACGCAGAAGCTTGGGGCGCGCTGAGCTCAGCACGCCCCAAGCTCCTGGTGTAGCGCAGCGATCCGCTAGCCCTGGGAGAGCCCCGCGGCTCTCCCAGGGCTAGCGGACTGCTTGCCGGCACGCAGAAGCTTGGGGCGCGCTGACCTCAGCTTGCCCCAAGCTTCTGGATTAGCGCAGGGGTCCGCTAGCCCTGGGAGAGGTGCCCGGCTCTCCCACGCTAGCGGAGACCTTGCCGGCACGCAGAAGCTTGGGGCGCGCTGAGCTCCGCACGCCCCAAGCTCCTGGTGTAGCGCAGCGCACCTGGGGGGGAAATAAATTTTTTTTCCTTTATTTCCCCCCCAAAAATCTAGGTGCGTCTTATGGGCCGGTGCGTCTTATGGGGCGAAAAATACGGTACATACGCTTCAGGTTACAGACTCCGCTAACCCAGAAATATTACCTCAGGTTAAGAACTTTGCTTCAGGATGAGAACAGAAATCGTGCTCTGGCAGCGTGGCAGCAGCGGGAGGCCCCATTAGCTAAAGTGGTGCTTCAGGTTAAGAACAGTTTCAGGTTAAGAACGGACCTCCAGAATGAATTAAGTACTTAACCTGAGGTACCACTGTACTGTGTTCAAATCCCCACTCAGTCATGGAGTTGGTTGGTTGATCATGGTCCAATGACACTCTGTGAGACTCCCTTAAGGAGTTTTTTATGAGGATGACAGCGGTGGAGTCAAACCACGTGTGCCACTCTGAACGTGTTGGAGAAAAGGTGGGATACTACTAGGATTATAGGATGGAAGCTGCAATATGTGTAGCTGGTTCCTTGGCTCATGTAGGCAAGTTTTGTCTGGTTCTCCATGGTTTCAGGCAGGGAACATTCCTGGGCTTTCCCTGGATATGTAAAGGACTGAATTTGGGAGCATTTGCATGCAAAGCAGATGTTCTGTAACAGCCCTCTCCAATTTTTAAAAATGATGGAGATGATTCCATCTGTATCCTTAAAGAGTTTTGAGTTTCTAAGCTAGATGTATTTAAGTAGTCCGACATGCAGCTGTTCAATGGATACCGTTCCCCCATTACCTTGAGATGCAGCAGTCAGATATAGTGGTGCCTCGGGTTATAGATGCTTCAGGTTACGTACGCTTCAGGTTATGGACTCCGCTAACCCAGAAATAGCACCTTGGTTTAAGAACTTTGCTTCAGGATGAGAACAGAAATCACACTGCAGCAGCGCAGCGGCAGCGGGAGGCCCCATTAGCTAAAGTGGTACCTCAGGTTAAGAACAGTTTCAGGTTAAGAACGGACCTCCAGAACGAATTAAGTTCTTAACCCAAGGTATCACTGTATTCTCCACTTGTTGCACAGCAGATTGCCTGGTGGGGGCGGTTTACAACTCCTGCTACAATTCAACCTTGGAGCAGATAATTCTTTGCCAGGCTGAGACCCAGTGACATCTGCTGGCAACTCGCATCTCTGGTAAGGATGCTTCACTTCCTTTAGCTTCTTGGCAGCGCAGGTGGAGGCTGGCCGAGTGGGTGGGAGCTTCCTGAGAGCAGGATGAGGTTGTTTACTGGGGCACCATTTATCTGTGTGCCAAACGGGCTGGCAAGCAGGCAAACTGGGTGCTGTTGTGGCTGGCAAACAGAGAGGAATGTAAGTTTGGCACAGATCAGAAGTGTCTCATCAGGCTGACGTCATAAAGAGAAACTGAATGCTATTCTGAGGGGCCTTGCTGTGTGATCTGAGGAGTCCCTGGCGTGTTGGAACATGGGCTCCCAACACCTTGGGCAGCTGGAGCAGGAGGAGAGGACAGAGGGTAAAAAAAGAGCAGTGGGTGGGTGGGTGGCTCTGCCCCTTTCCCATCCTCTGGACCTGCTTGGAAATGCAACAAACCTGGAACTGAGTGTGGAGCATGCAGCTGAATGGGGCACAGCAGCAGGCAGCCTGAGGAAGCGCCATCTGCCTTGGGCCTGCCCATGAAAAAGGAAGTCTGGAGTGAGAGACTAGGGTGATGTCTGCTGTTTCCGGGAACATTGTGAAACTTTCGTGGGTGAGCTGAGAGTTTGTTTGGGCCCAGAGTGAGAACTCAGAGGGAGCATGTATCAGAAGGAAAACAAATGGATATTGATTGATATGTATTATTTAAATTGCATTAATGTAACATTTCTATATGTAACTGTGCATTTCTGAAAATTTTTCGTTTAAGTTGTCTGTTGTTGCTTCGGGGGGGGGGGGGAGTTGCATACCGCTTAGAGATATTTTAAAATCTATGAAGAGATATGGAAATTAAATAATCAAATAAAACTAAAAATCCAGGCTTTTCCACAATCACCTGCTGCATCATCCTGTCATCATCAGCTATTACTGGAGATGTCACATTTGGAAGGCAATGGGATGCAAGAAGTAGACTGAGATGGGACGGAGGTGGGCTTTGCAGAAGAGGTAGTTGCAGCAGCTCTGTTCTTTGAAAAAGACAGTAGCTCAGTGAGAGCAGGTGCATGCCTGCTTTGCATGCAGAAGGTCCCAGACACAATTGCTAGCTTATCAAGCAGTCAAGATAAGCTTCAGCACCTGCAGGGTATTAAATGGTGGGCAGCAGTTCTTTTGGGAGGTGCATGGCCCGACTCGGGAGTGGAGCATCTGCTGGCTGGCGGCTGTGCCCTCCCGATCCCTCTCGGCTGGCCCAAGGGCAGCCCTAAGGAGAAGGAGCTGCTGCTGCTGCCACCCCAGCCCTGAAGATAGGGCCCAGGTGTGGCTTACCTGGATGAGGGAACCCGTCATGTGAGCGCCTGATTTCGCCCCCTAAAAAATGTGCCTGGGACTACGCACGCTACACCACTGTGAAAGACCAGGAGACCAACAGTAGACGGAGGCAGAGCCAATGACAGGCAGCGTCAATCAATGCTAGTTATGCCCCCGTCCTCTTCTCTCCTGAGTTCCACGAGGGCAAAGCTGAGACCACAGTAGAGGCAGCCACAACACCCTGGCTGGCAAGGGCAAAATGAAATTGGTGGAGCAGTCCTAACCACCATGGCTTAAGCAGCAAAACATCTTGGGCTAAAGCATAGGTAGGCAAACTAAGGCCCGGGGGCTGGATCCGGCCTTCTAAATCCAGCCCACAGACGGTCCAGGAATAAGCGTGTTTTTACATAAGTAGAATGTGTCCTTTTATTTAAAATGCATCTCTGGATTATTTGTGGGGCATAGGAATTTCCCCCCAAAAAATGTAGTCCGGCCCCCCACAAGGTCTAAGGGACAGTGGACCGGCCTCCTGCTGAAAAAGTTTGCTGACCCCTGGGCAAAAGGCTGCCCCTCAAGTCCATTAACTCCAGCACCTAAATTATTTGAGTCAATTATTTGAGCAGTTATTTGAGTCAGAAGACAAAGCAGAGGCAAAAGAAGCATATGTGCATCTCAACATACAGTATAAAATTTAATAAAATCCCTACACAGAAAAGGGGTGTGTGGGTGTACAGGAAATGCCATGCAATCAACACTATCTATGTGGCTCTCAGTACACATTTCTGTGGGGTGGTGTTTGCTTTGTGCCGTAAGAAGCCCTCAGCTGGTGATGGTGGTGTTGGTGGGGCAAACTTGCATAGCAAAGGTCAGGTCCTTTGGTGCCTGAGAAGAGAAGACGGCTCTTTAGCTACAAAGGGAGCCACATTCCAATTGCATCACAAAAAGGAAAGGATAATTCCTGTGCCCACTTCCCTCGCCGTCACTATCTCTGTTTTGCTTTGTAGCTGGCTGTTTACGGAACAGGGGATGTTTATGCTCCCCTCACTATTTTTTCTTCCTGTCTCGGGTGAACTCACTTTTAATTAGCAGACCAGTTAGTATTGGTGGAAGTACTGGAGATAATAGCGCGTTGGCCAGCAGGAACTCCCCCTCCTTGCCCGTGGCAGTCCAAGCTCAGTCCCTTTGCACTCAGAAGAGGCCATAAACACTCCCCCACCCTGAAAAGTGTGGTGGTCGTGGGGGGAGCATCTTGTCACGCAAAGCCGTCCCTACAAGACAGAGCGATGGCATCTGCCCCGCTGGGAAGCATCAGGATACCAGTACAAATAGCAGGAAGTAGCTTGGCAGGGAAATGGGTTGGGCATTAGGAAACTGATTGAGAGACTCTAAAGAACAATTGATAGTGAAGAACTGTTAGGGCTGCCGGAACTCCTTAGGCTCCACCAGAAGCAAAGGGATGGTGCCTGGTAGATCAGGGAGAAGATTCTGTTAGGGGAAGGATTGGGGCCACAACTCCCAGAATTCCCTAGAAAGAGGGACTGGTTATTAGACGACTCAGCTCTGTGGGGAGAATAAGTGTCTCCTAGCAACTCTCAGCACCATTAACAAGCTATAGTTCTCAGGATTCTTTGATGGGGGAGTAGGGGGAGCCATTACTGTTTAAAATTGTATTATACAGATTTATAAGTATGTTAAGGTTACCAGACGTCCCTGTTTCCCTGGGACAGTCCCTGGATTTACAAATCAGTCTCCATATAAAATCCCTTGAAGTTGAAAAGTGTCCCCAGATTCATTGAAAAAAATCTGGTAACCTTAATGTATGCTGCAGATGTGGTTGAAGACTCAACAACCAGGCTGGCTTGGCTTCTGTGCATGGAATGCAGAAGGCAACGCCATCTTGTCCATTGCCTCAATCAGCAAAATGTCTTTGGCTTGCCTTGTATAAGTTCTATAAATAAAATGAATAAATAAATAGCAGAGACTCTCATGCCAAGTAGAAAATAGACATTTACCCTTTTCCAGCTCCTCATCCTAAGATTTCACTCAGCGATTCTAAGCCTAAGGCCCACATTCACTGACAGGCAAGCTGGGCCAGGAAGGCCAAAAATGGACAGAGAAAACAATGTGGAACAGGCCTGGTGAGGGGCGTAGCCTGAGAAGAGAAGCCCACCCCCTCAGCATAGGTCCACCAAATCACCACCACACAGGAAGAGACAGTGAGGACATCTCGTTCTTCCTCATGCTTGGCATAGAAGAAAGATCTGGCCATGTGATACTGGATACTGTCTCTTTCATTGGAATCCCTTGGATTTGCAGCATTGTGAATTATATGGATTTCCACAAACCTAAAATCAAAGTGAGGATACAAGAAGCTGCCTTTGTCCTGCTGTCACTGAGAAAACTCAAATTCTGATTGTCACTTCTCCCAATCCTTTAATTATCAGAGCAGCGCAATACATAAACTGAGTTCAGCAGCACAGTAGGTACAATGCATGGTTAAGCAAGCTAAGATGTTGATCCAACAAGTGAAACCTCACTCCATGACCCTGTTATATGGGAATGGGGTGGGCAAAACATAATGTGGCAAGCAGGAGTGCTCCTTAAACTGATCAAGCAAAGGAGCACTCCTTTGAGAAGGCTGACCTGGCCTGTCCCTGCCTGTGCTGCCATCTTTGTGACTTAGGTGATGGAGAAGCCATTAGCAACTCCTCTAGAGCAGAAGGGGTGGACAGCCGCCTTTGAGGAGGCATGTTGTCCAAGTCAGATGTGGACCCTGGGGACTATGGAGGTGGCACAAATGGCACGTGGGGAGATGGGATGGCATTCTAGCACCTTCTTCAGGATCCTTCTCCCTACCAAGGATCTGGCAAGGTCTGTCCAATCCCACTAGGACCCTGGGATCATCTGCTGTGACTGGACACACCTACCCCTTGGGACCCATGACGACCTTATATTGAGTAGACTATTGGTCCATCTAGCTCAGTGTTGTCTATGCTGACTGGCAGAATCTCCCCATGGGTTTCAAGTAGGACTCTTTCCCCATCCCTACCTGGGTTGAGCCTCGGACCTTTTGCAAGGCAGGGGCTCTGCTACTAAGCCCCAGCCTTTCCAAAATTAATAATACCTCCCTATGTAGGTCACATGGGTGACTGGTGTGACATGGTGGGAAGTGGGTGGCGCTGTGGGTTAAACCACAGAGCCTAGGGCTTGCCGATCAGAAGGTCGGCGGTTCGAATCCCCGTGACAGGGTGAGCTCCCGTTGCTCAGTCCCTGCTCCTGCCCACCTAGCAGTTCGAAAGCACGTCAAAGTGCAAGTAGATGAATAGGTACCGCTCCAGTGGTGACCTCATGTGCCTTAAGACCAGGGGTGAAGAATCTGTGTCCTTCCAGATGTTGTTGGACTCCAACACCCATCAGCTCCAACCAGTATGGCTAGTGGTCAGCGATGATGGAGGCTGTGGTCCAGCTGCGTCTGGTGGGCCCCAGACCCCAACCTGGCAGCAGCTGAATTGGCCATTCCCAGATTGAGCAATGGGAAGTCCAAGAAAAGAGGCTAGCAGGGGAAGATTGGATTGTGGGAGGAGGATTACAGGTGAGAATAGAAGCACTTCTGAAAAAAGTCATGATTTCTAGCAGATAACAATTTGAACATGAGCCAATATGTTGTTAATGTTCTGATGGCCCAGTATACCTGAAGGAGTGTCTCCATCCCCATCGTTCAGCCTAGACACTGAGGTCCAGTGCCTAGGGCCTTCTGGCGGTTCCCTCACTGCAAGAAGCAAAGCTACAGGGAACCAGGCAGAGGGCCTTCCTGGTAGTGGCGCCTGCCCTGTGGAACGCCCTCCCACCAGATGTCAATGAGATAAACAACTACCTGACATTTAGAAGACATCTGAAGGCAGCCCTGTTCAGGGAAGTTTTTAATGTGTGACATTTTAACGTATTTTTAATCTTTGTTGGAAGCCGCCCAGAGTGGCTGGGGAAGCCCAGCCACATGGGCAGGGTACAAGTAATAGATGATGATGATGATGATGATTATATCAGCAGGAACATCATGTCCCAGATTTGGGAGCTAACTGCAGTGCAGTCAGCACTTGAAACACCACTTGGAGAGTGGCAGCCCCTTCTTCCCTTGAGTGCTTTCCTGCCTTCTTCTTCCCCCCTCCTTAGTGGGTAGTGGCAGTGGCAGTGGCACTCTCCTCCCCTCCCTGTTGGCCTGGCTAGGTGGCATGCAAGTGGTGATGCCTCACTCGGTGCTGCCCATGCGTGTATTGGTGTTTCGCAACCTTGACCTCTTGCAGGACCTTAGCAGAGCATACGCAGAGTTCAAGAAAGCAATCAGTTGCAGGCAGGATGGACGAAGCAGGAACAAAACGCTGCTACCAATAACTTGGTTACTTAGAGGTGTTTATTATTTACAGCAGACTCTACAAGTTACTGGTTTTTCCGTGCGCTGCTCTGGTTTGCCAGAAGTGGCTTAGTCATGCTGGCCACATGACCCGGAAGCTGTACGCCGGCTCCCTCGGCCAATAAAGCGAGATGAGCGCCGCAACCCCAGAGTCGGTCACGCCTGGACGTAACGGTCAGGGGTCCCTTTACCTTTACCTACAAGTTACTATATACATGAACAGAAGCAGATCTTAACTAGCTCTCTCTAACAAGCTCCAAACGACTCTCAGAACTCAGAACACCACACTGACCAACAAACGCTCCGGTCCATAAGGTCATAAGTCATCATGCCTGTGTGAATCCTCAACCAATGGTAGAGCTGTATCCAAGGTCCCATATCTCCAGGCAGAATAACTCCTCCCTGCTCAGTCATCCTTGGCTTTCGGCCAACTCTTAATTGACTCTGTGTGAAGCTGCACAGAATGGCACATAATCAAAAATCCCAACAGCGTGCCCTGCCATTGCCCACCGGCCATGGTCCCCCACTTGCTGTGGGGCACAGAGCATGGCTAAGGCTTGCAACACCATGGCACGCATTGAGGAAGAGAGGAGAGCAGCTGGCTTGGAGAGGAGGCAGGTGGGCAGGCAGTGAGCAAGCAGCTGGGCACTCCAGTGCTGCCAGTGGCGTCTGCCATATCTGCAGAGCCTCCCTGCTCCTCCCCTCCTTGTGGGCCCAGCGCACATTGCACAGTGCACATGGGCAAGCCAGCCCAACCTCTCCTCTTGGCTAGCCAAGGGGCAGGGTGGGGCACATGTGGGCATTGCCAGCCATGAGGAAAATGAGGCACTGCCCCAAAGGCCAGGCCTGGGCACAGCTTGCCTCCATGCAACTCAGGAAGGTGGCAGGAGCTCAGCCATGCAGCCTCAGTGAGGGAGCCTGTCGTGGGGGCGCCTGATTGCACCCCCCTCAGAATTTTGCACCTGGGGCCACTGCTCCATTCTACGCCACTGTCTGGAGGGCCACTGCCTCCCTGTCATCCTGCCCTAGGATTATAGACATACTACAGTTATAAGCTAAGACACAGGTAGACAACCTTCATAGGCCCGTGGGCACTTATGGATTTTTGAGCTAGCACCATCAGCAGCACCTTCTGTATTCAAAGTCAGAGCAAGTTAGAATTCATCTGAGCCTTCCAAAGCACTTCCAGAGCTGAAAGACGCAATGGGAAAGAGTGTCACTCTTGCTACTCCCTCCTTCAGCTCTATGTACTTTTCAACGGAGAGAAGGGTAACCACACTCATCCCCTCATGACCAAAGGGGCAGGGAGTGTATGCGAAGTGGACTTGGAAGTTCTGTGGACACCAGGGGAAGATCTCATTGGTGACCATGGAACTAAGGCATCACATACACACACCCCTTCTATATCTCCTGTCTCTCTGAAAATGTAGAGATTGGTGTTACCGTTTGGAGTGGCCATCAGAGCTTAGAGTGGTCATTTTGACCTTAGGCTGCTTTGTTCCCCTGACCCCAAGCACTTGGCAAAGTCCCACAAAAACAGTGCAGCTATGGGTTAACCCCACTGGGTCTATCCTATCCCAAACAAAGGGCTTTTTCTGCGTTTATCTCTACCAAAGCTGTTATCTCAGACGTCACCAAGTACTGTCATCCTGGCATTTCCTTGAGGCTGTATTTCCATAACAGAGTTCTTTTCTGTCACTTGTGCAGTGGCAAAATGCCTCTTAAAATACCTGCCAAAAATCTGTCAACTCATCTGTCACCACTGCTGAGAGGAAATCAGTCTGAAAGAGAAAACCTGGAGATGTTCTAAAACTGACTCCTAAAGTGATGCTTTTAGCATGCCTTTGAAAATCTAGGCATTGTATCCAATGTTTGTCCTACTCAGAGTAGACCCATTGAAAATAAATAATGGACATGAGTAGATTAGGCTCATTAATTTAAACAGGTCTACTCAAGTAGAAGTTACTTAAAGGTAAAGGGACCCCTGAACATTAGGTCCAGTCGTGACCGACTCTGGGGTTGCGGCGCTCATCTTGCTTTATTAGCCGAGGGAGCCGGCGTACAGCTTCTGGGTCATGTGGCCAGCATGACTAAGCCACTTCTGGCGAACCAGAGCAGTGCATGGAAATACCGTTTACCTTCCCGCTGGAAGGTACCTATTTATCTACTTGCACTTTGATGTGCTTTCGAACTGCTAGGTTGGCAGGAGCAGGGACCGAGCAACGGGAGCTCACCCTGTTGCGGGGATTAGAACCGCCGACCTTCTGATCAGCAAGTCCTAGGCTCTGTGGTTTAACCCACAGCGCCACCCGCATCCCAGAAGTTACTTAGCTGGAACCAAATATGCTTTTCAGTCTCACTGATTTTATGAAATAGAGTATTTCATTTTATGAAATAGAGTCAACTGAGGGAATATTAACTGGACAATGGCCGAAATTGTTTTAGTGCTTTTCATTTACTGAGTCTGCAACACCAGCACCATGTATGGGTGGTTGGGGGGGGGGGCAAGGCTCAGACCCCCCCCCCAAGTTTGGCAGCAGCTGCACATGTCATGCTATGAAGTGTGTGTGCATGGCATGGTAACATCGTGAAGTCCTGCTCCCCTCAATCACAGGGCCTGTTCTGCAATCTTTGGCATTTTCTCTTATTGTACAGTGCTTCAGTAGCCTTTGGCTGCAAAGTGGTTTATAAACCTGCAAATCCATTTCCATAATCACGTAATGGTGCAGCCAGTGATTGATGGATGGGGTCAAGTGATTGATAGCTTCTAAGATCAAGATGGTTGCACAACCATTTCAGCTTTTCAGGGAAAAGGAAAGGGGGCGGGGAAATCATTCCAATATATCTGGCAGCATTCAGTCACTGCGGCATTCAATGGTACATAGCATGCAATGGTACAAGGGCATGGATTATTTGTTAAATGACAGTATGCCCGTGGAGATTTTTCAAAGATTCTAGTGCATATGGCACAAAGTCAGCGCACAACCAGTGGACAACCAGCCGTCTTCCTGTTCATTTGTCTGTGGGTTTGTTGCTGCTAACAGCATTCCAAGCAAATCCACCCGTCCAGCAACTGGTTGTTTAAAAGTATCTGGTAAAATAAAAGCAGCAGGGAAGAGACTATGTAATTTCTGATCACCTCTTGCCCTAGCAGACTGTATAAGAGCCTCTATTTCTGTAATAATACGATCTTCAGATGGCTTGAGGATTTTCCTCCTATCCCCCCGTTCCCCTGAAACCTGCAAAATTCAGCTCTGTAAATAGCTGCCCTAGTTGGCTCTTTGGTCTGATTCAGCAAAGCTCATCTGATGTTCTTTGGCTGCATCTTTGATCAGCTAATTTGATACCAGATGCAGTAGAGAACTTGATTTGCATGCAGAAAATCTAATGTTCAATCCCTGGCATCCTTGAATAAAAGGATGACAGAGCAGTTAATGGGAAAATCTGCTGCTTAAGGTTATGTACACATTCATGGCTTAAAATGTAGGGAGGTCGCCCCCCCCCCCCGTGTTTCAAGTCACATTTGCATGTTGCTGTACACACCTGATGTGCAGTCCCACTCCTGGAAACTCTCTGCCAATGCCCTTTTTATGAAGCCACCACCTGCACATGTGCAATGGCTGCCTCAAATGTACACACCTCATCTTAAATGCAAAGTGAACATGGCTTACACTTTCAAATGGGATGGGGTTGGGGGAAGTATGCTTATTAAGTTTTAACAAACAACAACATTCAAACAGAACAATAAAAGAAACGAAAAGATGACGACCGTGCGGAGCCCATTATTGCAGTTGAAATAAAATAAACAGAAGGCTGAGTACACTTTTGCAGAAATTGTAATAAAACAGATCCCACAAAGGGAAATTTTTTTTTAAATAATTTTTTTATTAATTTTACAGAATTTTTATAAACAATACAAACAAATAAAAAGACAAACAAACATGTATAATTTCATATCCTTTTTTTTATAAACCTCACTTCTCGGACTCCCCCAAACCTCCCCTTTCTACATCCCAATTTCCAAAATTATTTCAGCAAATTCTAAACTTAATTTTATCAAATGTGTTCCTTCTTTATTCTTTTCTTTAACTTAACCGTTTGTCGCTGTAATCTCCTTTTCTTTCTAAAAACCTCAACATTTTAGCATTCATCAATTTTGTAATATTTCTTAAGATAGATTTTGAATTTCTTCCAATCTTCTTCCGCCGTCTCTTTCCCCTGATCACGGATTCTGCCAGTCATTTCGGCCAATGTCATATAGTCCATCACCTTCATCTACCATTCTTCCAGGGTGGGTAGATCTTGTGTCTTCCAATACTTTGCGATGAGTATTCTTGCTGCTGTCGTAGCATACACACAAAGGGAGATTTTAAAGGAAGAGTCATGTAGCAATGAGGTAGCATTGCCACATCAAGGCATGTGTCAGCGGGGCACTATGCAGAATGCTATTTTTATTGATGAAGCATATAAATGGTGCCTATAGAGCAGGCGTTTTCAACCAGTGTGTGCCATGGCACCCTGGGGTGCCTTGAATGATGGTCAGGGGTGCCACGGGCAACACTGGCCACCACCCCTCTTTCCTTCCCTTCCTCTTGCACAGCTGTTTGTTGCAGCAGCCTAGGCAAATGGTGCCTCTGGGGCTGGCCAGGGGATGCTGGTTGCCAAGAGCTGAAGCGGCCTTGAGGTAAGCAAGCAGGCAGGTGAGGGAGCCCAGCCAGTCAGTCAGTCTGCCGGTCCTTGCTGTTGGGAATGGATAGGCAAGTCCCAGGCCCCTGTGGAGCAGTGTGTGAGGCACCTGTCAAGATGCTGTCAGCAGCTCCTGGCTGGTTACCCAGGAAAGTATAAAGACAAGGAAAAGTTTCTTACCGTCCTTTTTTATTTCAATCTTTACAGAGAGGCTATAGAATCCAGCCTCTTGGATAATGGCATTGTCCCAAGTGAATCTCCACCCCCCGTCTCTCCCACTTCCTCATTCGTCACTTCTACAGGAGCTGCTATGTGCCTTATGTCTTTGCTCTCCTACTTTTAAGGCACGCCGGGTACTGGGAGAAGGAGGGTCTGGAATGCTTTCTAATGACAATGTGTCAGCTGGGTGTTGTTCCGGCCCTCCCGTGATTTCCCAACTTTACCCATCATCTGCCTCTGAGCTGCGACCTCCCTCAACCCCCTGTTGTAAATCTATACTGCCTTCCTCTTCCTCCTCCCTGGAAGGGTCAGGATGGGGAGGCGGTCTCCACCATTCCTCCAGTCCCTGCCAGCACCTCTCTTTGGGGCAGGGGGGCAGCTCAGAGACCAGCAGCGGCGGCAGCGGCTGCCCAGAGGACTCCCAAGTAGAGAAGAGACTGAGGGAACACTTCACAAGGGAGGATGTTCATAAAAGGGGGAGAAGCTGCCAGCTCTGCAAGCAAGGGGTGACATAACTGGGCTCCTGAGCCCCACAGGGGTGCCACAGAAAGAATGTAGTTGGCTAAGGGAGCCATTGATTCAGAAAGGTTGAAAACCTCTGTTATACAGCATCAAAATGGACCCATTTTGTAATCCCTCTTAGAACCCTCTCATGATGGGTTAAACTGCAGTATTTCTCAATAATGTACAGGTAGATATGGATTGGGGCTAATATCATGTGTACATGGCTTCAAACGCCAGCAGTGAGTTCTCACTGGAGCTGAAGTAAGGTGAGGTGTCAAAGTCAGAGCAGATAATACTGACTAGATGACCAATGGCCAATCAGAAAATATTTTATATCTGGTTTTATATTTGCCCATCTTTCACAGTATTGTCTGCTCTGCTTGGCAGTGGCTCTCCAGGGTTCAAAGCAGAGACCTTCCCCATAATCTGCAACCTGATCCTTTTACCTGGTGAGATGTGAAGGATTGAACCTGGGTGTCAGTGCATACAACGCATGTTGAGCTACAGTATGCCCACCCACCCCACTGCCTCCCATTGATCTTACTTATTTTGAGGCAGATTCAGGTAGTTTAGTGTGTGTAGCTTCCAGGTACATTTGAGCCCAAGTACCTGTCTTTTGGGACATTAACCACTAAAATATTTGTCTGTTGCCCCTGAAGGCATGTCTCCCTCAGCTTGTTTGTCTGTCTCATCAGTAACACGTTGAGCTGGACTTTATCATGCCGAATGGAATTTGTTTCATGAAGTGCCAGCCTTTGTAAAAGAATGAAACAGGCTATTCTTAGTAATGAAAAAATAAGTTTATATTTTGAGGGGCACTCACACATACACAGATGAAAATGACCCGAAGTCAATCTTCCCTGTTGGCATTCCTTCTTTTTTAGTCCCAATGAAGATAAACACATTTCCATGGGAAAAGCAGATAAGAACATGGGACCGCTGGGATGTGAGAAGAAAAGGGGATCGTGAACCACACTTTTTGCGACACACTGCTGGTTGCCAAAAATAAAGAAGCATGATTGGAATATAAGGAATAGGCAATTGACAACAACTAATCTTTCAGTTTAACATGTTGTGTCAAGGGCTCTCCAAGCTCACTTAAGCTCCAAAATCCCAGGCCCTAAACAAAATTTTCCCTAATTTTTCCCCTCCCCCCTTCCCAAAAAAGAACCCCCCTTCCCCCCGGACTTCCCTCAGCTCCTCTCTCTGGTTTTTACATACTTATAATTCTCTGCATGTTGTAAAATTGTAAAGATCCTTATCTGTCTATATATTATTAATAATAAATTTGTGACTGTTTATTCAAAACCTGCCAAGGAGTCCAATTCATTTTGTTGTTTCTTTAAGTACTTTGTAAAAAGTTCCCATTCTTCTTTAAAGTCACAGTTGTCCTTGTCCCGCAATTTGTGTGTCAATTTCGCCAGTTCCATGTAATTCATCAGTTTCTCTTGCCATAGTTCTTTTGGCGGGGTTTCTTCATTCTTCCATCCTTGTGCTATTAAGACTCTTGCCGCTGTTGTCACATTCATAAAGATATTCTTAAATTTCCTTGGTAGGTCTTTCCCAACAATCCCTAGCAAGAATGATTCCAGTTTTTTAACATTATTTGAGCAATATAGATATGTCATGGTGCGAGCCACTGGACTGTCATTATTTTGCAGGAGGGACTCAAAAGAACATCAAAACTTTAAGTAAGTTCTGACCATAATTGAACATGTTTGTAGGCAGAAGGGGACGATGCAGGCAAGTCTCTGCCCTAGTCATCTCCTCTCCTCCCCACTTCATTGAGGTGGTACATAGGGATGGCAGATACATGTGATTCGGTTCACGTACCTAAGTCGAGCTTTCCGAAACAATCTGTGAACCAAAACACAGACACCTTTCTAAATAGGCACTCCTCTGAATTTTCCAGCAGTTTTGGAAATATGG
This sequence comes from Podarcis bocagei, assembly GCF_964188305.1. Lineage (NCBI taxonomy): Eukaryota > Metazoa > Chordata > Lepidosauria > Squamata > Lacertidae > Podarcis > Podarcis bocagei. The sequence goes on along the minus strand of NC_138141.1, from coordinate 7,578,384 downwards.
AGAAGTGAACTTAAGAATGGAAGAATGAGAATCTGAGAGAAACAGAAATTGTATGCTGCAACCCATACACAGATTGACCCCTTCCATGAGAACTTTGCCCGTAAGGCTGGTAACTGTTTTCTTGACTGGCCCTGTTTATGCCAAATCTCTGCAGATCCAATTTCGCTCAGAGCAGAGCCAGGCTGGTACAGGAATGGTACACCCAAGATCCTTAACAATGGCTCTTCCTTTTGGGTTGGTTCCATCCTTAATTTCCCACACCGGCACAGGAGACAAAAGCCCAGGATGCCAGGGGGCATGAGCTGATGGGAGGGTGGAAATAAATCACTGTGCACAGGGCATTGTGTAAGGGAGAGAGACGGGAAAAGGTATTTCAAATATTCTGCCTTTTGTATATACACACAGGGAGAGCAGAACAAGGTGCCATTTGGCTAAAGCAGTCTTAACGAAGCTGCCTGGAGGGGGGAAATAGTAAAAACTGGAGGCCAGAGGGTAAGGAAGCAGGCGTAACATCTCTAGAAGTTTCTCAGCTGTCTCTGAACATACATAATTTTAGGAGTACAGAACAGTGGTACATGTTAAAGAGCTGTGATCTGGGGAATATAGCAGCATAAATCCTCACATAGGAATATTCTGTAGTGAGTGGTGGTTTTTTCAGGGTGTGGCGGGGGAGCAGTTTTTGTGTTAGGCTGTTTGCCTCAGTCCGTTCTAATTCCTGGATCCAGCAAAGGTTAAAATCTAATTATATGACTTTAAAAAGGTAAAGGGACCCCTGACAGTTAAGTCCAGCTGCAAACGACTCTGGGGTTGCGGCGCTCATCTCGCTTTATTGGCCGAGGGAGCTGGTGTACAGCTTCCGGGTCATGTGGCCAGCATGACTAAGCCACTTCTGGTGAACCAGAGCAGCGCATGGAAATGCCATTTACCTTCCCGCCGGAGTGGGACCTATTCACTGTATCTAGTTGCACTTTGACGTGCTTTTGAACTGCTAGGTTGGTAGGAGCGGGGACCGAGCAATGGGAGCTCACCCCGTTGCGGGGATTTGAACTGCCGACCTTCTGATCGGCAAGTCCTAGCAGGACATTGGTGTGGGGGATGGCAACCACCAGCACAATCCACTATTTTTTGTGGTAGCGGCCAGTCCTACCCACCCCAGAAAGCCACAGCATGATGCAATATCTAAGGCATTCTTAGAAAACAAAATGGCAGCCATAAAGAGTAGTTGCTGAAAACGGTGAGAGAGGGTTTTGTAGTTTATTTTTCTGTTTCTTCTTTCTTCCATTTCTTTCCCCCCTTTATTTCTTGTAGAGTAATTTATTCTTTTAATTGTATTGTGAATACTTCAATAAAAAGAATTCCAAAATTGCTGAATACAGCTCTGCTATAACTACTGTCATCTCAGGCAGCAGCAAAAATAATTAACACAAGTGACAAAATAACTGACATCTAAACAAATGACTTATGAAAAGAATGCCGTTTTTAAAGAAATGAATAACAACCGAGGTCTTTAATAGTCAAAATAAAAGGCATATGTGTCAGAGCTATGGAGAGCATTTCCTTATGGTGAGCAAGTGAACTGCAGTTGGCAGTCTTTCAGTGAAGTACCTTGCCCACCTAGACTGACCATTGGATCATCCTGGAGAAGGAGGACTAGGCTTGGGCGACAAAGGTCCTCAGAGTTCCTGTGTGTTTCTGAATCCTCAACTCTTTCAGCCCGATTTCTAAGAACGTAAGAGCCTGCTGGATGAAGCAAATGGTCCATCAAGTTTAGCATGCTCTTCACACACTGGCCAACCAGAGAAATCTGCAAGCAGAACAGTTTTCCCCACTTGTGACTATTAGCAAGTGGTAGCCAGAGCACATACTCCATCCAACATTTCTGGTTTGCTACTCAAACCGGCTTCCTGGTTTGCTCTTTGGTTATGAATTACTCTGTAGTCCCAGGTATGGGCTTTGCCTATGGCTCCTTCCTGACCACACTCTCTTGCCCACACAGCCCAGTCCTTGCAGTACTGATAAATATATATATATATATTCCACACCACCTCAATATCTTTGTTGAACTGCTACCTTAGCTGTGGAACACAACAAACCTATAGGAGGATGACCTTGTGTAGCCTTGAAAATATGCAGCACTTTAAAATCCTCTGGTTTGCCAAGGCTCCTACTGGCTTCCGGCTTCACCCTTTCAAAGGGTTCCTTGACCTCTTAATTGGCCATTTCCCGAGAGGAGGAAATGGTGGCAGGCCTTTCTAGTTTCACAGCCTCAGTGGCTTTCAAGGGCTGAGGGATCAATGCTGATGTCATCCTCTTTTTGAAGGATGTGTTCGTTTCCTGTGCCATCCCCTCCCTGATAATTGCATCACCATCTGGGGCTTGAAGAAATGTCCCTCTTGGCATCACAATACTCACTGAACTGGAGGGGTGGCCTCCTTTGGAGCATCCCCAAGCTGGCTCCCCTTGGACCCTCTCCTTCCCAGAATACTGGACTCATTGCTCTCTATTAAGAACAGGGGCAGTTTCTTGAATGCCAAAGGCAGGATCAGATTTGTCTTGCAGATACAATTTCTGTGGAACATGTAGCTCAGCCAAGACTCTTACGTTAGGGTTTTTGTTTTTTCTCAGCCTCCGTTTTATCATTACACTGGAAGTCGAAAGATTTGAATGTTACCACCTTGCTTTTGGACTCATTTTTTCATGGCCACATCCGGAGTATACCTTTACAGCCCATGGATTCTCCTAAAGAACATTCGTCCACCCCTCACAGAGCTACAATTCTCAACAGTTTAAACAAAATACAGTTCCTCCAGGTGTCACTGAACTCCAGCTCCTATCCTCTCTGACTATTGGCCATGCCTGCTTGGGCTGATGGGAGTTGGAGTCCAACAACATCTGGGGGGCCTCTGATTCCCCAGTTCTGGTCTACGGAGACTTGCAGTTGCTCTCTAGTACTTTAGACATAGAGGGTTCTCCTCCCTGGACTGAACCTGGGATCTTCTGCATTCACATCAGTAGCTTGACCATGGAGCCACTTCCCTTTCCTAAAGGGTAGGAGGGAGACCCACAACACTCTTCCATCCAAAGCTTGTCCTGTCCCATATATGTCTGAACCTAAAGGTCTTTGATCAGAATTCCTCTTGTTCACACAGCCAGGGCGGCTAAAGGATAGGAAAAGGGTAAGGTTTATTTTCAGTGACTATTTCCTGTTCATTGTATAAAGATATCTTAATCCCTTTTCTGTTCCAGATTAACTCCGAGACATTATTCGCACAACAAATGACACAGATTAGAATCGACATTCCATCAGTTCAATGCTTCACTGTTCTGAATAGATCTTGTTTATCCCTAGGCTGATGGCTATCTGGTATGGTCTACTTCTTTGGGGGCAAGTACTGTATAGACTAGGGATGTGGGTGGTGCTGTGGTTTAAACCACTGAGCCACTTGGACTTGCAAATCGGAAGGTTGGCAGTTCAAGGCCCGGCAATGGGGTGAGCTCCCGTTGTTTGGTCCCAGCTCTGCCAACCTAGCAGTTTGAAAGCACGCAGTGCAAATAGATAAATAGGTACCACTCCAGCGGGAAGGTAAACAGCGTTTCCGTGCGCTGCTCTGGCTTCGGCAGAAGCAGCTTAGTCATGCTGGCCACATGACCCAGAAAAACTGTCTGTGGAAGCGGACAAACACCAGCTCCCTTTGCCTGTAAAGTGAGATTAGCACTGCAACCCCAGAGTCATTCGCGGCTGGACTTAACTGTCAGGGGTCCCTTTACCTTTACCTTTACTGTATAGACTGGGCCACTTTCTCATGATTTGATGTCATGTAATATATTCCACCATTAGCGTGATAACTGTCTCTACGTGTGTGTGTGTGTGTGTCTGTGTCTGTGTCTGTGTGTCTCTGTGTCTCTGTGTGTGTGTGTAAACTAGGGACTGCCATTCCTGCTCACCAAACCTGCCTACCTGCTAATCTCTTTGTTAACCCTCTTCCCCTACAACTAGCCAACCCTTCCTTACTCTACACCTGATCAAATCACCCTTCCTTTACATCTCATCCACCTTTCACCCAAAGCCCCACCACTCACAGCTCTCCACCCCTCCCAACCTTTTAAAGGAGAAAGAAAGCCTCCGTTAAGCCACACTGCATTTTACATGGGGAGGGGGTTCTTCATAGAACAGTTGCCCCAATTGCTCTGTGAAGCGCTCCCTCTGCCCTTGTTAAACAGCTTGCCTAAGCCACCTGAGCCAACTCCATCACAGTGGAGTTGGTTAGCCGCATTCTGGCAACCATGTGAATGGCAGCGTGGTGCCAACCATACATTTTTATGCACATAGGAAGAAAACACGAGCACATACACACATATGGGTTGGCTTATTTCTGTGTGTCAACACTCCCACAAGATGTGCCCTGCCTTAATTTGTTTTTAGCACTGACTCTAGTGCCATGCTCATCACAATATTATTTTGCATTAGGCAAGTTAGAAAATGTGTAGACAAATATTGTGCAACTCCTTCCACCCTGTTTTCCACCCCTTTTACTCATTTATTGCAGTAATACTCATCTAACAGTGTCCATGTCCCCCTGTTTCTATCTTTACAAAGACCTCCTTTCAACATCTCCGGTGATTTTGCATGTTTGAACTGTTTCATAGTTCTTTAAAAATGTTTTTTTCAAGCGCTCTCTCCCTCTCTCTTCCACCCCACCCCATACTTTCTTCTGCCACTGCCAAAGCATTAACACTATTCCCACTTCATTAAGAAACTGACCCCAACTGCCAAACTCTAAAGAGAGTGGCACCTTCAGAGTCTCCTGTCCTTCTGAGACAAGCAGCAAACCACCACCATCTATTGGCCAAAATGAGGATGCTGTTATGTGTACATAGCAGGGAACTCCGTTGAAGGCAATGCGAGAGCCATCTTCAGATATCTGAAGGGCTGCCACATGGAAGAGAGAGCAAGCTTGTTTTCTCCTGCTCTAGAGCATAAGACCCAAACCACTGTATTCAAAATGCAAGAGAGGAGATTTCAGCTAAACATTTGGAAGAACTTTCCGATAGTAAGGACTGCTGGGCAGTGGAAAGGAATACCTCAGAAGGTGTGGACGCTCCTTCATGGGTGGTTTTTAAACAGAGTACTGTACCTGTATTCTTGCTTGTTGTTCACTGCCCTGGGCTCCTTTGGCAGAAAGGAAGGGATATAAGTTTAATCAATCAATCAATGTTGCAGAATAGATCCAGGAGGGAGAACAGTCTGGAGGGGCCCTAGGCCTGCAAGCATCCCTCAGCACATTTTTTTCATGCTTGGTCTTGTCTCCACTTGCCTTCCCTTTCTCTGTTTTTAATGTTAGGTTGTAAGCTCGTCAGGGAAAGGACCTGTTCTCTTTGTAATCTGCAAAGCACCCCTAACAGTTAGTATAGCAGTACAGCAGTGAAACGTGGAAAAAAGAATGTTAACAATACACATATTTTTCATAACAGTCCACACATCCACCCACTGCTTTTCTTCTATGGCAGGCATGCCCAACAGGTAGATTGTGATCTACTGGTAGATCACTGCCCCTCCCCCCCCCCAGGAAGATATAAAACTTTGGCTCCCCAAAAAGCCCTTAAAAAGCAGGCCTCCCTCCTCCCCCCAAAAAGCTCAACAACTTTGACCTGAACCCCTAAAAAGGGGGTAGAGCACTGCCAGTTTTTAACTCTGTGAGTAGATCGCAATCTCTTAGGAGCTGGCCACCCCTGTTCGATGGGAATATGTGAAATTGACAAGATGGTCCCTAATGGAAGATAGTAATTCCACATGAAAATTGCAGTTGATCCGTATGACCCGCACATTGTCCAACTGGAACATTTCACATCATTTCTCCTTTCACAGAAGATTTGTGTCTTTTGGGGACATCCTCCTCCCATGCACATTCATGCCCAGAGAGGACAAAATTGCCATATACACAACCTCTCTCCCTTACATTCTGATGTGTGTTCTCATGACCAGAATAGTATTTACACTGCAAGATGGAAACCTGATGAAGCAGGCACAACATTGCTTCCTTGTAGACCTATCTGGGAAGATGGGGAACTTGTACTCCTCCAGAAGTTGTTGGACTCCAACTCCCATCAGCCCCAGCCAACTGTCTGGGATGGTAGGAATAGTTGCAGTGCAGTTGCAGTAACATAGGGATGCCCAGACGCTCCCCAGACCTGTTGCAGGTTGTGGGGAAATGGCTGGCTGGTTAGAAAGCTCTCCCCCACCCTCAAATATATGTGTCCAAAAGCAGGCAAAGTCATGCCAAAGTCACATTTTGGTCCATCATCTTGATTCAAAATGGGAACCCTCATGCCAGGTTCAGTGATGATATCTGGAGAGGCTGCTAACCCTATACCCAAAAAGTAGGCAAAGTCACATTTCAATACACCATCTTGATTCAAAATGGCAGCCAGAACTCAAACTTTAAGAAGAGTGCCACCCCCACCCCTTGGGAACCCACATGCCAAGTTTGGTGACCCTATCCGAAGAGGTGTTCAAATGTATAGACAACAAACAGACAAATGGACAGACAAAGCACTTTCCAAAATGTGTAGCAGATATACACACATGCACATACACTAACCCTTGGGGTTATCTGGTGTAATTAATTTATGAAATTTATGAAATTCACTGCTGGGAGATCTGATCAGATGGCTTTAAAATAAGATTAGACTAATTCATGGAGTCTGTCAGTGGCTTTTAGTCATGGTGGCTAAATGGCATTTTGATGTACAGAAGTGGCAAGCCACTGGGTTTTTAAAAAGCAGATTTTCCAACTGCACAAATCCCCCCCTCCAGGTACCCCACGCTTAAACAAACCCTAATGAACACAAGGTGTGCTTTGCTCCTTGTTTACACCTGCATCAATGGTACCTTCTCCATAGGAGCTGGTGATTCTTATCTAGTATTATACAGCAGCAATTCATTCAGTAACTAACACGTGCAAAACCAGGAGTACCATCAGGGTATTTACGAGGATGCAACACAACACCTCAGTATGCCATGAAATATCAGTTGCAGGGAGGGAAATAGTACGACAGGTTGCTCCCTTTGTGTCCCACTTGTGGACCTCCAAGAGGCATCACGTTGGCCTCTGTGGGAAGCAGCTTTCTGGAATAGAGGGGTCTTTAGTTGTGTGTTCATGTATACTATTCATCAAAGGCTGTCCTTTGCTTGGTGAGCAAAGTCTGGTTTAAAGATAAAGACCCCTAAGAACAAAGAGCAGGAGGGACCTTGAAGTTGCTCCTCAGCATTTAGCACCTGGACATCATACTGAGCAGGGCCACAGGCCACCTGGCCATAGTCTTCCCCACTGCAGTGAGGTTGAGGTTGTAGTTCTAAATTTGCATCTGTACATATCAATTAACATACAGTCATACCTCGGGATGAATACGCTTCAGGTTGAGCATTTTCGGGTTGAGCTCCGTGGCGACTTGGACATAACGGAACGCATTACTTCCTGGTTTCGCCACTCGTGCATGTCCAGACGCTCAAAATGGCATCATGCGCATGTGCAGAAGCAGCAAAATGCAACCCGCAGATGCGCAGTTGTGTGTTACGTTCACTTCAGGATGCGAATGGGGCTCCGGAACGGATCCCATTCGCATCCAGAGTTACCACTGTTATGCACATTTTATGCAAATCTGGCACATTTTATGCAAATCTGGCGTTCTTTTTACCTCAGCATACATTCCCCCCACCCCACCAACCCTGAACTGGCCCTTCTGGTGGCATGCTGCACATCTCACAAAGCAGGGTTTAGAAAAGAACTGAGATTTGCAGGCCCTGCAGATACCAGTCCTCCAGACCAGGCTGCTTGAATCTTGCAGCGTAAGGAATGAAATCCTTTTCAAGTTCCAAAAGGACAATTTTAGCATGCAGTATGGAATTTGAGTTGGCTTAAAGGCAGTTACAAACACACACACAGTAAAGAAAAGGGGGGTGGGGTGATATGGATAATAAAATTCCAGAAATTCAAACAGTACTGAAGTTTCAGCCCCAAAGCAAGCTTCAAAGTGACTGCTGACTAGCCCATAGCTTCTTTAAAAATGTTATAGTAAAAAAAATGTTATGATATATGATTGGAGTTACTGTTGCCCAGGATTTGTGCACACACATATTTTTGCCCTACTGTTTTCTTTGATCAGACAGGCTTTGCAAACTTTCAGAAGTACTGCACAAATCTGCAATCCACCAGGTCCAATAGGGCACTTGCCTACTACATTCCACAATGCCTCTATCATACTAGTTTCAGCTCCCTTGGGAGGTAGGGGAAGTTATCGCTGATTTCCAGTCAAGATCACAGGCCCAGGCAGGATTTGTGTGTGAAAGGAAAAGGCTTCTGGGAGAAGAATGTCTTTCAGATAGTTGGCATTCTTTGTTTCCTTTCTGTTTGGTCTAATGCTAACTGTCTGTTGATGTGAGATAGGCAGGTTTCAACTTTAAAAAGTCCTATAAGAATGAAGACAAGAGATGCTTTGTACTGCACCTGTGAACCCATCTGCTCTGTTACTGGCCTTGTTTGCACATAATGCCATGGCCAGTGTTATATTTGAACCATGCCCAGCAGTTTCTTTGGTTTACTCCTAACAAACCATGGTCTGCTGTTAGCTTGATTTGTTTCAACTATGGTTTGGCATTATGTCTGAGTCCAACACCACGGTTTGTTTGGCCTTCATTAGAGTCTGGACATTGGATAAAAATGTTGTTGTCCATGAATGGCTACAATAACCAATATGGTAGCAAGTTGTTAGAAGATGGCTTATTCATGCTGGAATCTCTAGAATGTTTGGAAACATTTTAGGGTGGTGAATGCCTTTCTCAGGAGAACTGACAGTGGCAGGCAGATCTGCTGCAAGACAGCAGTTGGAGACCACAAATGTTACTGTATATTACTGTGACTTGACTCCGCATTAATAGCTGGCCTGCTTCAATTGTGGTTTGGCATCACATGTGAACCCAGCACCATGGTTTGTTTTGCTGTTTCTAATGAAGTGGTCAAGTGTATTACAGCTGCGGTGATCTCTCATCAGGGTTCTCTTGGTCTCCTAAAGAGTTTTTTGCCCCAGCCATCAGAGTTTGGTGGCAGAGGCTCATGTGCTGATGAACCCTCACGGGACAGACCAGTTTGGAAATCCACCTCCCCCTTGGAGCTACAATTTCTGGATGACTCTTTCTCCAAGGCCTTCCTTGACAAAATCAAGAAAGAAGATAAAATAGATCTATATCTGTTCTAAGCACTTTTTTTCTTAAGCCCACAATATTGTGGGTTAATTGACAGTACCATGAGCAATACCTGGCATTTTACTTCCTTAGTGAACTCATCAGCTTAAACTTGGACATGGTGACATTTATTAGCTTCTCACTTTGGGATGAAAGGAGAGCCCAGGACAAGGGAGATGCTCAGTGGAAGTCTGAACAGCTAAAGGCTGGGTGACATTCTCCTCCTGCCCCCCCATCCTGCCTCAGTTCTGCACTTGGCAGCCACATGGTAGGAGCCATACAAGACTGTGGATGATGGTGTGATTCATGTCAATCCCATGTTTAAGGCAAACCAAAGGCAATGGTTCTTATTGTCATGGTGACACCTTGTGCCGGCATCTGATCTTAACTTAGCTATGTCAGTCATTAGATTCATCTTCATCCTCCTTCTTGGAAAGGGGCCTGCACATTCAAAACTTAGCCCAGCCCTAAATATTCCATAGCCATCTCTGAGCAGAGAAAATGACATGCATTGGTTTTCAATTCACCCTTTCCTGCAGTGACTTATGGAATTTTCAGACAAAAAGAGATTATATAGATAGGGACAGAGAACCATTTTTCAGCCTGAGGGCGACATTCCCTCCTGGGCTTGCCAGTAGTGGCTGGTGTCAGAGGCCAAAGTGGACAGAGCAATGCCTGTAAATCTTACCTTGGTACAGCTGGCTAGCTTCTACAGGTGCCTGACCACCACTCTCTGGCCTCTATTCAGGAAACCAAAAGGCATCATCAGAGTTCAAGAATGCAGGCTCAACCAGGCAAAAACTCTCCAGGAGGGTGCAATGCAGGGTCAATGAAAGTTGTATCTCAAACCTCCAAGTGCCCCTATTTTCCAGATTTACAGAAGCCATCCCAGTTTCTGATTTGATCCTGGAATGTCCCGCTTTTCCTTAGGACATCCCTGTTTTCATCGGAGAAATGTTGGAGGGTACGGAGTTATGCAAGCCCCAAGCCAAGGAGATAACTTAAAAACCTTTAGAGGACATCTGAAGGCAGCCCTGTTTGTGAAGTTTTTATTGTCTATTTTATTTTTGTTTGTTTTTAGATATGTTGGAAGCTGCCCAGTGTGGCTGGGGCAAAGCTAGCCGTTAGGAAACCGCAATTACTAGACCTGGCTTCTATAAATGCACAAAACAGCACACTGTGCCAGCTTAGCTTACAAGCCAAGCAACAGGATGTCAAGCAAGGCCCTGCTGCTCATATTGCTTTAATTGTTCAGACTCTTGGACAGCAAAGGACATGGTCCCTCAGCTCTGGGTCTTGCCTCCAGCTGGCTGGAGGTGTGTTTTCCCCTCTAGCTCCCTGATTCCCTCTTATATAGCGTTGCACTATGCTGACAAGGCTGCCTGGCACATTTGTCGCATCCACATGGACTATACATCACTGTAACGTTCCCTATGCATTTCTGGGGGAAAGGGCTGTCTCCTGTAAGTATTCTCATGGCTTTGAACCGAAGGCAACAGCGTGAGCCAAACTGATGCCTTATCTATGAAAGATAACTGGCCAGCTGGTTTCAGACTTTGATCTTCCCAGTTAGTGTACTATTTCTCATACTTTACCAACCATGTGACATACTGCTATTTTCTATTGAATAAATGCTTGAATATACAGATTCACATTAACTCCTGCAAGTATGGGATATTAATAGCAAGCAGTGCGAGGTCTGGGCATTTTAGGCCTTCAAAAGAGAACTGATGACAGAGCCATCCTAGCTCCTCATGATACAATTCTCTTCTGTAATGCTACATGCATTGGCTGCCCCTGAGCTGGTGACCTGAAATGTCCCATCTTCTTTTCTTCCTGTGCTATCCAACCACGTAATCAGCGCTTTACAAATAACTGAGGAGACGTGAGAATCTGAGCACAGGAGTGTTTCTGCACAGGTGCTGCGCCACAAAAACAGGATGTAACATTAGCTTGAAAAACACGACTTGCCATGCTGAGTGAGCCCCCAGAAGGACACCCATTATCCCAGTTCTCTGTTTCTGTCATTCATTCATAACTAATGCTCCAGGCAAGGGACCCAGTGCACAGCAGGTTGGTAGCAGCATCCAGCCTCCCACACTCTGAAAGAGACCTTTATTCTATCTATAGAAGTTCTGTTTTTAGCTGTAGTGGCTAATAGCTATTGATGGACCTTTCCAATTCTTTCCCCTGCTTCTCTTTTATAGTGTTTGGTGTGAATCATCCAAGAAGTGATCTCTCCTCTCTCCTCCAAATCTGAAACGAAAATTAATGTTTTCCTTTGGACATCAGTTTCCAGAGCCAGAGGCAGTGCTCAGGTAATTAAAGACACAAGCTTTTTGTAACCTCAGTGTAATCAACAGCCTCCATCTCTTAAAATAATTAAAATGATGTGACTAAAGGCCTATAGATATACTGTGGCAATTATAAATGTTAATTGCTGTGTCACTTAATAAGGGTCTATGACACCCAATGGTGATTATGATCCCTTGTCGGTTTGCAGTGCAATTATAATTTTCAGCGTGGAGAATATTAGCAAAATATCTCAAACACATTCATTTGTATTTCTGCAAGAAAATTTACCTTCATTGTTTTTCTCTTTCTTTTTGTCCATCATTCTTTCATTCACCTGACTTTTCAGGTGGCCAAGAGATGTTTGTGAATATCCTTTCTTTCATCCTGCAAATCATCTCTCTGCTGGTATGCACTCTGCAGCCTTCCCAGGTGCCCACACCCTCAAATCTCCTGAATTCTTGGCTAGGCATTCATGTAAATGCAGAAGGAAGGGCGGACAGGGCCTGCCTGCTGCCTATTTGACAACTGTTGTTTGTGAGGAGACTTTTTTTTTGCTTTGAAAGGAATTGTGTAGAATTATTTTTATAGGTAAAAGGAAGGACTTCCCTTGAAAATAAGACTCTTATGTGCACCAATCTCCATAGTCACCCTCCCCAGTTCAAACCCAGGGGTAGACAGCATGAGATAACTCCTGCCAGGAAGTTACAGACACCCAGGGAAGTTGCAATGCTGGTGAAATATTTAGTGGAAAGAAAAACATAGGCAGAACACTGGTTGCCTTTATCACAGGGAAAGAAAAAGAATTAGGGAATTGAAGGGAAGTTTTCTTTTTGCACAGCACTGAACATGCATCTTGCTAGTCAGGGCTGACTTGATACCTTTGGAACCTGAGGCAAACCACAAAATGGTGCCTTCCCCCACCAGCTAGGGAAGAAGGGGTAAGGAAAGATCTACACCAGGAACAAGGGGGGAATCTTACCTGAAGGTTGAAATGGGGATCAAAGGCCACTGGGGAGGCGCTCTGAATCATGGCCAGTGCAGAGCACAGGACTTTACAGAGGGCAACCCCTGGCATTTCCTCCCTAGGGGTGGCAGGTGGCCAGCAGCACCTCCTATTCTTCAAGAGGCTACTGTAAAGGCAGCATGGCTGGGGCATAGCTGTCAACGTTTCCCTTTTTTAAAGGGAAATTCCCTTATTCCGAATAGGATTCCTCGTAAGAAAAGAGAAAAGTTGACAGCTATGGGCTGGGGCTGTTGAGGTGGCAGCAGAGCCAGCCTCCAAGGCAGGGGTCAGCAAACTTACCGCGCCTCGGGCGGTGTCTCCAGCGCCGATCGCGTGGTGGGCCAGAGGACAGGGGAGCCCATGCCCATACACATGCGCACACACTATTTCCGGCATACGTCCGGGTCGGAGGAGCACCAGAAATAGCTTATGAGCATGGGCCTCCTCCGACCCAGATGTGCACCGGAAATAACGCTTGCGCATGCGCAAATAACGCTTCCACATGTGCAAATAACGCTTGCGCATGTGCACAAGCTATTTCCGGTGTTCCTCTGACCCCAAAGTGGGCAGCCGCGCAGCGCAGCACCAGTAAGAGTGGGCAGTGGGCGGCGGGGGTCGCTGCGGGCCAGATAAACGAGTCCCTCGGGCCTTATCTGGCCGGTGGGCCTTAGTTTGGGGACCCCTGCTCCAAGGAGTGTGTCTTAGCAGCAGAGCTGGATTTAGGTTTGATGAGGCCCTAAGCTACTGAAGGTAATGGGGCCCTTTATATGTCCAGCTGTCCTTTGTCAACAACAAATTGTCGCTGTTTTTTGTGTTGAATATATGCTATATGGTAATTTATGGACCTAATAGGTATCTAAAGCCATTTGCACATAACAAAATATGTATTTTATCAAAGTAATTGTTGAACTGAAATACAATTAAGAAGAAGTACATTAAATCACTGTTGCTGTACGTAGGTTTTATTTTATTTGTTTTTTATCTGTTGTTTTTTTTAATTTGTTTTCAACTCTGGCTCCGGCCAGGTGGAACGCTCTGTCTCATGAGACCAGGGCCCTGCGGGATCTGATTTCTTTCCGCAGGGCCTGTAAGACAGAGTTGTTCTGCCTGGCCTTTGGCTTGGAGCCAATTTGATTCCCTCCCCCTCTTTCTTTTTTCTTTTCCTTCTCCTCCTGCAAGGAGGCTACATTTTAATATTTTAATGTTTCAATATTTTAATGTTGTATTTTAATTTTGTTTTTAAGTTGTAATCATTCAACTTGTTTTTATTATTACTTGTAAGCCGCTCTGAGCCCGGCCTTGGCTGGGGAGGGTGGGGTATAAATAAAAAATATTATTATTATTATTATTATTATTATTATTATTATTATTATTATTATTATCTTATATTTTGGAAATGTACATCCAGTTTTCTTTTCCTTTAAATTTTCAGGGGGCCTCCAAGAGAGTGGGGCCCTAAGCTATAGCTTGTTTAGCTTATACGTAAATCTGGCACTGTTTAGCAGCAGCAGCGGGAAATGAATCCCTTGGAGACTGAATCCGCTGCCTCACTTTGCCTCATGGTTGGGCCGTCCCTGTTGCTAGTTCATAAAATGTTCTGCAGGGGATTCAGCAAGACATCACCTCTGCACCTGCCCCAACCTCATTTGTGCAGGAAAAAGCCTGAAGTGAACAGGCTGATGTGAGACCTGACCCACTTTTGCCTTGTTTTAACTGACACAATTTTCTGGCTTCCAAGGGAAGTTTAAACACATCACTGGTCTGCTCTCCTATCTATAGAACACCCAATAATGTATTTCCCAGAATGGTAGCAGCATTTGTGAATGAGCAATTGTTCATATACTTCTAACTGTGCAAGAGCTATTTCCAGCTCCGATCCTTATTCAAAACTTGCACTACATCTGAAAGTATCAGCTGCTGAATATTGCTTGTCTTGTGACTCATCAGTATAAGACTGGCAAATGTAAAATTGACCCAAGGCTGTAGGCATGGGGGGGGTACACCTTGCATTGTAAAAGGAGAGGCAGTTTGGTGTAGTGGTTAGAGGCTATGAGGAGGATCCAGATTCAAGTCCCACTCATCCATGAAGCTAATGGTATGACCTGAGGCCAGTTACCCTCTCAGGGCCTAATCTACCTCACAGGAATGTTATGAGGATAAAATGGTCAAAGCTTTCTATCCATTGGCTTAACTGGAAGAAAACTTGCTTCCGCCTTCCAGTGTTCTGGCCAATGAGTGCCAAGGCACTAGGATAACTGACAATCACTAGGCCAGGGATAGGGAACCTTATGTGCTCAAAGGTCACATTCCATCATGGGCAATATTATTAGGGTGTCCACTTAGGGTGCTTCCATACTGTGGGAGGGATTTGTGTACATGCCTGGAATTTTAGGTTTGTACAGTTAAACCACAGAGCCTAGGACTTGCCGATCAGAAGGTTGGTGGTTCAAATCCCCGCAATGTGGTGAGCTCCCATTGCTCGTTCCCTGCTCCTGCCAACCTAGCAGTTCGAAAGCACTTCAAGTACAAGTAGATAAATAGGTACCGCTCCGGCGGGAAGGTAAACATCATTTCTGTCCACTGCTCTGGTTTGCCAGAAGCGGCTTAGTCTTGCTGGCCACATGACCCGGAAGCTGTACGCCGGCTCCCTCGGCCAGTAAAGCGAGATGAGCGCCGCAACCCCAGAATCGGCCATCACTGGACCTAATGGTCAGGGGTACCTTTACCTTTACAGTACATGCTTTTTTTCTTTAAAAATGTTTAGGGGCACTCTCATTTTCCTACTCATATTGAAATACTGCCCCTCAATGAGGCCAACCTTAGAATCACAAAATGTTTAGGGGCGTGTGTCCCCCTCTGTCCCCCAAAGGGAAAAAAAGCACTGGGTTTGTACAATTAAATGCCATTGTGCATTTGCAGCAGCACAACCGGACGCCTTCATCTGCCCCAGCTGCAATGAAATGCACCTCTCCTGTATCGGCTTCTGTAGCCACAGCAGGCACTGCAACCTGCCAACAGCTTGGCCTCACCCACAAAGGCACTTTCCTCCATTGTCTTCCAAGACAGACCGATGCCAAAAACAACATTTAAAGTGAACTAGAACACCTGTGACGCAGGTGGCGCTGTGGGTTAAACCACAGAGCCTAGGACTTGCCGATCAGAAGGTTGGCAGTTTGAATCCCTGCAACGGGGTGAGCTCCCGTGGCTCGGTCCCAGCTCCTGCCAACCTAGCAGTTCGAAAGCACGCCAAAGTGCAAGTAGATAAATAGGTACTGCTCCGGCGGGAAGGTAAATGGCGTTTCCGTGTGTTGCTCTGGTTCGCCAGAAGCGGCTTAGTCATGCTGGCCACATGACCCGGAAGCTGTACGCCGGCTCCCTCGGCCAGTAGAGATGAGCGCCGCAACCCCATAGTCGACTGGACCTAATGGTCAGGGGTCCCTTTACCTTTACCTTTTAGAACACCTGTGTACTTCTAAAAAGAAACTTTCAATCAGAGTAGAACCACTCATCCTTGCCACAAGTGCACCTTCCACTGACCACGTGCCTTGTGCTTTGCTTCAGTGGTGTAGCCTGGGGGGTGCCGGCTGCACAATCGGGGAGGGCGTGAACCAGGCACCCCCCCACACACAAAGATCCCCATCGCATGTCCATCATGCCCTGCCCAGCACGTGAGCGACCACCTGGCAAAAGCAGGGAGCAGAGGGGAAGAACACTCTCCCGCCCCGGCCACTGGCAAACAGCGCTATGCCCCTGCTTTGCTTCTGGTGCTAATGCTTCCCTTTCCTTAGGCACTAGCATAATCCTGTATTTGCCAATTTGTCAACAGGAAGAAATAAAGGAGGTTTTCAGCAAAGGCACAGACTCTTCTTATGCAACTCATGCTGAGGTTAAGGTGGCCCTCGAGGAGCATCCTAAATGCAACCAGTTCCTGGCTCTCTGCTCCACAAAGCTTTTGTGCTCATCAGTGGCGTAGCGTGGGGGGTGCAGGGGGGGCCGGCTGCACCGGGCACAACATCTGGGGTTAGGGTTAGGGGGCAGAAATCCATGGGTTAGGGGGCGCAAATCCACGGGTTAGGGGGCGCAAATTACTTGCCTTGCCCCGGGTGCTGACAACCCACGCTACACCACTGGTGCTCATTGCCCCACTGCCTGGGGCTTCCGATGTCTCCTACTGCCAATTTTCAAGTAGCAAATGAGGTCCATAATTGCATGCATTTTTGACATAGACTTTTTGACAATAGCACAGCGCAAGCCAGCAAGCCTATTATTCTGTGGATGATGGAGACAGGAAGGTGGAAGAAAGTCATATGATACCCACCAACCGATCATCCATGGAAAATGGCAGAGTTTTGCTGGAAAGCATAACGCCCCCCCCCCCCCAGAATCTTGGGAAGTGTAGTCTGTTAAGGAGGCTTGAAATTGCAGCTCTGTGGGGGGTGAGCTATATTAATAGTAGTAATAATCATAATAATGTCAGCATCGCCCTTGAGCCAGTGCCACTAACTAACTGGACTCATACACTTCAGCCCCAACTGGGCTAGGCGAGCTAGGTAGCACTTCCAGAGACCACCTTCTGCACAGGAACAGGTCCAAGTGCTGTGGACTCACAGCTTAGAGTTGTGAGCACCGGATTCACTCCAACAAGAAGACAGTCGTCACACAGCAGAGTACAGCAAAGTCTAGCAGAGCATAAACAACTTGGAGAGCAGCTCTGTAGAATATCTTCTTTTATTCTATCTACAACTATAATACACAACTATGTACAGAGCTAAATGAGGTCTAAGCGAAAATGCTGAACTGCACTGAGTGTCTGCAGCTGCTCTTAGCAGCAACCTTATCTATACACACGATCTCTCTCTAACACTCATTCTCTCTCTCTCTCTTGTGAGGCTGGAGCGGAATAAGTAGAGAGCAGAAACCGCCCCCCTCCTCTCTGGAGAATCAGCAGAGAACATCAGCAGATTCTTGGAATGGGAGGTGTGAAATCTCCTCAAATAATACTAATAATTTATTTCTTGTACCCCACCCTTTTGACTGGGTTGCCCCAGCCACTCTGGGCAGCTTCCAACAAAATATAAATGTACACAATGAAACATCAAACATTAAAAGTTTCCCAAAGCAGATGTCTACAAAAAATCCTATAATTGTTTTTCTCTTTGACATCTGATAGGAGGGTGTTCCACAGGGCGGACACCAAAACCTAGTAGACCCTCTGCCTGGTTCCCTGTATCTTCACTTTTTGCAATGAGGGGACTGCCACAAGGCCCTCGGAGCTGGACCTCAGTGTCTGGGCTGAGTGTTGAGGGTGGAGGTGCTCCTTCAGGTATACAGGACCAAAGCTGTTTAGGGCTTTGAAGGTCTGCACCAACACTTTGAATGGTGCTTGGAAACATACCGGGAGCCAATGTAGATCTTTTATGACTGGTGTTATATGGTCCCGGCAGCCACTCCCAGTCCCCAGTCTAGCAGCCACATTCTGGATTAATTGTAGTTTCCAAGTCACCTTCAATAGAGCATATTGCAGTAGTCCAAGCAGGAGATAACCAGAGTGTGTGTATCACTCTGTTGAGACAGTTCCCAGGGTTCTTGGGTGGGTCTGCTTTAAATGCATGGTGTGTGCACAGGCCCACACAATTTAATCCTGCTGACTGCAGTATGACTAAGGTCCTGAAAGTAGTATGGCTCACTCTCTCACCCTTTGCTCAAGGCTGAACTAGACATGACAGCCACAGCAAAGTGTGAACAAATCTCCTTCAAACAGCAGCCATAGGGAGAGAGCACATTCCTGATTGGGTCTGGAGGGGTAGGAGATCAACCCTTTCGTCCCAGTACCATTTTTGCCCATCCCCAAAGCTGATAATCAAGACCTCTTTTCAAGCCATCCAAGCCAGTTGGCATCTCTACCACTGGAGGCAGCAAATCCTACCAATTCGTTTTGTGTTGTATGAAAAAGAATTTAGAAACTTAGGAAGCTTCCTTGCACTGAGTCAGATTATTGGTCTAGCTAAGTATTGCCTATGCTGACGGATAGCAGATAGAGAGGCCTGGATTGCCACATTTGAACCCTGAGCCTAAGGTCACTTCTCTCCCCCCCCCCCAATAGTACACATTAGTGCATATTTCCCTTGAGCCGAATTTAACATGGATCAATTGCATGGCCAAAAAGCGAGTTTGAGTGTTTTCCTCATTCTTTCTGTCTCTTTTTTTAATTTAAGAATATTTTTTTATTAACCGACCAATCACATCAAATCAAACCAAATTACATAAATTCCAAATTACACAGCCGAATTTTAAATTTTTGTTGGGGGTACCCATATTTCAAGTTCCAAAGGGATCCAATCAACTTATTGCTTCTTACTGCTGTTTTAATGCCCACAAATCTAACCTTATGATGTTCACAGTACTATCCAGTCTTTTCTTATTATTTTTCCACATCTCTTGTTGTTATTTTCATATACAGTGGTACCTCGCAAGACGAACGCCTCGCAAGACGGAAAACCCGCTAGACGAAAGGGTTTTCCGTTTTGGAGGCGCTTCGCAAGACGAATTTCCCTATGGGCTTGCTTCGCAAGATGACAGCCCATAGGGAAATATCCGGGACAGCGGGGAAGCGCAGCGCGTCTTCCCCACTGTCCTCGGACCTCCTCCGAAGCCGGGCGGTGGGGCGGGAACGCCTCCTCCCGCCGCCGCCGGGCTTCGGAACGATGCTCCGAAGCCGGGCGGCGGGGAGGGAACACCCGCCCCCGCCGCCCGGCTTCGGAGCATCGTTCCGAAGCCGGGCGGCGGGGAGGGAACACCTTCTGAAGGCGGGCGGGGGGCAAAAGTCTTTGTCCCCCCTGCCTGCCTGCCTTCCCAGGGGCTTTTAAATCGCCCCGGACAGCGGAGAAGTCCTCCGCTGTCCCGGGGCGATTTTAAAATGCCGCCCGCCAGCATTTTAAGATCGCCCGGACAGGGGAGAAGTCCTCCGCTGTCTCGGGGTTTTTTAAAATGCTGGGGGTGGGAAGAAAAGCCCTTGTCCCCCCCCCCAGCCTTCAGAAGAGGTTGGGGGACAGACTGTCCCCGGACCTGGTCTGAAGGCGGTTTCCCTAGGAATGCATTAATTGATTTTCAATGCATTCCTATGGGAAACCGTGCATCGCAAGACGAAAAACTCGCAAGACGAAGAGACTTGCGGAACGAATTAATTTCGTCTTGCGAGGCACCACTGTATTTTTCCTTTCTCTTTGTGACCTCTGATAGTCTCTGCAAGCTGGTTAGAACAGGTTGTAATCCTGCATGGATTTTTTTTTTTATCCAGTAGCCATATCCAGATGTTTTCCATATAACATTCTTTCTGTCTCTTACATGTCCACGGCTCTGATCCCAACACCCATCTCCCTCCCTCCCTCCCCTTGTTCAGAGTTCGTTGATCAAGGGTGTGAATTTCAAGAAGACTCAGCACAAAAGGTAATCAGACACATCCCTAAAGAGCTGTGAGCAGCAGAAGGAAGGAGTGGAGCCCAGAGGAGGAACTGATTTGCAGTGTGTTTGAAGCACCACTGGCATGATTAGGAACTGGTTGGAGCCAATTTCCTTTCACTTGAGTAACTAATGCAAGCTGATTAAGGCATTGCAAGGGCATGCAACTCTCAAATCACTCTGAGGACCACTCTGACATTCGTATTTAAAACAAGAGGCCAAATCACATTTTAGCTGTGGAAAAGCACTCCTGCTTCAATTTAAACTCGCCGTTTTCTTTTTAACTGTTAACCACATTTTCTCTGTATTGTCAGGAGTTCAGCCTACACTCGAGTAGGACCCTGGCAGAGACAGATGCCTGACTGGCATGTTCTCTCCCTCCTGGTCTTTCGTTCGGGAGCTTCAAAAGCTTTCTTCTGCATGAACATCACAGCGACCGATGCCAACCGACACCAGCACACTTAGGGATCTGCAGAGTTTGCGCAGTTGCGTAACAGACCTCAGCAACTCAGCATTTTAGCTAATCTACTTTATTTACATATAAACACACACGGAGCATTGCAACATGGCTCCCTCTCTCTCTAGCATCAGACAGCAAAGAGAAAAAGAACAAAGGACAATAGTCCCACTTCACGGAACACAGTAACACAAACATCCTGTCTCAGTCACTTCCCACTCTGTGGAGTCAAAACATATACCATCATATGATAGACAAAAATCCCATGACTGCAATCACGGAGCAGGAATTCTAACATGTATATCCCAGAACACTCTCTCTCACTGTCACACACACACCCTCTCTCTCTCTCTCTCTCTCACACACACACACACACACACTTCACGGGCATCTCTGAATCCCTCTCACAATTCTCTCTCCCTCCTTTCTGATTTCCACTCCATCAATGGTGACTGTTGCTCATTGGGACTGGGGGGGGGGGAGAGAGAGAAGGCAAGGAGCATACAGAACTGTTGTTGCTGTTGAACTGGCACAGCTAAATGTTTGCTTCTGTAGATGCATATACACCATACATTTAAAGCTCCATTTGCCAAATTGGGGGGGGGGAGAGAGAGAGAATCCTAGGAACTGTAGTTTACCCCTCACAGAGCTACAATTCCCAGCACCCTTAACACACTACAGTTCCCACGATTCTTGGGCACTGTCTGCTTTAAGTGTAAAAAACATCATCTTCTGAGGTGAAGTAAAACTAATCAAAGTGCAATGAAAGTCTAAAAGGGATCTGTAGACAAGGAATGGGGGGGGGATAGAGGTGTTACTTATTCTAGCCGAAAACAAATAAAACACGCAAGATATGCAATGAGATTTTATACTCTTATTTTAATGAGTTACCAGCTACAATTATGTCATGACTTGTAGACAGACACATATACACCCTTCAGTTGACAAAGTGTGAGCCATCCCCCATTCTATGAGAATGTCCAATTTCCATGTAATTATTAGCCCATCTTGCTAGGAATGACTTTTTTATTTATACGAATGAGTTGTTTATATCCCACCTTTGTGTCACAGTCACAGTACAAATGAATACTGAAAAAGTATTAAACGATGCACTACAGTAGCTAACAATATATTTCCCAAAATGGCATCAGATAAAAATATTGGCAGAGCATGTGCATTACAACAAAAGCAGTGGACTATCTTCCTTGGAGGTTTTTAAGCAGAGGTTGGATGGCCATCTGCCATGTATAATCTAGTTGTGATTTCTGCATTGCAGGGGGTTGGACTAGATTTCCCTTGGGGTCTCTTCCAACTCTACCGTTCTATGATTCTATGATCTGTCTTGAGAAAGTTCCTCCTGACTTCCCATCTGGGAGGATAAAATGAAGTTTGCGTAGTTTTGACACGAGTTCAGTGTTTGAGTTAAAATGTGGTGCCTTGCATTTTCACAACTCCTTTTGCACAAGTGTGTGTGTGTGTGTGTTTGTACAAACATAATTTGGTGGGTACCGTATTTGGGGCTGGCAAGATTGCATGCAAAACTTGCAAGAAGTACCAACAGTGGAAGAATGGCAAATGAAGATGATGGACTTTTGGAAGCTAGCCGACCTGACCGGAAGAGTCCGCGACCAGAAGGAGGAGGAGAATCAAGAGGAATGGAAGAAATTTAAAGACTATTTAGCTAAATATGTTAAGATAACTTAAATGTTAAGATAACTTAAATAGAATTACTTGTGAGTAACAAAGCGGCCTAGGATTTAAATATGTGAAATTGTATAATATCACGGGTAGACGTCAAAATGAAAAGAAAGAAAGATGTTAATTGAACAAGTAAATCTTATATGAAAATAGTGTTGGAAAACTGCTGCAATGAGCTATATGGAAACTCAGCCAGGGGGATTTGAGGAAGTCACTCAACAATGATAACAAAAGTGGGGTTATAGCAGTTAAGATAAATGCTTTTCTTGTTTGCTTGTTTTTTGATATTGTAATTTGTATTTGTTATAATATTGGAAAATCGATTAAAAAAATTGGGGGGGGGAGATTGCATGCAAAACCTATCCAAGTATCCCCATTGCACCAGCATGAGCCTACAAGGACAGCATCAGGGAGTTATCTCTGAAGACTGTATATCAAGGCTGAGACAGAGCCCAGGATGCCAGCTGGGAACGGGATGCTGGACAACCAGTTCTCAGTGGTACAAGGGTCCCAGCCCCTTCCAGACAGCCATAGCCTCCAGTTCCTAGTACTCTTAACTTCCCTGTGTTGTAGACTGTACAAGTAACTGAGATTCTTTTTCTGCTTCCTTGGAAACATGAAAGCACAGTGTTGTTCTTGACATTGCTAAGCATTGGCACTAAGGTTACCACAACATGAACCTCTTAGCTTCTTCACACAACAACAGCCGCTTTCATTCTTTGGAATACTCTCCATTGAAAGTTGTTGGTTTTTCTCTGAAAGTTGCTCAGAAATTTACACCTGCGCATATAAATTATCACTTGTTTTCTGCAAATTTGCGCTCTGCTCAAAATCCTTTCAATATCTAGCAACATCTCTGGTGTTATACACTTGGAATGTCCAAAACTGGGCAGAAAAATATTTACAAAACCACTTGGACTACTATCCTGCAGCTCATCAGCCAGCCTTTGGTGGGTCATGGGATCTTTAAGACATGCTGTCACACCACTAGAGTGGCACTTGAACTCCAAATGAAGCCCCCATCACACACTGGCAAAACAAGTCCACCAGTGTAGATGTACCACCAGCAGTGCTCCATAGGGGGGTTAAAAATGACATACCAGTGCATATCAGGGCAGATGAGAAGAGCTTGGATGTTCCGTATCCAAATCCTCCTTTTTCACCCAATATGCACCCAGAAAAAGTGGAAAAGAATGCCAGATTTGAAGCTAGAAGGCTGCGTACATTTTGTACCTTTAAAGCACTTTCGTTCCCTCAAAGAATTCTGGGCACTGTTTTTTACCCCTCACAGAATTGACAATTCCCATCAACCCTTAAAAACTACAATGCCTGGAATTCTTTGAGAGAAAGAATGTGCTTTGAATATGCTTTAAAGGTATGTACGTAGAAAGAAAAATAAAACAACAGACTGAGCAGGGGAAATAATAAATGAAAAATTCTGTTCTCTTTTTAAATCCATATTTGTTTGGGCTTCCAATACAGGATTTGGGGGCAGGCAAGGGAAGACAAACTCCCTCCATATGTTTTTTTCTAATAATTGTAGAAAGAACTCCCACAGCATGCTCAGTTCACAGAAAATACGAATGAGTGGCCACCAAAATATCCCCATCCATTCATGTGAGGCAAATGCAGATGCAGGAACGGAATAATCCCAGAAAAATCTCTGCTGATTCAACCCTCCTCAGGCATCCCAAGCTTTGCAAACTTTGCTCAGGGGTGTGATGTCGTTGACATCCTGCAGCAGTATTCCTGGTCCTTGTCCCTGGCCATGTCCAGCCTGTGGGCCACAGGGAGCTTGAGGGGGCATGTTCTTCAAGCACATTGAATTGGAGGACTCCCCATCAGTGAAGATTTTATTCCGGGTACCAAAGCCACTGGTGCTGACGGTTGTCTGCTCAGCATAGACCCCTTGATGGACCATTTCATCAGAGCAGGTTTGGAGTTTGAAGGCTGCCTGGAAGCCCTTCTTGAAGTTCTCATTGAAGTAGCCATAGATGATGGGGTTGACACTACTGTTGGAGAATGCCAGCCAGTGCGCAAAGGGGAAAACGTAACTTGCAAGCAGATTTATGTGCTGCTCATCCAGCTTGGCATAGTCTGTGAGCAGCATCAGTGTCCACAAAGGTAACCAGGAGAGCATGAAGAGCAGAGCCACAAGCACAAGCATTTTGATGACCTTCACCTTCCTTCTAGAAACCGCCATGTTGCACTGACCTTCATGAACGACCTGGTGCTGACTTACTGGGCCTGAGGACCTATACAGCTTGAGCCCAATTCGGCCATACATGAATGTGATGAGGGTCAGCGGGACAACATAGATGTGGGCAAAAAGCACAGTGGTGTAGACTTTGCGCATTTCACTATTGGGCCAAGCCTCGTAGCATGAATACAAGGGGTAGGTCATGCTCTGATTGCCATTGTATACCATGTAGCTGTCCTCCTGCTGAGCCACTGTGAGCTTGATAGCAGAGGGACACATGATGGTAATAGCCAGTACCCAGATGATGGCAATGGTATTGAGTGCCTGGAAGAGGCTGAGCTTGGATTTAAATGGGTAGACAATGCAGCGGAACCTGCAGAGGAAAAAGGGAGGAAGAATACAAGTAGGGGAATGACTACTATGCAAGAAGGGAGGAACAAAAAGATACTCTTTCTATCTGGCCAAAATGGGCCATTCTGAGGGGCAAGGAGATAAAGAGGCTGAGCTGGCCTCAACCACCATAATTTAAGATTATTTGTTTATTATTTGCATTTATAGACAGCTTCCTGTCTGATATATTAAAGTGGTTTGCGCTAGGTAAATAAATATAAATGCAGAAAAGACTTTGCAAAACAAATATTCATACATAAACACACTATTAATATCAGTGAAATTGGAGAGCATTACAAGGCAGCATAATGTAAAATTTCAACCCACATGTCTCATTCACCATCCATTCTATGCAACCACAACACTCATTTGCTACCTCAAACATTATCTCTATCCCCCAACCGCTCATGCTCAACAATATTAATCTACATGCAAAGGATATGGTGGATGAATCCTCTAATCCAGTCTTCACCAATCTGATGCCCTCCAGATCTGTGCTGGCTGGGGACTAATGAAACTTCACAGCTGCTAGAGGGTACCATGTTAGTGAAATGAGGTACCATGGAGTGTTGATCAGATGACTGGGCAAATGAATGCATTGACCTTTAGCACAGAAGAGCGAATACGTTGTATTCCATAGATGGGGTGCCACCACAAGTTCCCACCCACAAGGTCTCATCCCGCATCATAGCATGTCACTGGCACTTTCCTTCTCAGTCCTGCAGCTTTATAAGCTCCTTGACACTGTGCCCAACATGAGGATGGAGCAAATGGGTAAGACCTGCTACTTTGGTGTCAGTCATGCAACTATTTAAAACACAGAAGGACTGCTGTCACAATAAATTTGGCAGTCCCAAACACCTGTATTTCCTTTAATAAAGTGTTCCATCTCTTATTGTTTCCGCTTAGCATCATTTGGCCTCAGGATAGGACTCTGACCAGGAAGGGGCCAAGCAAATACCCTTTTATCAGGACTCAAGGTCTTCAGCATCTCCACCTGCTAAGCCTCCTTCGCCACGGCTCACAGATTGTCTGGTCACTGCTGCTGGGGTGGGTGACACACTCAGTGATTGCATGGGATAAGTGACAGTCCCCATGGACAGGTCATGTGGGTGAGCTGACCCAGTCCTATCCACTGAATTGAGAACGGACACCTCATAACACATTAAGCATCTGACCTGTGGAACTTTGCTCATTTGTTTGAAAGAAGGGTGATGGGCATCCGTTTCCTCCTTCCTTGGCCCCAAAACATGCATGGGAACTGAGCTTGATCCCACAGCAAACCTGTGTACTCTCCCTTTCTGGCAAGGGTGGGGAACCGGTGGCCCTCCAGATGTTGCTAGACTCCAACTCCCATCATCCCTTTCTACTGGCCATGCTAGCTGGGTCTGTTGGGAGCTGGAGACCAACATCTGGAGGGCTACCTGCTCCCCATTCCTGCTTTAGGACCTCACCTTCTTCTTACCTCTCCACAGCGATTGCCACCAGAGTGAAGACAGATGACGAAACAGACATGCCCTGCACCAGCCCGCTCATCTTGCAGATGCTGTTGCTGAAAGGCCATCCTAGGAGGAAGAAGGCAGTTGGGGGCCATGAGACAGAGTTCAGCAGACATTAGAGAGAGGCTAGTTTTACCAGCTGATTCTATCTATTTAACATGCAGGAGGTCTCTCTCCACTGTGAAAATCTCGTCACCAATACATCTCCAGCATGGCTCAGCTGCTTTTCAAAAAGTGAAAAGCAGCTTAGAGGAGGTTATGATTTGCACAGCAGCAGGAGAGAATGATGCTTAATCTTTTCCCTGCTGACCATTTAGAAAAAAGGGCAGGCAAGAGACAACATGGCAGAGGTGTAAAAAATTATGCATGGCATCAAGAAGTGGAAAGAGAAAAGTTTTTCTCCTTTCATAACCCTCGTGGACTCCATGCAGCTGAATGTTGAAGCATTCATGGCAGACAAAGATAAGGTCTTCTTCACACTTTGCATGGCCAAAAACTATGGAAATTCACTCACACAATGGCCACTAACTTTGGTGGCTTTCAAAGAGGATGATGTTATTTTGTGTTTTTATATTGTGATTTTATGTTGTAACTTCCCTGAGACCTGCGGGTATAGGGCAATATGCAAATATAATAATAAATAATAATTACTATTATTCTCTACTCAAAGTCCCACCCTTCCAAGCTGCTTTCTGTTTTATCATGATGTCAAGTCAACATTCAGCATGAAAGTGAGGGTTGTACAAATCGGCTCTTACACCATCATCATCTTCATCACCATCATGAATAATAATTACATTTCTAAACCACCCTTCATTGTGTTATGGGGTTGGATCAAGGCCAATTGGGTTGTAGCCAACTAAGCTCTATGTAGAGTAGACCCATTAAACCTATGTCATGTGCATTAATTTCAGTGGGTCTTCTCTGAGTATGACTAATATTGGATACAAGTTACCCATTGAAATTAGTTTCATTTGGAATAAATGGGGCTGAATTTAAGCCCTGACTAACCTTGCCCCCTTGAATCCAGTGGGAGGTAAGTGCAACCAACTTAGCCTGGGTCCAACACATGATCTGGGAACATTTCCCTCTTTCCCCATAAGAACATAAGAAGCCAAAGGTCCATGTAACCCACAGCAAAGCGGGTGCTTCTGGGAAGATTGCAAGGGGCCATGAAGGTGAATTTTTCCCCAGAAACCAAGAGGCTGAGCTTAGCCATCCTATGCCCCCACACACACCTTTTCGCTTACCTGTGATCAAATTGTCAACTAGTGTGGTAGGAATACAGAAGATGCCCACCAGCAGATCACTGATGGCCAGGTTGAGAATGAACAGGTTGGTGACTGTCCTCATTCGGCTATTTTTCAGTACAATGAAACAAACCAGGCTGTTCCCAGCCATGCACAAGGCAAAGATGAACAGGTAAGCGACAATGTAGATGGCGGCAACAGGTGGTGAGTGTGAGTAGTATGGGGAATAAGTCATGTTCCTTTTGGCATTTCCCAAGGAGTAGGTTGTTTGGTTAGTGCTGCCTTCAGGGGTCTCCATAGTGTGGCAAGAATTTGGCTCTCACCTGGGAAACATGAAAGAGAAATCACAAGTTAATGTGGATGGTTTGAATAAGGGGAGCCTTGCAGGTACAAAATTAGCATGCACCTGGTGCTACTATTATGAAAGGGCTCCGCTTCAGCTTTTTCATTGCTGAAACAACTGTGTTTCCCAAAGCATAGGCAACATCCTGCCCTGGGGCCAAACCTTAAATTGTCCCATTTTACCTTGTTTCCAGCCTTAACCTCCCCTTGTCTGGCCAAGCCCTGCCATTCTGCAGAGCAGAACATTGGTTGCCTTAGGCTTTTCACAACTGATGTTGAAAAGGCTGCACCAGAGACATACAGTACACATACGTAGGGAACCCATTATGTCACTTCCTGTTTTGCCCATCCCATCCAACACCTGATGAGGCTCCTTCTCTTTCTCCAGAGGGGATAACTGCAGAACAGGGCTTGCAGGGTGCTTGCAGGCATGCAGATCAGTTGCAGGTCTTCTACTGTGATTGCTGCTGGGAAGCGCGATCTTCTCCACAACTTGTGTGCCATCTTGAAGAGGAATGGCCTTGTTGCAGCTAAAAACAAACAAACAAACACAGCAACATTGTGCCCAAATCCACCTTGTCATTCTGTCATCAATGCATCTGAAAATTGCAGACATAAGAGAGGTGCCCCTGGGTAAGAAACCTGCCATATTGCAGACAAATAGGCCCAGGGACTTTTGTACTAGGCACCTTTAAAGTTGATGTTTGGGTGGGAAGACCTAAAAGGGATTCGCTTTCTGGATTAAAGCATTCAACTCATACTGCTCCATACCAATCCTGCATCACCTCTGACAAGCCCCTAATTCCACCTGAATCCATCCGGATCTACTGTGCACCTCTGTTTTTTATTATTACATATTAAACTATGGTGTTCATTTAATTGCTTATTGTAACCAGCCCATGTATTGATGGAAGTCAATATTTAAACATTTTAATGAATAATTAAAAGCAAACAAAAACGTAAATAGGCCTAATGTTTTTGGTAATAGGTTTTCATTTTTACACCACCCAGGACTGGCTCTAGGTTTAACAGTGCAGTGGGCAAAGCATCCTCTGGTGAACCCCTTACTCTGTCGGTGGGTCCTCACAAGCTTACCGGGTAGTAGCAATGGGCACAGAAGCACTCCAAGCAGCACTGAGTGGCTGGGAGCTGCCATTTTAATTTCCCATAATTCCTCCAAAGTGATGCTACATGGGGGTCATTCTTGGAACTCAACATGGCACCCAGCCACTCTGAGGATTAGGCCATATAGCGAGAGCCAGCCCCCAGAGCAAATGTGAGCAAATGGCCCTGCTTCAGCAAGTGGAGCCCTGGCAGCTGTCCAAGGTTCTGACCCCACCGCTGACCCTGACCCATGAAGCAGTGCAAATGGGGCAGTGGTTTTTCTGAGAGCTTCTACTGCTGTGATGTTTAAATGGTTCCTGAAGACAGAGACTGCATACTCTGAGGCACTTGCAGGAAACCTGCCACGATATGGACAGCTTAATTTGGAATGCATTGAAATGAGGTAAACAGCTTTTTAATCACCAGGCAAGATTTTAATGAGAAGAACAAGAACAAGAGGAAATGCACCCAGGAGTGAAGACTTAATGCCCACCACAACTGGCATTCCATTGCTGCTCTATTTGTCTAATTAGCTTAAGTACCTAATGAAAACAACCGGTCTACAATTATCTGGGGGTGGGTGCCATTCAGTCTTGTAATTATTCTCCTGTTTAATAAGCAAATGTCGAAAGAAAGAAAGGAAGGAAGGAAGGAAGGAAGGAAGGAAGGAAGGAAGGAAGGAAGGAAGGAAGGAAGGAAAGATCAGATCTCCCCATCACATTTTTCCAGGTCTAGAAAAACACATCTTTGTCAAAGGAGTGCTCTTTCTCAGTGGTCGGTCACTTTCTTAGTATTTCAAGGGAAACTAATTTTTGAAAGTGCACAAAAGCTTTTCTCCAGCAACCAAGTGCACTTTCCTTTTCCTCAAGTCTGAACACAGGCAGCTGAGATGAAGCAGGAGCATATAGAAGAATCAAAAGCCTTGCTCTTCTGGCAATATAAGCATTTACCAAGAAGCCTGTACTTCTGCGACCTATAGGGCAAGGTGAAAAGACCAGATATTCTATCCAGATAGGGCTGTCTGCATGCCAGCTGCTGCCCCCACTCCAGATTTTGAACCTATAAACCTGAATTCCATGTCAAGGAAGCGCATGTTCTGAGATCAGAAAATGATTAAGCATGGATAGATTTGCTTATTTAACATAATGTTGTTTTGCTCAGGCTGTTTAAATGGAATATAGCCATGCTGCTTATTAAGCAAATGTCTTGTTGAGCTGATTTAAATTGTCTCTTAATTGCTTTGTACTGTACTCTTGAATCTATTATAAACCATCAAGGCATCAGTTTGATTGAATAGCAAGGTACAGATCTTTAAAACCAACCAAACAAGCATTTAATTACTCCCATATTTTGTGTGATAGGATAGAATGAAATGGAAGGAAGGCTTTAGAGATAGAAGTATCATAGAGTTGTAGTCAGTTAAGACTGACTCAGAGTAAACCTATTGAAATTGATGGATATAATTTAGTCATCTCTATTTCATCTCAGTGAGTCTACTCTGAATATGACTAGTGTTGGATGCAACCCATAATAATAAACCCCAATCAATTCCATGTTTTGCCTTAGATTTTTGAAATGCATTGACTGCTCTTTAAGCAAAGTCAGTGCTTTTCTGTGTGATCTTTGTATTTCTTGTAAGCAAGTAAGATGTTGCAGCAAACCTAGACATTTTGTAAATGCAGGCAGTTCCATCACAGACTCTAAACGGCAGACCCCACAGGCCCCTCACAATCGCACTGAGGAAACTGATGGCAACATTTCACGTGCATGTACCCGTGGCTGAGTGACAGCCAGAAACCCAAACAACTATTCTACACAATTTTTTGCAACATTGCCAATGACCCTTCAGCATACTTCTGAATGATGCACCAGATCATTGATCTCTGCGTTCCAAGGAACTCTAAGAGTATGCCTGGAATTTTGGGGTGAGAGCATGCAGTCTGCTCCTCATGACACAATATGTTTGTTTTATTATCCCTGTATGTTTCCAGTGGGAAGGAAATTGGGTTTTTTTCTGACTCCATAGTGCAACACCACATGGAATGTGGTACATGGTTCTGGTTACAGCAAATAGACATGAATAGTGTCAAACTGGAGAAGGTGCAGAAAAAGACAACCTCAGAAACAGCTAATCCATCCACCTGCCACATTCCCTCATGCAGTGATTCCCAAGCACTCAAAATCCAGCTGGGAACCTTGTGGACCCAAACAGGGCAGGATTGGCATCCAGGGATGTCAATCCTGCTTTCTGTCTGGTTTGGGTAATGTCTGCTGATTAATAGCCAGGTGTGGTTTCAGGAAAACGGGCTCATGGGCCTAAATGGAACCACTGGCAGGTCAACATTGGCCTGTTGACCTCATGCTCACTCCTCCTGCACTAGGACAACAGAGCCCTTCATTCCATTTCAATTGTGCAAACCTAAATTTCTGGTCCCCTTCATGAATCACTGCCTTGTTGTGGCGAAGGGGCTTGAATAACTCCAAGAAACTATGAGCTATGCCGTGCAGGGCCACCCAAGACGGACAGGTGATAGCAGAGAGTTTAGAGGTCCAAAGTCACAAGGTGGTTAGATTGGTCTCAGCGAGAACCAGGGCCTTTTCAGTACTGGCCCCGATGTGGTGGAACGCTCTGTCACAAGAGACTAGGGCCCTGCGGGACTTGACATCTTTCCACAGGGCCTGCAAGACAGATCTGTTCTGCCTGGCCTTTGGTTTGGACTCAGTCTGACCCTTATGTTTCCCTCCCCTTATGGTTTTGCTCTATGGGCTGCTTTTAAAATGAGGCTGCATTTTAAATTGCATTTTAACCTGTGTTTTAAATTGGGTTTTTTCCCCCATTATATTTTTACTGTAATTTTTACTGTTGTTAGCTGCCCTGAGCATGGCTCTAGCCATGGAGGGTGGGATATAAATAAAAATTAGTGGTGGTAGTAGTAGTAGTATTAGACTAAATGTGATCCACCTGGAGAAGGAACTGGCAAACCACTCCAGTATTTTGCCAGGAAAACTCCATGGACATAAAAAAGGAAAAGCTTTGAGAAGAAAGTGAGAGTTTCCAGGGCAAGCTCTGGTTCATGGGGTCATGGAGAGTCGGACACGACTAAGACAACTAAACAACAAAATTTCAGGTATGTCCTGTAATCCTTCCTGAACAATAGCAATGGTCTGAAGGCACCTTTGGTAAAGATGGCTTGAAGTGGGTTTCCTGACTTTAGGTTGGTACCTTATCCTCACCCTTTATGGCAGAGCTCCACCCTGGCCACGTTCACACATGCCTTGGCAGTGTCCAGATGAGGTCCCTGCATGCCTTTGAAGAGCCTCCAGAAACCCTGCCTGGCCCCCAAAGGCAGCTGGAAGAGTCTTAACAGTGACTCATCATTTGGAGCACATTTTATTCCATTGATTTATTTTTATTCGTGTCAAGATTTATATTGCGACTAATCACTGAAGCCTCAGGGTGGCTAACAAAGATAAATATTTTAAAAAACGTGAAACAAAGCAACAGCAGGATTGGAAGCCCTGTAAACAACAACAAAATAGCAGATAAAGCACCAAACCAAAGCAGCCAAGGCACTAAGTCAAGTGGGGAAAGGAAACAAGTGCTAAAAGCAATCAGATGTCATACAAGGCAGAAACTGAGCTATTGGGGATCCAGGCCCTGGATTTATATTTGCTGCCAGCTCTCCAGCTTGAAGCATCAGGGATATTAATTTTTTTTAATGGTTCCAGTGGGTGGGTGCAAAGTTCCTTTTGCCAAACCGCTAAGTGGTTTAAAAGTCTGAGAGCAGGCATAAGGCAGCAGTGCAGGGGTGAGGGATCAGTAGTCCTCCATGTGCTTTTGGATCTCCCATCATCCCTTACCACTGGCAATGCAGGCTGGGGCCAATGGGAGTTGGAGTCCCAGCAACATCTGGAGGGTCACAGGTGCCTCATCTCTGATGTAGTGGATAAAGGTAAGTTGTCAGGTAGGGTGGGGAGCCCTTGACTGAAATCTCTCCTATCCCCTAGCCATGAACTAACTAACAGCAACTGCCCAGGATGCAGAGATGCAGGCAGAGGACATTCTCGCCAGTAAGTACCATGGAAGCTCAGTGTTGTTGACTGGCTAGATGATCCAAGTGCAGGCTGCTGATGTTGACACAGTGGCTAGGCAGTCAGAGACTGCATGCTTGCAGTTCTGACTGAGGCTTCTGCCTCACTCCATGGGCGTTCTTGAGTGATCATCAGTATGGGTAGAAATTTCCTTTCTGCTCATTTATTTGCCCTCCTGCAAGTACCAGATTTCCTAGAATAGGCCACTGCTGCAATATATCAGCCACTAAGGCTACATCCATATGATGTGTTGATGGGTGATTTATGCTTAATTGTTTGCACAAAGTTTGCAAGGAGGGCAGGCAACCGTCAGATATTTGCTGAGCATTCAAGCTGATTTGTTTGTGTTGAAGTTATATGATTTTGCATAAGGCAAGTGTTATTCCACATTTTCTAGTTTATTTTCCCATGTAGGGTGTGGTTTGTTGCACAAGAGCACCAAGTCAACTTTAATTGAATTTGCTGGTATGTGATTGAATCTCACCCTGAAAGAGCAACAGTCTGAAACTCTCTGCCCATCTGCAATATGAGGATTCTAATGCTGATCTGTCTTATAGGGGTGTTGTAAGGATTGTTAAGACGATGATTGCAAAGCACTATGAATAAGTGTGCAGAGTTAATTTTCCTTCTTACTGAGTAATTCCAGCATAGTCCCATACATCTGATATTAAAAATGGGGCTTACTTGGCAGATCCATTCCGCTCTTTACCCCAGCTACTCCTTCATTTCCTCCATTGATCCCTCCATGTTCCATTTTAGACTGTAAGCTCCTTGATCACCACCTATCCTCTTATATTCTGTAAAGCACCATTCACATGGCTAGAGTACGACAATAACAGGGATGGTGCTGATGCTGTAACAGAGCCCAGGATTCAGCCATAAGCAAATAAACAATATGAGTGAGCTCTCTTTTAAAAAAGAAAATAGCCATTAGAGTGTGTTCTCTATCCAACCCACGAATTGGTCTAAAGCAGCCCTACATTGATCTGAAAATGTGTTTCATGGTCCATGGAATGGGATTTACCCAAGGCTGGGGGAAGAAGGGAAGTATAGAAACTAAAGACTGACTGTTATATCCCAAAGGTATGAGAGTAGGCAAAAACAGTTAATGGAGCCAAGGAATATACCATACACTCCCTGTATATAAATATTACAAGGTTTGTTGTCCCCTTTCCTTCTTCTTTGCTTCTGGAGAGACAACTGTTAATTTTGCATCACTTTCAATAACTACTCATCTGCAAGACAGACCCAATTTTCCTGACATGAAATGTAAAATTTAGAATATATTTCCACAACATTTCCCCCCTTACCTGCATCCTGCAGTGATCTAGGGATCTTCCTTTGTGGCTGGCAGAGAGAGGAATCAACTTTGCTTCTAACATTCTATGCTTCCATCACTGGAACAACAGATAGGTTTAAACACACAGCAGCAGCACCAGGGATCTAATCATGCCTAGTCTGTTTTAGTCAAGAGAAGAACAGTCTGGAGACAGAAGGAGGTGCTGTGCTCCCAGCTCCCATGCCTATCTAATCCACCTCAGCTCCGACTGAATACAAGAGAATATACAGTCCCTTTATAATAAAAGGCAAGAACAGTGATGTCACTACAAAGCTTCATAACACATATGTGCAAAAGGGAAACATTAATACTATCTGCTACTGCACTGTACCTTGCTTTCCATTCACAAAAAAATAGTATTTGTTGCATTGCTGTTGTTGACATTATTTGGTACAGCCAATTCCTCACTTTTCTTCTTCCCCCACTTTCTTTAAACATATTGCAAGCCTTAACCCTTCCCTTCTTTTTTTTAATTTGGAAGGCTCTCCTCTAATGGAATCCAGCCCTCATACTTAAAAAGTGCCCCCACCCCTAATATACAATAACAGCATAAAATCACAATACATCAAGCAACGCATCACCAAACTGCTAGGCAACCCCTATACAGATGATAGTTAGCATGAATCAAATGCCTCCATAAAGAGACAGGTCTCAGCTTGGCACTGAAATGAGACTGCTGTCGGTGCACTGTTAGCATCAGCAGATGGGACACCCACTTCAGTTTTGACATTGCCGTGATTTGAGAACTGATCTGCAACATGTGCAAAGTGTGCCATTTATGGTTTTGTTTCACAGCTGAAACCAAAAATTTGCTCTGTTAAAACAGTAAATCCGTTTAGCCTCCCTCACAGGAGCCAACTCCTAGGGGCCAAGGTCCCTTGTCCTCCCCCCCCATAAAATATTTGAGCCCCCCCCCCATTAAAGGGCACTGCCATTCAGATGGTGTGTGTGCACACCATGTCTTGTGATTGATTCTTCACCCCCACCACCACCACAAAAAAATTATTCAAGTTGCCACCCCTGGCCTCCCTGAAACTGCTTGCTGCCATTCTACCCTGCAAAACTGAATCCAGACAGAAAGTGTGTTCCACATTCCATTAACGTCAATAAAAAGGCTCACATGGTTATATTCTGGCATTGCAGCCTAGCATCCCTAAGCATACCTGCAGTCCTAAGTAAGTTTGTCCCAACCAAGTTGCACTGATTTTAGCGAGACTCAATCCCTGTGAAGAAGTAGGGCTGCAGAAACAAATATAGTAGTTTGTTCTTTGTCATATACACCCAGTCCTTTAAGATACAAAAATAAATGTAATATTAACATAAAGCACCAATAAATAAAGGACATTAAACCAGGTTGGTTGTAAAGGAAAAATGAGGAGGGAGATGTAAAACCATTTACGGGCTCCTTCGGGTGTTTACTGAGTATTCCTCCTGTTTTTCTTGCACCAAGGTTGTTGTTGTTTAGTCGTTTAGTCGTGTCCGATTCTTCGTGACTCCCTGGACCAGAGCACGCCAGGCACTCCTGTCTTCCACTGCCTCCCGCAGTTTGGTCAAACTCATGCTGGTAGCTTCGAGAACACTGTCCAACCATCTCGTCCTCTGTCGTCCCCTTCTCCTTGTGCCCTCCATCTTTCCCAGCATCAGGGTCTTTTCCAGGGAGTCTTCTCTTCTTATGAGGTGACCAAAGTATTGGAGCCTCAGCTTCAGGATCCGTCCTTCTAGTGAGCACTCAGGGTTGATTTCCTGAAGAATGGAGAGGTTTGATCTTCTTGCAGTCCATGGGACTCTCAAGAGTCTCCTCCAGCACCATAATTCAAAAGCATAAATTCTTCAGTGATCAACCTTCTTTATGGTCCAGTTCTCACTTCCATACATCACTACTGGGGAAACCATAGCTTTTACTATATGGACCTTTGTTGGCAAGGTGATGTTACACTTTGGTTAAATTATGGCTGGTCCTTATTGAGCCTTTATCCTGATTTTATTATGGAGAGGTTATATGACAATGAACATTCACCCTGATTTGCCAGTACAGTGCTTAACTCATTTTCCCATTAATCATTTGTCCCTACCCCACACTTTTCAAGGTAATTCCTCGTCACTTTCCAAACCACCAAGGGTCAATTTCGCCTTTTAAAATACGTATTTCTTATTCTCTCATTGTGAAAATCTAAAGTTCCAGTATGTGCTTGAATCCCTCCCACAAAATATTGACAGTGTGGAAGCATAGTCGAATAGCAGAAGAGGCAGAAATTGCTTAGCACAAATGTTAAACGTTTTACAAGCTTCTTGGGCTCTGTCCAGGGTCCTGAAAGGCTAACCACTCTTATTCTAGGGAATCCTGAGCCTGACTCCTGTCTGCCCTCTGCCCCAGAGTATTCACCAGATTTACACCCTCCTAATTTACCTGCAGGTTCTGCTTCATCAGGAGTGGACAAATGCAACTTTCAACTCTCTTCCAAACTATTATCTGGCTAATGGGAGTTGTAGTTCAGCAACATCTGGAAGATACAATTTGGGCTACTTTTCCAGTCCTTCTAAAAATGCATATACAGTAGTGAATAGACAGAAAGAGATTATGCCTGCAGTCTCTGCAATCTCCACCATTAATTAACTTTCTGTGCAGAGAATCTACAGATAAGCAGGCTGTATGCAGCTGAGATTCCTTCCAAAAGCAGAGTCCCACAGTTACACAGCAAGACAGAGACAACAGGCATAGCTTCTGTGCATACTAAACCAATCATTTAAGGGACAAAGACAGCTGGCATGATCTTTCTTCACATGTTTACTTTCAGAAATTCTGGAAAAGACTAAATTCTATAATGAATTAACTCTATAAGACAGAGATATCCCTGCTTCTCAAGACAAGCAATGCTGCAAACTGAAGTTCTGATACCAAATAGACACCAGGTGTTCACCGTGCATAAACAAAGCAGCTCCGAAACAGCAACTTGCAATTGTCAGCAAAGCCCAGTCAAGTTCTCTGTAAGCCTGGTTTGTTTTCCAAGTCAGAATGCTAATCAATTCAGGCCTCCAGCTAGGAAGGTACACAGAGGCTGTCAGAGTTTATTCTTGGCTGTCCTCACAGGATGGGTAGATTCACCCACGCTAAACACTTCACACACAAAGGGGCATGTTTCTTAAGAGTAAGACAGTTTACGGCTTTAGAAATTAAATCACCCTGCTTTTCCACCTCCCCTCCTGTCCATCCTGCAGTTCACTCTAAGCTTCATTTTGTTTGTTATGCAGGGGGGGAAACACATTAGATGGATGTCGATATTTATTTCTGTATACCGTGTGGGTGGTCTTTTCTTCCTTACTGGGCTACAATCCAAGGACCATATGCAGCTCTGGTACAGGTGGGAAGGTTCAGAGGCAAAAGTGGGTGGAAGGATGAATATAAATTTTACCTTCTAGGCAACTGGCTATTTCCTACACACAGCTCTTGCTATCCTCCATTCAGATTAGCAAGAATCAATACCAGAGTTCAAGGACATCATCCAGCCAGACAAAATAACTCAAGGTGGATGTAAGGCAAGACCAGTGAGACCAGTGAGGTGTGTCCTGGGAACCACTGTTTAAGAAAGTACTTGACAAACTGGAAATAAGTCTACAACAGAGTGGCAAAGGTGATGAGATACCTGAGAACCAAGTTCTGTGAGGAATCATTGGAAGAACTGAGTACGTTTGACCTCAAGAAGATACCATTATGATGCAACATGGTAGCTATCTGGAAATATTTGAAGGGTTGTCACATATCAGATGGGCAATTATTATTTTTGCACTGCTCCGGAGGATAAGATCCAAATCAATGGGTTCAAATTACAAGAGACTAACAATTTTAAGAGCTTCCTGATGTTATGAGCTGCTTGACAGTGGGAAAGACTTCCTTGGAAAGTGGTGGATTCTCCTTCCTTAAAAGTTCTGAAACCGAGTTCACCTATATGAGATGCTGCACTAATGAATTCCCTGCATTGGCACAGGGTTGGATTACACGGCCATTGAGATCCCTTCTGGTTCTATGATTATATGAAAATCCACTTTGAAGAATGCTTTGGGGGAAACTAAAGACAAGTTGTACTACTCTCATTCTGAATCAGAAGGGGAGGGGAAACTGTCACTGTTCCAGTCCAATGCTGGATCCCACAGAGAAGGAGGTGAGGCTGGTCAAAAGTTGCAGGACCATGGATAACTCCATATGAGCAAGTTACTCCAACAAGGGTTGGGAGCAGCCTGCGGCTTAACCCTCTGTCTCAAGACTACCTCCTCCAAGCGCCACCACCTCATGGAGAAATGCAGAGCTTTAAAGGGCCAAGGACCTGGCCAGCAGACAGACACTCCTCTTCCACTCCACTGCCTCCCTCCTAGTGCGCTCTCTGTGCTTCTGGGCTAGTGAAGTGTGGTGGGAGGCATCTGGTTCCTCCGGCTCATGCTCAGAGCTCCGGTCTTGGCACCTGTGAGAATCTAAGCTCTGGCCCTCATAGTCCAGAGGATTATTCTGAGGGCTCCTGTCTGACAGCCAGTAGTCAGCCTAGAGCCCTGGACTTGATCCATCTCCTTAACTGGTGCCTCTGTCTCTGCATCTTGGTTGCTGCTGAATTAAGGGGTAATGAGAGGAACTCATCCCCATTGTCAAAGCAACAGGGCTGAGAGTCTCTGTTTTCCATTGTGTGCTATGGCAGTTTAATTGCCACCGTACAGCACAGCCAAGGTGAGAGCATCACTTTGGTTGTCTCAGCAACAGGGTTGCATTTCCTTTCAAAGCTAGGGTCGCCCGCAAATGATGGGTGTGAACATTTTTCTCTCCTTTCTTAGAACCCAGGGGGGAAATGAACAATGGGGAGGGGCCCCCTTCCCCCGTTTCAGCACAGCTCCAGTGAATTAATTCACAAAACATTGTGAGAGATGGTAATTCACATAGCAGTTTCAATATTCAAACGACTGAGCCACAAATGGTCCTTAACAAAAAAAAAAGAAATCCTAGCAACCAAAATCAGCATTAAAGCAGGTTAGGGGAAAGGTATTTTAAAAATGCAACTGCTTCCCTTGGCTCCTTTGAGTGAAAAGTTTGGATAGGCATTAATAAATACAATTCTGTATTGGAAATCAGCCCTGAGTGCTCACTGGAAGGACAGATCCTGAAGCTGAGGCTCCAATACTTTGGCCACCTCATGAGAAGAGAAGACTCGCTGGAAAAGACCCTGATGTTGGGAAAGATGGAGGGCACAAGGAGAAGGGGACGACAGAGGACGAGATGGTTGGACAGTGTTCTCGAAGCTACCAGCATGAGTTTGACCAAACTGCGGGAGGCAGTGGAAGACAGGAGTGCCTGGTGTGCTCTGGTCCATGGGGTCACAAAGAGTCGGACATGACTAAACGACTAAACAACAACAAAATTATAATATTTACAAGTGCTCAGTGATACACCCTGAGTATACCTGAAGGAGCGTCTCCACCCCCATCATTCTACCCGGACGCTGAGATCCAGCGCCGAGGGCCTTCTGGCTGTTCCCTCCCTGCAAGAAGCAAAGCTCTGGGGAACCAGGCAGAGGGCCTTCTCGGTAGTGGTGACTGCCCTGTGGAACGCCCTCCCACCAGATGTCAATGAGATAAACAACTACCTGACATTTAGAAGACATCTGAAGGCAGCCCTGTTCAGGGAAGCTTTTAATGTGTGACATTTTAATGTATTTTTAATCTTTGTTGAAAGCCACCCAGAGTGGGTGGCACGCTTATTTATGGCAGGAGGGTAAAAAAGGTCATCAATCTTTTGGAAATCATATATTCCGGAAATCGCTAATCGAAGTATGGATCAGATATAAAAATATATTAGAAAGGGGGGTACCACATTGGCTATCCCCTTTAGAGATGATGGGAATTAAGCAACTCAATATGAGAAGTAACTGGGTCACATATGGAGACCTGATATTCAAAGAAGGGGACAAATGGACAGTTAAACCATATGAACAAGTGAAAGAACATGTACGGGACTGGCTGCACTATTGGCAGATAAGTAATATGTTTAAAAAGGAGGTGAAAGAAAAAGGGTATGAGGAAAAGGATTCGACGTTCCAAACAGAAATTGTTAATAATGATCGTAAAATCATATCAAAAATGTATAAAATCCTACTAGAATGGCATACGATGGATGAGGAGGTGAAAGAGGCAATGATCCACTGGGCCAGAGATCTAGGGTACAGTATAGAGCTGGAAGAGTGGCAAAAGATATGGAATCAAAATCTGAAATTCACAGCATGCATAACACTAAAAGAAAATGCCATGAAGATGGTATATAGATGGTACTTAACACCGGTTAAATTGGCCAAAATGTATAAGATCTGTAATAAATGCTGGAGGTGTAGAGAGAAAGAGGGCACGTTTATGCATATGTGGTGGGAATGCGAGAAAGTGAAGGGTTTCTGGGGAAAAATATATGATGAAGTAAGGAAAATGCTACAATATAGCTTTGTTAAGAAACCAGAGACCTTTCTACTAGGGATAACCAGAAGGGAAATTAAAAGGAAGGATTTCAAACTTTTCCAATATGCAATAACTGCCGCGAGGACGCTGATAGCTCAAAGGTGGAAACAAGAACAAGTACCGACTCTGGACGAATGGAGAAATAAACTAATTGATTATGCGGAATTAGACAAACTAACGGGGAAAATTAGACTTCAAAGAGACCATAAGTTTTTGGAGGATTGGGGAAAATTTAGAGAGTATTTGAAAACTATATGTGAGGAGAATACAACGCTAGTGTGTTTTAAAGAGGCTTTGTGAAAAGTGAGGAATATCGCAAAAATGTAAATAAGGATATAAAGAAATTACTTAAAGGTGATACTATATATTAAGAAATGTGTAAATAGGAGAATTATTATGGATGACTGTCAGAGGAGTGGAGGG
Source organism: Podarcis bocagei (assembly GCF_964188305.1). Lineage (NCBI taxonomy): Eukaryota > Metazoa > Chordata > Lepidosauria > Squamata > Lacertidae > Podarcis > Podarcis bocagei. Next base: position 7,537,116 of record NC_138141.1, on the reverse strand, counting down.
AGGTTCAACAAACTAAAATACGTGATGTGGAAAATGGAAAGATGGAAGTTTTTATAGAAAATGTAATAAAAAATATTTGCAAAAAAAAAAAAAGAAAGCCACCCAGAGTGGCTGAAGAAACCCAGCCAGATGGGCGGGGTACAATTAATAAATTATTTTTATGTTGTTATTTTTATGTTATTATTATTATAATATTATTATTATTATGAATAGTCCAAATCCTGTTTGGACATAACACCAACCATATGTTTCAACATAACACCAAAGCATTTGGAAGCAACTATCTTGGAGAAAATAATGTAACGGGAAAGGTTATTTCATCCATGCATGGTGAAGTTGTAAGGCTATTTTAAAAATTCTGAGGGGAGGGGACTAGAATATAGCAAAATGAGAGGTCAGTGCATTGCAATAAGACTTCAGTGGAACTTTTAACTATCTTTGATGGACAAAACAGAGATCTCCCTGACAAAGACTTGCTGTCATTTCTTTTGGCAGCAACTAGGGAAGTGACAGCATGAAATTGGAAGTCAGATGAGGAAGGTTGACTATAGGAATGAACAAATGTGATTTGGCAAATTGATTTACTGGAAAAACTGACTACACACATAAAATCAACAAGACAAGTAAACACTGTGGATGACTTTTGTAGTCAAAGGTACAGATTTGTTCCTTGGACAAAATATAATTCTGGCTACTCATGGATCTTTGGGATAAGTAAAGAATGTTATACTAGTTAAATTTTCTTGTTGTGTAACAAAAAGTATTAAGATTATCAAGGGTAGTGTACAGCTAATTTACAATGTATGCAAAAATAGGTACCGGTACATCATTGCTCTTTGCTGCTATTGTTAATGGTATTTTTTAATAGAACAAAATATAAATAAACTGGGTTTTTAAATAAAACAATAAAACCCCAAACATCAACATTAATCATCCTAAAACTTACCAAATAATTATCCTCCATACAGTGAATAGAAAATTATTGGTGTGTAGCAGCTACTTCTGGTGGTTACTATGTATGGCTGTTTTTTATTCCAGATGTGCCGAACTGTTAATGATTTTTTAAAAAAAACAAAGCATTTGTCATGCTTTGCTTCTCTGATGTTATCTTAGGCCACTGATGAAGACATTTGGGTCAAAATGTGTTGAAGCATGCTGCTGCCTAGAATTTGGCCTATTAATGACAGAATATTGGAGGATAATTACTGCAAAACAATATTTTTTTGTCAATACAAATACTCCAGTATTACAGCCATAATAACAGATTTATGTAAATTTATTGTGCCTTTTGTCCTTAACTCGGATTTTTGCTACCGTTTCAGTATTCAGCGGAATATTTGGGGTGTCTGCACAATAGAACTATTCTATTCATTCCCCCCTTCACCTAGTGGGCAGGCTGCAAAATGACATTTTGTCTTCTGGTGAGGCTTCATAATATAGATGATATTATTATTCAATCTCAGCTTCTCCAAGCATGTTATTATAACTAATTTACAGAGCCAGATTTAGATAGTGCAAGACAGTGTTCTCCAAGGCCCCCTGACACGCAGAACCATAGAAAATAGGCTGCCGTACAATCTCAGTTGGAAATGAGGACCGTTCGCCAGTCTTTGCTTCTGATAATTCATTCCTGGAATTTTCTACCTGGCCAGGTATTCTTACTGCTGCAAAATAGCATTGGCTGGTCCATGATGCTCTGGTGCAGCAATGATCTAAAATCTTCCCCAGCAGCTTATCCTCAGGCAACGTTGATCAGAATCTTAATGAAGCATCAGGGTTTCATAATGTCCTTGGTGGTTCCATTTGCACTTTTCCTATTAAAAGATTTAATCAAAGTTTATCCCAAGACAGAATGTGACATTTTAGAATGTGGATAAGTGAGGCATTGGACACACCACACCATCAGTTAGTACCCTGAGCAAAGTTAAACTTTTGTGTGCATGCAATTGTCAGACTTTCCTCTCTGTATAATGGTACCCACAGAAGCACCCCTGGCAAGTTCTGGGTGCCCTTAACCTTTAATGCTTAACCCTATGCAGAGAAAGGCAAAGGCTGGGTCCAGATGCCACAGAAATAGACATCTGAACAGCATAGAAATGAGCCACAGAGAGCTTTGGGACTGCAGGCTCCCTTTCCCCCTTTTTTTTGTTCAGTGTGGCTGCAAGGAGATAAAAACCTTTTGTTCCCATTCTTTATTTACCATTATTGGAGTTCTGAGTTTGTTTTCAACATTGTGAATCTATTTTATTCTTTGCTTTGGTAATACCAAGGTTACACACACACACACACACACACACACACACACACACACACACCTGTAGTTCATAGAATCATAGAATCATAGAGTTGGAAGAGACCACAAGGGCCATCGAGTCCAACCCCCTGCCAAGCAGAAAACACCATCAGAGCACTCCTGACATATGGTTGTCAAGCCTCTGCTTAAAGACCTCCAAAGAAGGAGACTTCACCACACTCCTTCGCAGCAAATTCCACTGTCGAACAGCTCTTACTGTCAGGAAGTTCTTCCTAATGTTTAGGTGGAATCTTCTTTCTTGTAGTTTGGATCCATTGCTCCGTGTCCGCTTCTCTGGAGCAGCAGAAAACAACCTTTCTCCCTCCTCTATGTGACATCCTTTTATATATTTGAACATGGCTATCATATCACCCCTTAACCTCCACTTCTCCAGGCTAAACATGCCCAGCTCCCTTAGCCGTTCCTCATAAGGCATCGTTTCCATGCCTTTGACCATTTTGGTTGCCCTCCTCTGGACACGTTCCAGTTTGTCAGTGTCCTTCTTGAATTGTGGTGCCCAGAACTGGACACAGTACTCCAGGTGAGGTCTGACCAGAGCAGAATACAGTGGCACTATTACTTCCCTTGATCTAGATGCTATACTCCTATTGATGCAGCCCAGAATTGCATTGGCTTTTTTAGCTGCCGCGTCACACTGTTGGCTCATGTCAAGTTTGTGGTCAACCAAGACTCCTTTTTTTTTTTTTAAAGATTTTTATTAGTTTTACAAAAAAAATTTAAAACAATACAAACATATAAAAAGACATACAAACATGTATAGTTTCATACCCTTTTTTTTCATAAACCTTGTTTCTCGGACTCCCCCATACCTCCCCCTTCTGTATCCCAATGTCCAAAGTTTTTCAGCAACTTCTAAATGGTTCTGTGAAACCTCTGTCCTCTTAAACTTTCCTTCATTCTAATCTTATATCGCTGTAGCCCTTTCTTTCCCAAAACCTCGACATTCTAACATTTATACAGTTTATAATAGTCCTTAAGGTAGACTTTAAACTTCTTCCATTCTTCTTCCGCCGTCTCCTTCCCCTGATCACGGATTCTGCCAGTCATCTCAGCCAATGTCATGTAGTCCATCACTTTCATCTGCCATTCTTCCAGGGTGGGTAGATCTTGTGTCTTCCAATACTTTGCGATAAGTATTCTTGCTGCTGTCGTGGCATACATAAAAAAGATTCTATCTTTCTTTGACACCAATTGACCAACAATGCCCAAGAGAAAGGCCTCTGGTTTCTTAGGGAAAGTACATTTAAGTACCTTTTTCATTTCGTTATATATCATTTCCCAGAAAGCCTTAATCTTCGGGCACGTCCACCAAAGGTGGTAAAAAGTACCTTCAGTTTCTTTACACTTCCAGCACTTATTGTCAGGCAAATGATAAATTTTTGCTAGCTTGACTGGGGTCATGTACCACCTATAGATCATTTTCATGATATTTTCCTTTAAGGCATTACATGCCGTAAATTTTATACCGGTGTTCCACAACCATTCCCAGTCAGCGAACATAATGTTATGACCAATGTCCTGTGCCTGTGGTCAACCAAGACTCCTAGATCCTTTTCACATGTACTGCTCTCAAGCCAGGTGTCACCCATCTTGTATTTGTGCCTCTCATTTTTTTCCCCCAAGTGCAATACTTTACATTTCTCCCTGTTAAAATTCATCTTGTTTGTTTTTGCCCAGTTCTCTAATCTGTCAAGGTCGTTTTGAAGTGTGATCCTGTCCTCTGGGGTGTTAGCCACCCCTCCCAGTTTGGTGTCATCTGCAAACAGCTTTGGATTGACTTTGCCTGGAAAAGTGGCATATACTGTAAATTAAATGAAAAACATTTGCAAATTGTGGTGTTTTTTTATTAAAAAAACTACCATCATTTGTTTCATGGTTAAGATCAAGTTCAGGAGAAATGGCAAGCTGAAGTGATACCTTCAGGACTTCTTGAAATCTTGTGAGCATGAGAGTTTGCTGTGGTTCTTTCTTGTAACACCAAACCATGGTTTATCATGACATCTGAATGCAGCCTACTCCCTCAAGTCCCATTGAACCAGTGCCAGAACTTCCACCAAGGGATGATTCTTGATTTCACTCAGGAACAATGCATTGTGATTACAGCATGTACTAACCAAGGCCATAGGGCCATCCCTGCTGTGAGGCAGAATGAGGCCATCATCTCAGGAAGCTAAAAGGGTGACATTCTCTATATCCCCTCCACAGTTATGGAACTTGTTGCCAGTTGGGCACTGCCAGGCCACAGCACTACAGCTGAAGTGTGGGCTTTAGCCCATTGAAGGAACTCCAGTTTTTCATGGAGTAGGTCTAGGTTCAATCCCTGGCATCTCTCTGGGAGAGAACCCTGCGGGAAATCCTGGGAGGTCATTGCCACTTATTGTAGGCAATACTGAGCAGGTGGACCATGCATCAGACTCAGTGTTAGGCAGCTTCCTATATTCCTACAGGCTTAAGGAATAAGCTATAAGGCAAGGAAGCATGTAAATAGTATTTTGCCCAATTGCTCAGTCCAAATTATTTTAGATGTACCTGGCAGTCCTTAAGTTCTGACTGCTCTGGATTGATTCTATGTCTCCATAAATCCCATGAAAGGCATGCACAAATAACTCTGTTGTTAACAGACTATCATGTGACACCTTTTTGCACAGAGATCTGGATTCTAGCCAAGGTGAAGGCTAGTCAGGAAGACCAGGAGGACTACCAGGAGGACCAGCTGGTGCAAATCAAGACATAAATAATTGGAATATTCACAGTTAGCATTCATAGTCAGGACAATCTGGGGTGTGCAGTGCAATCTTATGCATGTGTACTCAGAATTAAGTCCCACTGAGTTCAATGGGACTTGCTCCCAGGTGAGTTTGCCTTGTGGACTGAAGCCTGAAGGAATAAGTCCAGCTCAGCCCCTACAACCTGTTTTCAAGAGACACCAAAAGCGGGGGAGGGTCCTCACTTATAACACAATTTCTTGATTATTCACTATTATAGGGCCATGAGCTTGAATGCACAAGACTGCCCAAGTAGCATTCACATGGAAGGTCAGCAGAGGGCACCAGCATGCTATGTAAACACCTCTGGATTCTGAAAAATGAAGATCAGTTTAGAAGAAAATGTTACCAGTCTTTTTTCTTCCACTTCTTTTTTTTTCACACAAGCTTTGCAGGAATATAAATGATCAATTGCTGTAAAGGTAAAAGGTACAGGAACCCTCGATGGTTAAGTTCAGTCAAAGGTGACTACTGTATGGGGTTGAGGTGCTCATCTCGTTTACTGGCCCAAGGAGCCGGTGTTTGTCCACAGAAAGTTTTCTGGGTCATGTGGCCAGCATGACTAAACTGCTACTGGTGCACAGAGGGCCGTGATGAGTGCCAGAGCGCACAGAAATGCTGTTTACCACCCCACCACAGCGATACCTATTTATCTACTTGCACTTTGGCGTGCTTTCAAACTGCTAGGTTGCCATGAGCTGGGACAGAGCAACGGGAGCTCACTCCATTGCAGGGATTCGAACCGCCGATCTTCTGATCAGCGAGCCCAAGAGGCTTAGTTGTTTAGACCACAGCACCACTTGTAATGATCCAGTGCAACTAGATAGGCACTCATTTCTGCTTCTATAAGCTAATAATTGGGTGAAATTCTTTGCCGTTTTACTTGCTATGGGTGTGATTCCATCAAGGAAAGGCTGGTGCAGGAAACCTGCTGCTACAAGTGCCCATCAAGGCCAACTGATGCAACTTGCAAAAAACCATGTAATTCGCCTCCACAAAAAGCCAGGAAAATATTTTCACTTCACTTCACACCACGCTTCACACCACAAAACTGTAATCATATTAATCCATTTTCTTCACACCTCTCTTGGCGAGGAGGCACAGAGATCAGGAGAGTATTTCATATGTGGTGATAAAGTTCAAACATTCTGAGCAGAAATATATTCAATGAAATAAGTCTCTTTACAAAACAGACAGTTCACAGTTCAGTTCAGTTCAGCTTTGCCGAACAGCTTTGCCGACTGTCTTCCATGAGGAACAAAAGGAGCTGCATTCTAAGGAATTAATTACATTTCTACGCATGGCAGCCTATTAGTAGAAACTGGTGGCACAAAACTGGAAAAGCTCGTCAAACATGCAACTTTCTCCATGGAGACAAAAGGCAAAATGGACAGCGGTATTAAGGGCGAAACTTACAAAATATATGAAAGCTTTAAATGGAACTCAAGACGCCAACAATTTTATGGAAATAGACTGTCCTTTTTTTACTTTCTTGTCTGGCAATCCACACAAATTGCACCCTCCATCTATGCAGTGTAATGTACTTTGTTAAATACCCAAGCTTTTAATCAGTGTGTGGTTGAAGACTGTACTGTTTTTGATACATATTTCTGCTGATGTACTAGCATAATCTAAAGCTTCCCCTTGTAAAATTGAATATCAAAATAAATTTAGAAATGAGGGAGAGAGAGAGAGTTTTCACACTTTAATGCTACATCTGCATGTCCCAGTGGATAACCAATCAGAAAAGCAGAAATATACCAATGTGTATGTTGGATAGATAGCTGCAGCAATATATGTGATAATGAAGCAAAATATGCAATTCGTGCTGATGTTATTTCACACTCGTCAGCGTCATAATGCTTCTAAAGAACTACTCTGACCTTATTTCCTGTTCCAATAATAAACAGACCTTCTGCAAAAATAAAAATAAAGTAAGTACTCAAGAACCATAGCCATTGAAAATGTCAGGACATTTCCCAACAGCGAATGACAGTGACAGATCCTTTTGAGTTGACACACTGCTTAGGCAGTTTCCTCTTCCCTTCTCTATTAGTGACATTTTACCCAGTGGAAGTTTACACTCAAGTTGGCAGAAAGAGGCAGAGCAGAGCATGGGGCTAGCGGAGTCACAGAGATATAACAATTACCTTTCAGATATGAATGCAAACATGTGGCCCTGCTTTCATCAGCCAACTGATGTGCCAAAGGCACAGTGGGGCACACCTACAGATGGCTAGGCATGGACCACACTGGATTCAGAGCAGTTAGGTGGTCTTGCTGACCACCCACTTCAATTCATCCCCTAGGCAATAAATCTCTTTCTTTCTTTCTTTTTTAGGTTAGCATTGCCCAGCTATTAGGAACAGCAGAGAGAACGTCATTCACAGAAACATTGAGTCAGCCAAACTGTAAGTTTGCGCTGGTACCCTGAATACCCTTTGCACAGCAATGGAGCATGCACATGCGTATCTCAGTGGAAAGAGAGTTTGTGTCATGCTCATGAAGCAGATACAACCACATGCATATTACCATATACTTTGCATATTTACAGTGCGATCTGGTTAACGTTTACTTGGAGCTACAGTAAGTCCCATTGTGTCCAGTTGGACTCGCTCACTCCTAAATGTGTTTGGACGCTGCAGCATTTAGCTTGCCAACTGCCATAATGAAGATCTTCTTTTATACCACCCAAGCTAAGAACATACATTTCTTACCAGTGTTGTCAACTTTTTTTCTTTTCTTTTTTAGCCATCCCTGTTCATCTGCCTTTAACTATAGTCTGGGACAAAGAAATTAGAAATTAAGCCAGGAAACATTCCTCAGCCAGTAAACAAAACTTTGTTACTCCCATTTTCTGCACCTCAAGTGTCTATTTTTACTTAGAATTGCATGCATATCACAGCTTTCCTCCAAGGAGTTCAAGGTGAGCATGGTTCTTCTCTCCACAACAACCCTGCCAGGGAGGTTAAGCTGAGAGACTGTGACTGGCCAAAGATCACCAAGTAAGCTTCCAGACTAAGTGGGGATTTTAACTAGGGTGTTCCAAGTCCTTTTCCAACACTCCAGTCACTACAACACACTGGTTTTCTTGATGTTAAGAGCCAAAGGGTGGGGGAGAGACTAGTCCCAACACCAGCAGTTAGCCAGTTTGAGCACTGGCTGAAGGTCCCAAAGACTTGGAAGGGCTCTTCATGGGAACAACCCAGCTGAGATTCACTGCCCTCCTCACCAGGCCCTTGGATGCTGCAACAAACTCCCCCCCTCCATAAATACATTTCTAACCACCACAGGTTATCTTCTGGATTTTGTGTGAGGGAATTCTTAGATACTTGGAAACTCAGGCAAAAGCAGAACAAATAAGAAAAAAATATTTTACAGAACAAAGTAGATAAAACAAAGGATGTTATCAGGAAGTAATGTTCTTTCGGGAAATGGTTAACTTATTAATAATTATACTAAAGCTAAAGGATGTTACAGGCTTCTAAACAAGGTAGTAAATGCATAGCTTCTTTCAAACTTCAGTTGCTTAAATTCAATTATTACACTTCAGGTAGTTGTTACAGGTTTCCACACTAAATGGAAAACGCTCAGCTTATTTGGAGTTATTTTACTTCAGGTCCTCGGGTGGTACCTCGGGTTACAGACATTTCAGGTTACAGACGCTTCAGGTTACAGACTCTGCTAACCCAGAAATAGTACCTCGGGTTAAGAACTTTGCTTCGGGATGAAAACAGAAATCATGCAGCAGTGGCGCAGCAGCAGCAAGAGGCCCCATTAGCTAAAGTGGTACCTCAGGTTAAGAACAGTTTCAGGTTAAGAACAGACCTCCAGAACGAATTAAGTTCTTAACCCGTGGTACCACCGTACTCTGGTTCTTAAACAAGGTGGTACTTTCTGTCGGTTACCCAATTACACTCCTGAGGTATTTCCAAATAGTATAACAGACCCAGGGGATCACCACACCCCTCTTAACTGGTTTGGGTCTTGGGAGTCTTCTTTTTCTAGGTACATGAGAGGTACCAAAAAACCCCATACTTCTTGACATAGCACAGAGTTAAATGGTGGCATTTGATCCTCCCGCAAGAAGCATCGACAGGCACCAACTTGGATGGCTTCAAAAGAGGATTTGACAAATTCATAAAAGCTTAAGCTAACAGTGGCAACTAACAGCTTCTACATTCTTAATGTTTGAATGTGAAGGCTAGTGCAGGATTGGAGAACATGTGACTCTCCAGATGTTTTGGGACTGTAACTCCCATCCATCCTGACCACTGGCTGTGCCAGCTGGGGCTGATGGGAGATGAAGTCCAAAAGTATCTGGAAGGCCCCAGGTTCCCCACCTCTGCACTAGTGAGCCAACCCTATACTATATTTCCTCCATTCTTGGCTCTTCTTGTGTGAGAGAGACTTGGGGAACGGCCATATGTAAGGATTTGATTCTTCCACACGCCCTTGATCGTCACCCCAACAGGTGAAGTTTGACACAATGGCAAGGTCACACAGAGAGCAAAGAATGGGAGATGGGGGGGGAGAGGTGGAGCAAAAGAATGGTGAGAAGAAGGGAAAGCTGCAAAATCTGACACCGCATGGGGTTCACAAGTGGTTCCAAAGGCCACCCAAACTTTTCTTAGGAGAACACAGGGAAAGTGAGCTGGGCCACAAGGGGACGGAACAGACCAAAGACCTGGAACAAAGAAGCAGCAATAAGAGAATGAGATGAATTGAGGGGGGAGGGTTGGTGCAGGGGAGGGGCAGGAGAATGGAAATGTCTAAAAACGTGAAAGAAAGGGGAAATTACAAGGGACATGGAGGAATGCATTACCAAAAAATTGAGAGCAGTAGAGGACTCAGATGTGCATAAAAGTTTTGTTATTCTTTGAAGGAGAACTACCTGAAAATGATTCACAGATGGTATTTAACTCTGAGTAGGCTTGCTAAGATATATAAGTCCGAATCAGATAAGTCCTGGAGATTCAAAGAGGCAGAGGAAATGTTTTTTTCATATGTGGTGAACTTGTAAAAGGGTGAAAGAGTATTGGGAAATAATCCATAATGAATTGGGGGGGGGGTCTAAAAGTACTTTCCAAAAAAACAAAAAACAAAAAAACCAGAGTCTTTTCTGTCGGGGATAATTCAGACTGAAATTCTCATGTGTCAAAAAAGGTCATTTAGGTATGTTACTACTGCGGCTCGTGTTTTGTTAGCCCAAAAATGGAAAACGAGCGAGAAAACTGTTAAAATGATATATAATGGAATTCAACCAGGGGGATTTGAGGAAGTCACTTAACAATGTTACCAAGATTGGTTTAATTATAAACAGGATGTAGGTATGTGTGTGTGTTTATTTGTTTTAATTTTTTTTGAAAATTAATTAATTTTTTTGAATAATAATAATAATTTTTTAAAAGTTGCACGCTGGAAGCCAGAGGCGAGTCCTGAGTCTATGCCAGTTTGAGACCATTCTGGTGCAAACGACACCGTGCTAGGTGGGCAAAGGCGCTCCCTGCGCCCTTCCCTCCCTGGAGGACTACGCTTCCCGCCGTGCTTTGCGCGGCGCCGTAAACCAAGGGGCGGGACCAGAGGCCGCTCCCTGAGGCCTGCGCTTCCCGCCGTGACGTGGGGCAAAGGGGCGGGGGCCGGCGCCCGCTCCCTGCGTCCCTCCGCCCCTGAGGACTACGCTTCCCGCCGTGCTTTGCGCGGCGCCGTAAGCCAGGTGGGCGTGGCCGTGGGCGCTGGGACCGAGAGGGAGAGCGAGCGCCTGGTCGCGCGTCTTCTGCTCCGCGAGCGCCTCCGCCATGTCCGCCGCCAGCTGCTGCCGCCCTCACCCGCCTCAGGGCCCGACGCTGGGCAGGGATATCCCCGCCAAGCGGCTGATCCTGCCCGACGGAGCCGCGCTGCCTCCCGGCGACTACAGCACCACGCCCGGAGGAACCCTCTTCGGGACCACGCCGGGCGGTGAGCGGGAGAGAGGGAGGGAGCGCCCCTGAGCATGTGCAGAGCGCCCCTGAGCAGCCCCCCCCCGGCGGGCGTTGGCTCTTGGGACTCCCCTCCGCCCACCCCCTCACTTCCAGTGGGAAGCAGCTCTGGAGTGCCTCTGGGCATGTGCAGAGTCTCGTTCCCAGGGAGGGCTCGGTGTGGCGGTCCCCCTTCAGACCAAGCTCTAGTAGTGCCTCTTAACATGTGCAGAGTGACAGCTGCGGGCGGGTAAGCAGGCGGCTTGATCAGAGGGAAGCAAGAGCGCCTCTGAGCAGCCTTATCAGTGTGAGCTCTTGAGGGAAGTGGGGTGGTGGGAAAGGATTGGGGGCCGAGGCTCCCCTGCCACTCCACTTCCTTTTTGCAATAAGCACTGGGATCCCCAGGGCATCCTCGGAGGGGCAGGGTCTGTTCCTGGGAAAGAACTGGAGAATAGGTGTGGAGAATATGAAGGTGAACTTCAGCCAGACCTGGGTCATCCCCCTCTTTAAAATACCCCATAAGTACAGTAGTGCCCCGCAAGACGAATGCCTCGCAAGACAAAAAACTCGCTAGACGAAAGGTTTTTCCGTTCGCGATTTGCCTCGCAAGACGAAATTTCCCTATGGGCTTGCTTCGCAAGACGAAAACGTCTCGCGGCTTTGTTTCCTTTGTCTAAAAACAAAGACATGTTTTGTTTATAAAGTTAATTTATTTTCCCTTCAATTTTTGAACTGCTCTTTACAGTATGTGTGACTTTAAAGAGCAGTTAATAAACTGTTGTTGTACCAAATTTGGCTTTGTTTGGACTTTTTTTGACCATAGGAACGCATTAATTGATTTTCAATGCATTCCTATGGGATTTCGTGCTTCGCAAGACGAAAAATTCGCTAGACGACAAAAATTGCGGAACGAATTAATTTCGTCTTGCGGGGCACCACTGTAATATTCAAGTCGGGGGCGGGCGGAGAAAGAGGGAGACAAGATTTCCTTGGTCACACATGCATGAAGTGTGATTCTCCGTTAACAGATTGGCCAGTAAGTATAGGGAGCCAGAGGGTGTAAAAGCCGTGAAATTCAGAGTGCTGCCTTAACCACAGCACTAAAGGCCAAACTATTCCTTACATGGGGAGAAATGATTGAATATGCTGGTGTCCTTTTGCTAAGATTACCCACACAGAGACGTGGCATTTTCCTATTGGAAATCAACCATTCCCTGAAACGATGAACTGCCACTTCGTGCCAACAGTAAATGGAGGATCCTTGGTTATGGGGATTTTGGGGTAGGGGACAATAGTTATGGTCAGGCTTGAATCATGATACTGCCTGTTTTAGAATTATAATAACTAATTAGGAATAAATATTGAGTTTAGAAGGTGGGCAGGGGAAGATAGTGTATAATTCTGTTAATTTGAGGTCGTGGAACTAATTACCTAACACAAGAGAGCAAGCCTAAAACGTCAGAAATGATCTTCATTGTGTGGAGAAATGTTTTGTCTTTATGCTGTGAAACAAGTCTTTGGTTTAAAAGCTTTCTGTCCTTGGCTTCAGTGCAGGAAACTGCACAAATGGCTGAAACCAAAACAACTGATTGCAAACAGTGCAGATTAAGCCTGGTTGGTGCGTGCCTTCAAAGAGGCTTTGTGTTTTGGGGCAGAGAATGGGTACCCCCAGGTTGGGGAGTGGGGAGGGACTGCCGGAGAATACGAGAGTGGAACATATTTGTTCTTTGGAAGTATTTGGGCTAGGGATCATGTGCATAGTTCAGGCGACTCTCAATTTACACAGGTCCTGCAGCACTCCATGCAGATTATTAGGCTTTTTGCCACCCCTGATGTTGAGAACAAAGTAGTGAATTTCTTAGATGCTAGGAAATGCACTTAGGTGAGGAATTTAACTTGGAGTGACTTAAGGCACCAGTGAAAATGCCTGAACACAGGGCACATAATTTGGCATTGTGTTTCATATTGGGGGCTTGCTCAAGACCATGCACTGAAAGTAGAAGAGGCTACATCTCGAAATAATAAGGAAGCAACAGCTGAGGCAGCACTTATTTGTCTGAACCAGCACTATGATTCAGTTAAAGACTGTTTCTGCCTTCTCTGTGTTTCAGTGGCGTAGCGTGGGGGGTGCAGGGGGGGCTGTCCGCACCGGGCACAACATCTGGGGGTTAGGGTTAGGGGGCGCAAATCCACGGGTTAGGGGGCGCAAATCCACGGGTTAGGGGGCGCAAATCCACGGGTTAGGGGGCGCAAATTACTTGCCTTGCCCCGGGTGCTGACAACCCACGCTACGCCACTGCTGTGTTTACTGTTATGTCAGACAGTAGTAAATCTCTTGAAAAGAATGTGACTTTCTGGAACTGGGTGATGGCTGAGCAGGGCATGATTTGTGGAATTATGTCTACGGGTCTGTCAGAAAAAAAGCTGTCGCTTTCTGTCAGGCATGAGACAGTTGATATTAAGTGATTATATTGGCATTAGCGGAGAGCAGTTCTGGAGGCTCAAGTGTATTTGTTTGCTTAGGCTACAATCCTAATACCATGGAATACCTGTGGAATTCAATGGGACTTACTTCTGAGTAGACGTGGTTAGAAAGCCAGCCTTAAGTCGCCTAGCACAGTGCAGAGGACTTAAATTCCAGTTTCATAGAAATCATAGAATCATAGAGTTGGAATAGACCACAAGGGCCATCGAGTCCAACCCCCTGCCAAGCAGGAAACACCATCAGAGCACCATCAGAGTTTATAAAACAGCATACAAAATTGTGAACAGCAAATTATGTTTGCCTACATAAAGGACGGCCATAGTCCTCTAAGCTGTCATGTGTATAACTTTTTCCAGAGTTTATCTGTGTACAATGGTTTAATCAAAGGCTGCCGAAACGTCCCCAGAATGATAAGAATAAAAGATAATGAGCAGCCTTTAGTCCATTGCCCCTTCCAATTTATTAACATTGCTGAGCAAATGTCCACAGCAATACGTGTTCATAAATTACTGGAAGTAAAAAATGCAGAGATCCTTCCAGTGTGGAGAACATTCTGTTATAAGCGCCGATGTAGTAATTCTAATGGGTTGTTTTTGAATAAAAACTGTTCAGTAGCTTTATTGTTATATCAGTCCAAGAGAACGAGCCGTGCTGAGGAATGCTAGTAATTTCTTTTATTTGACTAATATCCATCTGTGTGCAAACTTCTCTGGTTCCCCATGCAGAAATGTTGCCAGGCTTTAAAATCTGTACGCTGTTGTCAACTAAAAGCAATTGTTGTTTTTTTAATAGATTGTTTGAACCGAATTAAACTGTGTGGCAGACATGCAAAGGCAAAATTTAATTCTTTGGGCATGTCCTTTTCTGTCTGAAAGTCTTACTGTTGATATGAGTAGTTGAGGACCAGAGGGTAAAGTAGCTAGAATAGCCTTGTGCACCTGAAAATGTGATCAACTGGTGAAGCTTCCTGCATCCCTGTAGTTCAGGGTTTCCCAAACTTGGGTCCCCAGCAGTTTTTTTGGACTACAATTCCCATCATCCCTGACCATTGCTCCTGCTAGCTAGGGATGATAGGCATTGGAGTCCGAAAACAGCTGAAGACCCAAATTTGGGAAACCCTGCTATAGCTCATAGAGAACTTGTGGCTCTCAAGATGTTATTGGACCCCAGCTCCCATCAGTCCCAGCCAGAGGGGCCAACAGACAGGAATTATGGGAGTTGTAGGCCAACATGGACAGCCACATGTTCCCTATCTCTGCTTTAGCGCTTTTATGCAAAACTTGGCAGGAAGCAATGCCTGAGAAAATACAGCATGGTACACCCAAGTTTGGTTGCCCCACACCTGCTAAGCACACAGGTCAAGGATTGGTGTGAGATATGCACAGGTGCCGTGGCCTTGCAAGAATCAGCAAGCTGAATCCACGCACCAGGGACATGGGGCGTGGAAGAGGCATGCCTGGCTTTGTTTGTTTTTGTGTGAAGCATGATTCCTTGGCAGCCACCCAGACTGCTTCATAACATTAACTGTTTTGTAGCATGTAGCAACGCACAAATATAATGGAGCAGGTGTCTTGCAAAGAACAGAAGTGGTTTGCTTAGTGAGCAATGTAAAAGCTTCTGTGACGGTTCGTGGAAGGCTCCAGACTGTGCATAAACTTCCTGGGTGTTAGCATCGCTTACAGTGTTTAACTTGTTGGAAATGTGTTTAAACAGTCTTGTTGCTCTAGACTGAAAGGTTGTTGTGGACCAGAAACCACATTGTTGTGTCATAGTAGAGACCACGTTGTCAGAGGCATGAACTATTACCCCTTGATTGGCAGGCTGTGTACTTGTACATACCTCTTATGTACACATAGAGGGGGGAAATAGTAAGCAAAAAATATGAGATACGGGTACAGTTCGTGACATTTCTATGCAAAATTCAAATATTCAAATTCAGAGCAGGGTGGTGCTTCATGCAACTGACTAAGTGGGCTGTATTGGACATAATCTTATGCCATAATGACCTTCTGCATCTGTTACTCTTTAGGTCAGGCATCCCCAAACTCGGCCCTCCAATTGTTTTGGAACTACAGTTCCCATGATCTCTGACCACTGGTCCTGTTAGCTAGGGATGATGGGAGTTGTAGTCCCAAAACATCTGGAGGGCCGAGTTTGGGGGTGCCTGCTTTAGGTGCTACAAAATGCATGGCTATTCTTCTGGAGTTTGTAAGCTGGGAATTAAACATACTTAACAAGTTATTGCTGTCTGCTAATTAGTAGAAACCTGAAATGAGAGCCTTGGGTTCTCTGCTCAGAGTCAGAAGTCCTAGAACCTAGAATATTTTACTGCACCACTATAATTTTACTTTATTTAAAGCCCTTTTACCCCATTTTTCTGCAGAAAATCCTGACAGAGTAGCTTATGGGTCAATAAAAAAAAGGACATTCTCTGCCCTTGTGTTTGCAGTCTAAAAAGCACAACAAAAAGGCAGAAGGAATGGGGGGGGGGAGAGAAAGTAAATTCAGGCACTAGTTTTTAAAGTTGCAGCATTCTTAGAACAATTAGTTGGCGTATAAACGATTCAGGTACCTGCTGGTACAGCTGCTGCAAGGTAAGAGTTGAGGGAGAGCCAAAGGCATCTGGTGTCTCCGAAGACCATATGGGATAGTTCTGCTTCCTTTCTGTCCCTCAGCCTGATAGAATGGCTGCTGTTAAGTGACAGATACTTCACGTTAGTACCAAATTATTTTTGTCTATCTTTTATAGTGTCAGGTTAGATAAGATGCCCAGTGGTTGTGCTGAGGTCATGAAGTTATGTTCTTGATTTAATCAGTGCTATGCGGATTATTATTATTTGAAACTAAATGCACAATTGTCTCATTTTTGATTTAAGTATTTGACTTGAATTTAACTAGTCTTTAAAGTTAATAACTCTGCAGCCTTTCTGCACAAATCTGACATTTTCTTGTAGTGCAATCCTTCCCATATTCGTCTAGCACAGTAAGTTCAATGGTACTCGCTCTGTAGCAATTGTGCGTAGGCTTGCGTCATTAGCAGCTCAGCTGTATTTCAGCAGACGGCAACAATGCTGTCTTCTATCTATGAGAAACTCAGTTGCTTCGTGCACTGTGGATTCCATCATGGAAAGCACTTTGGAAATTGCTGTATACAAAGGCTATCCATCTTGGTTGCCTGGACGTGACTCTTATTCCCTTCAGGTGACCAGGTTTATGGTTATTTAGAAGCCTGGAGGCTAAAGGAAATGCAGTTGTACCTTGGAAGTCGAACAGGATCCATTCCAAAAGTCCGTTCAGCTTCCAAAATGTTCAGAAACTGAAGTCGCAGAAGCCCGGTCGGACATTTGAGTTCCAAAAGAACGTTCACAAACAGGAACAATCACTTCCGGGTTTGGTACGTTTGGAAGCCAAAACATCCGAGTTCCAGGGTGTTTGGGATCCAAGGTACGACTGTAAATGTTTGTGGCACATCCAGCAAAGTCAAAACTGCTCTTCTGGCTACAGTGGAACCCCAGGTTATGTACCATCCTCCTTACGAATGCTTCGGGTAACAAGCTCCGCTAATCCGGAAGCAGGTGCTCCTGGTAGCAAACTTTGCCCCAGGATGTGAGCAGAAGTCGCATGCCAGCACCGCAAGGCCCCACTAGCGAAAGCACGCCTCAGGTTAAGAACGGACCTCCGGAACAAATTAAGTTCATAACCGGCGGTACCACTGTACTTCAAAAGCGTTCTACATCCTAGTTTGCCACAAACAGCAGCGCTAAGCCATGGTTTGACTTAACATTGCATGTGAACCTGGACTTGCAGTTTGCCTTTCTCCAAACCAACCATGAGCTGCAGCCAAGAATTGTTCCTTGCTAACTGCACATGGTTTATTTGCAGAAAACACACCATGAGCCTGAGTTTGCACATAATGCTAAGCCAAGCCATCGTTTTGCTCCAGGCAGCACAGCAGCAGCAGGACCAGAGGAGGAGTGGCTGCGAGTTTTGCTCTGTATAGCCACAACACTTGCTCATTCACGCTTAGTTTTGCATACAAACTGAGCTTTGCCATCTTGTGTGAAGTTTGGCAGCTGGCTACTGATCTGAGGCGTTGACTACAGGGTAAAATGAGTTTTGCTGAATAATATGTACTGTGAAAGTAGATGAGAGTTACCCTAGTAGTCTCTTGCTTGGCCCTAGTAGCTTTTGCAATTATAAGTTTTTTTTAACTGTGTTTATTGTTGTATTTTAAATTGTTGTAACTCATCCTGGGATCTGAGGATAAAGAGCTGGTATTAAATTAAAATAATACAGTACATTACGTGCCCTTACCACAGCAAAAAGCCTGATGCTGATGAATTGGAAAAATAAAAATGCATCTCCCTTCTACGGTTGGATTGTAGACTTTTACAAACTCGCAACGTATGAACAACGTGCATATAAATGCAGACATGCCATGGACAAATTGAATTGATATTCGGAATCCATTCTTACAAATAGTGTAATAGGTTAAGATCTTGTGAAGTACAATAACAACCTTGTAAAATAAAATTAAAAAATTAAAATAATACAATACAATGAATTGCCTGCAGTTGCTTCTTGGAGGAAGGTTTGAAGTTGTTATTCTCAAGGAATAGGAACTAGGTATAAAATCAAACCTACATGCAAGCCCTGGTTCTAAAATTGAAGTTCTCAAAATCTTATGCCAAGGCATGGCTTGGCATTGGGTGGGGAAACCCTGTGATAGATGACACACTTTTCTCCCTATTATCTTTGCATGCTTTGCTTTTGACTTGGTGGCAAATGGTAGTCTGCCATTACATCTAAACCCAGCAAACCAGCACCTGGATCCTTCCTAGAATATGGCCAGAAACCGTTAAATCTGAAAGTGTGTGCTTATGTCAATGCTGCTTGTTTCCTTTGTTAGCTGTGCTGTTGGGGAGTAAGCGTGGAAAAGGCAGAATTCACCTGAAAGCTTTGCTGGGAAGGAGAGGAGAGGTGATGGTGTACTGCAGAGCTTTCCAAACTGTGTGTCACGCGAATACTCCCCGTGCTCCTCCCAGGGCCGGAAAGGGGTTAGTTTAACCTCCTGTTTGCTAATAGAACTGAATTACCATGTTGCAAAATGATGCATGCCAACGTGAAAAGTTGAGAAAGCTCTCATCTGCTGCGAGGGTGGGGAAGATGTTACGCTCCAACCCTGATCAACCCCAACTAACACGGTAACTGGTCAGGGACGATGGGAGTCTAGCAACAGCCCCCTTTTCCACACACACCCCATTGTTGTGTAGGCGAACTGCAACTATAAATTGGGACGTGGAGTGTGGCTGGCCATAGTGCATCTACTGAGTTGCTTGCAAGTCTACAGCCAAGTCCAGAAATGTCACCTTGACCAACACTTCTCTCACTCCTCTAAATTGTAACCTGGACTAAGGGGTTTAGTCACGCTGGTGTCAATAGCTCTGACCTTTGACTTTCTAACCGAGGCTTATAGAGAGTGGGAGGGAGAGAGAGAACTGAGAGGGACAAACAGAACAGCTGACCTGATCAAAACTGTTGTTTGTCGATTGCGGCAGAGCTCAGTATGGGGAAGTGAGAACAAGAAGCTGACCTAAGTACGTGGCTCCCTTGATATGTCAGGGAAGGGAGCACGTTTAATTCTGGTTTGTGTAAAGTGTCCAGACTTTTTTCAAAGAGGGCTAGTTTTGAAGGGCCAACCAAAGTTGTTGATCCTTTTTTTAGGGTTGAAACTGTTGAGGTTTTTTTAGGATTTTACCCCAGGAAATTAACTGCCACAGGGGCCAGATTACACCGACCAGCGGGCCGGATTAGGCCCCCGAAACGGATTTTGGGCATGCCTGGTGTAAACTAATGCTGTGGCAATGTCCTGCCAATGCAGCTTTTAGATTCCATGGCTTTAGTTACCTCCGTGACCCCCCAGCTCTGCAGATGTGTTGCACATCAACAGGCCTTGGCCCATCAAAAGTCCAAAATAAATCTTATTGCTGCTGAGCAACAAGTGAGTGGCCGACGGTCCTATTCGTGGCTTGTTTTTAACTGTCTCGGATTGCTGTTGAGAGGCTTGCCAGCATCGAAGGTGTTCCTGCATAAGTGGTAACTGAATGACGTGCCTCCTTAGAGCAGAATCTCAGCACATGGCGGTCTCTGGGAAAGGGCAGCTTCAGCTTTTGGCAATCGGTCACAAACGCTTGAAAAACAGCATACCGAGTGAAAGGCTAAAAACTGGGCATGGTGATGGGTGTGCATGACAGCCTGTTCTTGGGCTGAAGTAGCAAAGGGGCATTGAAATGGACAAGTGTTTTCCTCACTTCCACCACACAATGCTAATGGAAATAGGCCCCCAGTGCTTGCTGTGTTGGAAAAGGCCATTGGGTCAGGTCGAGATCTCGTAGATCAGCTTTTCCAATCTGGAGCCCCCCAGCACCTTGTGAGTTGTTGTCTGGGACATCTGGGGGCACCAGGTTGGGAAAGCCCATGGTGCACCGTTCTTGTCCATCAGTGATGTGGAGCCTGTGATTTTCCAGACATTCTTGGATTCTAGCTCTCACGAGACCCAGCCACCATGGCCAGTGGTCAGGGAGGATCGCTGGGTCTCATGGGAGTTGGAGTCCAGTAACATTCAGAGAACCACAAGTTCCCCACACCTGTTGTAGAGTGAGAGTTTCTGACGTTAAATCATGGCACACAAGCATCATTATGCCATAGGAACATACAAGAGTCACAAAGCAGATTGTTTGAATGGCTTTTGGATACTGTTTTGTAAAAAAAATCCTAGTAAATTATATGTGTGGGGTTTATCTGAGCAATTAAAACTATATAAATTTGCACATAAAATGAAAGCAGTTTTAAAGAAGTAAAAGTTTTGTTTTAGGTGTGCATATAATGCACCAGGCTTCTTGTATTTCACATACAAGAGCGAATTCCTCAGAATGGTGTTTGCTTTTCTGCAGTTTTTATAAATATGTTTATTTTAAATGTAGTTGCTTTTTGTTTTTTAAAGTCAAAATATTGGCTTGCTGCTTAAGTATCTAGATTTTGCAGCCCTATTTTTAACTGATGGTGCAGTGTGTGTGTGTGTGTGTGTGTGTGTGTGTGTGTGTGTGTGTGTGTTTTGATAATATGCCATTGTTTAAAAGTCTGAGATCATCCAGTTTGCTACCACTTATGATTGTAAGGGCACCTTCTTCACACATCACAGAGCTAAACTGTTGAGTTCCACAGGAGACAGTGATGGCCACAAAGTGGGATGCCTCTAAAAGAGGATTAGACAAATTCACGGAGGATAAAAGCTATCAGTTGCTACTAGCCACAATGGCTAGGTTCTGTCTCTTTTGTTGGAAACAGTCCATCTCTGCCTCCCAGTTGCTAGGAATGGCAGGTGCGGAGAGTGTGCTGCTACCCTGGACTCCTGCTTTTGGTTGGCCACTGTGAAAACAGGATGCTGGACTATTCAGCTCTTAAACTCTTGAGCCAGTGTGGTGTAGTGGTTAAGAGCGGTAGACTCGTAATCTGATTAACCGGGTTCGCTGCTGGGTGACCTGGGCCAGTCACACTTCTCTGAAGTCTCTCAGCCCCACTCACCTCACAGAGTGTTTGTTGTGGGGGAGGAAGGGAAAGGAGAATGTTAGCCGCTTCGAGACTCCTTCGGGTAGTGATAAAGTGGGATATCAAATCCAAACTCTTCTTAAGTTATTTTATGACCAGGGAGTAATTGGGGGCAGGGGGAGATTTAGAAGGGCAACCCTGTACTTGATTACACAGAAGTAAGTCCTGTTGAGTTAAATGGGGCTTACTTCCAAGTACTAAAAAATACTACCTCCATTACATGGTTTCAGAATTAAATTGTTCAATGAGAAAAGCATATTAGCCCTTCCCTGCAATGCACACACCAGCATGTGCATACAAGCTCATGCAACTGTATATTCATGTAAAAGGGTTCCCTCTTATCATTATATACCTTCAGGGCGGTGTACACTTTGCAGAAAAACAGTCACCACAAATGAGAATTCTCTGTTAAATGAAGGCTGATCTGCCGAGCATTTGCCTTACATAAAGAAAATCCCTGGTTCGATCTCTGGCATCTCCAGCCAAAATAATTTGTTAGACTGCCTCTTTCAAACTTGTTTCCCCAGATGTTGGACTACAACTCCCATCATCCCTAGCGACCAGGACCAGTGGTCATTGGTGATGAGAGTTGTAGTCCAACAACATATGGGGACCCAAGTTTGAGAAAGGCTGGGTTAGCAGGTAAATTTGATGGACCCTTGCCTGGTAACCCTGAGACACGCTATCTGGCAGAGTATTTATTATTTAGTAAAAGCACATGCAAACCACCAGCAAAGCAGTTTTTACAGCTTAGGCAAAGATGAGGCTGACTTGAGCTATATGTATGAGCTTACATCCCAATCACGTGGCACTGGGGCAGGGGGTGGGTTTCAAGCACAGTTCCAATGTGGCAGCAGTTGTTCAAAGGGGAAAGGTCAAAAATCCCACCAGGTATGCCCAGTGAAATTTGGCCCTAGAAAACAGCTGAAAACTTAATGGGCTAAGTGGGAGGGGGTGCTATTGACCACTTCAAAAATGAAAACATTCAGACATGGCAAAACACAACCTCTGGGTTTCTGCCAATCCCGTTTGTATAATGGCACAAGCCTGTTGTGCTCCCTGTCCCGTATTTGCTTTAGCAGACTAGATCTTTAGATATGTGACTTGACTGTAAACTCAGGGATGGGAGTCCTCCAGTGAACCCGTTATGAAATGTCCCTGCGGTAACTGGTACACTGACAACACTTCTAGGAAAACTGGTGTTGTTCTGCAAGTGTTCCATCGGTTGGCAGCTGTAATAACTGACAAGGCTTGGCTCCAGGACCTTGATTAACGGCTGTTTAATGTGGGGCGTAGTCTCAACGGGTGACTCTGCCCGTGATCTGCGGATACTAGCCGGATTTCGAAATACTGCTACTGTGTTGGAAGATTATTTAGCACCAGTTCTTCCATGCTGAGTTTCGAAAAGCCTTTCCTCACCACACATACACATAGAGCCTCTGTTTTGTTTGAAGAGGTCTGTTTCACTCGGCTCAGTGAATTGCAGAAGTGACGTTTATAGGCCTCCTTTCTTCCAAATGGACTACAAATGGACCATTTCATGCTCACAACAGCCCTCTGAGGTAGGCTAGGCTGAGATCCACTGATCTTCATGGCTGAATTGGCTTTTGAACCCAGCTCTCCCAGGACCTAGCCCACACACTATGCTTTGAGCAGGCTAAAGCAGACACATGGTGCTTTATAATGTTCGGAGCACTTCATGTTCATTACATCAATAATCCTTGCAACAGCGCTGCAAAGTACGGCAGTATTTTCCTGGCAAGTGAAACTTGCAACAAAGCATTGCATTATATCCTATCACCTATTGTATGTGGTGTTTCCCATGGGCATCTATTTGACCACTGAGAACAGGATGTGGAACTAGATGGGCCTTTGTCCGATCCAGCAGGGCTTCTCTTACTTCCTTATCCTTATCCCCAAATGGGATGTTCAGGGTAGCCAGTCTCTACCCCACTTCTCTGTTTTTCTTCTCCAGCTGACTGTCAACATTCCATAGCTACTGAGCACACTCAGGCCTCCATTTTTGGAGGGTTGCACCCCCTTAATAGTCTAAAATTCTTGGCTCTCACAGCCTGCAGTTCACAAGAGGAGCAGGTGGCAGATTGCCTAAAGCCCACTGTGTAGGTTTCTGGCTGAGAGCGTTTCTGGCACGTTGAATGCAAATGTGTGTAATAAAACCCTGATGATCTTTTTTATTCTTTTAGTAAAGGGGAAAGCTGCTTCAGTGGGGCGGGGGGGGGGGGTTGAATGGAGAAGCGAGAAGGAAGAAAAGACGCTGAGTTTCGCCTGCTCCAATTGCTTCAACTCCTGCCTGTCGTCTTTGCCTTTATTCGCTTATTTGGAGTGTAGCTAGAACCAAAGTGAGACTTGAATTGGGCTCTTCAAGGCTCACATTTACAATTTTTACACGAATTGTTGCTAGGTATTGACAGTCAATCCAGAAACAAGATTTCATTGACTGACGGTGGCTTTTGGAGAGTGTGTTTTGTTCTTTAAAACTATTTGGGGTCGTCTTTCTTCCATCCAATCCTAAGCACACGTTTTGAGATTTGGCTGCTTTTTATAAATATACTTCCTTTTAATTCTCTCTGGAAGCAACCACATGGCAGAAGATAAACATTTAATTGCATTTGTGTCAGAGATGGGGGAAATATCTCATTTGCACCATATGAATCAGCCAACTTATTGGATATATTTATTCATTTTTTAACTCAGCTCATGACTTCACATTGGCAACTGACCCCTCTGTTAAATGCCACTAAGCTGTCCAAGGGTGAAGACAGAACTCTGATAATGCCCCATGCCAGCTTGAATAGAGTTTGTGTAGAAGTAAAAAGGTATATTTTACATTTGTTGTTCTGCCCACTTTTACCTCTGAATCAGAGGCCCCCAGAAGGGAAAGTGGCCATCCTTCTGAAAAAGGTTCCCCACCCCTCTCCTCCTTTCCTTCCAGTTTTAAATTAACCACAGTTCCCTGTAATTGAGTTTAAAATGAATTGATTTTAGAATGTTGTGTTACTTTTATTGTTGTTAGCTGCTCTGAGCCTGGCTTCGGCTGGGGAGGGCGGGATATAAATAATTTTTTTTTTACTATTATTATTAATGCCCATACTTGGTATAAGCAATGGTTTTGAACATGGTGGGCCAAAATAGGTGCTTGAGAGGAGTGTGTGCAAACCTGATGCCGTGAAATGCAAGAGTGTAGTATAGCCTATAGCACTTGGATGATGAACACACTTTAACATGCCTACCCCTCTGGAATTTGTTTCCAGACCAAAAAGTCCTTCCTTACCTCCTCCCCAGGATGAAAGCAGTGATTTGTGGTTGTCTCTCTTTCCTAGGCACACGCATTATATACGACCGCAAATTTTTAATGGAGTGTCGGAATTCTCCAGTTGCCAAAACACCACCTTGTGACCTTCCAGACATTCCAGGTGTTACAAGCCCAGCTGTCGAAATCCTTGGGACCGAGACCACTCTCATCCACGCTGAGGAGGAGAAGCAACCAGGCTCAGGTGAGTGATCTCTTGCTGTGTCCTAAAGTGCCATCGTTTTAATCACAGGTTGCACAGATCTTACCCAGCAGCCGGTTATGGTGGTCCATCAGGAGCGCCATCAACCCTGTGTGGTGTTGCCGGCCTAGGATTGCAAAATAGGAGAACGAGGGAGGCCCAGGCCTGGGTCAGCTCCTGGAATCCAAGGGCAAGTGCAAAGTTCTCAGAGCTCCAGTGGAGCCCTCTACATTGGGCAGCCACGTCTGTGAGCCTCCAGTTTTAATGGTTCACAGTACCCTAGAGTAGAACGGTGTCAAGTGCTCCAGGGTGCTGTTGCTGCCACCACTGTCAGGTAAGGGGGCTTATCAGTGTAAGGAACCCACCAGCGAGCACTTAGTCCAGGGGGCTTTGGAATCAAGCAAGGCCCCAAATATGTGGCCAGTGGACTGTGTTGAGTGAGCCAAGTGGGTCTCAAACTGTGCATTAAAATGAGATAGAGGTGTTAAAATGTGTGAGAGCAGGGGTTTCAAATGCAGTACATTCCGGGAATTGTTGCACTACAACTCTCATTATCCCAGGCAAGCAGGACCAACAGTCAGGCATGAAGGGAAGCTGTAGTCCAGCACACCGAGATGAGAACTGGTAAAGCTGCCTGGAAATGCAAAGGTTAAGGGTACCTTGCAAGGTTGCTTTCCCGTAGCACAATATTGCTCAAGCCAAATGAATATCAGCTTTTGAGAGAACACATTGTTCTCCGTTGCAGGCAAAGAACATTGAAAACTTTTTCTACCACCTGACCATCCTTATCAAAGGTGGCAATGCCATTTGTTTGTTCATAGTCACGCTGAAAATATTAAATGGATTATAGGCTGCCAACCTTTGAAGTCATTCCTTTTTCCAGCTGTCTCAAGGAACACATTGTGTCCAGAACTAGGTGTCTTAAATCTTTGGACACTTAAGCAGTAGGTAACATCAAGTTAATATATGCAAAACTTGGAATTCATCAGCAATTTCTTTTTCTTTTGCAGGTGAGGAAGCCCAGTTTGACATGGATATCTGAAAACCTGCCCCCTGAAATATATCTATGCATATAGATAGACACACTTTTCCAGTGAAGACGCGAAATCGGTGATGCTTCCAAAACAAGTGGGGCTCGTAGAATAGCCCACGCTTTGCAAAGCTTTCCAAGATGGAAGGTCCATTAATTATTATTACTTTTCTGGGAGGAAGAGGAGATTTCCTGTTACATAAGGACTGAAAACACTTGGCAGAGCCTCTCTGTGTGGTGGTGGTGGTGGGAAGGTGGCCAATGAAGAGCATTGGCATGGAGAGGTGGAACGCTCTGTGTAATTCTGGCCCTTGAGTTCCAGTGCCTTTGTTCGTGAATGTCTGTGCTGCCAAGCAAGGCATTGGATGCAAGGACAGATAAAAAATTATGCCGGATCTGGGGGATTAATACAGTGGTGGGTCACTCTTCAAATCACATCACTTGTCTATGCAACGTGCTCTACAATTGTTATCTCATCACTGTTCACAAGAAATGAGATCAACGGATGCGGTGCACAAATGAGTTGTTTTTCTAAATTGACAGAACAACTTTCTGCCTTAAGCTTTTTTGCAGCACAAGCACCAGTCCAGCATTGGTATCTTGATAAACTTCTACAAATAGAGTGAAAAAAGAGAGAGCCATGCTTGTTAAATCGGTTTTCCTGTTGTCTTATCTGTAGAAACGTTTCCTAGTACCATACAAATCAATGGCATGCTGAAATTAATTAAGACATTATCAGCAGGTTCTGGTCAATTTCACTCTGGTAGAAACACTTCTTTTAAAAAAATAATCCTGAATGTGTTGGAGAGGGCAAGATCACTTGCTTCAAGGAGACGTGGATTTTCAAAAATTATTGGAATGAGAAAGTATTGCTGTGGGAAAGGGGGTAGCCTGCTATCTTTCTTACTTTTTAAAGGGCTGCATACACGTTCATGGAAATATGTACACATTATTCACTGTACTTTAAAAATAAAGAAATAAAACTTTACAATTGCTCTAAGCTTTGGAGGAAATGGTTTCCCATTATTAGTAATGTTGCACAAACTATCCAATCCAATGGGCGCCTGGGCTAATCATACACTGTCAAAGAAAACATAAGAAAGAGCCTTTTCTGAATTGGTTCCCTCCAGATGCTGTGGACTACAGTTCCCATCAGCCCAGGCCAGTGCTTGGGAATTGTGAGAGGTGTAGTCTGTCAGCATCTGGAGGTAACAGGATCATAGATGGATGTCAGGGAACTGACATTGGAGAAAATTGGGGGAAATTTGTGGGATATCTGGAGAACAAATGTTTTGTAAACACAACGCTAGTGGGATTTAAAGAGGCACTGTAAAGCATTAAGAGGTACTGCTTATTGGATATAATGTATGAAGGGAGGTATAAATGGCAGTATGAACGATTGGACTGTGCTATAAAGAAACAAATACGAATGAATGTCAACGACGCTGAAGGAAGTCTAAAATGTATGAGATGTATGCAATATGAATATAATGTACATATATGGAATACTAATAAAATTTTAAAATGCAAAAAAAAAAAAAAAAGACATTGGAGCTAGAGGCGGAGGGAAGGCTCTCAAATGATGCTGGAGAACGGCCCAGCAGGGAGAGAGGCAGCTCTGCAGATGGGGAAGCAAATCAGCGCAACACCAGGGATATAGAGGGGCTGATGGGGGAATCGGCGAGAGGGCTCCAGGACTCTTCACCGGACACCAGCGGGGAGAGCACGGGTCCTCTGCTACCCACGCCCACCCTGCGCAGAAGACTTCCGCGCAGAGAGAGAAGGAGGAGACTGGGTGTCAAACAACTTTTATGTTGGAAAAGATTTAAGAAACGCCCACTGACGGATTCTGCTAGCGACTGAGGCAGCCACGAATTGAAGGGCTGTCCAGACAGAAAGGTTTAACAAGGCAACATAACCAGGAGAGGCAGCAACTTATGCACGAGCAACCCCATACCCATTACAATAGTAGATCATGGAATTGTTAAGTTGGTAGGGATCATGAGGGTCACCTATGCAATGCAGGAATATTTTGTCCAGTGTTAGAAACTGAGATATGAAAGCTAAGAGCTACAGTAAATGGCACCTTAAACCTAGGTTATGGGCATAACAACGGACTGTCTGGGCGCACTTTTTTTATAGAACAGGAAAACAAAGCAAAAAATGAATGAACTCAACTAAAATATTATGTTCATTTTTCACATGGTCTAGTCCTTCCTCTGCCCTCCCTCCCCCCCCCCAATATTCTTAAGAGGGTCTCTTTTTCAGTCTTCAGAGAGTAGCTGGAAGTGGGGAGACAGAAAAAGGTCCTCCTTTCCTTCCACTGCAGTTTTAATCTGAAATCTTCGGTGCAGTACTGCGCTCAGTGCTCAGAAACTGCTTGTGCTAATGAAATTCCCTGTCCCAAAATGCACCTAGAACAATGGGAGTTTCGAACACTGTTTTTGCCCAATGTGCTTCCCCATCCCTGAATTAGAATATATCAATCTTTCCTTGGAAAATGTACGTATAAGTTTCACACACACACACTCTACACTATAAATGGCACAATTCTATAAGCCATTTTTAAAAATGATTCTGCTACCATAGATTGTGTTTCCTGTAACTGATGAGAGATGGAACTTTAGTGATCTGTTTTTTTTCTTTGTTAAAAGCAAAAATGGAGAGAGTCTAATAAAGAGATTTCAAGGAGTTTAGAAAGGCTAATCTGCTAATGGCATAAAAAGCAACAGTTGACAAAACTTTCAGATACAGTGGTGCCTCGCAAGACGAAATTAATTCGTTCCGCAAGTCTCTTCGTCTTGCGAGTTTTTCGTCTTGCGATGCACGGTTTCCCATAGGAATGCATTGAAAATCAATTAATGCGTTCCTAGGGAAACCGCCTTCAGACCAGGTCCGGGGACAGTCTGTCCCCGGACCTCTTCTGAAGGCTGGGGGGGGGACAAGGGCTTTTCTTCCCACCCCCAGCATTTTAAAAAACCCCGGGACAGCGGAGGACTTCTCCGCTGTCCGGGCGATCTTAAAATGCTGGCGGGCGGCATTTTAAAATTGCCCCGGGACAGCGGAGGACTTCTCCGCTGTCCGGGGCGATTTAAAAGCCCCTGGGAAGGCAGGCAGGGGGGACAAAGACTTTCGCCCCCCGCCCACCTTCAGAAGGTGTTCCCGCCCGCCCCGCTTCGGAGCAGCGTTCCGAAGCCGTGCGGTGGGGGCAGGTGTTCCCTCCCCCCCGCCCGGCTTCAGAGCACCGGGAGAAGCGATCTCCCCGCAGCCCCTTGCTTCAAAAGAGGTCCGGGGGCAGCGGGAAGCGCTTCCCGCTGTCCCCAGACCTGGGGCTGCAGGGAGAAGATCGCTTCTCCCCGCCGCCGCTTGCTTCAAAAGAGAAGACCCGCTGTCCCCGGGGCAAGCTTCGTTTTGCGAAGCAAGCCCATAGGGAAATTCGTCTTGCGAGGCAACTCGAAAACGAAAAAACCTTTCGTTTTGCGAGTTTTTCGTCTCGCGAGGCGTTCGTCTTGCGGGGTACCACTGTATATATGTACAGTGCTTTTTTCTGGGGGGATGCAGGGGTAGGCATACCCCTAAACATTTTGTGAATCTAAGTTTGGCCTCACTGAGGGGCAATATTTCAATATGAGCAGGAAAATGTGCCCATAAATGTTTTTTTAGAAAAAGAGCACTATATGTGTGTGTGCTTTAGGTGAGCTATCTGCCTTTGTGCATTCTCTCCTGAAAATGTCCTGAATTTCAGTTGCCCAAAGGGCAGATTGAAACCTTCCAACGTTAACACTTGAATAGCTGTCAAGACAATAGAGTAAGATGCTATTTGTAAATGAGTGTGAAGAATTTAGCAGCAAAATCCTGGATGATTCAGTTACTTATTTTTAAAACTGATATTCTGCCCTTTGCCCAAAGACTCCAGTGCAGCTGCAACAATAAAATATTAGCATCAATCTCAATAAAGACAGGCATCAATCCAGTGTATTAGATTTCTGTAATACAACCATCACTTAAAATTAAAGAAACTGGGTTTTTTCCCCCTTTTCTCCAGGGAAAGGGGGGGATCCCCTTCTTTTAATTATATCTCCCCTTCTCTTTCTACTCTACTTTTCTGACATCTCTTATACTTTCACTGACATCTTTTAATTATCACCCATTTTTATTTTTTATTTTCATTTTTTATTACCATTATTAAATATTTCAATGCACCTTTTATCTTTTACTTCACACACACTATTACAACTATTTTTCTCCCTCCCCCCTCTGCCCACCTACATGTGCTCCTTTTTGCTCTTCGGAATATGGCAACCCTGGGCTATGCTCACATGGTGTAGCCAGCTAAGCCAGTATGAATGATTATAAATGGTCAGACTGGTGCTAAATGTATTTCCTTTCCTCCGGACCACATTAGTGAGGCTGAGAGAGGGATCTGGGCAGCCCAGGATCTCCATACACGCTGCCCACCCCTGGAAGTCCATTATCTCTTGAGACAGATGAATGCCAACATAACAGCTTGCAAGTTGCAAGAACCTCCATAAAATCTCCAACACTGCACTTCACATATTCTTGTCCGAAAGAGCCATCAAATGCAATTTTATAATGCCCAAGTCATTTACTACAGGCTGGTAGCTTAAACATGCTGGCATTTCTTTCCCTCTGTCTGTGAAATCTTCCTTTATGTCTTTTCTCTATTTATTCCCCCCCCCTTTCTTTTTTTTTGCATGTGTTCTCTTATCCCTTTCCTCTTTCAGTTTAGGAAAGGTTCCAAGATGATGGTCCCTACAGATGGATTTGAGGATTGGGAGACCACTTAGTGGGTAGGCAAACTAAGGCCCTGTGGGCTGGATGCGGCCCAATCCCCTTCTAAATCCAGCCCACGGACGGTCAGAGAATCGGTATGTTTTTACATGAGTATAATGTGTCCTTTTATTTAAAATGCATCTCTGGGTTATTTGTGGGGCATAGGAATTCGTTCATTTCCCCCCCAAAATATAGTCCGGCCCCCCACAAGGTCTGAGGGACAGTGGACCGCCCCCCTGCTGAAAACGTTTGCTGACCCCTGACTTAGTATAAATCATGTGTTATATCAGTGGTGACTGGTGCCCATTGGGTCTGGTAGAGCGGAAAGGAGGGAGGCCAACAGCAGGGGGAGCCAGAGCTAATGAGAAGTGGAACTGATGCAAGTGGAACCAACTATTTCTATTTTTGAGCCCCTCCCTGCTGAAGTCTACAAGGGCGACACTGAGGCAAAGGAGAAGGAAGGCAACCCTCCGCTCTTTGGACTGGTAAGACAGGCAGATGGGCACTGGCTGAAGGCAGACTGAGTTTGGTGGCGCAGGGCTCCATTCACCCACATGGACCCTTCTCCACTGTTAGAACTTCATTAGCTCCATTAACATTTCTAAGCAATGTATATAAAACTACAAACACACAGAGAAAGAGAAAGAGAATAAGAGCAATAAAAATTAGTCACAAAGCCACACCAAATGCTAACTTAAAATGCAAGCTGCAATAGGAAGTTCATCAAGGAGTGTGCCTGCCTAGGTTCAAGTGGGAGGAAGTTCCACAGGCTTGGGCCCACAACACTGAACGCACAGTTTCTAGTAGTTACAACCTGTGCGCCTGAGCCATGGGGGATCACCCAAAGAGACTCCCCCAAAGTGATCTGGCAGGGATATAAAGGGTTAAGATGATGAGGAAGGGAGACACACACTAAGATATGCAGGGCTCCAGTTGGTATGCTAAATCAGGGGAGGTCAGAAGGCAGATCAGGGATCTACTGGGAGAACTCTAGGATGATTTGCAAAGGTTTCCAGCTCCCTATGTTTTAACAATGGCAACAAAAACAAAGCTTGCCTCCCCTTCTAAATGAGGCTGCTTCAATCAACAAGGTTGGTGAGAAACAGGAATAGATAGATAGATGATAGATAGATAGAATTTTGACTCTGCTTTATATTTTTTAGAAGAAGAAAAATACCTCAAAACAGTTTATGACCTAAATTAAAGCATCCAAAAAGCATTACATAATACAGTGGTAACTCAGGTTAAGTACTTAATTCATTCCGGAGGTCCGTACTTAACCTGAAACTGTGCTTAACCTGAAGCACCACTTTAGCTAATGGGGCCTCCTGCTGCTGCTGCGCCGCCAGAGCCCGATTTCTGTTCTCATCCTGAAGCAAAGTTTTTAACCTGAAGCACTATTTCTGGGTTAGCGGAGTCTGTAACCTGAAGCGTATGTAGCCTGAGGTACCACTGTATCAAAATAAAAGATTCCAGATAATGGTCAGATGAGAAACCCACATTTAAAGCAGGATTTAATTAACAGGAAAACAAAAATTCTCTTAAACATAAAAAATTATGGACAAAAGTCATTTTCAAAATACAATTATCTCAAAATGCCATAATAACTGAACAGAATCAGTGGAAACTGCCCCCACACTCACCCCCTGTGACGGTTTCCTCTCCTCTGCATCCAAAGCAAACAGTCTGCAGAATTGCATAGCAGTATATTAAGAATCGGAGGGACGTGGGTGGCGCTGTGGGTTAAACCACTGAGCCTCTTGGGCTTGCTGATCAGAAGGTCGGTGGTTCGAATCCCCGTGGCGGGGTGAGCTCCCGTTGCTCAGTCCCAGCTCCTGCCAACCTAGCAGTTCACAAGCACATCAAAGTGCAAGTAGATAAATAGGTACCACTCTAGCAGGAAGGTAAAACGGTGTTTCCGTGCGCTGCTCTGGTTCGCCAGAAGCAGCTTAGTCATGCTGGCCACATGACTCAGAAGCTGTACGCCGGCTCCCTCGGCCAATAAAGCGAGATGAGCGACACAACCCCAGAGTCGGCCACGACTGGACCTAATGGTCAGGGGTCCCTTTACCTTTATATTAAGCATCATTTATAAGCAGCTCATTCAACCACTTTCCATCTGGGAGGATTAGTGTGCAAGCTTTGGAATACCAATTTATGCGCTGAGCATGTGCTCAGGTTTGGTTTTTTTGCTCCACTTCTATCTCCCCTGTCCTCCAAGGGGGCTGTATGTGGTTCTTCTCTCTCTCCCCATTTCCTTCTCACAAGTGGTTTTCTGCTTGTGGGTTTCCAGCCGGAGGAAGAGGTTTTATCAGCTGGGAAGCTTGCTGTCTTCTTGATGAATGTTTGGTTCCAGTCAAGGTATTATAGGACGACATGATCAAGGCAAACCAGTGGCTTTTATAGCTTATGATTGTCAACACTGGCTGGCTCCTAAAGAAGATTGGCAAGTTAAATTAATGGAATATGCTGAAATGGCAAAACTGACAATGAAATTAAGAGGCAGAGATGACAAAGAATTTAAGGAAGAATGGAAGGTGTTTATTGCATTGTCTCCTTCTGTAATCTTCTTGGAACTCTAGCCCAATGGTTGCCATTACAGTGGTGCCTCGCAAGATGAAATTAATTCGTTCCGCGAGTTTTCTTGTCTAGCGAATTTTTCGTCTTGCGAAGCACAGTGTCGGAAAAGTTTTGGAAAAGCTTCAAAAATCACCAAAAACCTCAAAAAAGGCTACCACACCGCGTTCTATGAGTTGCTCCTCGAAGTCAAGTCGCAACTGTATTAACGGTGTTAAGAAAAAGGAAACAAACTTGCAAAAAACGCAAGACGTTTTCGTCTTGCGAAGCAAGCCCATAGGGAAATTCGTCTTGCGAAGGAGCTCAAAAACCGCAAAACCCTTTCGTCTAGCGAGTTTTTCGTCTTGCGAGGCATTCGTCTTGCGGGGCACCACTGTAATTTGATTCTGAATTGATTTTAGAATGTATTTCAATTAATTGATTGTGATTTTATGTAAACTGTACTATTTTTACTGTTGTTAACTGCTCTGAGCCCGGCTTTGGCTGGGGAGGGCGGGATATAAATAGTTTGTTATTATTATTATTAACAGGTTAATACATTAGCAGGGTTTTAAAAGTACTTGTAATTTTACAATGAATGGATAATAGGTGATTTAAATATGTTACAGACGTAACAATGGGCATGCAGTATGTTGACAAATAATGGAACCAGGGAAGGGATTAGAGGGAAGTCAATTTGTTTTGTTTTGTTTTTGTATTGTGTTATTTTGTTTGTTTGTTTTTATTTATTTCTGTTATTTTTGAAAAATCAATAAAATATTTTTTTTAAAAAAACCAAAGCACTGGCTGGCTCTAGCTGTCCATGATTTCAGGCAGGGGTGTTCCCTACCCCTATCAAGGGCTGCTGGGGACTGAATCTGGGACCTTCTGTGTACAAAGCAGATGTTCTACCACCAAGCTAATGGCTTTACCCCAAACCAACAATGCTTGTGTTACATTAGGATGGGACTCCTTTGTCCCTCGTGAAGTGTTTTCCACCCAATCATGGCTGATAGGCGCCTTCCATTCATTTCACTGGGATTTAAGCATGGATTGGTCAATAAACTGGGGATTTACTATCAATCCGAACCACAAACTAGCTTAACTGGATTATTCCGATTCAACGGGACTTAACAGGGCTTAAATCCAAATGCTGTTGACTCAATGTGGTTGAGATGAGCAAGGCTATAGTTTAGCAAATTGCAACAGTGCAGTGAAAATCAACCAATTCCAGCAGAAGTTGAAGACATTTTGATACATCTATGCCTTTGGAAGGAGCTGCAGTTGCAACTTTAGGCTGCTGCAATCCTTACTCTAATTACCTGGGAGTAAGCCCCCAATGAATTCAATGAAACCTACTTCTGAGTAGACACAGTTTGGGTTGTGCTGTTGGGCATGATCATTTTAATTAACCAAAGGTGCCTAGGGTGACTAGCAACATAAAAGCCAATGAAATTATTATATCCAGTAATTAGATATAATAATTTCATTGGGATTTGCGTTGCTAGTCTCCTTAGACACCTTTGGGTAGAAAGGATGGGTTACAAAACCCTACAACCTCACCCATAACTACACACCTTGCTACAAACAGGGCTATGACACCTCTCACAAATAGTATTTTTAATCTAGAATTATTATTTTTTGAAATGAAGTTAAGAATGCAGGCAATGAAAAAGGAAGAACAAGTCTATATGGAAAGGAATCATTAATCAAAACTCTGGTCCCGTTCCCCCCCCCCCCCAGAAATCTTTTTCATGGATTATTTGGGCTCATTATGATATCAGTGCGGTTATACGGTGATCACACTTCCATTACTGTTAGCACCTGCAAAACCTTAGGAGTGGACACTGTGCTTCATTTGCTTTAGTTGCGTGGACAGGCGGAGTCCCCAGATCCCGAGCGGTCCCCCCCGTCATGTGTAATAACGACTCAAGACAACGTGCTATGGGATTAAATTGGCCACAACTTTATTAAATTTCAAATGTGGGTAGACCTTGGCTCAGGCATTGGGCGTTCTCCCTCCCCAGTCCCCAGCTGGGGACCTAGGGAGCTTCAGGGTTATCCAGTGTGTGTGGGGGGGGATGGGCCGGCTCTGTAGAACATATGTTCAAGCAGAGATAGCCACCCCCGTTACGCTGCCTCCCAGAGCCTCCTGATGCAATCCAGTAATTTATCACAAATGTTTGGGGAGCAGCGATTGCCCCACTTTGGTTGCACTATAGTGCAAGAGTGACACCCCCCTCCCCAATGAGATGGCAACAATCTGATTGAGGGAGCATCGCAGAACAACCACGCAGAACAGAATGATGGATGGATTGTCCAGTATTGTACAGTCATACCTTGGGATAAATACACTTCAGGTTGAGCGCTTTCGGGTTGCACTCCGCAGCGACCCGGAAGTAACGGAGCGCAATACTTTCAGGTTTCGCCACTCGCGCATGCACCGGCGGTGAAAATGACGTCACACGCATGCACAGAAGCGGCGAAACGCGACCCATGCAGACGCGCCGTCGCATCTTAAGTTCTGTTCGGGATGCAAACAGGGCTCCGGAACAGATCCAGTTTGCATCCCGAGGTACCACTGTATATAAATCCAGCACTAAAGCACTCTTAATCTTTCAGAGACATGTTGTGGAATATACCTGCAAAAAAAAGAACAACCAAAAATTAAAAAAACCTCACGGGTCTGAAGGAACTTTAATTGTTTACAGTTACAGTTACACTGTACAAGGTACAGTGGTACCTTGCTTTACAACCATAATCCATTCCGGAGGTCTGTTTGTAAACCAAAACAGGTTGTAACTCAAGGCGCGCTTTCGCCAATGGGGCCTCCAAAAAAAATTTGTTCGTAATCCCCCCAAAAAGGGTTGTAATCCAAAAAAAAGTTCGCAAACTGGGACACAAACTTCCGGGTTTGCCATGTTTGTAATCCAAAACGTATGCAAACCAGACTGTTCGCAAACCAAAATACCACTGTATATTATAGATAAGCTTGTGGGGAAATTCAAGTAAAATCGCTAAAGGAGAAATCACTCTTGAACTGAGAAAGTCTGAATGTGCATTTACATTGTAGCCACATCGTAGCAAGAAATAAAAAAATGTTTCTGTATTTGATTAGAATATGAGCTGAAGTTTGAAGGGCTTTCTCTTTTTTACATTTTATTTAGTTTTTCAGATTTTAAAAAAGTTACAAACAATTATCAAACCATCAACATAGAAAGAGAATTCTGAAGAATCTCCTGAACTTTCCTCCTCCCCTTTGTGGGTCCTTATATTAACCTTTTCCTCCTGCATCCTGTCTAATAGAGATTCAAAATTTTTAAAGCTCCATTATACCCAAAATTCAACATTAAGCTACAAGTGTTATTCCAATCCTACTAATAATTTTAATTGTTTGCAATGGTTTTTAAGGTAAATTATATATTTTCCCCATTCCTTCTTAAAATTTTGGTCTTCAGGAAGACCATGAAGTTTGAAGGGCTTTCACATAGGAGATTAATGGAAAGAAACAATATTAGATTCTACACAGAATGAAATACGAATAACAACTCTTTTTTCACTTTAAAGACGAACAAATTTATTGTGTTTGAATCTTAGCCACACGAGGAAGCATCCTTTATACATGGATATAGAAAAGTAAAAAGCTGTGATCATCGGGGTCAAGTTGTCATAAATGTAAAAAGTAGAGACCAATAGTATTCAATTAAAGCTTATATTTATAACAAATAAATTCAGTGAACATAGATAATAAGAGTTATAGGTCAAAATAAAAAAATTCCTTCCAGTAGCACCTTAAAGACCAACTAAGTTAGTTCTTGGTATGAGCTTTCGTGTGCATGCACACATCTTCAGATACACAACTAACTTAGTTGGTCTTTAAGGTGCTACTGGAAGGAATTTTTTTATTTTGACTATGGCAGACCAACACAGCTACCTATCTGTAAGAGTTATAGGTGGTAGCATAATCCTCATAACTCATGCAGTGTCAATTAATGCCTGTAGTGAGACACAGACATGGCGGGGGTAGTATTAGTATTATTGCAAAGCAAAGGATAGAAAAAGAACACAAATACTTAGCCCCATAAAGGGCTAATTTCAAAATGATTAATCAATTAATGCCCGTAGTGACACAGACATGGCGGGGATGATTAAGCAAGAAAGCAAGCATAGGTGATATAATACCGTAATTAATGGGATAGTTTTAGTTTAGTTTAGTCGTTTAGTCGTGTCCGACTCTTCGTGACCCCATGGACCAGAGCACGCCAGGCACTTCTGTCTTCAATTAATGGGATAAGGAACATTAAAGTCAAAAGCAAAAGAAAGAAAGAAAGAAAGAAAGAAAGAAAGAAAGAAAGAAAGAAAGAAAGAAAGCCTCAAATCCTTGATTAAATAATTAAGACAAAGGAAAAAACCTATACAATTTTAGGAAATCATGCAAAGTTCAGGCTCATCTGAAGAACATTTACTTCTCAGTTATCCAAAAAAGGAAAATCTGGGTCAATCAGCTTTCTTCTGAATTCACCACACAGCCTCATATCAGTGCAATGTTATGCTACCAATGCATTCCTGTTCACCAGAGAATTTTGATGACCCACATTTCACACACCCAAAAGGCATTCAAAGAGGTGTGACAGCAATTTATGAAAAAAATCAACAGTGCTCGAAAGGCCTCTAGGGGAAGGAAGATGCTAACTGGTGCTCAATGGAGTCCAGCTTGGCAGGCATGTATTTCCCTGGCAGGGGGCACAAAGCTCCAAAAAATGCATTTGAAAGCAGGTGTGTAGCAGGGTTAGTAGCCTTTGCTTAGCACATCCCTGCTTCAGAGTGAGAGTAATGGCACTTGCGTGCATTTACATGCAAATGTCTCTCATCAGATCATCAGCACTTCAAACATGTTCCTACATGCTAAAGGTCCAGCACAGTTTGGGGACATTTGCATCAAAGCTAGTCAGGCCTTTGCCCCTTAATCCTCAAAATAATCTGCCTTGTCTGGGTGTGTAAGATTTAGGCTCATTATTGATGAAGTGGATGAGGATAATACCACATCAGGGCATCATAGCCAAATCCTAAGTGTACTGCTAATTTTTAAAAATGGCTTCCTCTGGATTCAGAATGTCAATACATGAGAATGCAGAGATAAGAGAAGCACAAGGTGGGCAGAGTTGGATATCTCTCTAATGATCTGATCTAACAACCCTTATTTTCCTCCCTCAGAGAAATGCAGATTTAACGTTTAGATGCACTAGTCCCTTCTAAATATTTTGAATATTCCTTTATTTTTCTGACTTTCCCTGGTGAGGGACCAGCAGGATTTGAATTGCTCTGGAATAACAAATGTACATTTCTTCCATGCCATTGTTTTCTGATGCTGTTTCCAGTTTCTTCTGAAAACAATGCCCACTGTGTGGTACGTCTACAACTTCTTCTATTTTAAAGCCATCACCAGTGCTTTTTTTCTTTAAAAAGGTTTAGGGGTACTCTCATTTTGACTCAAGAAAATCACAATTTTATATTTTAAAAAGGGGGAAATAAATACAGTAAATGGACAAAAATACAAAGATTCACAAAATGTTTAGGGGTATGTGTACCCCTGTATACCCCCAGAAAAAAGCACTGGCCATCACTATCATTGTTTCTCATATTTATTTGACTTATTTATTTAGTCTATAACTGAGTAAATAACTAAATACTGCTTAATATGCACAGGGTTGTCTCCAATGCTAGTCTTACTCAAAGTAGACACATGGAAGTTAATGGACATGATTGCTGTTGTTTAGTCGTTTAGTCGTGTCTGACTCTTCGTGACCCCACTGCCTCCCGCAGTTTGGTCAAACTCATGCTGGCAGCTTCGAGAACACTGTCCAACCATCTCGTCCTCTGTCATCCCCTTTTCCTTGTGCTCTCAATCTTTCCCAACATCAGGGTCTTTTTCAGGGAGTCTTCTCTTCTCATGAGGTGGCCAAAGTATTGGAGCCTCAGCTTCAGGATCTGTCCTTCCAGTGAGCACTCAGGGCTGATTCCCTTCAGAATGGATAGGTTTGATCTTCTTGCAGTCCATGGGACTCTCAAGAGTCTACTCCAGCACCATAATTCAAAAGCATCAATTCTTCGGCGATCAGCCTTCTTGATGGTCCAGTTCTCACTTCTATACATCACTACTGGGAAAACCATAGCTTTAGAATAGAATCATAGAATCATAGAGTTGGAATAGACCACAAGGGCCACCGAGTCCAACCCCCTGCCAAGCAGGAAACACCATCAGAGCACTCCTGACATATGGTTGTCAAGCCTCTGCTTAAAGACCTCCAAAGTAGGAGACTCCACCACACTCCTTGGCAGCAAATTCCACTGTCGAACAGCTCTTACTGTCAGGAAGTTCTTCCTAATGTTTAGGTGGAATCTTCTTTCTTGTAGTTTGGATCCATTGCTCCGTGTCCGCTTCTCTGGAGCAGCAGAAAACAACCTTTCTCCCTCCTCTATGTGACATCCTTTTATATATTTGAACATGGCTATCATATCACCCCTTAACCTCCTCTTCTCCAGGCTAAACATGCCCAGCTCCCTTAGCCGTTCCTCATAAGGCATCGTTTCCAGGCCTTTGACCATTTTGGTTGCCCTCCTCTGGACACGTTCCAGTTTGTCAGTGTCCTTCTTGAATTGTGGTGCCCAGAACTGGACACAGTACTCCAGGTGAGGTCTGACCAGAGCAGAATACAGTGGCACTATTACTTCCCTTGATCTAGATGCTATACTCCTATTGATGCAGCCCAGAATTGCATTGGCTTTTTTAGCTGCCGCGTCACACTGTTGGCTCATGTCAAGTTTGCTTTAACTATGATTAACTTAGCTTAATTAATTAAGTAGATCTGTTAATTTCAGTTGGTCTACTCTGAGCAGAATTGAGTTGGATACAGCCCATTATCTCAAAATGGAACAGCAACACATTTATCACAAGGTGGAAACAGAGCCTTACCTGACACCTATATGCATGTTGGCTCTATAAGCCAAAAAGCAGGGTATCTCATTGTGTGTTAAGACCCCACCAGCATACAGTGGTACCTTGGGTTAAAGGTAAAGGTACCCCTGCCCGTATGGGCCTGTCGTGACCGACTCTAGGGTTTGCACGCTTATCTCGCTCTAGAGGCCGGGAGCCGGCGCTGTCTGAAGACACTTTCCAGGTCACGTGGCCAGCGTGACTAAGCTGCACTGGTGAGCCAGCACCACCACCGCGCACGGAAACACCGTTTACCTTCCCGCTAAGTAAGCGGTACCTATTTATCTACTTGCACTTAGGGGTGCTTTCGAACTGCTAGGTGGGCAGGAGCTAGGACCGAACGGCGGGAGCTCACCCCGCTGCGGGGATTCGAACCGCCGACCTTACAATCAGCAAGTCCTAGGCACTAAGGTTTTACCCACAGCGTCACCCGCGTCCCCCCGGTACCTTGGGTTACATACACTTTAGATTACAGACTCCGCTAACCCAGAAATAGTACCTCGGGTTAAGAACTTTGCTTCAGGATGAGAACAGAAATCATGCTCCGGCGGCGCAACGGCAGCAGGAGGCCCCATTAGCTAAAGTAGTGCTTCAGGTTAAGCACAGTTTCAGGTTAAGAACAGACCTCCGGAACGAATTAAGTACTTAACCCGAGGTACCACTGTATACCTATCAAGTCTGTTTTGACCTTCCAATAACTGTTCGAAGGTAGGCAGTAGTTTGAGCAGGTGTGCTTTCATAAGAACTGAAACACAGAGGCTGTGGAAGTCATCTGCTCTAACCTCTTGATGGATCAGCAGCGCAGGATGCAGCTGCAAACCATCCCTGCCAGATGTTTCTGCAGCCTCTGTTTAAATGCCTCTGGAAAAGGAGAGCCCACCCACCCCCTGAACCAGTCTGTTCCACTGTCAAACAGCTCTCACCACTGGGATTTTGCTCTTCTAACGTTTAGCCAACATCTGTTTCCCTACATGGTCCATGGATGTGGGCCACAAACATTAAGGCTATGGGCAGAATAAGGATAGCAGCAGAAGTCTGACAATCCCTGCTTCCCATAAGACTGGTGGTCTCATGTTGTGCACCCCAGCATAGCTGCTTGAAGCCAGCTAGAGTGGCAGATGTCCACTAACACCTCTGCCCTGAAGAGAAAGGGGAACATATGGGCCCTTCCTGACCCTAGGATGCAGAGGAGGAATGTATGGGGAGGCCACGTGTGTGACACAGGCTCTAACTAAGGCTGTGCTGCTCAGGTGGGTGGCATCCAGCTATCTATCTACCTACTATCTATCTATCTATCTATCTATCTATCTATCTATCTATCTATCTATCATCTATCTATCTATCTAGCAAGTTTAACAAAAACAGAAAGGGGAGAAGCAAGACAAAAAAAATGGGAAAAGTTAAAAAAGGGGCAGACTAAATTAATGGACTATGCAGAAATGGATAAGATGACAGGGAGAATTCAAAACCGGTGGGACCAGAAATTCTTGAAAGATTGGAGTAAATATACGAACCATTTGAAAAACAATTGTATTCAAATTGACTACGCTCATAGGATTACAAGAGGTTTTGTAAGGAGAACTATATGAAATATTGCAGTAAAATTTATGATAAGGGACTTTAAGTTATGACTATTAAAGTAACAGTGAAAATATTGAAATGCAAGGCTAAGTGATGAAGGTTGAAAATCATTAGATGTGGTTGATGGAAGTCCTAGGCTTACAGCCAAAATGTTGTACAGTGGTGCCTCGCAAGACGAAAAGAATTCGTTCCGCGAGTCTATTCGTCTTGCGATGTTTTTCGTCTTGCGAAGCACGGTCCGTCGCAACTGCGCCTCTTCAAGCGGCTTTTAAAAAAAAGCGCAAGATGTTTTCGTCTTGCGAAGCAAGCCCATAGGGAAATTCGTCTAGCGAAGCAACGCAAAACCGAAAAGCCCTTTCATCTAGAGAGTTTTTCGTCTTGCGAGGCATTCGTCTTGCGGGGCACCACTGTATAAGAGGAGAGGAGATGTTATGTTTTGTTTGGAAAATATATATAAAAACTAATAAAAATATTTTTTAAAATGGGGAAAGGAAACATTTGCTCGCATTAGAAATGCAATGACCATCTAATCATCCATCTCATCCTAAACATATAAGTCAACATATAAGTAAAATTTGCCGTCCAAATGTCTTGATAGATATCCGAACAAAACTGAAACAAAATACTGTACGTTTAGCAGCAGCAAAGGGCAGTGAGGTCCTGGAACCATTGCAAAATGGATGGTGGGTGTTTGTCCTTCCAGGTTTGAATCAGAAGTCTCTTGGAAACCGTAAGAGCTTGCAAAAACCACTTTGGTCGTCCTGCTTTGGTCCCTGCACCACAAGCATATAATTTAAAAGTGCATAGCCATCTGCAAATACCAAGGATTTCTCTGATACAAAATAAATGTGGACAACTATTTTGGACCACAAAGAAAAATAAATCGCACCTCCAACATCTATCTGTATTACCTGTGAAGATGTTGGTGAATCCAATCTACTAAAAGCATCCGTTGAATCTTCTTCCTTTTTATGAGGAAGCCACAACACAACCCCCATTGGATCTCTTTGCGTTTGGTAGATCAGGGAAATGAACGAATTCCTATGCCCCACAAATAACCCAGAGGTGCATTTTAAATAAAAGCACACATTCTACTCATGTAAAAACACGCTGATTCCCAGACCGTCCGTGGGCGGTGATTGGGCTGCATCCAGCCCCCCCCCCCCCCGCCTTAGGTTGCCTACCCCTGAAGTAGACAATACATTCCTAGATTTGGGGGAGAAGGAGGGGGAAATAGTGGGTTCATTCCTTTCTGGGGAGTCATTTTGGGTAACAGCTCTTGCAAATGAACCTCTAGCCACTCCTTAATTGCTAGAGGCTCACAGTGTGAAACAGCTGTCTGAATATGCAGCAATGCTACCCTCTCCTTTGTGCTGACAGGCAGGCCTCAGGGGTGAGAACCAGACACGCTTTGTTTATCTGCAAAGGCTGATGTGGATTGGAGCTAATCAGCCTTGAAAAACATGGTGGATTTGTGGGGATGCAGTGGCAAAACAGCAGCTTCCTTCTCACAAGGCTTGCTCCTTTTCATCCCCCCCCCCTCCAGTTTGGGGCCAGCGCAGATCATGGTGGAGGAACTGAGAGCTGGGCTCTATGACTGATTGGTCCTATAATGTTCATCCTTTATCCAGCCACAGATGTTGCTTGCTACACCCCACCCCCCATTCTCATGAACTCTCAGAATCTGAGGGTTGCAAGGTGGTGAAGTCACAAATTCAGCCCATACACTAGCAGAACAGAAATGCTTGGGTCAGGGAACAGTGGCTCAACAACTTTGATTTCCCCTAAAAAGCTCAACAAATATGATTTTCCTTAAAAAAGCTCAACAACCTTGGTCAATCCAGTGGGTAGATCACCACCAGCACCTGACCAATAAGGAATTTGTCAGCAAATGGCAGAAAACCATGGCTAAAAAAGCCACCTCTATTGGTCTGTCACCCCCCCCCACTGTATTACCTGGGTTATGAAGGTGCCCCAAAGATGTTAAAGCAAAGATTATGGGATAACGCACACAGTGACTTGCGTTCTCGATCGCACGCAGTCTGTAGTCCGCTGGCAGTAGGAGTTCAATATGGGTATGTCTTTAAGTCAACATCTTACATTAAAAACCTGACAGTACCAAACTATCGAAGGCTTTTCACCAAAGCCAGATTAAACGTCTTTCCTTCTGCAGTGTTGGATGGCAGGTTGAGAGGAGTTCCCTACCAGGACAGACTTTGCTCGTGTGCTCAAGACATCAATTCCATAAAACAGATTTTGTTGCTCTGTGCAAAATATGAGCAAGCCAGGGCTGAACTGATATTACCCTTTCTGGTACCTTTCCCGGGAAAATCAGAGGCTCACTATGTCAGGTTCCTATTGGAAGACCAGACAAACGCTAGAACATTAGCAGTGGCAAAGTTTTTATTGGTGGTTGCAAGAACCAATGATCCCTATATTCTGAACAAAATGCTTGTTTAACCTGGAGGTAGGCTGTATGAATTGTATATTGTTTTGTAACGATTTGTTGGGTCTCTGGACCATAATAAAGATTGATGATGATGATGATTTATTGTGGGAGTAGATCGCAGTCTCTTGGGAGTTGGACAAGCCTGCTCTAGATAACGTTGGATGCCAACTCCCCTCAGCCCCAGCCAGAACAGTCAATGATCAGGCATGAAAGGAACATAGGAAGCTATGATTTTAAAATCAGTTTGAGAACTGTAACTCTGTGAGAGGAATAAGGGTTTCCCAACAAGTCTCAGCACCCTTGACAAACTACAGTTCCCAGGATTCTTGCAGGGGAGAGGCATGACTGTTTAAAGTAGTAGAACAGTGCTTAAACTGGGTGGAGTGGATATGGCTAATCACAGAATTTTAAGGGATCTTGGGGGATCAGTTAGCCCCTTCCTCATCACCTTTAACTTAACTTAGGGCAGGTAAAGTTTCGTCACATCTTTGCAAATACCATTACAGTATTATTCATTTATTCATTTTGTTTCCTTTATCCCACTTTGTTCTCCCAAGGAGTTCAAGGGGGCACACATGGTCTCTCCCCCCCCCCCCCCGCTCCTCATATAATTCCCACAATGACTCTGAAAAGTAGTTGGCCTAAGGCTGAGAGGCAATGAATAGCCCAAAGTGAGCTTCATGGCTGAGTGGGAATTTGAACCCTCATCTTCCCAGGACTTAGTCCGACACTCTAACCCAGGAGCAG
Organism: Podarcis bocagei; assembly: GCF_964188305.1. Lineage (NCBI taxonomy): Eukaryota > Metazoa > Chordata > Lepidosauria > Squamata > Lacertidae > Podarcis > Podarcis bocagei. Next base: position 7,492,324 of record NC_138141.1, on the reverse strand, counting down.
GCAACCTAAGGCCCATGGGCCCGGCCCACAGGGGTCATTTTACCGAGCTGCCCACTCGATGAGTCCCCGCACACTTCGCTAAACCGCACAGAAGTGCGGCTTCTGTGGCTCCATAAATCACATCTGCGCAGACACAGATACCAGAAATCGTGGGGGTGCCTGCTCATGCGCGCGTGCAATCTGGCCCACGGAGGGATCTGCACTGGAGTGAAACTTGCCAACCCCTGCTCTAACCACTACACCACACTGGCTCCCAATGTACTCTCAGTATACTCTCTGAGTACTCCTTTTGAGTACTGCTGGTTACTGAACAAGGCAGGTTCATCAATGAACCATCACTGTACAGTCAATACAAACTACTAACTACCAGGGAGAAGCTGCTACTGATTTTGGGCAAGGGGTAAAAAGGGGCAAAGCACACTTTGTTTTTGTTTTTTTAGGTGTCTGATGGGGAATTTGTACAACTGGAAAACCAGCTTAAAAAAAATAATCTGACCCAATTCTTCCAACTGTCTCCTCAGGACTTTGATCCCAGACCACCTGCCATCTTGGCTGTCCTCTTCTGTTCCAGTTTGTCAATGTCCTCTTTAAAACATGCTCAGAACTGGGCAGACTAGTACAGTCATGGCTTGAACAACTCAAGGGTGCAAGCATATTTCAAATGGCCTTCCTGGACTGGCTCTCTCATGGGAAGTGACCCTTAACTCAACTTTCGTCTGGGGGGGGGGGTGTTGGTTGGCGATGATTAGCTGTTTATGAGCATGAATGATCTTTCCCCCTTGCTGCAGAGCTCAGCCTCCCTCAGGTGTCTGGATTCTCACTTTCCAGGATGACAAGACTCCCTGGGGAAAAAGCTTCTTCCCAGTTACACAAACATCCACTACACAAAAGACCCCAGACTTAAGATCAAAGGGCATGACCCATAGCACAGTCTTCTGCATGGTATCTTGAAGGGGGGTGGCATTTAGCCTTGAGGACAGGGAGCAGGATTAGGCTTGGCTTGAAAATAAGAGATCATAAACTGCAGTTTCCCCCTTTTTGCCCAGAATTGGTTTGTTTCTTTTCTTTTTCTTTTATTACTGCCCCTGGTAAATCACTGCCCTATGTTTTGCAGGTTTGGAGGGGTGCCTGGATAAACATAAGGATGTAAGAAGAGGCTGCAGGATCAGGCCAATGGTCCATCAAGCCAAGCACCCTTTTCTCACAGCAGATCTACAATACGATACGATAATCTTTATTGTCATTGTCCCATACAGAACAACGAAATTGAAAAAATCTACACAAGACATTCAAAAACCAACAAGCCTATTATCCCAGCTATCCTAACCTGGTTAGCCCCCTAAAAACTCTGATACCCCATTTTAAAATACAATATACTCCCATAGAGACTCCTTAAAGGTAAAGGTAAAGGGACCCCTGACCATTAGCTCCAGTTGTGGCTGACTCTGGGGTTGCAGCGCTCATCTCGCTTTATTGGCCGAGGGAGCCGGCGTACAGCTTCCAGGTCATGTGACCAGCATGACTAAGCCGCTTCTGGCGAACCAGAGCAGTGCACGGAAATGCTGTTTACCTTCCCGCCGGAGTGGTACCTATTTATCTACTTACACTTTGACATGCTTTCGAACTGCTAGGTTGGCAGGAGCAGGGACCAAGCAACAGGAGCTAACCCCATTGCGGGGATTCAAACCGCCGACCTTCTGATCGGCAAGTCCTAGGCTCTGTGGTTTAACCCACAGTGCCACCCGCATCCCTAGAGACTCATTAAAAGGTAAAGGGACCCCTGACCATTAGGTCCAGTCGTGACCGACTCTGGGGTTGCGCGCTCATCTCGCTCTAAAGGCCGAGGGAGCCGGCATTTGTCCGCAGACAACTTCCGGGTCATGTGGCCAGCATGACTAAGCCGCTTCTGGTGAACCAAAGCAGCACACGGAAACGCCGTTTACCTTCCCGCTGGAGCGGTATCTATTTATCTACTTGCACTTTGACGTGCTTTCGAACTGCTAGGTTGGCAGGAGCAGGAACCGAGCAACGGGAGCTCACCCCGTCGCGGGGATTCAAACCGCCGACCTTCTGATCGGCAAGTCCTAGGCTCTGTGGTTTAACCCACAGTGCCACCCGCGCCCCTAGAGACTCCTTACACTGCGTTTAAAACCAAAATCGCATTTGGACAGAAACTGTTTCTCAGGCGGCTAGTCCTAGTCTTTATAACCCTGGACCTTCTTCCAGAAGGCAGAAGCTGAAAGACATCATTTCCTGGGTGTGCACTATCCCGCCCTATCTCTACAGTTTTCTTATGGCACCTGGAAGCATAGATTTGATCCAAGGTGGGAAGATTGCACCCAATTATTCTCTCCGCAGTCTTTACAACTCCTAGGGGAGAGTGACTGGTTTGGTTGGACCAGGGACAGAGCTTCCAGGGCGTCTCAGCAGGGACCACAACTATGACATCCACTAGAATATTTTGGGGGGGAGGGGTTGCTCCAGGGCACAGGGCACCACTGAAATTTGAGGCGCCAAGGTCTGCCCCTGCTCACAGCAGCCAGTCAAGTGCCTGTGGAAACCCTGAAGCAGCATTCGAACGCAGGAGCCCTCTCCCGTCTTCTGCTTTCCAGCAAAGGTACATACTGTACTCAGAAGCAGTGCTGCCCTCGACTGTGGCAGTAGAGCACATACCCCTCTCTTCCATGAATTTGTCCAATCTTTTTAAAATTGGTAGCTACTAGGTGCCGCATGAAGAAGTGCCTTCTTTTAGCTGCTCTGAATCTTACCAACATTCAGATTCATTGGATGTCCACAAGTTTTAGCATGGAGAGGGAGAAAGAACATTTATCCACTGCCTCGCCTGCAGAAGCTCCCAGATTTAATCCCCAGCATCCTCAGAAATGGAAAACCAGGCAGGTGGAATAGAATGGACGATTGTGGAAGAGAGAATGGGAGGCTGGCTGGCTGGCAGAGGAGCACTCCACGCTGCAACATTTTGTTACAGGAGCCATTTGTCCAGTCTAATTACCGTATTTTTTGCCCCATAGGACGCACTTTTTCCCCTCCAAAAATGAAGGCGAATGCAGGCTTTCGCTGAAGCCTGGAGAGCGAGAGGCATCGGTGCGCACCGACCCCTCTCGCTCTCCAGGCTTCAGGAAGCTATCCGCAAGCCTTGCAAGCCCAGCGGGAGTTCGTGCGGGCTCACAAGGCTTGCGGGCAGCAGCCTGCAGCCTCGGCGAGTGTCTGCAAGCCTTGCGCGCCCGGCAGGAGGTCCCGCCGAGCGCGTGAGGCTTGGGGTGGCAGCCTGTCGCCTGAAGCACGGGGAGCCCTCCGGAGGGTGCCCCGTGCTTCAGGCAGGTGTGCGCAAGGCTTGGGGCGGCAGCCGCGGTGGGGGGGGGAATAATTTTTTTTTATTCATTTCCCCCCCCCCCAAAAAAAACCCGAGGTGCATCCTATGGGCCGGTGCGCCCTATAGGATGAAAAATACGGTACAAACCTCATCCCTTTCCATATCCACATCCCCCTCAGCCTTTATGACTTATTTATTTATAAAAGATATATTTACAACAATGTAAAAACATAAAACCATACACCGTGTTCTGTAAGCCCTGCTTTTTATTTCCTTCCCTTGGTGCTCTAACTTGAAATGAAATACCCAGTTTTGACAACAGAACAAAGAAAAGCCCAAATGAATGGGACTGGAGCAAGATCTCCCTGGCAAATTGTAGCCCAAAACTGAGAAAACATGATAATGATTGTAAATTAAAGGCAGCTGTGCCTATTTAGCTATGCTGAAATGTTCTGATCTCAGAATGCAAGGGTAATTGCATTGATCATTTCATATGTAAAATTTTGTTTTCTGCTGAATTTGGGGCCATAGAAAGTATGGGGCACAATCTAGGTACTGCAACGGAGATGCAAAAACAGGCGGAAAACAAAACACAGAAATCCTCCTTTCATCTCTTTATTGCCTTTATTTGAAGCATTGATGACAACCATATCATCCAAGATCTTTGGTTGTTACATAAAAAGGTAAAGGTAAAGGACCCCTGATAGTTAAGTCCAGTCGCGACCGACTCTGGGGTTGCGGAGCTCATCTCGCCCTATAGGCCAAGGGAGCCGACATTTGTCCACAGATAGTTTTTCTGGGTCATGTGGCCAGCATGACTAAGCCATGTGGCACTTATTATAACATCTCCATGGTGATTACTGGCACCTTCCCCCCCCCCTTTCAATAAAAAAAGCCCAGCACTCAAGAGCATCCAGCGCAGAAGTAACCCCCTTTTCCTCCCTAGCCCCTTCCCCTGTTTCTCTTCCAGCCATGTTGTCCCTGTTGGAAACTTATCCCAACAGGGAGGCAGAAAAATACATTGAGGCTGGATTTTGCAACCGTTGCCACTTTCCTGTTTTGGTTTGCCTGTTTCTAGAACGCCCCGCTCCCCCCAACCAAAAGCCGTTGCCCTTTGCGTCTGGGAAAATCATTTCAGAAATTCCAGGGTTTGTTTCTGCAAGACAATCAAGCAGTGATGGAGCATTTCCACTAACTGGCACATGAGGCAGTGCAGACACCAGACAAGTTCCCAGTCCTCCATAAGGCTATAGGGGGCCTGTGGTGGCGATCCAAGGGAATTCTCAGGTCACTCCTTCCGCATTGGCGTGGCCACCACAGCAGATGGACTGTTCAGTTACGTCTCATGATGGGGAAGGGCCATAGCTCTCAGTGGGTTGAGCAAAGTAGCTGATAGGGAAGGTGGTCGTCAGAGAGCTGCTGACTGCCAGTCAATATAGCCAAATGGTCTGACCTGCTATACAACACTTCCCTTTGTACCCTATGATTTTAGTTCAGATGATCTACGCTGAAATTACGCATCTAAATCCCAGTTAAATTGTAGGGGGCGGAGAGAGTCTGTATTACAAAACGTTAACTCAGAAATTTGTTTATGATCTCGTTTAAACTGTTAAAACTTCACAGAATAATCACACAAGACAGACAAAGTTTGAAAGAATGGAAGTTATTTTCTTTAATACTAAAAAGAAGCTGGAGGTCAGCAGTATGACAAACTGTGGATTCTTTAATGCACATTTACTTGGGAGTAAGCCTCACTGAACCCAGAGGAATTTTCTTCCAAATAAATGCACATTGAATTGACCTACATGACAGAATGGTTTAACAATCAATTCCGCTTCCCAGGGAACTCTGGGTATTGTAGCTCTGTGAGAGAAATAATGGTCTCCAAACAATTCTCAGAAACCTTTGCAAGCTACCGTTCCCAGGATTCTTTGGGGGGAGCCATGGCTGTTTGAAGTAGTGTAATAGTGCTTTAAACATAATAGTGCAGATGGGGCCTCTCATACCTTGAAAGGAGGGCTGTATACCTTTTAAGGAATATATCACTACTTTCTCAAAACCAGTCAAAGAGGTTCTTTACAGACGTGTACAAAACAACTGTCTTCACTAGTGGTTCAGCATGTGCCTATCATCCCACCGATCATAGAAAATATTGGTAGGCCTGTGTTTTGCGTATAGGGGCTATATTTATAAATAATCTCTCACAGGTGGGACTCTTGTAAAGAGCTACAGATGTTTGAGCCAGCATGGACCACCACTGATGCCTGCTCTGAAGCCCCCTTTAAACCAACTTCTGCACTGGGCAGCTGGCTCTATGTTAATTTCCCACAATTCCCTAACATTACATCAGGGGCATTGTGGGAAATTAAAAAGATGGCAGCATCAAGGCCTTCAAGCCACCAGACAAGCCCACCAGGGAGGCCAGTTGACACAGAAAGGGGCTCAGCTGATATTACTTTGCCAAGGGACCCCAAAAACCTGAAGCCAACCCTGGGTGTGGGAGAGGGGTTATTTCTGTGAGGACCGTCTGCTTCTGGGAGCAGACTAAGTTCCCTAAGAAAAGCATGACCCCTATCATAATCCTCTGCCAATTCCATTCCCCCATTTTGATAAGGATTATATAGACCCTAGAGAAACCGCTTGATCTCCAAGTTGCGAGGAGTCTACTTTTTCCTCCATTTAAGGTTAATGCTTCTTGGGCTTCTGCTGCAAGAGGGGAAGGCGCTTTGGGTTTTAGGGAGCTGGTATCTGGAGGAGGCCCCATCCACCAAGTAGCTAAGACTCATGTGCATCAGTTGCAGCCACATTCCTCGATGATCATGTCGTCATGGTGGCGGACCCTCACTTTCCCTTTCTCGTAGTACATCATAGACAGCGGGCTCATTTTGACAGGGGCACAAGATGGGCAAGGCACCCGGTTGGGTTGGTATAACTTCAGCAAGCTCTGAAAGGGAAAGGAGGAAGAGGAAAACATCATATCCAGGAACTGGCATAGTGTAGTTAAGGGCAGTAGGGCAGGGCGCAGTGGGGCTACACTGGCCTCCCTAGCTGCTTCATACTACGACAGAGAGGGGCAAGTGAGGTGGTGAGGTCACTGCAGTGCAAATGCAGATTGGAGCACCAGATTGGCTCTGATGATGTGTTTGCACTGCGCTGAGCTCACCGCCTCACCTCTATCCATCCAGAACGCAGGAGCAACTCGGCTGGAGGGCAGTCAGGTAAGCAGTGCAGTCCCACCATGTCCAATTATGACCCGGCAGAATCTGGTGCACATATTTTGTGACACCCTACCCTACCCCACCCCAAATACATAAAAGAGTCTGGAATTTGACTAAGAGGAGGAGTGGCCAGCCCAATCAGAAAGACCAGTGCCATAAACTATGGAAGGGATTTGCCCCAGGCCCCTGATATTGAGGGCTTGTGACAGGCCCCCAAACAAGGAACCCCAGAGACAACACCCCCTAGGCTAGTTTCTTCTGAGGGACCAGCCTCTTCTACATCAAGGAAACCCAAGAGCAAAGAAGGAACCCAGAGGAAACTTGCTGATTGCTGACAGGGCTGGAGGACTTCCTCTTCAAGGCTCTCCATACTTCAGGAAGGAGCCAAGAAGTGCCACTCTGCCCCAAGAGGGATATAAAGCCTTGGCAGAGCTCCAGAGCTTATCGGAGCAAGCTGCTAACTTGGAGCTCTCTCTGGTGATGTGGCCATGCCTGCCTAGGGCATTCTTGTGCCTTGTTCACTGTCAAAACAGGATAAAAACACCTCCATTTTAGGGCTTGCAGGGCCAAGGAATGCACCAGCTCACAAGGAGCATTAATTTGCCCCCACTCAGAATGTTGTTGCTTAAAAATTAAAAATCCAAGGCTTTTAAAAAGCCAGTGAAATTTCTTCCTCAACAGTGAGAACCTCTTTATAGAATTGTGCGGGGGGTGGGGTGGAGTCTGTTCAAACCAATTTGTGACCTTCTAGAAGTTGGGACTCCAACTCCCATCATCCCCTGCCAGCACAGCCAACAGTGAGGGGTGAAGGGAGCTGTAGTCCAGCACCATCTGGAGGACCACAGCTTCCTCAACACCCCCCCCCCGCTGCTATATGTGCTCCCAGAGATGCTTTTGTTTTCTCTCCAAAAGGCACATTGGGGGGCAGATAGCCTTGGGGGCAGAGATGTGCAGTGCAATCCCATACCACGTCTATGCAGAAGTTAGCCCCAGTGAGTTCAGTGGAGCCTGTGTTGGGAATTCTATTCCACCTTTTGCTGCAGATATGTGGGATTGTTACATGTCACATGTCTGTTTACATTCCAGCACAGGTTGCTGGCCTGAGCGGAACTTCCGCTCTGTATTGCTTTTGTTTTTCCGTCTCTCTCTGAGAAGATGACAAGGGGAGAAGCCATGTTTTCTTTGTCCTGATTTATGTATAATAAATGTGTAGCCTTAGTATTGTATGTACACCTCAAGCTTCTCTGTTGCGTAGTTTACACTGCTGAGTAATGTGTGCTCAAGTATGCACTGCAGCTTGAGTCACTGACAAATGTCGGAGGAGCAGAGGTCGGTGGATCTCCGCAGCAGCTGAGAGGAGGGGCGCTCCAGCTGGGACCGAGCCAGTTGGCTTTTCGTCCCGAGTTCCAACAGCCTGAACTTAGGTAAATGTACAGTATTTAGGACCAAAGCCTTAACTTCTAGAGAGAGCTGGAGAAAGACAGTAATTAAAACAACAACAACCCACCACTAACAACATGTTAACAATTCATCCCAAAAAGCCAGTAGGGGAATAAAACAGGACTGACATTTCCGGATGGAGTGAGGGGACAAACAGTCAGAGGCTTAGGACACAATCGTAGCCCAGTGCAGTGTCACCCACTGAAATTCTTGGTAGGATAAGGCCTCCTTCTTATGGTCCCCCTGGAGGTAGCCCTAGGGTGGGACTCGTCATGCCCCCTCAGCCCTGCAGATTAGTAACAGATGGCTTTTGAAAATCATGCTACCCGCTGCTTTTTTTCTAAAAAAAAAATCTTTAGGGGTACAGTGGTACCTCTGGATACGAATGGGATCTGTTCCGGAGCCCTGTTTGCTTCCTGAAGTAAACGTAACACGCGACTGCGCATCTGCACACGCGCAGGTTGCGTTTCGCCGCTTCTGCACATGCACGTGACGTCATTTTGAGCATCTGCGCATGTGTGAGCGGCAAAACCCGGAAGTAACGCACTCCGTTACTTCCCGGTCACCACAGAGCGCAACCCGAAAATACTTAACTTGAAGCTACTTCAACCCGAGGTATGACTGTACTCTCATTATCCTACTCATATTGAACTGCTGCCCCTCAATGAGGCCAAACTTACATTCACAAAATGTTTAGGGGTATGCGTACCCCTGAATCCCGCCAGAAAAAAGCACTGATGCTACCTGTTGCCTTAGCTGTCCTTATGATCTTTTTAAATTATATCACTGCCAGTTTGTGCCAGTAATGCTGAGCTACATGGATCAATGGCCTGACTCCGTATAGAGCAGCTTCCTATGCAAATGTGTAAAAGGAGCATTTGCCGAATCTCAGTTTTTGAAAACCCAGCCTTTCCTGCACCTCCTCGTGCCATTTTCTTTCTCTTCATTTAAAGCCCTATACGGCCTAGGACCCTCGTACCTATGGGATCGCCTCTCCTGGTATGTCCCACAGAGGACCTTACGGTCTTCAAATAACACCCTGAAGATTCCGGGCCCCAGGGAGATCAGACTGGCCTTGACCAGAGCCAGGGCTTTTCAGCTGTGGCCCCAGCCTGGTGGAACGCTCTCTCACAAGAGACCAAGGCCCTGCGAGATTTGGCATCTTTCTGCAGGGCCTGTCAGACGGAGCTGTTCTGCCAGGCCTTTGGTCAGGGTTCAGCCTGACTCATTTTCTCTTTGTATAAGAACAAGCACAAAGGAGGTTCCCAGCCCGCTCATAGGTCCTTATAATATCAGTGGAAACAGTTGGTCCTGGTGAGTATTAACCGCTTCCAATTTTAACCTGAAGATTGCTACTTGTCCAGTTTTAATTTTAATTGTTGGAATTAATTGTGGGATGTATCTTAATTGATTGATTGCTTGTATTGTGCATATCGTCTTATTTATATGATGTTAGCCGCTCTGAGCCCAGGATACAAATAAAAATTAATTATTATTATTATTATTATTATTATTATTATTATTATTATTATTCAGTATCTATACATAAATGATCCCCAATGTTAGTTAATACAGTGTTCTATATGGAACTATGAGCTGAGCATACAAGCAACTAATGGATAGGAGAAAAAGAAAGGTTTTTGCAGGTGTATAGATATGGGCTTCACTTTCCACTGTTCTTAATGTGCTGTTTATAAAGCATATAAGACTGGACTGTGCAGCTGGATATACTGCATTGGACCCAGTTTCTGGTTTCCAAGACCCCTAAAATGCAAACATAAAGACAAACCTGAATATATGCATGATTTGTTGGTTTGAAGGTCTCATCAACAGGCAACGGGCACTCTCCCTCACACCGGTAGGCATTGTATTTCTTGGGGTGCACAATCCAACTTCCAAAGCCAGTCTGCTCAAAGTCCACAATCATATCTACCCTCCTGCACAGAGATCTCCCTTCTTTGCCAAAGTTGGCAGTGGAAATATTAGCCGCTTTAATCCTTTGCTTCTGCTTCCTGTTCCGCCGGTGCCGACGGCCCCCAGTCTCCTTGAAAGTGTTGTCCATCATGATGTACTTGGACATCTCCACCGTCCTGATGAGACTTGGACCCTGAGAGGGCTCCACCTGTTCCTTATCTTTGGAGAAGATAACCAGCAGGACTCTGTCAGTCATGCTATGGGTCAATACGTGGGCCTGTTGATCGTCATTGCACCCACATTTTCCCTGGAACCCACCAGCTGCTCTTCCATCATCGTCCTGAGATAGGTTCTCCTCCACCCAGTGCCGCTCCTGATCATCTGGAGCACCCATGCCAAATGATACCCCTTGGTGGAGCCAGAAGCGGAGTATGCTGGTGGCATTGAAGACTTTCCAGGAGGAGTGGCTGGAGTTCCTGCTAATAAAAGAACCAAGGAAGATCTTGTCTGTGCAGGTCTGGTTCCCATGACAGGTGCGCTCATGGCTGTGGTAGATGTTCAAAGTGACACTCCTGTACTGGGGGAAAGACATCAAGCAGACCCGGAACTCTGCCAGCCTCACATCAGAGCTGCTGGAAATGGAGGTCAAGTCAAAAGAGAAGTCCCAGTGGTCCTCAAACTGGAAATAATCTGGAAGGCAGAAGAATGGCACTGGTTGGGGTGAATGGAACAAAGGAACACCATTAAATATTAAAGGTTCTTAACTCTAAGACTCTCAAAAGGAGTCTTGGGGAGAGGGCAGGACAAGAGGACATGGGGTGGGAAAATAAAACAGCAACTATGAAGGCCAGGATAGAACTTTGCCCCCCATTGCAAGAGCATTTTCTTCACTCAAAAAAATTCCTCTGAACTTCTGTCTGTTGCAGCTGAAGTTGCCTGTGTGCAGTACTGATTGGCTAGCACCTCTCATGCCACTAATCTACCCACCCACTTTTCCCTGGAGTCTTTCAGCTTTTTCTTTAAAAAGGGGGGGGGGTTGTCATATTATTATTAAAGAAAAAAACAGCACAAACAAGTGAGAAACGGGTCCAAGAGAACTGAGGGGGACTATAGCACATTCGTTAAGCATGTGTTTTGGCATATAGTTCAGTCCTTGGCATCTCCAGTTAGAAGAATTATGCAGCAGGTGATCAGAAAAGATCCTCTCCCTGGAAAGCTGCTACCAGTCAAAGTAGATAACAATAAGCTAGATAGACAAATCAAATAACCTTTGTTCTTACAATGGGAAATTTGAAATGGACCTGTAATTCTTGGTATATTGTTGAGCGTAGCAGTGACTGAGCTGTTCTCAAACTGGGAAGAGGGGATTTCCAGGAGCAGCCAGGAACATATCTAGAAGAATAGGATATGAGCCAGCATGGTGTAGCAGTTAGGGTCAGACTACAATCTGGGATATTAGGGTTCAAATCCCCACTCAGGCAGGAAGTGCACTGGGTGACTTTGGGCCAGTTATTATCTCTCAGCCTAACCTACCACACACAACTGATGTGAGGATATAATGGGGTAATGAAACCTTGAGTTCCTTGGAGGGAAGGCAGGATATTAATGTACTAATTACTAAAAATTAGTAATAAAAAAATACTTCCCTTTCTTGCTGATAAAGAAAGACCATAGAAAATTAACAGACAGATAAATGAAGCTTAGATGCACAGGAAATGATCTGAATTCCATTAATATCAATGGGTGCTAAGTGAACTCAATTTTTTTGAAGAAAAATCTAGCCTTTACTGCCAGGTACCATGGAGCTGGTTTTTATGGTGGCAAAGAAAGTGGGATATGAATTAGTAATTTCCTTGCCTTAATGAAGCCACATCTATCCCCAGGAACCTCCCCCCCCCCCCGCAATATGGGGAAAATACTGGCCTCCCTCACAGGGTTCTTGTAAGTATTACAGGGCAGCTTATATGAATGGTTGTCGAAAACTGGAGTGGTATATAGAATAATAAAATTGTAGAGTTGGAAGGGACCCTGAGGCTCATTTGCATATACAACAGTGAGTATTATAATTCTCCATTTCTAAGATATGGGTATCTTAGAATCCTTACTCTCCTTAATGCGTGTCCCTAACAACATCACTTCCAGATTAGCTGCACAAGCTCCAGCTGTCCATGTTATCTTCCCCTGGCCCGGCTGTCTTGAAGACAGCTATTAACTCATTGCATCAGCTAGTTAAGTGGTTGATTGGGTTATGGAAGTTCAAAGACTAAAGGCACGTAGCTCATTAAACTTCATTGTACTCCTCACACCCATAGACCCTTTGATGCCCTCTCTTTGAAAGTGTTGATAACTAATTAGGACATTTAAAAAATACCTTTCTGCTTTTGAAGTGCTAACAAAAGACCAAGGGGAAACAGTTGGTATTGACTGTATAAAATTGTATTCCAACTCAAAAAGCTGAAACGGAAAAGCAAGAAAAGGAAGACAAATTGACCACCGCAGAGGCCATGACTGTTGCACATCATTTGCAAACATGCTCCAGGGGTTGAGGGGGGAGGGGAGGGTTGATATTGGGCTGAATGCACAATTAGTTTGACCTGATAAAAGGCACCTTCCTATGGTCCTACGTGGGTACAGTATAAATAAGTGGTGTTTCTAATCCCTAGAATAAAAACCAGCTATGGTGTACAAATGTATTCTAGAGTTCCTGAACCCCATAACCATCCACGGACTCAGCAAAGTGTGCAGCTGGGTCAGACAGAACACGCACAGCCATAATAGGAGAACAGTCAAGTCTGTACACAGAAATCTGTTCTCCCACCCCCACCCGTCTCTCTCCACCTGTTTTCCCTTTCTTTGAACGCAGCTCAGATAATAGCATCTCCCAGTACCCTTCCAGGGAAAGTTGAGGCGCCGCTTTCTCCTCCGCTGGCCATTTCCAGGTGCCTCACTCCTCCCCGAGTGTAAGGCAGCTTCTGGAGCATGGCAACCTCTAGCTGCACCCTTCCTGGGCATCATGCGACACCCCCAGCCTCGCTTCTGCCCCCTCCCCGCTTTCCCATCTGGTTCCTGCCAGATGTCCTTAGTACTAAGGGAAAAGGGATGTGGATTGCATCTCTCTTGGGGGGCTCCCTCCGTTGCAGACGTCTGGGGCCACAATCCACAAAAAAGAGACCCGGGAAGGAGAGGCGGGAGGCGGGAGGCGGGTTGACTTAAGGCCAGAAGGACCACCGCCGCCCTGCGCTCCCGGGGATGCTGATAAGCACCCATCCATCCATCAAGGATGTCCTTACAAACCCTAGGCAGGAAATCAGAATGGAAGTAACTCAAAATGGAAAGGGGTGAGGGGAGGCTTTTTGTGGGGGGACGGGGGACGGAAAGGGTCAACCGAGGCAAGGAGCAGGACTTACGTCGCGCCCCGAGGCTGAGGATAGTGTCGTATTCTCTCCAGGCGGAGGCTTCTGCGCTGGGCTGGCTCGGGGGGCTACCCACGACGAGGGCCCGGTACAGCTGCAGCATGTACACCGGGGAGCGGAGCGCCGGGGGCTGCGGGCGAGGGTGGGCCGGGGCTGCGGCCAGGCCGGCCGGAGAGGAGGCGGCGGGCCGGAGCTGGCCCTCGGCGGCCTCCTGCAGCAGCTCGACCGTCTGCGAGCAGGCTGCGCCCAGGAGGGCGAGCGCCCAAGACATCAGCTCCAAGAGCGAGGTGGTCCTGGGAGGCATCGCAGCATAGATTGCTCCGAAGTCTCTTTCCCTCTCTCTCTCAACTTCTAACCGAAGAGTCTGTTTTCTATCTTGTGTCACCTAAATCCCCGTTCTCTCTCTCCTGTGCTCAGATCCGAATTGACTCCGAATTCAGGGAACTTAAGAGGGTTGACTCGGGTCAGAATTGTCTCGCTCCCATTCTCCCTCTCTTTTTCACCCTCGTCTAAATGAGAAGTCTTCTTGCTTCTTTCTTTTCCTCCCTCTCCCCGGAGGGGGTGTCTGCTCAAGCCCCTTACTCCGCTTCTGCTCGCTCCGAATGCTCCTCTCTCCTTCTTCGAGATCAGCACTTTTATACCTGCGGCTGCCTAATCTTGCGAGTCTTTGATGTCAACAAGCTGTCAAACTTTCTCTTGCGTTTTTTCCTCTGGTCCCTATTCTCATGCAACTCCCCCACCTTCTCCCTCGCCCTCCAATGAGGAAAGAAACAGGCAATTAATGACCGCTCTCTCATTAGACATCAGCCTCAACGTGGAATGTGAGCGAAGTGACTCTTTTTCACAGATGCTTGAAAATAGCCAGATCCCCCTGGCGGGTGTTATTCCCCCCCCCCCTTATCCGACCCCCTCCTTCAGTCTTTGCATCCTGATTCTCTAATACCTTCATCTTTGACACTTGGCTGAGAAAGTCGAGATCTGGGTGGCAATGGATGAGTTCTGATCGTTTTTAATCGGGGGAGGGGGCATGTGAAATGAGGCGTTTGTCTCTACAAATCTTCATACGTTTCTAGGAATCCCCCCACCCACCCCGCCCAGTTTGTGACTGTGATTTCTTTTAAACTGTTTTTAATGTCGTATTCTAAATCGTTGCAATCTGCCCTGGGACCTTAGGGTGAAAAGCGTAGGGTAATAATAAGCCAAATAAATAAAATATTACTTGTTTTCCTTCCACCTTTCTATATGATTGCAGGACAGCTTGCAGTGGTGGTGTTGTTTTAAAAATAATTTTTATTAAAGATTTTCTTGGTTTACAAAAGTATGTGCATTGCCTCCTTTTTCAGGTTGTAAAGTCTTTTCTACAGCTCAGTTACATTTGTTATGAGACAGTAAGTGTTGAGTACAGTATGCACTGTTAAAACAGTTAACTTCCTTTCCTTCCTATACACTGCAAAAAGGTACAAGGGAAAAACCTGTATATTTTGACATTCTCCTCCAAAGGGAAATTTATTCAGGTAATGCAATCTTAAATCTCTGGTGACAACAGAAGCAGAATGACTGCCTTTGAAAGGGGAAAATAACCTATTATAATATATAACCTATTATATAATAACAGCAAATTCATCACCCCATGCTATATTTCTGCTTGGATGTTATGAAGAATGCAATAGACGGACAGAGGTTTTTGAGGATGCTTTTCTCAGCAACATACCACCAAAACTCCCACCACATGCATTTCTGTGTAGTGTATAGTGTACTCCTTAAGGCCAACACTTTTAAGGAGAATTAAATATGCCTTTGTTCTGAAATGCAAGGCTTCCTTTCTCTGCAACCTCATCCTGAGTTATCCACCCTTGAAGCTTGACCAGGAGTTTGTTTAGAACAGGAATGGGAACAGAGGTTGCCCATCACCCTCAGCTATTGGCCATGTTGACTGGGGCTGATGGGAGCTGGAATCTAGAGAGAGCCACAGGTTAGTCACCCTGATGTAGAGCAATGTGAGGTTAGAAAACTAGTATTAAAATATTAAATTTGACAAATTATTGCTTACCGTTAAACAATCTTCAGCACAGGATGAGTTACTTCCTTGAAGTAGCTCCCAAAGCCAGTTGTTGTTTTTTTGAAAGCATATAATGCAAACTTTTGTCATGTTTCACAATATTGTGAGGTGGGTTAGGCTGAGAGTTGATCACATTATCTTAGATCCCAGGGGTCATCTAGTCCAACCCCCTGCAATGCAGGAATCTCAGGCAATGACTGGCCCAAATTCGCCTACTGAACTTCATGGCCAAGTAGGGATTCGAACTCTAACCACTACACCACACTGGAGCTTAAGAAGGTGCCCTATAGGATGGCAGAGAGGACTGTGGTCATTCCTGGTTTGCCTATATGCAGATAACAGCAGAAGCTCTCGCAGCTCTTTGCTTCTCCCCTTCCTTACTGTTCTTCTCAATAAGAAGGTATCTCCCTTGTTTTAAATGTCTGGAAATTGACAGCACAAGCCTAGTCGATGTTCAGTGGGGTTTGCTCCCCTGTAAGTGTGCACAGGATTGCAACCTGTCACTTTGCAATCAACCTGCTCAACAGCTTGAAAGACCTTTCTGCCTCTTATTGGGACAGGTCCTTTCATCTCCAAAAGCAAAATCCCAAGGTGAAACAATGGATTTGCATTGATCTACTCTGTTGTCCTCCCTTTGATCCCAGCTGATAACATAACACCATCAGACCACCCATTCTGAACCCAGTCCCACCAACTGGAGTTGTGCTGTGCAAATTACTTATCTGGCACCCACAGCACACATACTCTTTATTAATTCATTCATTTTGAGCATTTTTATTACCCCAAGGGTTTCCCAAGAACCATTCCTGCACACAGGCTTTACAGTCTAAAAGGCATGACGCAAAAAGAAAAGGGGTTGGCAGGAAGGAGGAAAAATGCGAACTGGGGCACTAGCTCTGAGTTTCATATTTGGTTAGCTTCCAACAGATGAAGCACTTTCTCAAAAGTGGCTTCAGAGCAGATGAATATTGAGCAAAGATCTGACAATGTCTGGTCAGTTCCTCCAGGAAGTACTGGGGGGTCCAGGTGAGACCACACGCCCAGCCAGAACAGATGGGCCAGCTGTCACAGGCTGGTCCCAGTTCAAAACAGGCAAACCTCCAAGAAATACCCATGCATCACAAGCTTCCTGGGAGTGGCTGTGATGCAGCTGGAAGGTGGTGCCTTTGGGGGATGGGGGGGCAGGTGGGGACAGATGATGCCACCCACCCTAGAGCAGATGGTCCAGCTGCTCCCCCTCACAGGGCAGTTGGTTCCAGCAGCCTCTGTGAGAAAGAGAGACCCAGCCAAGTCTGCTGATAAAATCCTGTAGGCAGAATCAAAAAACTTTCAATATTAGAATGAAGTTGCTGAAAAAGAATGGGGGGGGGGGTGAACCAGGAATGGATATTGGTGCAGAAGGACTTGTGAGCTTCGTTCCAACACCGACCACAGATTTCTGGCCTGAGCATGTGCTCAGAGGCACACTGTTCCGTAAAGGTAAAGGTAAAGGGACCCCGTGACCATTAGATCCAGTCGCAGATGACTCTGGGGTTACAGCACTAATCTTGCTTTACTGGCTGAGGGAGCCGGCGTACAGCTTCTGGGTCATGTGGTCAGCATGGCTAAGCCGCTTCTGGCAAACCAGAGCAGTACACGGAAACGCCGTTTACCTTCCCGCCGGAGCAATACCTATTTATCTACTTGCACTGCGTGCTTTTGAACTGCTAGGTTGGCAGGAGCAGGGACCAAGCAACGGGAGCTCACCCCATCATGGGGACTTGAAGCACCGACCTTCTGATCGGCAAGCCCTAGGCTCTGTGGTTTAACCCACAGCGCCACCCGCATCCCTATACCCTGTGCCTTAATTCTTTGCAATTGTCTAAGCAGAGCTGGTGTTTTGCACCCAGATCTGGTTCTAGTAAAAATCAAAACAGGATACTTTGTCAAATCAAGGAAAATTCATCCATGGCCCATGGATGAATTGAGTGTTAAGGACATCGCTAAACCCTGTTTGGATGTTTCTCTGAACAAGTAAGTGCTTGAAACGTGGATGAGGACAGCTATGACCCCAATGCATTTATTTATTTATTTATGACCCTCACACATTTAGGCTTGTATCTGGTGTAGCATTTTAAGCACCCCATCAGTGCAAAGATTTCCACTTGCACAAGAGGCCTTCCTCTCCCTTCCCCTTGCCCATCCCTGTGCTACCTCCAGATCTAGCCTGGGTTCCCCGCTGAATCCATCAGAGCAGATTTGGGGAGGGTGTGGGGTGCACAAGGAGAGAGGGAGAGAGGGGAATGTTCTGTTGCACAAGCAGAAATGGCTGCACTGTTGGGGTGCTTACTTATCACTACATTGGGTACAAGCCTAAGTGCACACATCTGAAAAGATGATACGTAATCTGGTAAAGCTGGGACAAGTCATGCATACTCATAATGTAATGTGCTGGAGAGAATGTAATCAGAGAAATTCGTGAATTTGGTGGACTTATAAGCCAGTGGCACACAGTATTTCATGAAATTAATGTAACCACCTAAACCTAACAGACAATACCTTTCAGCTGCCTTAGCTGAAAAGAATGAGATTGCTACAGTAAACCCAAAGACTTAATAAGCTTTAGGATATCGGCAGCTTGACAGGTCACAGTGAAAAATTGGAAGATGCCTGACTGCTTAACTCTGACTCACAGGTAACAGGAATTATGGCAAGGAGCAATTACTGATACACGAGTGTTGCTCAGTCAAGGGAGAGGCAGATGATTTACATTTCTACACTGTATTGCATGGCTTCATAATCTTTTTCTAAACAAATAAAAAGCAGGAGTTCCAGCATTTTTCAGAGGCAGTACTGTATGCATCTGAATAACAGTTTCTGGAAACCAGAGGAGAGAAGAGTGCTATTGCGTTCAAGTCCTGCTTGCAGGCTTTCCCAGGCATCTGGTTAGAATCATAGAATCATAGAGTTGGAAGAGACCACAAGGGCCATCGAGTCCAACCCCCTGCCAAGCAGGAAACACCATCAGAGCACTCCTGGCATATGGTTGTCAAGCCTCTGCTTAAAGACCTCCAAAGTAGGAGACTCCACCACACTCCTTGGCAGCAAATTCCACTGTCGAACAGCTCTTACTGTCAGGAAGTTCTTCCTAATGTTTAGGTGGAATCTTCTTTCTTGTAGTTTGGATCCATTGCTCCGTGTCCACTTCTCTGGAGCAGCAGAAAACAACCTTTCTCCCTCCTCTATGTGACATCCTTTTATATATTTGAACATGTCTATCATATCACCCCTTAACCTCCTCTTCTCCAGGCTAAACATGCCCAGCTCCTCATAAGGCATCGTTTCCAGACCTTTGACCATTTTGGTTGCCCTCCTCTGGACACGTTCCAGTTTGTCAGTTGGCCACTGTGAGAACAGAGTAACGGCCTATCTGCAATGCAGCCAAGAACCATACAAAGGTGATACGAGGCAAACTCAGGATGGAGAAGGAAAACAATACTATAAGCAGTGCTTTTTTCTGGGGGGACACACAAGCCTCTTTCTCTACGAGACAGGAAGATTCAAGCTCAAATGGTACACAGATCAGTACTATTTGAGGGGGCTCTGTGGGTCCCAGAATATCTCAAAGACAGTTTGCAGACCCTCCTTCACACTCTCAGTTGTTCTTCTTCTTCTTCTTCTTCTTCTTCTTCTTCTTCTTCTTCTTCTTCTTCTTCTTCTTCTTCCTTTGAAACAGGAGCAGAGGTATTGTTATTTATGGATTATTTTTTACTAAAGGAAATTAAAAATAATAATAACTCCTTTGTGAAATGCATTTAGGGTTGTATCAAACTATCTTTTACTCAGAGTAGAGCCATTGAAATCTAATGAATTAGAAGTTGGCCATGTCTATTAATTTCGTCGGGTCTACTTTGAGCGTAACTAGTATGCGATGCAATACTTATACACCACTCTGGGCAGCTCACACCACAAAACATTGCACTTTTATAAAACAATTATAAAGAAGAGCTTTATTATTTTTTTAAAAAATGTTAAAAACACTGCTTTCTCATAAAATAAAAGCCATTCAGATTAAAAGGGCATGCCATGATTGGTGAAAAACAGTGAGGAAGGGGGCAGGGTATTCTATAATGAACTACTGAGAAGATACAATACTTTCTCTTTTTCCACTCAGCCATGCTTCAACTCTAAATATACAACCTGCTCCTGCTCTCACCCCTTGCACTTTCTGTATTCCTAGATCTAAACTTTCATGGGATATATGTTTACTGCCACCAAGTGGTTCAATAATTTCCTTCCTTTTCCTGGCAAAAATGTGTGAAGATTTCACCACTTCACCCCTAGACCAGCATGTAGTAATTTGCCTGAGTTGACCCAAGATCAACCACCCCCCACCAAAACAAACAAACAAACAAAAAAACACCCACCAAATATTTCCAGTCAATATTTGTGTTGTTGCTATTTCTGTTTATTAAATCTCAGTCCCATTGCCTCTGGGATGCTCTCTGGGGATGTTGTGTAATGTGATCAAGCACCACAATAGCTACTGACAACAGCTTTAACTACTCTGGAGCATGGAAGAGTTTTGCATGACCAAATGTGCTCACATGTGGGGTTAGGCAAGAGGAAACTGGTGGTGTTACCTCTCATGCTAATTTCTTTCTGTTGTTGAACATTTAAAACATCTTGATTATAGGAGTGTGCATAATCACTAGGTTTTAATTAATACTAGCAATATGCCAGTAGTGGAAAACTTATTAACAGTGACAAGTGGAATTCTAATAACTTTCTGGATTTTCTTCTTTGGAAATATTTATATTTAGAAGGGGGAATCTGTGGCACTCCAGATGTTGCTGGATTCAAACTCCCATCAGCCCCAGCCAGCATAACCATCATTCCTGACCATGAGCCACAATGAGAGTTAAAAGTCCAACAACATCTGGAGGATCAAAGGTTGACTGCCCTAGATCTATGTCAAAGAGAAGGCAGTCCAGTGTAGTACTGACAGTCAACCAATATGGGTCTGAGGTGCAACAGGAGATGGAGCATCAGGTACAAGGTTTGCAGGACCACGGACAGATCCCTGGCTACAAGGAACTTGATTCAACTCCAAATGATGCTCCATGTGCCTGGAACTGAGCCCTTTGGCTCCTATTTCTCACCCAGTGAGCTGCAGAGCAGGCGTTGGGCGGATTAGGAGGTGTTTGGCATGATGGGAATCAGTTCCTCTTGCTGAAGAGTAATTGTCTCTGATACCATCTTCCCACTAATGCATAAAAGACTAAAAGAAGGTGCATCTGAAGCTCTAGTGAAAACTTCAGAAGACACTTAGGGTTGTATCCAATGTTAACCCTGCTCAAAACAGACCCACTGAACTCAACAGATTTAAGTTACTTTTGCCAATTGATTTCAATAGGTCTAATCTGAGTAGAACTAGCATTGAATACAGCCTTGAATTAATGTGCACAGGGGATTAATCCTCTCCCCAGACCATTAACCTGCTGACAATTCCCTACCCAAGCTGCTATTTTCCTCTAAAGCATTGCTACTATCTTCTCCCCCTCCTTTCATTTTTTTTTTTTTTTAATAAAGTTTTATTGCTTTTTTCCAGGGTAAAAGAAAGGTATATCATCCATAGCACATCAAAAGCAGTTTTACAGAAAAGAAAAGAAGTTATAAGAGAAAAAAAAGAAAAGATTCACATTTTTCACATCCATTTTCATGATCGATCAGACTTCCCCATGTCCCCCATCCCCTGTTTTCTTTACAATAAAAATAAACAGCAAATTAATACCTTATTTCATATGTTTTTGTGTTTTCCTTTAGTTATATAGTCCACAATTTATACATTTCGAAATCTTAACTTAATTTTCAACATTTACCAAATTCAATACTGAAGCATGTTTTTCCAGAACATTTAGCAAATTCTCAACATTCATATAGCTTATAATATTTTTGTAAATAGTCCTTAAATTTCTTCCAGTCCTCTTCCACGGCGTCTTCTCCCAGGTCTCGGATTCTGGCTGTCATTTCAGCTAATTCCATATAGTCCATCAGCTGCAAGTGCCATTCTTCCAGCGTGGGTAACTCCTGTGCCTTCCAGTGTTTAGCTATAAGAATTCTTGCTGCTGTGGTTGCATATAGAAAGAAAGTTCTATCTTTTTTTAACACTCTCTGGCCCACAATGCCCAGGAGGAAGGCCTCTGGTTTCTTGTGAAAGGTGTATTTAAACACCTTTTTCAACTCGTTATAGATCATTTCCCAGAAGGCCTTCACCCTCGGGCATGCCCACCAGAGGTGAAAAAAGGTTCCCTCAGCTTCCTTACATTTCCAACATTTATTGTCAGACAAATGATATATCTTTGCAAGTTTGACTGGGGTCATGTACCACCTGTATACCATTTTCATGATGTTTTCCTTTAAGGCAGTACATGCCGTAAATTTCATACCGGTGGTCCATAACCTTTCCCAGTCTTCAGACATAATGTTGTACCCGATGTCTTGTGCCCATTTTATCATAGCTGATTTAACTATCTCATCTTGAGTGTTCCACTTAAGCAGCAAATTATACATTCTTGAAAGCACTTTCGTCTTAGGTTCAAGTAATTCTGTCTCTAATTTTGATTTTTCCACCTGGAAACCAATTTTTTTGTCTTTTTTAAAAGTCTCTAAAATTTGGGCATAATGAAACCAATCTCGCACCTTTCCTTTCAGTTTTTCGAAACTCTGCAACCTCCAAGTGTCACCATCTCTTTCAATTATCTCACAATATTTCAACCAGCCAGTCTCCATATTACGAAATTTTACGGCCTTAGCCTCTACCGGTGATAACCACCTCGGAGTCTTACTTTCGAATAAGTCTTTGTATTTAGTCCAGACAATAAGTAGAGCTTTCCTGACAATATGGTTTTTAAACAGTTTATGAGACTTTGCCTTGTCGTACCAGAGATATGCATGCCAACCAAAAGCATTGCTATGCCCTTCCAGATCTAGGACATCAGTGTTTTCTAACAAAAACCAATCTTTCAACCAGCAGAGGGATGCAGCTTCATAGTACAGTCTTAGGTCCGGCAGGGCAAACCCCCCTCTTTCCTTTGCATCTGTTAATATTTTAAATTTTATTCGGGGCTTTTTGCCCTGCCAGACAAACTTCGCAATGTCCCTCTGCCACTTTCCAAAACATTCCACTCTGTCCACGATCTGAAGGGTTTGAAACAGAAACAACATTCTTGGCAATACATTCATTTTGACTGCAGCTATTCTGCCCGACAAGGTAAGTCTCAGTCTCGACCATGTTTCTAAATCCTTTTTGATTTCCGACCAACATTTTTCATAATTATCTTTAAACAAATTCAAATTTCTCCCAGTCAGGTTAACCCCCAGGTATTTCACTTTTGGAACAACATTTAATTCTGTTTCCTTCTGAAACCCATCTATTTCTGAAGGTGTCAAGTTTTTAGCCAAAACCTTGGTTTTTTGTTTGTTCAGCTTAAATCCCGCCACCCGACCAAATTCAGAAATTAGTTCTAAGGCTCTTTTTGTACTAGCTTCTGGCTCCTGTAATGTCAAAACCAGGTCATCTGCAAAGGCCTTCAATTTGTATTGTTTTTCCCCGACCTGTATTCCTTCCACCCGCTGGTCCTTCCTAATCATGTTCAGCAACACCTCCAGGACAGAAATAAATAACAAGGGTGATAAGGGGCACCCCTGTCGTGTCCCTTTTTCAATTTTAAACTCCTCAGTCACCACGTTGTTTACTATCAATTTAGCTTTTTGCTCTGAATAGATTGCTTCAATACCATTTTGGAACGCCCTTCCCACTCCCATCCCTTCCAAATTTTTCTTCATAAATTTCCAAGATATGTTATCAAAGGCTTTCTCGGCATCTATAAATATCAGAGCTGCCTTCGTGTTCAGATTTGTCTGTAATAACTCCAAAACATCAATGATATTCCTAGTGTTGTCAGACATATGCCTGCCAGGGAGAAAGCCTGCTTGGTCTTTATGAATTACTTCATTCAAGACTTTTTTCAATCTGTTTGCCAAAATGTTAGCAAAAATTTTGTAATCCACATTTAGGAGTGAGATAGGGCGATAATTCCTGAGTTGAGTCTTTTCAGATTCCAATTTAGGAATCAAGGTGATGAATGCCTCTTTCCACGATTCGGGTGCCCCCTTTCCTTCCATAATTTGGTTACATACCTCCATTAATGGCTGAACCAAATATTCCTTCAATGTCTTGTAGTATTTGGAGGTAAGCCCATCTGGACCTGGAGATTTGCCTAATTGCATGTTCTGAATGGCACTTTCAATCTCCTGTTGTGTTATTTTGTAATTCAGGGCTGTTTGCTTGTCTTGTGTTAATTTTTGGAGGCCATAACTTCCTAGAAAATTATCTATCTCAGTCTCCACTTGGGGTCCTTGAGTAAACAATTTTCTAAAATATCTCTGGAAGCACTTTCTAATATCTTCTGGTTTCTGAATACATTCTCCCTCAACCTCTAGATTGGTAACAAAGTTCAACTTTTGTCTCTTTTTCAGCTGCCATGCCAGCAGCTTCCCACATTTATTTGCCGATTCGAATGATCTTTGTTTCATTTGTTTAATTTTCCATTCAACTTCTTGATTTATCAATTTTGCATATTGTGCTTGATGGAATTTTATTTCTCTTAAAACTTCTTTTGATTTTGGGTTTAGTCTCAACTTTTTCTCGCCATCTCTTATCTTCTCCAAGATCTTATCCTTTTTACCATTCCAGAGTTTTTTCTTGATAGAGTTCTGCTGTATCAGAAATCCTCTCATCACAGCTTTACTTGCGTCCCAGATTGTTTTCTTTTCCACCAAAGTATTCAAATTTATTTCGAAGTAATCTTTCAGCGTTTTTTGGGCCTTCTTCACAATCTCCTGATCTCTAAACAAATAGTCATTCATTCTCCATCTGAAGGATCCAGCTGGTGCCAGTCTTAAATCTATTTTCAAGGCGTTGTGGTCAGAGCAAGTTTTAGGGCAGATCTCGACTTTTTTTGTCTTAGGTGCCAGTCCTCTAGATGTCCAAATCTGGTCGATTCTTGTCCACGAAAGATGGGCCTCAGAGAAAAAAGTTCCCTCTTTACCTAGAGGGTTCTTTGTTCTCCAGATGTCAATCAAGTCCATATTGTCTGTAAGTTCAAAAAAAGTCTTTGGGAGTCTGCCATCTTTGGTCAAGTTCTGATTTTGAGACTTATCCATATGTGTGGAGACAACTCCATTCATATCACCCATCAGGATGATGTTAGTATAGTCAATATAGTCCAACATTGTCTCATGTAGCTTCTTATAAAATTCCGATTTCCCATCGTTTGGTGCATAAATTCCTACAATCAAAAATTTCTCTCCTTGTGCTTGAATTTCAATCGCCAAAATTCTTCCTTGTTCATCTTTAAAGATCAATTTTGGTGCTAGAGTCTCCTTTGCATAAATCACTACTCCTCTTTTTTTTACCTTATCTGATGAGATAAATTCTTGGCCTAGTCTCTTGTTAATTAGTACTCTCCTATGGAGCCTAGTCACATGCGTTTCTTGAAGGCAAATAATGTCTAATTGTTCTTTTCTCAAAATATGAAAAATCTTTTTCCTTCTTTCGGGAGAATTTGCGCCATTAATGTTCCAACTGAGAAGCTGTAGAGACATCTTGGACTAATTATTTACCTGCTGGGGTGTCTCCTTTTTCGTTTTTGTCTGGAGGTGGAACCGGATTCAATCCAGGCGGAGGAGGTGGCCAGGCACCTGCTATTCCTTTCCGAAGGTCTTCCCCGTGGTCGTTTAGGAACTTTTCTTGCTCCTCTGCTGTTCTGATTCTTACCCTCACCCCTTTCAAGGTAAAAGATAATCCTTGAGGGAATTCCCACCTGTATGGGATTGTGTTGTTTCTCAGTAAGCTTGCTAGGTCTTTATATGTGGCTCTTAAGTCCAGAAGTTGTTTTGGTATATCTCTAAAAATTTCTGCCTTTTTTCCCTGGATCACCAATGGATTTTTAAAATGCAAGCCGAGTATGGTTTCTTTTTCTTGCCTAGATCTGAAAATGATCAGGCAATCTCTTGGTTTATCCTTCCTAGCCACTCTTCCTAGTCTGAAAGCGGTGACAATTTTAAAGTCTTTTTCCTCTGCCACACCCCAGAATTTGGATAATTCTGTTGTCAAAAATCCAATCAAATCCTCCTTTTCTGATTCTGGAATGTTTCTAATTCTGAGGTTATTTTCCCTATTTTTCAGCTCTGCAAGGGACAGATACACTTGTTGTTCAGTCACCTGTCTACTCAGTGGTCTGACTTCGCCTCTTAATTCCTCTATCCTCTTTTTATTTTCGTCTGCTTTTGTATTTGCTTCCTGTGCCAGTTTCCGATTTTCTGTTGCAGTCTTTTCAATATTATCTATGGCCTGAGAGTTTTTAGAAACTTGGTCTGTCAATTTGTTAATTGAGGCTGTTACCTGGTCAAGTTTAGCAGCTTGTTCATCAAACCTAAGTGCTTGTTCATCCGCTTTCTTGTTCAGTGCTGCCAACTGCTCCAATATTTCTTTAGATACGGAGTCTATCCCTCCAGCAGCCATCTCTCCAAGAGTAGGCTGTATAGCTTGTCCTTCCTGCAGGCCTGTCACAATTGGGACAGATGATCTGCGTGGCTGCACAGGCAGAGTTAATTGCAAAAGTTCAGTTTGTTTTGCTTTTTTTCTTTCTGCAGCCCTTGTTTTTGCTGTGCCACTCATTCCACAGCTGTCCCAGTATCAAGGTCAAATTGTAAATCCCATGGGAAAGTTAATTCCAGAAAAAATAAACATCCGGGCAGGAAAATTCCAAGACTAGTAGCAGTTCTCAAATACTATTAAATCCACAATCCAGCAGGGGGAGCTCCCTAAAAATTAGGGAGAAGGATAGGAAATTTCCACCAAAAGTTCCCTTTACACACAAAAGAAAAATATTATCCAAAACAAGGGGGGGGAGCCCCTCTCCTTAAGCTTAAACTGCAGAGAATAAAGGTTCTTTACCAAGGTGCTTGCAACAGTTCCTTTTCCCGGTTACAAAGTAGCCCAATGTTACTTCTAACTTTGTCTACAGTTACTGCAGACCGATGTTACTTGTATCCAGTCAGACCGAGAACAGGGTTTCAAAAATTTGTAATCCACAAGGTAAAAGAAAGAGGAACATAAAATTGTCACTTATAAAACTGTTATGTCCTTTCTTTAACTTTTAATCAATCAAGGTCGAATTTGCAGATAAATTCCAACTCTTTTAAGATTCCTTTCAGCGCTTCAGCTTTAAAGGGGCTTTGCTCAATACTTTAAACAGAGCCGGGAGACTGACTTCCTTTTTAGCGTCTCCCGCTTTCAGCCAGATTTCTCCAAATTTAGTTCGTACAAAGCTTCAAATTTCCTACTCACGAGTAAGTTGTTTCAGTTCGATTGTTGAAGGAAGAAAGGTCAGCGCTGATCAGCAGCAGCCGCGCGGCTTCACTTCCGCGGAAAGAGCGATGGATCCACAGCACCGCTACCCCCTTCACGTTCCGAAACCCCTTACGGGGTCCCTTCTGCGTTTCGGAGGTCGCTCCTGGTGCCCGCCGAATCCCACGGCCACTGGCTCACTCTACCAGTGGTTTTTCTTCATGGGTCGTCGCTGTGCCGCAGCGCACGACCCTTTTCCGCGGAGCCCCTCTTCAGCAACTGAAGAGGACCGCCATTGCTGAGCGCGCCGCCTCCGGAAGTCTTCTCCCCCTCCTTTCAGAACAGTGCCTATTTGGACTGGAACCATCACAGCTATTATTATTATTATTTATTAGACTTGTTAGTCTTTTGTGACCCAAAGGTCTCCTAGCAACTTACAATGCTGTTAAAAACACAAATAAATAAACAAAATTAACCCGAAAACAACCCACCAAAACAGCCACAGGAAGTTTGAGCAGCACTACAGTGGTACCTCAGGTTACAGACGCTTCAGGTTACAGACTCCGCTAACCCAGAAATAGTACCTTGGGTTAAGAACTTTACTTCAGGATGAGAACAGAAATTGCACAGTGGCAGTGAGAAGCCCCATTAGCTAAAGTGGTACCTCAGGTTAAGAACAGTTTCAGGTTTTAAGAACGGACCTCCAGAACGAATTAAATTCTTAACCCAAGGTACCACTGTAATAGCAAAACAGCAGCATCTCAGTCGATCAAAAGCCTGGGAGGAAAGGTAAGTTTTTATCTGGTGGCAAAAGGACTTCAAAGAAAGTGAGGATGACATGACCCTCTCCCTTGTCACCACTCTCTGAGCCTCCCACAGAAGATATTGTTGATTTAAAAAAGAAAAGATACGGGACTCTTGGGTGCATTTAATGCCATTGTCCCACTTTACCCTCAGTCAGCGATAATCAATTCAATGCACCTCAGTAACTTAGTCTTTATAATGAATTGGTACTTCAAAAGATTCCTGCAATGTTCTAGACTCAGAAACAATGGTAGTTATCAGTAACTTCAAAGAGAAGCCTAATGTATGAATGAATTAGTGAAAATGAAGCAATTTGAAGACGAAAGCTGCTTTCAGAGGCAATACATTTGTTATTGGATGATTGCCTGCTAGTGACTGAATATTCCTAGTAAGATTATGAGACCAAGCTGTAGGGATGAGTCACTTCCCCGGGGGGGGGGGGGAGGTATCTTTGAAAATATAATTTAAAAATCCAAGCTTTCTCCTGCCTACATCCTAGAAACCGTATCTTCACATCTTGATACCATAATGGTGTATGGCTTTTCTTAAAAAAGGGAAGGCCATGGGTCAGTAGGGGAACATCTGTTTTGCATATAGGTGGTCTCAGGTTGAATCCTCAACATCTCCAGTTGCCAGTCGGTGTGTAAATAATATTGAGCTAAATCGGGTCTGATTCATTATGAGGTCGTTTACTGCATACCTTACCATATTCTATGTTTTTTAAAAAAAGTAAAAAAAGCAAAACGATCTATTTAAACATCTAAATATAAAGCAGTACAGAATTCCCAATTCAATAAAGACACAGCGTTGTATCTAATACTAGTCCTATTGAGAGTAGACCCACTGAAGTTAATGAACAAGGCTGCCTTGGGTTCCTTAATTTCAACAGGCAGACTCTGTGTTGGGCTAGCACTGGATATGACCCCAAACAACAATTTGAGTTACAGTTAGGCTTTGCTCTAAATAGGCCCTTCTGGTTGTTATTATTTTACTAAAGTGGTTGTGTTTTTATCAAGGCAGCCTTTAAAAACATTGTTATACAATCTCTGGTTTATGAAAACTGCAGGAAAATAAATGGTATTTTTTTTATTACAGCTACGTATTGATACTGGAACTGAATAAAATGCAGAGGTTCAATGAATCCTCTAATCTCTAGAAGCTAGAAGCCCCCCCCCCCCTTGATGGGAAGGAATGGAAAAGAAAGCAGAGGACTAGGAGATTCGGTGGGCAGTTAGCTGCTTCTGTTACCTGACTCCCTTGAAACTGAAAGGTGCTGCCTTAAGAGCAAAAGGCCTGCTCAGGAGTATGGGACATAAGCTAGAAAGTTTCTCCCGTTGTCCAGTTTTCTGGGTGGCAGGGAATTTTGGAGGAATGGGGAATGTAGAAAAACGTTGCATGTAGTGAGCCTGCATCTGCAATCTGAAGTCTAACACTGTGGTAAGAACCTGTCCAGTGCTGGTTGTTTGAACTTTGAAATCACCAGTGCAAAAATAAACTCTTCAAATAAATAAAAATAAAATAGATCACTTACTGGCCTTAACCACAGCCTAATATATATAGGAGCTACTTTGCTGACTTGTTGCAAGGTAAGGGTGATAACCTGTGGCTCTCCAAACAAACCACAGCTCCCATTCTTCTCAGATTGGCCATGCTGACTTGGGCTGATCGGAGCTGGAGCCCAAGAACAACTGGAGGACCACATATTCGCCTCCACTGTTGCAAGAATTACTGAGATAACGTGTAGAATCAGATCGCATTGAGTTCGAGCAGCAGGCTGAAAATTGATGGCACGAATGGCACTACTGGAGCCTGGAGCTGATTCCTTATGAATCAGCGCAATTCTAGGTAAGTCTACAGAAAATTAAGTCCTGTTGGGTTCAATGAGACTTAGACCCAGGATCAGGGGGAAAGTTTTAGTCACTGCATTCAGCTTCAGATGCAACGTTGAGGGGGTGCTGTTTTTATTGTAATTATTGGTATGGCTTTAATAGATTTTTTATATCTACAAAATACGTGCGCGTATGTGTGTAGTTTTAATTCTATGAATGTTTAATTGCTTTTAATGCTTATTTCCCCCCTCCCCTTTATGTTCAGATTGTTTTCTTTAAGCCGACTTGGGTCCCTAACAGGGAATAAAATAGGATATTAATAAATATATAATATTACTACATTCCCGCCCGCCCCCTCGCTATAGTTTAATTGCTGCGGCATCCCAAGTCCAGAGACTTCGCGGCAAGCCCGCAGTGGATCGCATCGCCCGTTTAAGAAAACGAGAGTGACATTGCCCCTTTAATATAAAGGGGGGAGGGAGGAAGCGTTTCAGTGAGAGAGTATCTCGCGAGAGTTCAGGCAGGAGTTCTCGCGAGAACCTGTTTCCAGCGGGAAGATGGCGGCGGCGGGAGCGGCGGCTCCAGCGCCGGACGAGGGAGGAGAGGAAGAGGCTACTCCTCCGGCGGCTCCGGAATCTACAACCGGGGAGGCCTCGGGCTCAGCGGAGCAGGGGACAGGGGACTCCGAGACCGGGTGAGGCCCGGCGATAACGGCTGAGGGAGAAAAGCGGGCACCGCCGCTGCTATTGGCTAGGGAGCCTCGGCTCCCGCCGCCTGCTCCTATTGGTCGGGGCTCTCGGGCCTGCCTCTCATTGGTCAGAGCAGTGCCGTCCTGCCCAATCAGCTGCGTCCGCCTTTCTGCCCGCCCCAACCTTGCAGCGATTCTCCCTGTGCTTTTCTCGCAGGCGCTGTTCTTGAACCCAGAACCCATTGCTGCTTCCCAGCCGGTGTTCATGCTGCCTGCAGGCGCCAGCTTTCTGCACTGCCTCCCCCCGCCCTAGGAATGGGGCTGTACCTGAGCAAGAGAGTTCAGTCATGGAATTGCAGGGTCGGAAAGGGGCCCCCAGGGGTCATCTAGTCCAGCCCTCCTGCAATTCAGCAATCTTAACGAAAGCATCCAGGACAGATGGTCGCCCAGCCTCTTGCTTAAAAGCCTCCAGTGAAGGAGCCTGCCACCCTCCTAGAGAGTTGGTTCCACATTGATGGAGCATCTCCTATGGTCAGAATGTTCTGCTTGGAATCTTCTTATTTGCAATTTGAATCTGTCGGTTCGGGTCCTGCCCTCTGGAGCAGCGGGAAATGAGCTTGCTCTGTCATCCATGTGGCATGTGCTCACCCTGCCATTCTCTTGGCCCTGTTCAGAGAAATAACAGTAAAGTTAATCTCCACCTATGGGTGAGAAAGTTCCTTCCACAGAAACCCGAAAAAGCCAGAGCCATTCATTCTAGATTTAGAAGTTATCTTAGCTAAGTGGGCCTGTGTTCTGATTCATTCTAAGGCCACTTGTTTCCAAGCGTAATCAAGTGTGATGTAATGGCTGGAGCATCAGGGTGGGGTAGGAGGTACCCAACTGCAAATTCCCACTTGGCCGTGGAGCTCAGTGGGGACATTGGGTTGGTTACTATAATTAATAATAATAATTTGTACCCTGCCCATTTGGCTGGGTTTCCCCTGCCACTCTGGGCGGCTTCCAACAAAGATTAAAAATACATTAAAATGTCACACATTAAAAACTTCCCTGAACAGGGCTGCCTTCAGATGTCTTCTAAATGTCAGGTAGTTGTTTATCTTATTGACATCTGGTGGGAGGACGTTCCACAGGGTGGGCGCCACTACCGAAAAGGCCCTCTGCCTGGTTCCCTGTAGCTTTGCTTCTCGCAATGAGGGAACCACCAGAAGGCCCTTGGCGCTGGACCTCAGCGTCTGGGCAGAACGATGGATGGCGACCGCTCGGGAGTCGCATAACTATCTCTTGTGTTGCCTAACTCACAGGGTTGTAAGAATAAAATCAGGGTGAGGAACCATATAGTAAGCCAGTTTATTTCACATTTTCCACAGATACTTTTGCGCTTAAAGCAGTTTGTAGAAAATAAAGCGGTAGTAGAGTAACACTAATAAAAATTAGTAAGGGAGGCTTGGAGGATGTTGACAAATCAGGGGGCCTTCTTAGTTGTGGTTCCCTGTGTGTGGAATGCTTTATCCAATGAAGTCCACCTGACACCTTCACCAACATTTTTTGACCCCAGGTAAATACTTCCCTTTTCCCCCCACCCGGTCTTTAGTGTGAGCAGTCTCTCCCCCCCCCCCAAAAAAAAATGTTTATGCCTAAACGCAGAAGATCAGAAACCCTCTTCCATTACTAGCTCTGTCCTGAAGGCTCCTAGTGCAGGAGGGTGCAGGATTTCAAGTGGAGCAGCCATCCTTGCATGACAGCCTGTTTTCTCCACTACATATATGCTGCCTTGAATGCCGTGATAGAAAGACAGGGCATAAACGTAATGCTGTTGTGCATGCCTGATTCAGCAAGTATGCGTGTGTAAAAGGAAGTTTGTGAGTGCAATTTCCCTTCCTAGATCAGAAGCAAGGACAAGAGATTTGATGTGCATGGGCAATTTTTTTTTCAGTGGAAGAGCACATGTTTTGCATGCTGAAGATCCCAGGTTCAGACTCTAATTCAGTTGATAGGTGATGGGAAAGACCTCCACCTAACACTCTAGCAGCGAGCTTCTGCCAGTCGTGGTGGGCAGTGCTGGGTCAGATGGACAAATAGTTTGACATGGTATAAGGCAGTTTCCTTTTTCCTATCCTGGCCCCTGTGTATGCTTACTGGCTCAGGAGGCAGCCAAGTAAACTGTACCAAGGTACCAAAGCTGAGTGAGACTCCTATCTCAATGTGCTCTCTGGACAAGCATCTGACTACTGAGTATGAGAAGGATCCTGATGACAGAGAAACTTGAGATAGCTCAAGATTTTCCTTTTCTTTTAAACTTCGTTGAAGAAGCTTTCTGTTCTAGGAATAAAGGCACACTTCTACATTTAGGCCTCCTTTTCACTTTGTGGACCTGTGTCAGGTCAGGGTTAATCTCTGGTTAACAATAGATTCAGGTCAGATAGGGTCAGCAAACTTTTTCAGCAGGGGGCTGTTGCCTAGACCTTGTGGGGGGCTGGACTATATTTTGAAAAAAATATATGAACAAATTCCTATGCCCCACAAATAACCCAGAGATGCATTTTAAATAAAAGCACACATTCTACCCATGTAAAAAAACACGCTGATTCCCAGACCATCCGCTGGCTGGATTTAGAAGGCGATTGGGCTGGCTCCGGCTGCCGGGCCTTACTTTGCCTACCCATGGATTAACTACACGGTTTTGAATGATGCAGAATGGCTGAATGGACAGTAGAGTGGTTTTTGTGTGTGCCTTGCTTTTTTAATGTATGTTCATTTTCATAGCTGTCCTGCATATCAACCTATCTTGGAGGTTTTAAAGCAGCGGTTGGGTGGCCATCTGTTATGGATGCTTTAGTAGAGATTCCTGCATTGCAGGGAGTTGGACTGATGACCCTCCAGGTCCCTTACAACTCTGTGATTCTATAATGCATAAAAAGTGTACAAAACATGATGATGACTTTCTGTGTCCTTCAGGGGGGAGGCATCCCTGGCCGATGTCACCGCCACCATGGAGACGGAATCTTCCAGTGGAAAGGATGCAATGGTACGTGAACTGAGTCTACTCTGCTGGGATACCACATGCATGGGGAGAGCTATGTGTCCTGTGAATGAGCTGTTTGGGGATTTGGAGGTAGTCTTTCAGTCCCTGGATGTCATATTGGGCACCACAGAACAGTAATGCATCCACAAAGCCTGTTAAAGGAGCCCCTGGCATGATTAAAGCGCCAGTCGTCATCATGTTTGTTGCTAGACTATTTTGTAGTCAGTGAAGGAAGGGAAGGCATGTTCTTCAGCTCTCCAAAAGTAAAGCAAAATATTCATGGCACAAATCTCATGCACTTCTTAGGCTACTTAGGGATTGCTGATGTGTTGTGTTGCAAAGGAACAACATGGTTATTATAAAGAAATGGGAGAAGATGAGAAGGTTTTAAAGGTGAGAATTTTGACTTATTGGCAGATTGCCTTTTAACCAGAAGGATAGCAGCATACTGGGGCGGGGGGAGGGTTTGAGATTCCACATTGCTTACCACTGGACAGATGAATCAGATGAATTATGCACTGTTCATGGTGGGGTTTCTAACACTTTCTATTGTAACATGCTTTGTACTGGTTTTTAAAAACCATCTGCCAAAAAATGTTTAACTCTGAAAACAGCACCCTAAGGTAAAATTTGGCCACCTGTCTATGAAGTGCAACGTCTTTGTCTTTTACTGCTCCTGGATAGTGGGCTAAAGTGGATCCATGTATTCCTATCCCAAGGTGGAAAATTATTTCAATGTGGCATGCTAATGCAAACCTAGACAAAGTGAATCCCTGAGCCTCTGTAGGGTTGGTGTGATCAAAGTTTACCCACAAACTTTTCTTCTCTTACTTCACTATATAGTTTGTTTTTTTATGTTTGTTTGTTTTCCATCCA
The DNA here is from genome assembly GCF_964188305.1 of Podarcis bocagei. NCBI lineage: Eukaryota > Metazoa > Chordata > Lepidosauria > Squamata > Lacertidae > Podarcis > Podarcis bocagei. Next base: position 7,458,332 of record NC_138141.1, on the reverse strand, counting down.
ATTTATACACTTATATGACTAGAAAATTAAATAATTGCACCTTAACACAGGGCAGTCTCTAGTCGACTTACAATTAATTTTTACAGTTACAAAGTTGTTAAAAACCAGAATTTAAACGATCAAATTAATACATAAAACAGCAGCTTTTATAGGGTTCTGAAAGTTTGGAAAAGGAAGCTTATTGTACCAAGATGTAGAAGTGATCTCTTTCTGTATCATGGAAAACTAATGTTTAAAAAACCCCCACACTTGTTTCAATTGTTCTTAAATGAGATGAATGTCATAACTTGTGTCTTCCATTCTGGCAAAACTAGCCTAGCAAAAGGCATTGAAATGTGTCCATTAGTGTTGGACTAGGACTGTAGAAATCACAGCCATACAGTTCATGAAATGTTTGGATCTCTCAGCCCAACCTACCTCATAGGGTTGTTGTGAGGATATAAAGCAGGGGAAGAGCTGTGTGTACCACTTCAAGTTCCATGGAGGAAGGGTGGGATGGAAGCATAATAGATGTTGTTCTTAGCTCTTCCTTTGGTACACTTGCACTGATGTTGTTACAGGAGGGTGTTGGTGACAGTTCTGAAGTTATGGATAATCAGACCGGCTCAGTAGATGAAGAGAACGGACGACAGCTGGGAGAAATAGAGCTGCAGTGTGGAATTTGCACCAAATGGTTTACGGCAGAAACATTTGGCATTGATACCACGTATGTAGTATTTGCAGTTTTCCCTCCTTTTTGAGCCATGTGATTCCCGTTTGTACTTGGATTCTAGTTTGGTCCTCCTAATAGACACATCTTAAATAACTTTATAAATGTTCTGTCAATTTCTGTATGGAAAGTTTTGTAATTCCAGAAGAGGGCAGTATGAGCTCAGCTACCTAATCGTTTTCTAAATGCATTTACTTGGAAGTCAGCACCACTGAATTCACTGGGGCTTTAATTTTTTATGACAGCACAGTGTTAGTTTTTTCTCTCAAAGCAGTGCTTATAAAACTGCTAGCCATAAAGAAAAATGCTACCTAAGGCATTGGGCAGGATTCACCTAACAGGTCTTGTGTGAGGACTTCTGCTTGCATCATAGGGCTTCCCCGTGGCTCTCATGCCCCCCCAATTGGCTCTGGGGCAGCTTCCCCAGAACAGTGCATGGGGGGGGGGGAGGAGGAGAGGGGAGATTGTTTTGTCTGGCAGGTTGCAATGCTTGTGCAGATGGAATGTTCATTATTGAAAGTGAAATACTTTATTGTCACTTGTACAACTTGTATACAGTGAGATTACACAAGCACCCCCCACTCAGCTCTCTTAGTACCAGTTTTGTGTGTGAGTAGGTGAAGTATTGGGAGCTCAGAGCCGCAGCGTATGAATGCGCCGCCAACTTGGAACAATTATAGTACTGCATGGAATACTGCTCATTGGCTTCAGTCCTATACCTACCTGCGAGAAAGCTCCATTGAAAATACTGATCCTTCTCCCAAGTAGTCATGCACTGAGTTATGCTGACTTTAGAAATTCTATTTCTGAATCTCTCTCTTGCTTTTTAGCCATATGCCTTTATAGCTTTTTTTGTGAATACGTGTGCAGCAAGGTATTCTTAACATAAACACCAAAAGACTAATATATGATAAATAATTTTTCCACTGTAAAAAATAAAAGGAGGGAACAACAACACAGTAGCAACTGATTTTCTACACAGAAATAATAATCCCTTAGACAAAACTTTGATTCTGTTTTGCTGAGTTTTGCATGTCATTTTCTTGATGTCCATGCTGAACATTATTGAATAGTTCATGGTACCAGTTAATAACCAGTGGTTAAACTGCAGGCTTCCCCAAGAATTCTTCCAACTCTCAGCTTGTGAAAGAAATACACAATATCCATTCTTTTATAAATTTTCAATTAATTTAACCTTAAGCTAAAACCTCGGTTTTATCTTAGCTGGCGTGTGATTTGTGAAGCGGCAAACGTTTTATAGGACTGCTGGGTAAAATAGGCATTAGTTTTATGATTTCTTTAAGTAATATTCTGCTGCCTAATGTACTTGCTGCATAATGAACTGTGGCAATGACCTTGCTTCTCTTGTGTTTGTGTAGCATCGAGCACACATAGAACTGAGAAGTGATAATAAAACAAATTGTGCCAAACACAACGCTGTGGAGCTGCAGTCCTTAACCTACTTAATTTGAGAAAACCCATCTATTTCAGTTATCCTGAGTATACTGTTTATGAATTACAGTCCTGGATGTTTACATTTTTTTGTAATTCCATGAAAATTGAATTTCTATTTGCTTGCTGGTATTTCCCTGAAATGCTGACAACCTTGGCTTAAACGGAGCGAGCAAAGGCTATTTTGCTGGCTCATTCTAAATAAAAGGATCCAAAGAGGTTGAGCTGAATTGCAACATTCCATGGAGTCAGTAAACAAAGTGGGGCTTGAAAAATATTTTTGTAGCTATGTGAATTTTAATGAACTGGTCTTAAAGCTGTGGTTTGTAGGCCATCTACTCGGCTCACTTGATCTGAAATTGAAAGATTGGTCCCACAAAGTTAGTATTTTCCAACTCCATCATTTGAAGCCATTCTTTTCCAACTTTGCACTGCAACACAGCAACTTTCATGCACCAAAATTGATGTTAACCAAGCAGGGGCTTCAGGTGGCTCAAGCGAGTGAGTCAGCCTGCAGGCTGTGTTGCAAGATAGCAACCCCCAAGGTACAGTCTCTCTTGTGGGGTTGAGGTGGGAATTCTTTGCTGCATTGAGACTAGGCACTTGCTTAGACCTGGAACACAGGAAGCTGCCTTTATACCATTGGGCCACTTGCTTAGTATTGACTATACTGGGTAGCAACACTCCAGGGTTTCAGGCAGGGGCTACGTCAGGAGTTACCGGGGACTGAAACCGGGATCTTCTTCACGTGAAGCAGAGCTTGTCACTGAGCTACTGCCTTTCCCCAATATCTGGTATATTTAAATGCAGGTACATTATCTAGATTGTAGATCAGTGCTTGACCTACAAGGAGATTGGGGTGGGGGCAGTCAGCCTATTCGCCTTTTGTGATGGCTTCCTTAGTTTTTAGAAGAATCTGGGGTTGGGATTACTTGGCTAAAATGGGAAGAGGTTGAATATGGGTCATAATTTGAAGAGCATTATGCATAGATTAGGCTATATCTCAGTGTCTTTGTGGGAAAGTTGCATGAAATTTTGATATATTTTGTTTCTTAGTTCTGCCTCTCTAGACACTTCAAACTCACCCTAGAACCCAAACTTCAAGAGTGGTTAAAAATAGGATGGGGAGGCTTTAAGGTAGTTTTCCATCTTAAATCCTTTAGTATTGTTAGCTCTAATTCTATAAAATTGATGGGGATTTTATTCCTCTGTCAGAAGCCAGTACTCATTACTTATTTTAAAGTAAGAAAAGGAGCACTGCATTTTTGTTTTCCAGAGCCTGCCTGCCTTTTATGACCAACTACAGTTTCCATTGCAATATTTGTCATCACAGTGGGAACACATACTTCTTAAGAAAACAAGCAAGTAAGCAAGCAAGGGGGAAATGTCTTGTCTTTTATTTGTTCCTATACTTCTAAATCTATAACCTTCAAAAGGTGGGATTATCATGATTTCACCTTTTCTCATTATGTATATGACAGTCTTCAATATAACTGTGAGAATATCCTCTTTCATGGCAGAATGCTAACCTGTTGAATCTCAAAAATCCTTGGCTAGAGATGATTTCAGTTAACCAGGATGAAAGGTTTTATGATATGAATCAAAGACCGTGTTGCTAAAAGCTGCTGATAACCCAATTCTAATATGCTACCTTGAAGTCTCTACCAAATGCAGCAGATTCTAAAATGCCTCATGCTTTCATTTGGAACCAGATAAAATAAGTTTCCAAATTCTTCCAAAGCTGTGCCACTAGAAACTCCGATTTCACTTAAATATTGAGTGTTTTGGTTACATTTTCTCTCCTTGTTGATTTTATATAAAAATTGTTCACAGGAAGAGTCAAATGAGCCATGGCCCTTATGTCCGGCCTTTATGCCATTTTGAACAATTTCGAATCTTCCATTGTGAGTTTTGTGTGACATTCTGGGAGACATCGAGCTAATTGCCAAAAGCAAAGACAGCTTGAAGCATTTCTCATCTGACCCGGCATTGTAGTTGCTGCATTTGGAAGAAATTCCAGAACTATAAGATGTGTAGCCCACCCGATTGCTCCTTTCCTGTCAAACTATTTCACCAGCTCTCTACATCTTTCCCAATTCACCAAAAGCCTTTTCATCACCTGATGCTTCCATAATAGTAGTATGTTTTGCTTGTGCAGGGCAGCCAAAGATAGCCTGCTTCATTTCTGTATCTGTTCTTTCCCTGAAGATCTGAAGGAAATGTGTCTTAGTGCGCTGGCAAACTTAACCTGGCAATCGAGGACCCAAGATGAACACCCGAAAACAATGTTTTCAAAAGATAAGGTAGGGGTCAATTGTCACAGTTGTAGCTCTTGGCATTCTGTATGCTTTGAAGCACGTGGAAGAATTTAGGGGACAGCTAAGATAGAACTCATCTCGCAGATACCAGAGGGAATTTTTGCCTGTGGAGGACGGTTATGCAACCCCTTATCTTCCATATGAAATGGTACAGTTCAAAACAGGGGTGCCATATCAGTGAAAACTAAACCGTATCCTTGTACAAGGGAACCTCGGTTTTTGAACATTATCCATTCCGGAAGACCATTTGACCTCCGAAACGTTCGAAAACTGAGAATCAAAGGGCTGTTCGCAAATTAAATGGGGGGGGGGGATGAGAAACATGCCTCAGAAGCCATTTGATTTCCGAGGTGCATTCAAAAAAGGAAGCATTCACTTCCGGGTTTTCAGCGTTCGGCTTCTGAAACGTTTGGCAGCCAAGATGTTTGAAAACCGAGGTTCCACTGTATTTGGTATGTACGTTTGCTATCCTCACAGAGAGCCTCAAATTATCTCCATTATTTTAGTTCGTGGAAACTGTCAAAGGCCTTGGTTCTTAACTGTGCCTTCATCAGTAATGTGCTTTTTGCATTGGAAAACACAGATTATACCCTGCAAGTTATGCACACTGCAGTAAGTTTTCATGGAACTGTACCTTGGTGAATTTAGTTCATGTTCTTTAGACTTTGCCCGCTAATATATTTTGTCCAGTAGCTTAAATGCTAGAAATAAGTAGATAATCATGTAGATTGGTGATTCCCAAATGGTGGTCTGTGTAACCCACCCAGGGGGTCTGTGGCACCAGTCACATAACAAAAACTACCATAGAGATATCAGAATTTTCCAAAGTAGGAGGTCCATGGCTTGACTTCTGAAAAACGGGGTCTGCAGTACTTAGCTGATTGGGAACCACTGGTATAGATTACCAAGTTTCTCCCCAAAGTCCCATTTTATCTGTTTAATAAAATACTCTGCCTTTTTGCCTTTGATTTCAAACAGGATATTATACCATTCATTGATAAGTATTGGGAGTGCATGACGACACGACAAAGACCAGGGAAGATGACTTGGCCGAATAATATTGTAAAAACAATGGTGAGTCATGATGATGATGATGATAATTAATACCCCACCCATCTGGCTGGGTTTCTCCAGCCACTCTGGGCAGCTCCCAACCAGAGCCGTAGCTAGGTGATTTTGCACCCCTGGCAGAACCGTCCAGATTGCACCTCCTAGCCATGGACAAATTAGCTCTTCTTTCTGCCTCTCCTCCAACCCCCCGCTCCACCCATTCAATTCACCGTCTATTTAAAACCATGTCTTATGAGGCAGTAATCAATATTTATATTTATGGACATATTTTTAGCCGATTTTGCTCCTGCGCCCCCCCCCCCCATCGCCTGCGCCCCTGGCGGGGGCCCACCTCACCATTCCCTAGCCACAGTCCTGCTCCCAACAGAAGATTAAAAACACGATAAAACATCAAACATTAGAAACTTCCCTAAACAGGGCTGCCTTCAGATGTCTTCTAAAAGTCAGATAGTTGACATCTGATGGGAGGGCGTTCCATAGGGCGGGCGCCATTACCGAGAAGGCCCTCCGCCTTGTTCCCTGTAACCTCACTTCTTGCAGTGAGGGAACCACCAGAAGGCCCTCAGAACCGGACCTCAGCGTCCGGGCTGAATGACGGGGGTGGAGATGCTCCTTCAGGTATACTGGGCCGAGACAGTTTAGGCTTTAAAGGTCAGCAAGAACACTTTGAATTGTGCTCGGAAGCGTACTTCAAACATATGTATGAAGTGGGACATGCACAATATTGCAAATTTCTTTTTATTAAAGCTTGGTTAAGAAGCTGGGGTTTTTTTTAAAAAAAATCATTTGTTTGAAAATATACCTGTTGCATTACTGTACCCTTTAATTTTTTAAAATCAAGTCATCAGTCAGCCTCTATTTTATCTCAGCCACCATAAACGCTTGTCTTTATGGCAGGAAAAACCCCACTACATAACATCCCAGGTACTTTTGACTATGCCATTAGCACATGATTTTGTTTGAATGTTCTACTCTAGTGTAAAGAAAGGGACGTGTTTTTGGTAAAAGAGCATCCAGACCCAGGAAGCAAAGATCCAGAGGAAGATTACCCCAAATTTGGACTCTTAGACCAGGTATGTCATGGGAATAAAGTGAGTAAGGTTTATGCATTTTTAAAGCACAGTATGCCTGCAACCTATGTGGGGGTTATGTTATGGGAATTGCTCCTAAAGCCAGAATTATGTATAGTCAAAATACACTGGCAAGTGGGATTTCCAAAGTCCCAGACGCATGGCCCCTTTATACCCCTTTTTAAATTTTGTGAATTTTTTTTGGCCAAGTTCATAAAACTGAATGTGTGCAAGTTAAATGTGCTCAAGTTGTGGGCTTGCTGTATCTTAAGATTTTTTAAATGCTAAAAAAATAGTCCCTGCGCACAGAGTGATAATCCAACTGATACAAGATGAAAGGAAAAACGGTTGGGGAGGGAAGAAGAAAGTGAGTCTTAGAGCAGCTGTGCCTTTCCTTGGTTGAGAGATACGGCCAGGTTGCTCCCCCCCCCCCCTTGCCATGATGATATTCCTGAGAGGCAGCCTCTCAGTGGCCCTAGGCTTCTGACTGGTGACAGAGGTCAGCATTGGCCCCCCTTCAGCTCTGCAGTTTCAGGATAGTGATGTTTGCTATCTCAGTTACTTGATCATTTCAAAATATTGCTGAATTATTATTTGTCAATGCTTTTGAGCAGGTTGCTTTAATGATCTATTGAACAACAGGAACTTGGACACTTGGGGAGATGAGGCCCTTTGTCGGACAGAAATCATTTGTATTGTTACATTTAACAAATTTACTTGGCACAGCTTCAGTCCTAAACATACTTAACCTGGGAATAGCCCCATTGAATACAGTGGGATTTCCTTCAGAGTCAATACGCTTGGTGGGATTGTGCTGTAAAAGACCTGCTTTATCTTTGAAATGCTCAGATCTTGAGCAGTGAGATTTGATCCAAACAGCCTAAGGCATGTAACTTTTAATGGTGTGTATTTGATTTTTCCTTCTTTTAGGATCTTGCTAATATTGGCCCTGCGTATGATAACCAGAAACAGAGCAGTGCTGTATCTACCACCGGAAGTCTGAATGGCAAGTTCCTTTTCTTTTCCAAGTGGGGAAATCTGAATGGCACATTTTAAATTCTCAAGCCCTAACAGCTTCTTCATTGCTCAAATGGCATCGTCTTTACATGGCATTCCTGTGCATGTTTCCTTGAAAGTGCCACTATATTCAATGGGGCCAACTCTCCAGTAGCGTCCATGGGATTGCAGCCATAACTAGCTTAATCTTGAGATACCCTAGAAGTCTTACTAACTGAGAGATACCCTTAGAATATTAAATTTGACCACTTGGCCCCCCAGAATTTAGCAAAATGAATCTGTGGTTGTATTTCACTGCATGCAGCTATGTTTTCAAGAATTTGTAAATGCTGAAAGCTAGAAATTTCTCAACTCGGATTTGGATTTTCTTTTTAAAAAATTAGCATGGCTGTGCTCTTGCACATCTCCCATTGATCCCAGAGCAGGCTGTGCAGGCAAACTTTCCAGAGGCTTGTGCTTCCTGTAAGCTGAGCCTAAAGTACTGCAGGTCTTGTTCAGGAACTTCGATATAGATGGGTGTCTTTTTCTGATATTTAGCAACTTGCCTGGTCACCGTAGCCGGAATTCTGTGCGAGCGAGTGGATGGGCTGCTGGGAGAGGGAGGAGTCACTCAACCTCTTGTCTGTTGCCTGTGGGTTTGCTGCATTTCCATACTGGCCACAGAGGGAAAGTGAACCCTTTGATTTGCTGCCTTCACAGAAACCAAAGAGGTTCTCGGTGCAGAGATGCCTCCCTCCTCTATCAGCTCACTTGGTAGAAGTTAGCAGGGGGAAATTGAAAATCAGGCAGATAGCTTTTGCAGACTGGTAATGTGCAGGGCTAATATAAGTGTTTTTATCTCCATTTCATGCTGTGGTGTTTTCTTTTTTCTCTCATTAAAACTTGACAACTACATGGTGCAACTTCTGTTCTTTCAGGTGGAGCCTCTTTGGGAGGTGAATATTTACTTTTCAGCTTCTTAAAACTTAAGTATTGTGGTTCACAAAATCTTTTCTTTCTCTTTTCCTTCCTTTCTTGTTTGCCAATCATTTTACATGCTAAAAATAATTAATCCCAAGGCTGTCATATACATTTATGGGAGTAACCGTTAAAAGGGCACATCAAATTACACATTAACGTGAAGCATCAAAAGCTTTAAAGGTCACATTCTGCCTTTCACTCGTCACTTAAACTACATTTTCTCCAAGTTTATTTTATTCTGCTCACTTGGCCTCTGTTGGGAGGCCTTGAGATGTTCCTGGCTCTTCAGCCTCAGCAACCGTAAAATAGGAATACTGATAATCTTCCCTACAGGGTTGTTTCAGGGCAAGGAAACGCTGATGCCCATTTTGAGCTGAAACAATCAAGCTGTAAGGATAAATAAATAAATAAGAAATGCATGGGGGAAATGGCTTTTAAGAAATTGATTTGAACATTTGCACCTTTTGGTTTTCTGCCTAATTAGAGGTGTTAAAACAATTACAACTAAAACCAAGTTTGTGCTAACACTGACTTTTGGATTCAGACCACCAGTTTTTACTTTACTTATTTGATGAGCTTTGCTATAATCACTGTAAACTAGGTTGTCCTGAGAAAGAGTTTGTTATTCTTAGGCTCAGGACACCTTGGTGAAATCACTGCTCCGTGTGACAAGTCCCAATTTCTCAGCCTAGCCGATTCCTCAGGATTGTTTTGAGGCTAAAATTCATACCCCCAGTGTTTCTTGCTCAGAGCTCATTGAAGGAAGGCTGGAGTACAAACCTGATGTTGATTCCAAAGTCCAGTTTGGGGTTTTTTTAATGAAAGCTGTTTTCACGGTTTTAGAATAGGAGCCAGTCATATGCTGGATAGTTACCTTTCTCAGAGGTTCCCATTCTGCCGTGCCGAGAGAGAACTGGTTCCCTGGTTTCACACTGAGAAGGGGCACTGTATAGATAGAAAATGGAAGGTCTCTGTTTTGATTTTTCACCCAAATTTAGAAAGCTAGAACAAGCATTTTGAGTCATGGTTGTGCAAAATATAATACAACCTTCAAAGGCCGCATTTTCTTTCATTTCTAGAGAGATACTGATTTCAAAACTTGCTACACTTGTAGTTATGGCAACTTATGCTACTGTTTGAAGGTGGTTGTCTGCACTACAAAAAACTTTTAGCTCTGGGTTCATCAGGAGCAGGGAGCGTACATAATGGAGACGTCTACTGTTGATGCTCATATTTTATGCACATCCCTTCAAATGAATCCAGAACAGTTCAACACTCATAGTCATCTAAAGTGAATTGGAATCGCCCTCTGAACATAAGCATGGGGGGGGGGGAACCTGGAGCAGTCACTTCTTCCATTCCAGTGACTCAGTACAAAACTGGTATTAAAAGAGACAGTCACATGCATGTGGCAACACGGAATTTCCTCCATGTGATGCAATAAGTGTCACGATTGTGACAAGTTTGGAAGCTGATGGCTTGATTCCCACGTCACAAACTTGCAGGGTCTCAGAGAGGAGCACATAGCTGCTTTTTGCGTCTTCACTGAGCTAAGCCAACGTTTGGTTGTTACGTTGTCCAGGCCTGGCCTTGTGATTGAGCTCCTTCCGGACTACTGTCGTGTACTCATGTACTTTTTGAGTCACGCTTTTGGGAGCACACAGGCTTGATAGCCTCACATAGAGGGACATGGGTTCTGTCTCATTTCTCATAAAAACCACCCCAAAATATGTTATGGTACAGGTAATCAACAGTTAAATAATTTTTAGTATGATTCCTTTGGCAATCTTCTTTGGCACCTTTCAGTTTGCTAGCAGCTTTTTGTAGTGTATACAGCTGTTTATACCTTCTCCAAGTCCTAAATGGTCTGAGCCCGCCATCTCCAGTATTGCTGCAAATGCTTCCCCCACAAAGTAGATGCTGTCGTTTCACTGGCACACACACAGGTGCATACATACCTGCAAGGCCCTTGGATAAGCAAGCACAAGAAGGGGCGGGGGGAGAGTCGCATGGACTATCAAGCAGTTGGTACCACCAACGATCGGCTTCTAACACTGCAGAGAAACATCTTGTGCTTTTGGTTTTTCTCGTTTGCTGTCTTTGAGTGGCGGGTGCTTATAGTTGATGCGGAGATTGTGTGTCCAAGTGTATCTTAACTATTTTGTGCAGTGCTCAAATTACAGGGGGACTTGAGCGGGTGGCCATCTTACCTTTTGTGTTGGTCCCCTTAGTAATTGTTTTTAGAAGATTGCCCAGGTCATGGGAAGGCTTTTTTGTCAAAACCTGGAAGGCGTCATGGCGTAAGGGTTGTGGGTTTCATTAAGGATCCCCTGACTTTTTCTCCCCATGATTTGAGCACTGATTTTGTGTAGTGTTGAAATGAATGACAATCTGATTGTAGCTTATTTATTCCTCCTCCTCTTCCCTTACTGACTCAATTCCCTTTTTTCATTTTATGTGTTTCGAATCTCCATGAAAGGGATGACAATGACTGGCTTTTAAATTAATACGTGCCTGGTGGCACTTGATGCGTTAAGGTTCTTCTGTCTTAGTCAAAATGCCGCTTTGATTGATGCTATACTTAGTACAGTCCAAGAAGCAAACAAAATGTAAAGTTTTAGATATGAAAATTCTGCTTCTGCTTGAAAAATGTCTGGTTTTGTTGAGATTCAAACGCATCCAGGGAATGTTGAATTGATTCATTCTCCCTCTCTCTCTCTCTTTGAGTTGTATCTTCAAATGACAGACATGTTTGTGGCATTTTCTTCCCCAAGGGGGTATTGTGGCAGGAACTAGTGGGAAAGGAAGAGGTGCCAAACGCAAGCAGCAAGATGGAGGGACTACAGGTGCAACCAAGAAAACCAGGAGGTAAGAAGGAAGGAGATTGTCTTTAGTATGCAGATAATCAGGGAAAAGGAATAACTTGTCCACATGGTCACCTTTTTAAATAATTTATTGACTACTGTTGTATATTACTTTTGTGCTAAACTACACAAGATGGTTCAGTTTAAACAGTAGAAAATAGGGGAAAGTCTGTGATAAAAGAAAATGCCAGGCATTCTAGCTGGTGCAAAATGCAGCCCCAAAATGCTAGTAGCAGGGACGCGGGTGGCGCTGTGGTCTAAACCACTGAGCCTAGGGCTTGTCGATCGGAAGGTCGGCGGTTCAAATCCCCGCGACGGAGTGAGCTCCCGTTGCTCGGTCCATGCTCCTGCCAACCTAGCAGTTCGAAAGCACGTCAAAGTGCAAGTAGATAAATAGGTACCACTCCGGCGGGAAGGTAAATGGTGTTTCCGTGCACTGCTCTGGTTTCGCCAGAAGCGGCTTAGTCATGCTGGCCACATGACCTGAGTGCCGCAACCTGAGTGTTCGCGACTGGACTTAACTGTCAGGGGTCCTTTACCTTTACCTTTAGATGCTAGTAGCAGCCAGTAGATTGAACATGTGACACTACTTTTGAACCAGTTGGACTGTGATAAGGCCAGATTCCCATAAAGACCACCTGCCATGATTTGGCACTGCCTATGATCTGGGTTAAACCTCAGCGCCTAGGACTTGCCGATCGCATGGTCAAATCCCCGCGGCAGGGTGCGCTCCCGTCGTTCGGTCCCAGCGCCTGCCAACCTAGCAGTTCGAAAGCACCCCCGGGTGCAAGTAGATAAATAGGGACCGCTTACCAGCGGGAAGGTAAACAGCGTTCCATGTGCTGCGCTGGCTCACCAGATGCAGCTTGTCACGCTGGCCACATGACCCGGAAGTGTCTGTGGACAGCGCTGGCTCCCGGCCTATAGAGTGAGATGAGCGCACAACCCTAGAGTCTGCCAGAACTGGCCCGTACGGGCAGGGGTACCTTTACCTTTACCTATGATCTAATATCTGCCCCGAGGTTCTTTGTATGCCCACTGGTAAAATAAATTGAGTTGGCAAGCCCACAAGAAATGGCCTTCTCAGTGGTGGCCCCACAGCTGCTATTGGGTGACAGAGAAATGGCAGAACTACTCAACACCTACTTTGCCTCTGTCCTCACCCAAAAAGAAAGCAATGCCCAACCTGGTGATAACACAATAAATGATGCAAGGAAGGAGCTGCAGCCCAAGATAGGAAAAGAGGTAGTAAGGGAACACCTAGCTACTTTAAATGTATTCAGATCTCCAGGGCCTGGTGGTGGACTCTCATTCCTTGGAGGTTTTTAAACAGAACGTGGATGGCCGTCTGTCATGGATACTTTAGCTGAGATTCCTGCATTGCAGGGGGTTGGACTAGATGACCCTCGGGGTCCCTTCCAACTCGTAAGATTATGTGATTCTAAAGATTGTACAATTCATTGCAAATTTAAAAGTGCCGTATATATTTTCTTAGGTGATCTTTGGGGTTTGATATGCTCTGTTTCGTGCCTGCCTTTGCTGCAGTTGTTTGCTTGGTAGTTTGGGACGAAGCATCCTGCAGTGTTGAGCATGCTTCTGAAACGAAAAGCCAAATACTTGATGATGCACTCTTGGGGGGGGGGGCTTCCTTCTTACATCTATATAAGTAATAGCAAAAGCAGGGCAGGGGCTCAGGGAAGAGAAATGTTGAATGACCAACTTTTTTTTCTTACTTCCCATCAGCTGTGCTTCCATAGATTTTCAATTCCTCTTTCTCCATTTCCCAGCGATCCTATGTTCTCCGCCCAGCGTCTTCCGCCCCACGGGTACCCGTTGGAACACCCCTTTAATAAAGATGGATACCGTTACATTTTGGCTGAGCCTGACCCTCATGCCCCTGACCCAGAGAAGCTAGAGCTAGACTGCTGGGCAGGCAAGCCTATTCCTGGAGATCTCTACAGAGCCTGCCTGTACGAACGAGTCCTCCTGGCTCTGCATGACCGAGGTACGGAATAGAGCTCTTTCCACACTTATAGGTCAAGGCTGCAGGAGATGTAGCACTGGTGCAAAACTGGGATAGATTTTCTACTTCTTTACCACTGTGTTACTACAGGCTACCAAGAGCTTTCTGCATAGACGTTTTTCAGACTTTGCGTGTCTGTGTGACATTTACAGGACGCAGGTGGCGCTGTGGGTTAAACCACAGAGCCTAGGACTTGCCGATCAGAAGGTCAGCGGTTCGAATCCCCGTGACGGGGTGAGCCCCCGTTGTTCAGTCCCTGCTCCTGCCAACCTAGCAATTCGAAAGCACATCAAAGTGCAAGTAGATAAATAGGTACCACTCCGGCAGGAAGGTAAACGGCGTTTCCGTGCGCTGCTCTGGTTTGCCAGAAGCGGCTTAGTCATGCTGGCCACATGACCCGGAAGCTGTACACCGGCTCCCTCAGCCAATAAAGCAAGATGAGCGCCGCAACCCCAGAGTCGGTCACGACTGGACCTAATGGTCAGGGGTCCCTTATGGCTTATATGGTGACATTTACAATGATGATGTTGATAATGGCAGCATGCCTAACTTGACTCCACATGGTGTCACAAGTCAGCACCCATCCCCTGGCTATTTCTGCTTCAAATATCCAAGCTGGAGAGGTGGTGTGGCCCACATTGAGAGGAAGCTGAAGGATTCAAAATGGCATCCTGTAACAGAGGCAAAGGTCTCCCTGGGATGTCTGTGTGCACACACATTACTTTAAATCTCATTCCACAGCGTCAGTCTACAGTGTGCTGCAGTTTAGTTTGTTACCCAGTGCAGAGGAATGGGTGCTGAGCTCTGTATCTGCAGCCTCCCTATCCGTCTGCAAGTAACAACAAGAATAGACTCAAGTTGCACAGATAAGACTGCGGCCTCAAACAGCCTTGCTCTGCACATAATTTTAAAAGCTGCTCTTGAAGAAACTTGAACTGGTCCAAAATACAGCAGACGGATTACTGACAGGAGGTCCTTTTGAAACTCATATAACCCATTTCTCTTCAGCGTTTTAAGCCCTAAATGACTTGGGCCCCAAATATCTGAAAGATAACATCCTTTCCTACAGACCCTCTCAGGTGTTAAGATCAGTAGAGGGGGCCTTATTGGTAATTCCACCACCCTCAGAAATTAAGGGGTTGTTGTGGCCCAGAAGATGGCATTTTCTGTGGAAACTCCTGAGGAATTGTGAAATTCCTCAGAGGGGTGTACCTGGCACCTTCATTATATCATTTCTGATGAATAGACCTGAGACCTGTGTTTTCAGAACCCACCTTACCCCTGTGACTGCAGTTGGTTTTCACTGAGTTTAATATTGAATTTATAATTGTTGTAACCCGCACTGAGACATCATGATGATGATGGTGCAGATGCAACAGAGAAGAGATCTTAGAACATTTCAGTCCTTGGTGCTTGCTTCACTTGCTCACAGTTGATAATTTAAACACGCAGAAGGCTTTAAGTATTCTTCCTCTCTCCCTAACTCCAAAAAGTGAAGATATAGGGAACCAGGCAGAGGGCCTTCTCGGTAGTGGTGCCCACCCTGTGGAACGCCCTCCCATCAGATGTCAAGGAGATTATAACCTTTAAAAGACATCTGAAGGCAGCCCTGTATAGGGAAGCTTTTTCATGTGTAATGTTTTATTATGTTTTTATATATGTTGGAAGTCGCCCGAGTGGCAGAGGCAACCCAGTCAGATGGGTGGGGTACAAATAATTTATTATTATTATTATTATTATTATTATTATTATTATTATTATTATTATTATTAATTATTTATAACAACTGCAGCTCCCCAATTGAAGATCTCAGATGACAGATTGACAGTCATAGGAGAAAAAGGCTACTCCATGGTACGAGCCTCACATGGGGTGCGGAAAGGAGCCTGGTACTTTGAGATCTCTGTGGATGAGATGCCTCCTGAAACAGCTGCCAGACTTGGTTGGTCTCAGCCGCTAGGTAAGCCCGCCGGCCCTGCGCTTTATTTACTGACATTTAGTACCTGGCCTTTCTCTCATAGAACTCCAAGGCAATGTGCTTTGTTGTTGTTGTTTAGTCGTTTAGTCGTGTCCGATTCTTCGTGACTCCCTGGACCAGAGCACACCAGGCACTCCTGTCTTCCACTGCCTCCCGCAGTTTGGTCAAACTCATGCTGGTAGCTTCGAGAACACTGTCCAGCCATCTCGTCCTCTGTCGTCCCCTTCTCCTTGTGCCCTCCATCTTTCCCAGCATCAGGGTCTTTTCCAGGGAGTCTTCTCTTCTCATGAGGTGGCCAAAGTCTTGGAGCCTCAGCTTCACGATCTGTCCTTCCAGTGAGCACTCAGGGCTGTGCTTAAGGTTCCCAAATAGTCTCCCATCTTGGCGCTTACCAGGCCTGCTGAGTAAGGTTGCTGCATCATACGCCTTCAAGCCTTGCTGTGGGATCCATTCTAGGATCTCCAAAGGGCTGTTGCATCAGCGCAGCTAACACAATGGCAGTCCTCTGGGGACTGAGGCATGACTCTTCCTGCATGCTTGCCCTCACAGCAGGGCTGCCATGGTACATCACTGCAGGCAAGGAAATCTGGGCCAGCACCGCCACCTCCCCCAGGTAGAAATTGGCGATAAACTTTTGTCCTCATTCCTTCTCCCCCTTCCCAGGAGACCTCTGACTATATATAGATAGCATGTAAGTCCAGGCAGGTACTTTATTGTGAACCTCCGGTTTTCTGCAGGAAACCTTCAGGCTCCCCTTGGCTATGACAAGTTTAGTTACTCCTGGCGCAGCAAGAAAGGCACCAAGTTCCACCAGTCAATTGGTAAACATTATTCCTCAAGCTACGGCCAGGGAGACGTGCTTGGTTTTTATATCAGCCTTCCAGATGAAACCGAAACTGCCAAATCGCTACCAGATACTTACAAAGATAAGGTAAGGAAGGGGTGTGCACTTTTAAAGGGGAGACTTGAGCCAAGCTTTGACCTTGATCACTGTGTGATCTGTCCTGAGAATACATATGCTATAATAAACTATTATAGTAGACTCCTCGGGTCTCTTACTAAGCTCTAATACATATTTGGACTAGGTAGTTCCAGTCCTTCCACTTCATGGCAAAAAGGCTGAATGGGAAAGGTACAGAAGGTAGCATTTTTTGGTGGTCCATCTCTTCAAGTACACACACTTTTCGTTTTTGCCTTGCCTTGCTTTTCTCACAGTCCCATTGTGCATTCCTGGTGTTACCACCTCAACCTCCGAGTCTGTCATAAACAGCAAGTACCATCTCACTGAAGTGTCTTGAGTTCCACACAGGATTTGGCAAACGTGGAGGTTTTCTGCCTCAATAGCCAGTGTTTGTGCTTCACTATTCTAGTTGCGTTTTTGTGCCTTGACTCGGTGTTTGTCCTACTCCACTGCTTACCTTCTTAGGCTTTGATCAAGTTCAAAAGCTACTTGTACTTCGAAGAGAAGGACTTTGTGGATAAAGCTGAGAAGAGTTTAAAACAAGCTCACGGAAGCCAAGTAAGTTGGCATTTGGAAGGAGAAGCCTGCATGCAAGCCCTGCCCAATAAAGGAGAACTGCAAGCCTCCTCGTGTGATCCCTGTCTGTCTCTTTTCAGATAATCTTCTATAAAAATGGTGCCAGCCAAGGAGTTGCATACAAAGATATTTTTGAAGGTGTTTATTTCCCTGCCGTCTCTCTGTATAAAGGCTGCACGGTATGTACCAGTGGGAGGCTGATCATGAGTTCATCTGATAACTCTTGGATTTGAAACAAAGAGGGTTGTTTGGATCCTTAACAAAAACCAGGCCCACACTGGCATGAACGTTAGCTGTGTGCTTGTGGTAAGCAGGTGTTTCCAGCTTTTCGCAGTTGACAGGTCCAGGTGCTAATGTGCAGGTGCCAGATTCTCCCTGGTCTCTCTTCCTCACCACCTGTTTACACCAGTGCCAAGGGCTAAGGGGCCTGGCCCCTGGGATACTCTCTCCTCTGGCTGCCCATTTGGTTTCTACACCGGTGGGAGGGCCCTGTTCCTCTACCAGCCTGCTCTCTGGCCTGCATGGAGATCTTTGTCACTTTATGGCTTCCAGACTAGCACTCGTTCTCAATTAGGTTTTTTCCTTCGGCATCCCTAAAGGAGGTATTTAAATTGTGCTTAATTGTCTACTTGCGTGCTCCCCCCCCCCCCAATTCTTCCTTTTCCTATTTTACTAGCAGTTATCCAGACTCACCGAGCCTGTTAAAATTTCTATAAAGTATCCTCATCAACTGGGTGTCTTTCATAGCACCATTTCCCCCTATAGCACTAAACTAATAGGTCCTTTTCCTTTTAAAGGTTTCTATAAACTTTGGACCCTACTTCAAATATCCACCAAGAGATATCAGTTACCGCCCGGTAAGTAGGAATATGAGAATGATTTTGACATGTGACTTTCTTGGGCAATGGAAACTTCAAGTCTTTGTGTGTTGAGAGTTTAAGAGTCTGTGTGTTAAAAAAAATAAATCCCAGATTCACTGACCCAGAAACCTAAATTTCAGCAGTAGGAGTAAAATATGTGAGTTAGACCAAGGATGTTGAGCTACAGGGATGAAGGAAGGAATATGTGATAAATGAAACAATATCCCGCAATATGTCGTGTTCCTAAGCATTTTTCATGAGAGCTAGAAACCTATAATTGGAGCTCGATTCCAAGGACTTGCGGCAGTTGCCAGATTCTGTAGACAGTAACTTACTCAGCCATGCAGAATTCCTGTATGTACATAAAGATGCAGTCATGCTCAGAGTAGACCCATGGAAATATATGGCTAATGTAGGCCTGTTCATTTCAGTGAGTTTTGCTCTGAGTAAATGCTAGTTGTATACAATGTATACTGCATTGCACTTCAGAAACACTGAGCAAAATTAGCTCTGGATAATGATTGAATTGCCACCTTGAAAGAAGCACAGATTAGGTGTTACACTCCAGGTCAGCTCTTCCCTTGACCCCAAAGAGCGTGTGTTTGTGACAGGCAGTTTTCATTTTAGGGTTAGGTCCCTCGTTGTGTTGCTGGACCTCAACTCTCACTGTCCTCAACTGCTCCAGCCAGCAGGAGTTGGGAGTCCAGAAACATCTGGATTCTCAATGCTTGTTTTAGAGCAGGGATCTCCAACAGGTCAAGCAGGATCTACTGGTAGATCCCCATGAGGTTTTGGTAGATCGCGGGTTGATTTCTGGCTCCCTTTCCTCAGCTCAACAACTTTGACCTGAACCGGAAAAAAGGGTAGATCATCACCAGATTTTAATTCTGAAAGTAAATTGCAGTCTCTCGGGAGTTGGCCACCCCTGTTTTAGAGGAACATTCATTGGATTCTGATTGTTTTAAGAATCCCATTTCAGTTACCACCTGGCAGGGGGAAAAGCTTGGGTTTTGCCTGGGTAGGTGTGCAACAGGCCCTCCCATCAGCTGCTGCCAGCATAACCCATTCATCGAGAAATGATGGAAGTCGCAAGATCTGCAGGACCACATGTTCTTTGCACCTGATACAGAAACTTGGAGCATGCAGGCCAAAATACTACTCGCCTCCATTACTCTTTCCAATCCCCATTGCAACGGGCCTGTTTCTCAGTCGTGGGAGCCACTTGCCCACAGAGCCTCCGTTTTCCTGGCATCCAAACTTAAATCTATTTGCCCTCTCTCAGCCAATTTCTGCATCCAGACCCTGGTCCAGGGCCAATTCTGATGGAGATACTGCGGCAGAAAAATAGAGCTGATAGTTACCAGGTGGTCCTTTGCCCCAGTTCTCCTGCTGATCACTTCTAGTGCCTGCATACAGATACTAAATAGCACTGGAAATGGATGGCCCATCGGTCTTCTGCTTCTGCTTTTTTATCATCTGTAGTTTCGCTTTCACCAGAACGTTTGGTTAATTAGATGTTGTTGGTGTGCAAGCCGCATTAGATGCTTAATTAACGGAAAGGCAGAATTTAAAAGTTCAAAATAAGCTATGGATGGGGAAGCTGTGGCCCTCCAGACATTTGATATCAACTTCCATCAAGTTTCAGCCAACATGGCTAATGGTCAGGGATGGTTGGAGTTGTAATGCAACAAGACAGGTCCCCTGAGATAGCTGACTCCTTCTCTCCCACCCCCCTTCCTTCTCCACAGATCAGTGACATGGGCTGGGTCGCTGTGGTGGAACACACACTGGCAGATGTCCTCTACCATGTAGAAACAGAAGTTGACGGGAGGCGCAGTCCACCTTGGGAACCTTGAAAGACATTGTATATATTGGGTTTTTTGTTTTTTGATTTGTTTTTTTGTTTTGTTTTTACAAAAAAATAAACAGTATCACTTGATGTAAAGTGGAAAAGAAATAAATTTTGGTTTGGGGGTTTTTTTAAATTTCTGGACTAATAGCTGCTCTCTAAAACCTCCAGTGGAATGCTGGCTGAACATGGGGAGGGGAGATGGAGTATCCTGAAAAGGGACATAGCTGGCTGGTGGGAATCTTGAACAGGAGCAGCACACAAGGCAACAACAACAACAATAATAATTTATTATTTGTACCCCGCCCATCTGGCTGGGTTTCCCCAGCCACTCTGGGCGGCTTCCACAGAAACCAAAAATACAGTAAAATCACACATTAAAAACTTCCCTGAACAGGGCTGCCTTAAGATGTCTTCTGAATGTCAGGTAGTTGTTTATCGCTTTGACATCTGATGGGAGGGCGCCACTACCGAGAAGGCCCTCTGCCTGGTTCCCTGTAGCTTTGCTTCTCACAATGAGGGAACCGCCAGAAGGCCCTCGGCGCTGGACCTCAGCGTCCGGGCAGAACGATGGGGGTGGAGACGCTCCTTCAGGTATACTGGGCCGAGGCCATTTAGGGCTTTAAAGGTCAACACCATCACTTTGAATTGTCCTCGGAAACGTACTGGGAGCCAATGTAGGTGTCAGAGCTGCTTGAAGATCCTAGCTCACAGAGGATCACGCTAGCCAGCGATCATTAAGTAAAAGTCTTTATTGAATTACAGTTTCCATTCTCACGCTGCTGCGCGCAAACTCTACGTCTAGTAGCTAGATCGGCGAAGCTCCGTCTGAGTCTCCGCCCCGTGAGCACCAACTTAATATCCTAGCCTTGCTCCACCTTTTCCGCCTGACTGTCCTCCTCTGGGTCCCTCTACCCCCCGGGGCCTCCTCCTTCCGGGATTCTTCTGACGCTGACCCGGACCCTCCTGCCTCCTTGCGCCGGGCTTTAGGACCTGGTTCCCTTTCGGGGCTGCTTACTGCGCCGCCTTCCTCTGCATTTGAACTTGGCGCGCGCGCCCAACCTTCCACCTTCCTCTTAACCGTTTCTTCGCTCCCCGATGGAGGTGTGGCCACTCCTGACTCATGCCCTCCCTCCTGTGGTGAGCTGCCCGCGCTTCCCCCCTGGCTCCCTTCCTCTTCCCTGCTTCCTGGCGGTGACGCTGGTCCCGATTTCCAGCTGCTCCCCCCTGAGTCCCTTCTGGCTCTATCTTCCTGGGGTGCCCCCCTTGCCCTGGCCACTGGTGCTCCTTTCTGTGAATCCTCTGATTCACTGGAAAGACTAGGAGATCTCGGGTCGTCGTCATCACTCATCTTTTCTTCTGCCTCCTCCCCTTCGCTCTCTGTTTCCTCCCTTGCCCGTGCCTCTGCTCCTAAACCCCTGACAGTAGGTCTTTCAAGACCGGTGTTATGTGGTCTCAGCGGCTGCCCCCAGTCACCAGTCTAGCTGCCGCATTCTGGATTAGTTGTAGTTTCCGGGTCACCTTCAAAGGTAGCCCCACGTAGAGCGCATTGAAGTAGTCCAAGCGGGAGATAACTAGAGCATGCACGACTCTGGCGAAACAGTCCGCGGGCAGGTAGGGTCTTAACCTGCGCCTCCATGGACAGCTGTGAGTCCAAAATGACTCCCAGGCTGCGCACCTGGTCCTTCAGGGGCACAGTTACCCCATTCAGGACCAGGGAGTCCTCCACACCAGCCCGCCCCCTGTCCCCCAAAAACAGTACTTTTGTCTTGTCAGGATTCATCCTCAATCCATTAGCCGCCATCCATCCTCCAACCGCCTCACACAGGACCTTCACCACCTTCACTGGTTCTGATTTGAAAGAGAGGTAGAGCTGGGTATCATCTGCATATTGATGGACACCCAGCCCAAACCCCCTGATGATCTCTCCCAGCGGCTTCATATAGATGTTAAAAAGCATGGGGGAGAGGACAGAACCCTGAGGCACCCCACAAGTGAGGGCCCAGGGGTCTGAACACTCATCCCCCACCACCACTTTCTGAACACGGCCCAGGAGGAAGGAGCAAAACCACTGTATAACAGTGCCCCCAGCTCCCAGCCCCTCTAGACGGTCCAGAAGGATGTTATGGTCGATGGTATCAAACGCCGCTGAGAGATCCAGCAGAACTAGGAAACAGCTCTCACCTTTGTCCCTAGCTCACCGGAGATCATCAACCAGTGCGACCAAGGCAGTTTCAGTCCCATGATGAGGCCTGAATCCCAATTGGAAGGGATCCAAATGGTCTGCATCCTCCAGGCGTGCCTGGAGTTGTTCAGCAACCACTCGCTCAATCACCTTGCCCAAGAATGGAAGATTTGAGACTGGGCGATAGTTGGCCATACTGGCCGGGTCTAAAGATGGTTTTTTAAGAAGCGGTTGAATGACCGCCTCTTTCAGCGGATCTGGGAATGTTCCCTCACAGAGGGAAGCATTCACCACCCCGCAGAGCCCATCACCCAGTCCTTCCCGGCTAGCTTTTATAAGCCAGGATGGGCAAGGATCAAGGAGACAGGTGGTTGGTTTCACGCATCCAAGCAGCCTGTCCACATCCTCGGAGGTAACAGATTGAAAGGCTTTGGTACGAGTCCCAGTTGTAGTGGGCAGTAGAGGGGTCCCGTTTATCAGACATGGATGCATGCTTCAGTCAGAACAACAGCGGTTTGCTCAGACATAAATTCCTGAGCTGCAAAGTGAAGTCGCAGTAGAGAGGAAAGGAGGAGGAGGAACTTGTATGATTTTAATACTACTCTTGAATGCTGAGAATTCCTGCTGAGAATCTGAGCGTCCTGCTCCTGCCTCCCTCCACCAGGCCTAGTGTGGGGCCTGACAGGCTACAAAAGGACTGCTGCTGCCCAGCAGAGCATTCTGTTTACTTTCCTTTAAGCTGCTTTTTAATTGTAGTTTTTCATTTTTAAAAAAATTGTTTTAAACTATTTTTACGTGTGTGTGTTTTGGCGGGAGGGGTTATTTGGCTGTTTCTGTTTATATTTTGATTATATATTTTGTGTTTTTATGTTGTAATTTTATCTTGTGAACCACCCTGAGACCTGCGGGTATAGGGCGGCATATAAATTTAATTAATAATAATAACACAAGCTATACAGTATGAACTAGCAGATAACATTTGAGAGAGGTTGCTGTAAAACAAGTTTTTTCACTCTGGCACAATATGCACTTTTACAAATGTTTAATTCTCTCTCACAGAGTGTTTGTTGTGGGGGAGGAAGGGAAAGGAGAATGTTAGCCGCTTTGAGACTCCTTAAAGGGAGTGAAAGGCGGGATATCAAATCCAAACTCTTCTTCTTCTTCCCTTTTACCACTGAAGTGTCATGGAGATGGAATTCTTTGCTTGCGTTGGGAGATTAGGAGCTGCCTGACACCGTGTACTCCAGTATTGCCCATTCCATAATGCTTCTCCATAAGCCTTCTTAGCTTACTGTTCTTTTAACTAGAGGGGCAGGGTTTGTCCTCTAGAAACTGCTACCCTCCAGGTGCTGTGGACTACAGCTCCCTTCGGCCTGGCCATCAGTCCTGGCGCCTCAGGTGATGTAGTCTAGAACATCTGGAGCGTGGCAGGTTGGGGAAAGCGTGCGCTAGAGGTGAACCTGCAAAGTGAAAGTGCCCTGCCACTGAGCTTTGGACCCAGATGGTACATTGGCCATCCACGTTCAGAAGCTGCAAGCTATAGAACAGGGATGAGGAACCTGTGGCTCTTCAGCTGTCATTGGACTCCAGAGCCCATCTTCCATGGCAGTTGTCCATGCTGCCAGGGGCTGATGGGAACTGGAGTCCAATAACATCTGGTTGGTCACAGATTCCTGTAGCATACAAAATAAAATTCATTTCTCCCTCTCTGTCCTAATTCACTGACTGGGTCGTCCCTGAATCAGGGGCAGACCTTTTCAGTTACATGAGCTTCAAAAGTCTTAATCCTGTAGGCAAAAAAGAGAGCAGTGACATGGAACATTTTAAATCATACTTTTATTTTCAGAAGTACATAAACTTTCAGCACAGTTTTCTGCTACTCTTGTTAAATACAATTTTCAGTGTCTCAGATCAAAGAAGCTGTTATTCATTTTCACCTGGCATTAGTGTCTAAACACACAAAATCTTCACACTGCACCATCTGCCAGTTCTTGAAAAGATGTTAACCGAGAATGCAAGAGTAAAACAGAACAGGCTTTTCATGTTTAATATACCTGACTTGAATAAATATTAAATAAACATTTTGTCCAACTGCAAACAAGGGAAGAAGATACCTACAGGTGTTTTTTAAAAAAAACAAAACAAAACAGGTTGTTATGAGTAATGGCATATTTAAGGGTTTTGGTAGCTGAAATAATAAAATCTGTTGTGAGGCTGGATAATGTGCCAACACCAAGCCTGAGGTCAGACTTTGGGGATTACAGATTCACAAAGTGAGTTTAGGAGCATACCTATCTTATTTTAAGCCTAACAACAAACAATATGGAATACATATTTGCATTGAAACTAATTTGTTTTTAAAGTAACTCATCAACCAGGGAGAGGCTGCTAGTTACTGAGATTTGTGTTTTTGTGTGTGTTTTTGTGTGTGTGTATTTTAACTGCTCGCCTGCTATGGTCCTGAAGAATATAGTAAGCTGCCTTATGCTAAACCAGACCCTTGGTCCCTCATAGCTCCATATTGTCAACACTGACTGGCAGCGGCTCTCCAGGATTTCAGACAGAAGCCTGAAATTAGATTAGATGTAGAACTATCTGCATGTAAAGCAAATGCTGTCCTACTGAGCTTATTGCTCTTCCCTTAAAACACAAGGGGGTGAATACAGTGCAGTCAACCAAAGCTCGTATATGTGGACAGGGAGGGGGAGAAGGAGGAAAGGCCTTGGCCAGAGAGCCAAGAGACTGGTGGGGAAACAGAGATGCTACAAATGCACTATTTTTATTCAGCAGGGTTTTGCTCCGTGGTGATCGTGGCTTTTAAGCTACAAAGGATGGTTAGCAGTTAGTCACTTGGTTTTAATGCATGGCCTGCTGTTATGGACATTAAACAAAACAAGTGCCTTGCTACCAAGCCCACTAAGATGAAGGGTGAGTTCAAACTGCATTGATCTACAGTGGTACCTCGGGTTAAAAACTTAATTCGTTCTGGAGGTCCGTTCTTAACCTGAAACTGTTCT
This sequence comes from Podarcis bocagei, assembly GCF_964188305.1. Classification (NCBI taxonomy): domain Eukaryota; kingdom Metazoa; phylum Chordata; class Lepidosauria; order Squamata; family Lacertidae; genus Podarcis; species Podarcis bocagei. The sequence continues at coordinate 7,433,422 of NC_138141.1, read as the reverse complement.
TCACCTGAGGTACCACTTTAGCTAATGGGGCCTCCTGCTGCCACCGTGCTGCCGGAGCACGATTTCTGTTCTCATTCTGAAGCAAAGTTCTTAACCCAAGGTACTATTTCTGGGTTAGCGGAGTCTGTATCCTGAAGCAGCTGTAACCCAAGGTACCTTGCGTGTTGGATGTAGGTTACAGCCAGCAGTGTTTGGCTCATGCCCATGACCCATCCTTGGAGATACTTTGCCCTGCTGTTCCTGGTTGCTGGTGCTGCCTTTTTCCCTGTGAGAAAGCAGCAACCTCTGTAGGCCTTGTTCTGGTGCAGAAGGGCCTTCCCGGGGGGGGGGGGAGACATGGGGCGAGGCAGTAGTGACACTGGAGAAAGTAGGTGTACTCAGGGTGGGGGACACATGCAGAGACGGGGAGAACATCTTGCACCAGGTTCCCCTGGAAACCTGGAACAGGCACTGGCTCTTTTCTGATCCCATGTACAAAGGCTTTCCGATAGGCTGTCACTATGGGCACAATACGTAAGAGAGAGTTAGGAACATAGGCAGCTAAGATGGAGTTCCGACTCCACTGTTGGCAGGAGCATGCCTCTGAATGCCAGCTTCTGGGAACTGCAAGTATGGAGAGTGCTTTTGTGCTGAGCTCCTGCTTGCGGGCTTCCCAGGGGCATCTGGCTCGCCGCCATGCCAGCAGGATCCTAGACCTAGATGGGTCTTTGGCTGCTCCAGGAGGGCTTTCCTTACGCCCTTCCGTTGCACAGTAAGGCGGATAACTTGTCCAACTAGCCTAGCCTTTTTTCCTCTGGCTGGCAGTGCTTCTCTGAGATCTTGGGCAGAGGTCTTCCATGTCATCTGCTCCCTGAGCCTTCCTCATTTGGTTGGCAGGTCCAGGGACAGTGCAGGAGGCCTTCTGCATGCAAGGCAGCAGCTCTGCCACCCAGCTGAGGTTCCCTCAACCAGTCAGTTCAGCAGAGGCCAGCTGAGTGTAAAATAGGAGGTGTTGCATGAACAGACATTCACGAACTGGCCCAAGCATACTGATTCTAAATCAGGTATGGCGAACCAGTGCAGTGGGTAGAGCACTGCCAGATTAGGCTGCAGACACCCTGCTTCAAATCTCATGCAGTTCTGAGACACTCTGGTGGACCCTGGGCCAACTGCTACCTCTTGAGGTTTCTCCAGGCTGTTACTGTTTTGTAGGAGGGATTCAAGTGCACACCTGGAAATTTAGACTTGTTCCAATGAAGGGGATTAAATGAGGATGAATGCTGGCTGTCACCACTCCATAAACAAGTCTAGAGGAATCCTTGGTAAACTTTGTGTAAGCAAATCAATAGGCTGCAGTGGAGGAGCTCTTACTCAAGCCTAACCCACCATTATTAGGAGTGGGGAAATGGGGGGAACATGCATACCCCATGCTCCTGGAACAAAAGGGTGGGACAATAAATGCACTAAATTAAAATATAGATGGCACTAAATTCTACTGGTTTTTAAAAAGTAAGATCATAGCTTAAGTTGTTCTGTGAGCTCAATTAACTTGGCTCTGTTTTTGGGGTATTTCAGATACACCTTTCAAAAGGAAACCTCTTTAACAAACCCGGGGCTGCAAAATGTAGTCCTGCACTTTGTCATCAAAGGATCAGTGAAGCACCTAGGATGAATTTTTATGCTCTTCAATCCTTTGAACCTTCAGCCCATCTGCCTAATTTCAAAAGATTTCTGAAAGCAATCATTTTGAACCTCTGAGAAGAGTGATTTGTCCCTCCCCTTGCAAGCTTAAGAGAGAGATCACAGCTACGCCATATCACAGCTACTTTAATACTCAAGGAGAATCCTGGGAGCTGTAGTTGGTCAAGGGTGGTGGGAAGTCAAGTTCTGTGAGATCAGCGCCCTTAATAAAGCACAGTTCCCAGGATTCTTTGGGGGAAGCCCTGACAACGAAAACGGCGTAAGTGCTTCAATGTATGGTGTGGATGTGAGAAAAGAGAGGGGGGTGAAATGAAGGAGGGAGACAAAGGTGTGGCCTACTCTGCCCTTTGGCTCTGGCAATGACCACTGCTGAAATGTGACCCACAACAGACCACCCCTGAGCACAAGAACCACCAAGAAGATTTCCCACTCTTGCTTTGGGGAGAGGTTAAATAAAGCTGCCTCAGAGGAGCAGGCAGGAAGCTTGTTCTATTGGCAGGAAAGATGGATGTCCCTGTACCCATTTTCTGGAGCAGGAGCCTCAGCTGCCAGGGGAAGAGCCTTGAGCAAGTGGTCCATGAGCTGGGAAAGGGATTCATCAGCCACAAGGAGTGTCTTGCGTGTGTGCGGCCACTTCAACAGCGCACGGCCTGCTGCATGGAGGCAGAATTGCTGCTCAAATGGTTGCGCAGATGCTTAGCGAAATCCACCTGGGTTTGAGAGAGGACTTGGTTGATGAGGGACTTGGGCAGCCATCCCTGGGAGAGAAGGGGGGAAAGAGCAACATCATTATGTGTTCAACTTAAAGGGTTAATTCTGTGAAGGTCTCCCTGCTATACACAAGGTCTGGAGTAATAAAAAAGAGGCAAAACCTCTCTGTTCATCCCCCCCCCTCCCCCGGTCTCCTCAGTAAAGTGGTATCAGGATTTATTTTTCTTTCTGGACTCTGCGGGCGCAGCCCCTTTTACACTTTTCCTGCTTCTCCTGCTTGTCTGCACTTCCTAGGCATGGGTCCGAGAGGTTTTCCCATGGTTTGCCATAAGCATCAATCTACAGGAAGCCCAATTCCGCAGCAAATAGCAGGTTTTCGCAGGAAAAGTGGCTGAGCAAACGAAAATCCTCTCGGAACCAGGCCTAGACAGCAGAGACAAGCAGAAGTGTGGACAAGCCCTCAGAGCAGTTTTACAGTCTATCCCTCTTCCCAGGGAACTTTGGGAATAATAGCCCTGTGAGGGGTGTATGGGTCTCCTAACAACTGTCAGCACCCCTAACAAATTACAGCTCCCAGGATTCATTGGGGGGGGGGAGCCAGGAATGTTAAAGTAGTATCGTTGTGCTTTAAATGTATGCAGCCGCAATTCATCTTATCATCAAATGATGGAGAGTGGCAGGGGGGGAATGCAGGAGGAACCCTTGGCACAGCGCTATGTATCTTCTTGCACAGTTCATCTAACTAAAAAATACCCTCTTAAGAGCCCCAGAAAGTGGATCCCTCTTAGTGACACCTGAGACGACTCCCTGCAGAGCTGAATGCACAGCTGTTTATGAAAGTTGCACCACCCAAATCATGGCAAGAGGATGATCTCTGGCAAAACCAATGGATGCAGTGATTTAGCTCAGTCCACCGTGTGCCTGTACCTTGAGGTCGATGCTGAGAAGCCAGGTTAACTTGGTCTGGGACGGGTCACCAAGGAGAGGCCGAAGAACCATACACGTGGGGCCATTCTCAGCTCTGTGGGAGGACAGGAGAGCATCATGTTAGCATATTACACAAAAAACGGAGTACCCCAAATTCAATCAAGGAGAAAGCAATCGAGAGGGGGACGACTCTTTACCTAATAACCCCTTTCTGTTCAGGCATCGCTGCATAGGTGGTGGACATGCCAGCCAGGACACAGGTTGAACCTCTCCTCTTGGAACAACGGACACTCACAAAGTCTCGTGGCCCAACGATGTTGCCAGGGGTTGGGGCTGCAGTTTCGTGAGTGATCACCGTGTCGTTGCCGATCTTCTGCAAGATCTGGAGAAAGATGGCCAATGAAAACAAAGGGTTGTCATTTTTCATACAGGGATACTTACTGCACCTCCTTGCTGGTAGCTGATGCAATTCCTGCTATGGCCGACAAATTCCTTTCCTGCCTCACTTTTGGGAGGAGCGCAGTGCTGATTACTTTGGGGAAGGGAGAGACAAGAGGCAGAAGGAGACTTCCCTTTGTTCCTAACACGTGATCGGTGCTACCAACATGGGCAGGAAGCACACAGTGTAAAGGTCACCAGCCACAGCCGGGTGCGTAATGGTGGCCCACAAGATGTAGCAATGGCATCAACTTGGATGGCTTTAAAAGCAGTTTTGATGAGTTCATGGAAGATAAGGCTTTTAAGGCTACTAACCATGATGACTAGGTTCTGCCTCCAGTGGGAATCATGAGGGGGCCTTTCTTCTGTCCTTTGAAGGAGGGAGCAGGAGGGAGCCAATTCCCCACGAGCCTGCGTGGCCTATGAGCCTTACAATGGAGATACCCCACAAATACCATAATGCACCCATGTCTGCATGATTACAGATCTGAGACACTTAACACTAGAGTCTAAAACTGGCCAGAAGCGCTGCCCAAACACCTCATTAATGCTCATGTTTTACAGGTGTGGAACACTGAGATCAAGACATTGGTTAGCTATGCTGAGATTTGTTTTAAAGACTTGAGATTTTAATTTGTTGTCGTTGCACCACAAGAAGCAAGCAACGCTTGGTGATTTACTGTGAATCATCCAAGGAATCTTTCAGTAGATCCCAAACTTTCTTCAGACCACCCCTCCTCTACAATATACTTTTTCTACTAATAGCTACGCAAAAAATCACTGATCAGGCAAAGCAATGTGCTTTACAACTCGTTGCAGAGTTGAATGCGTAAGCCATTGGCACAGTCTCCTTTCGCCAAGAATGCGTTTCTGTGTGTGTTTACCTTGACTTCTTTGACATTCGGGTTCCAGTCTCCCATCTGCTCCATCCTTTCCACTAACTCGCTATAGACGCAGTCCAGGGGTTTATCAACCACCACCTCTAGCCGGAATACCTTCCCCACATCCGGGAGTACTTTGCTCAGGACTTTGTCACCATTGGCCTGCAGAAAAAAGCAGAAGGGGGTCTAAATTGTTAGCATTGCTGGCTTGCATAACCCAAAGCATGAGAGCTAAGCCCATTATTAGGTAGTATGTTGCATCCAGCCCGATTCCCACGTGATAATCTCACAACAGGGCTTTTCCAATGTGCTCTGTATGGGGCTGGCCTTGAAGCTACAACTGGCCCAGAATGTGCTAGCCAGGGGGATGGCTAATGTTAGAAAAGGGCCATAGCTCAGAGGTAGAGCACATGCTTTGCAGGCAAAAGGACCCAAGTTCAAGCTCTAGGTAAGGCTTGTCTGAAATCCTGGAGAGCTACCACCAGTTGGTGTGTGGACCAGGGATGGGGAACCCTGATGTCCTGCAGACGTTGAACTCCACCTCCCATCAGCCCCAGCCAGCAGGACCAATAGTCAGGAGTGATGGGAGCTGAAGTCCAGGCAGCATCTGGAGCACACCATGTTTGACTATGCCTGAATCAATGGATTAGGGTCTATAAAAGTTGCATCAGTAGGACCACAATATTTGCTCCTTTTTTAGGGTAGAAAGATGCAGGCGGGGTGGAAGAGTGAGCAGCATGAAGAAAATTAGGCCCATTTCGATGCAAAATAATGAATTACCACTAGAAGGACCAGCTGCAATAAGCCACCGGCTTGCATGACACACTTTTTTTCCTTTTACACTTGTGAGAAGATCAGAAGGAACCCTTTCCAGCTTTATATTAACCACAGTTCCTCCTAACATCCAAACTCAAAAAACAGTTGTTTGTTTAAACCTGAACCATGGAAAGGGATGAAGGGAAGTCATTGATATCTTAAGGATGTAAAATGTGTATTTGAAATTGTAAAACAGAAAACTTAATAAGAATTATTTTAAAAAATAAAAGATACCTTGGTTTGTGAATTTTAATTTTAATTGTGAATTTGAAATGATATTTTGACCCTAACTAAAATTCAGCTCTCCATCTGAAGGCTGCAAAGTTGGTGACCCCAACTGACATCTTCCCTGATCCTTTGCAAGCAAAGTAGAAGGAAACACCAAACAACGACCCCCATGAACAATGCAACATGCATACCATCACTGTCTCTGTTTTCCAGCCCTCCTGCTCTCCAAGAATTTTAAGTGATTTCTGAAGCGCCTCATCTCCTTGCTTGATGTAGGACATCTCCATTTCATTGAAGAGATTCTCTTCCAGTCTAGAACCTGTTGGAAGTTGGAGCAGGTTTTAATTTAATTTAATTTTTATTTAAAAAACAAAGCTTGTATTTTCAATGCCACCAAAAATTCAGCAGCCCCAAAATGCAAGGATAAAACATGCCCAACAAGAGCTGTGCCTCATTATACGTACTTAGCAAAGAGCTCCTTCTGCGCACATTATTGATCCACTTGCTGGGACCAGGCCTGGTAACTGCAAATTTATTCAGCTCCTGGACAATTGCAGCAGCTGCTTGTCTCTTTAAGCCTGAGGAGAGGAAAGCATAACAGTGGTATTAAAAGCCATATCTGAACCCGTAGAAGCAGGCCCTTTGAGGTCCAGAGAGGCCTGGGATACTTCCAGCTTTCAATGTTCCTAACCATCATTAAAAAACAACAACACAGAAAAATAAAGCACCCAAAAGAGTGAGCTGATCTGAGAGGACATGTTCAACACAGTCTACTCTTGTGCCACCAGAACCAATATATTTTTATTAATATTTATGAATATTTTAAACTCCTTAATGTGACAAGATTTGGACAGTTAACACAGAGAGAAATCTTTTACTAAGTCTAATCTCTTACTTGCTTAAATTTGCAGCTGTAAACTGAGGGCTGTAAATTGAACTGATGTACATACAGTAAAAGCAAGTTGTGAAACTTAATCAGAAGCCGAAAAATTAACTAGTGTACAGATTTGAGCCCTTTGAACTTGACTGCCCTTCCACCCACTCCAATTAGTCCTGAAGAGAATGACTGCCAGTGGTTCTTCATGCAACCCTCCTCCCCGAACCCACCTGCACCTCCAGCTGTTAAAAAAACCCTAAAACTAAATCAGCAGTGACAGCCTGTGTCAGGAGTCCTGTTTGCATTTTATTGTTTAAAACAGTTCTTGACTCCCCAGATGTTGTTGCACTACAAATCCCACCATCCCCAGCCAGCTTAGCCAGTGGTCAGCTCAGGGATGATGGTAGCTGTAGTCTGACAACATCTGGGGACCCAAGATTGTTTTAAACGCTGCTGGAACATTTCTCCATTTCCAAGTTCCTTTGTTGCCTTCTTAGCTTAAGAGGGGAATCCAGGTACAGTAGAAACACTACTCTGCTGATTTTACTACAAAGCTGCCAAACTGATTTCTCCTCTGCTCCATTTGAATGAGAACATTGCACAAATTCTGGTAAAGGCATGTTTACACTGTAAATTATGTACCTCTGTATCTCTTGCTTATTTCTTCAAAGAAAGCACTTAAAGTGCCTTTAATTTATCAGAGTTGTGCAAGAAATCAGGATGCATTACAAACATGCACACAGATTTATGACTATAAAGGCTTTTAGAAACAAGGAACCATCATATGAAAACTGACTCCATTGACCCCCTAGAAAAACCTTAAAGAGCGTGAACAGAATTCGTGTCAATATAAACCAGCGGTGGGGAACCTGTTGCCCTCCAGGTGTTTGTTTGTTTTTTCTTCCTCACCACTGATATTTAATTGCTAAGAATGCAGAAAATATACAAATAGTTGTTACCACCACATTTATACCAAAAGCCATTTTTAAAATTTCCTGCACTTTTTTCCCCTTCTCACATGAGCCAATGCTATCTATCAAAAGCTGCTTTTCAGAACTAAATATCTGCAAGATCAAACAGAGGAAATCTATTTTCTTTGCCTGAAAACGCCTAGTCCTGAAAGTCGCAGAACCCCTTCAAGTCTCAATGAAGTGAGGCCCTCCAGGTGTTAATTGACTAAAGTTCCCATCATCTATGATCATTTCCCATCCTTTTAAAATATTTTATTTATGACTTTCAGTTTTATACATGTAAATAATTTTACAGTCATTTTAACATTTCAAAACTTGACATCCTACCCCTTCTTTCTGCGGTTCCTTAATTTTTTAAAAAATATTTCCTGCATATCCAAATTAACTTAATTTCCTCATTTATTCATCTACTTTAAATATATACACTTATAGAACTGCAGGTTATTACAAGAATCCTGCCAATGTTCTTATCTGTTTACAGTTTGTAAATATTCAATAAACCATTTCCATTCTTTTATAAAAAGTTTGTTATCTTGACTTATTATTTTTTTCGGTTAAGTTTCACCATTTCTGCATATTTCATAAGTTTTTTGTAGCCATTCTTCTTTTGCTTGGACTTTCTTCCATTTTGGGGCAAGTAACATTATTGCCATTGTAGTCGCATACACGAATAAATTTCTATACAGTTTGGGTAGTTCTCTCCCTATAATTCCCAAAAGGAATGAGCATTCTGGCTGGGGCGATGAGAGTTGAGTCCAGCATTTAGAAGACATCGGGTTCTCCAACCCCGATTTAAACTCTCTACAGCTGGGGAGGGGAAAGTACGCCCTAGTTACATTCATAGCCCCCTTAGCTGAGATACTTTAACTAGACATGGAAGCTGTGACCTTCTGCATGCTGCAGCTGAGCTCATCTAAAACCCGTAGAGACTGGCCATTTTTTCGAGGAAATGGAGTACAGTACTTTCTCACCACCCTCAGCCTGCCCTTAGCCAATCTCTACCTGCCTGCTTTTCCTCCTCAAAACCAGTCCAAGGGTTTGCATGGCCTCTTTAGGGATGTACGGTAATTGGAGACAAAACTAGAATTCCTTGCTCTGCCTGTCATTGGCCACAGCTCTCCCTGCTGGTGGTTTCCCTGCTTTCCGCCTTACTTGTCTCAATGGGCAGCAGCCACCACTAGATTCCCCTGAACTACAAAATGTAAGGTTTCCATTTCTGCATGCAACAGACAGATGCATCTAAGGGCATGGCTGGGTTATTTAAAGGCACATGACACACATTTACATGAAATGTACATAGGCTAATGCACAAACATCAATGCCACTGGTAGATAAGGAGAGTTGCGTAGCTATGGTCAACATTACAGTGCACCCTCCCACTATAAGCAAAGTCCCCCCCCCCAAAAAAAGAAAAGTTCTAAAAAGAGGGAAAGGGCAAAAATCCGGGAGCTCACTGCAAAAGACCCTATGCTTCCCAGGCTAGCCATTAACAACATGTCAAGCAGCCAGAAAACGCGAAACATCCATGATAACTTTTTATTCGCTACAACAAAAATTGCTCTTTTAAAGTTATTTACACTTATACATCAATATTTCACCCACTGGATCCCAGAAGATGGCTTGCTAGAAAAGGTTGAAAAGCAACACAAGGAATGAAAAAGCTACTAGCTGCAGCCGTTCAGACAGGAACTGCAGCACCAGGGGAGAGGAGCCGTTCATCATTTCCTTGATTTCAATTCTGTTTGTGCCACAGTAAGAACATACAGAAACAACTTTTAAATCTGGAAAATAGCAGGGAGGCAAAGGGTTCAGCCCTTGCACAATGGATGTGATCTGAATAACCCCCCAAACACACACCAATAGTTGCTATTACCTTTAAAAGAAACTGTAGGAGATTCATCTGATCACATTTACACTGTGTACCCACTATAAGTCATGTTTGAAGCACATTTTCCCCCTCAAAAAGATTCTGATTCTGAAGATGATAGTAATGCTGTTTGGTTTGTACTCACCCATTGTGCTGTGCAGGTGTCTGTAGGAAATGCCGGCACACAGCTTGAAAGTCGCAGGCAGCATCACAGAAGTCTGAAAGAGTTGCGGAGGATCCTGGCTTCCCTGTGTCTCTGAGCGCCTCTGCTGCTGTTTTGCTGGTGTCGCCTCTCCCCTCTGCTCTTAAATAGCCAGCGAAGGATGCTGGTTTGTCAGCAGAGAGATAAGAAAAGACATCACTTACAGCAGGCTGGCTGACACCAAGGCCAAACCCATCGCCTCATGAGCTTGCGGTGGGGGCAAGCAGGTGGGAGGCGTGGATCTCGCAAGAGGGCAGAGGGCAGGCTGCACAATCCCCAAACCCTTCAAGCTGGTTTTCCTGCATTGAAGGTTGCCAGATGCCTTCCTGGCAGAGTTGCCATGCTTTTTAAGCAGCTCTGTGAAAAAGCCAATTACAGCAGCCAAAAGTTTTTCCTTTCTCTCTCTGAGTATCTTGAGCAAACTTTTTCAGCAGGGGGCCAGTCCACTGTCCCTCAGAGCTTGTGGGGGGCCAGACTATATTTTTTTGGGGGGGATGAACGAATTCCTATGCCCCACAAATAACCCAGAGATGCATTTTAAATAAAAGCACACATTCTATTCATGTAAAAACACGCTGATTCCCGGACCATCCGTAGGCCGGATTTAGAAGGCGATTGGGCTGCATCCGGCTCCCGGGCCTTAGTTTGCCTACCCCTGATCTTGAGCTTCTCAGGCAAGCGGGTGGACACAGTGCCCAAAGCAAAGCTGGCATCAGAAACAGCAGTAGGGACTGGTGCCCATTGGGACAGGTAAGGCAGAAAGCAAGGAGCCGAAATGCAGTTGGAGTCAGCGCCAAGTGCAGACGGGGCGGAGCAAGCCTTCAACAGGGAGATCCAACCAATGCAGGCTTTGTCCCCATCCTTCTCGCTGCTGAGCAAAACGACCGTAGGACAATTCCCTGGAATACTTGTAAGTAAGAAGGCAAGCAAGTTGAAGCAACTGAGGTAGCATCCCATTCCAACAGCAGGTTAAATACAGTGGTACCTCGGGTTAAGTACTTAATTCATTCCGGAGGTCCGTACTTAACCTGAAACTGTTCTTAACCTGAAGCACCACTTTAACTAATGGGGCCTCCTGCTGCTGCCGCACCGCCGGAGCACAATTTCTGTTCTTATCCTGAAGCAAAGTTCTTAACCTGAAGCACTATGTCTGGGTTAGCGGAGTCTGTAACCTGAAGCGTATGTAACCTGAAGCATATGTAACCCAAGGTACCACTGTACTTCTGCTGGAAGTACTGAAGCAGAGACTCTGGGCTTACCCACACTAACCTTTTGCCCCTCTCTTTCCAGGCACACATCTGCGCTTTAAAGTATCTGATGGCTTTAATTCTTTCTTTTTATTTTGCCCTGGAGCTTTCCCCATGAAAACCTGCCCTTTAGAGCTCGGTCAGAGCAAATGGCCATTCAGTTTTTCCATGGATTGCCATTTGCTCTTATTCAGCTTTAAAGAGTGGGTTTTCACAGGGGAAGTTCCGTGGGTGGGGGATGCACTCTGACATAAAGCTTTAGAGCTTGGATTGTGCCCGGAAAGAGTGAGGGAAGGTATGTGTTTATAAGCCCTCAGCTGGCCACCTGTCAAGGAAGCTGCAGCAAACGTACATAGGAAGCTGCCTTTTACTGAGTCAGACCACTGGGTCCATCTTGGCAGTGTCTCCACTGACTGGCAGCTGCTCTCCAGAGTTTCAAATAGGGTTCTCTCCCAGCTCCACCTCTACACAAGGAATTGATCCTGGGACCTTCTGCATGCAAGGCAGGTGCTCTTTTGCTAGGGGACCCCAAGTTATTATTAATATTATAATAATTTATTATTTATAACCCGCCCATCCAGCTGGGTTTCCCCAGCCACTCTGGGCGGCTCCCAACAGATTAAAAAAATAGTAAAACATCAAACATTAAAAACTGCCTTCAGATGTCTTCTAAAAGTCAGATAGTTGTTTATTTCCTTGACATCTGATGGGAGGGCATTCCACAGGGCGGGTGCCACCACTGAGAAGCCCCTGTGCCTGCTTCCCTTCAGTCTCTAAGATTCTACCTGTGGTGTCATGGACGGAGTGTTGAAGGTTGAGTGGGTGAGGCCCAGAGTTCAAATTCCTGCACAGCCATGAAATCCACTGGGTTTTACATGGTCAACAGAGGCTTGGGTCCAAATAACATGAGATGCTAAGGATACAAAGCACATTTTTCCCTTCAGAGAATTCTAGGTGCTGTTGTTCACTGTGGGCTGCTGGGAATTGTACCTCTGTGAGGGATAAACTGCAGAACCTAGAATTCTTTGAGGGAGGGGAATGTCATTTGAATGTGCTTTATTATTATTTTTTAAATAATATTTATTACTTTTCCAACAAATTAAACACTAAAAAGACAATACCATACATTAAGCTAACAAAACAAAACAAAAACAATAAAATAAATCAAACAATTTCATTATCCCATCTTTCATTCACTTATTTCCTCGACCTCCTCACACCTCCCTTTTTGTATTCCACTTCTGTTAATTATTTCAGCAATTCCTTTCCATCTTCCTCTGTTTTCTATCCTATAATTATCTTTACTCATTCTAACCTTATTTTTTCCTTTAATACTCTATTAATCTATTTATACTCAACTCCTTATAACGTTTCTACTAAAGGCATATAACTTCATTCCAACATTTTTCTGTCATTTGAATGTGCTTTAAAGGTATTCTTCTTCTTTGGCGATCACTCGTAGCCGAGTAAGATTGTCTTCCATAAACACGGTTTTAACAATGAGTCCTTAGGTGACTGTGGAGGCCAATTCTGGATCCACACGTGCTTCCACAGTGGGGACATTGGTTTCCTGGTGGGAGTTGATCACATTGTGGATTTGCCAAGCATGCCTTCCTCTTATCACGTTTCTCCCTTGTGTCTTGAGTTCAAGTGTCTTCAGCCTTTGGTAACTGGAGCGCTCGCAGGCCAGTGTTTCCCAGTTGTCAGCGTTTATACTACATTTTTGTAGATTTGCCCTGAGACAGTCGTTAAACCTCTTTTGTTGACCACCAGCATTACGCTTTCCATTTTTAAGTTCAGAATAGAGTAGTTGCTTTGGAAGACAATCATCAGGCATCCGCACAACATGACCAGTCCAACAAAGTTGATGTTGAAGAATCATTGCTTCAACACTGGTGATCTTTGCTTCTTCCAGTACACTGATATTAGTTCGCCTGTCTTCCCAAGTGATGTGTAAAAATTTCCGGAGACACCATTGAAGTAATCTTTCGAGGATTCCATATATTTAAAGGCATAGTGTATACACAGCCTGGATGTGTCACTTGGGAGATTGTTTTTTTCTAAACAGATTAATAGCGGTCATGGGGCCTCCCCTTCTCTGCGTTTCTGACAATAGTTCATACTCCTGATGGGATCTTCACCTCTCCCCACCCCACCAGGCCTAACAACTGCTTGGGGGGCTGTCCCTGAGTGCTCGTGTTATGAGAGAGGGAAAAGAGCTTTTCTCTGCTGTAAGAAGCGGAGCCAATTTTTGTTGCATAACATTCAGCCAAGGGCACTGCCACAGGCTGAGAGGTGCTCCAGCCGGGGCTCCAGCCCAAACTGCAACATCAGAGCCCCCGAGCTGTGCAGAGCCCCAGTTTATGGCAGGAAGGGGACAATAGAGAGGTCTTAACATGGGGAGGGGCAACCTGGTGCCCTCCATATGTTGCTGGAATACAAGTCCCATCAGCACCAGTCAGCATGGCCAGTGGTCCAGGATGATGGGAGCTGTAGTCCAGCAATACCTGGAGGCCACAGGACCCCCACTGCTGTCTTAACCAGTAGGGCAGAATAGAGCATTCTTGCTCAAGGGGAAGAGCTTGTCACTATTTTTATTGCAGTTATTTATATACTTTCCGAGAGTCATTTGTTTTTGTTTTTTAAAGCTGCTTGTCAGCTATATAATTTACAAAGTGGTTTACACGATCCAAAACAAAAGGACAATGTGATGGTGACTGTTGCATGATACATCATTAGAACTGCTGTGCCCATGAATAAGGGTTTGTTTTGGCCCAAAAAACTTCCATTGTGTTCCAGTGGTGACACGTTATAGTCATACAAGCAATGCAAATGTAGCTCACGAATTGCAAGGCGGATGGATGGGGGATTAGAATTACATCACAGTCCTACATGTGCCTACTAAGAAGTGAGTCCTACTGAGTTCAGTGGTGCTTACTCCCAGGTAAGTGGGTATAAGATTACAGCCTTAAACTTGGTGCAGTAAGAAGATAGGAAACTGCCTTGTTCTGAGCCAGACAGTTGGTCCACCAAGCTCAGTATTGTCCTACACTGACTGGTAGCAGCTCTCCATGTTTTCAGGCAAGGTTCTGCTCTAGTCCTACTTGGAGACACAAGGGATTGAACCTATGACCTTCCACATTCAAGGCAGGTCTTCTACCACTGAGCTATGGTGCCGTTAGGGCAAGACTTTGGGGCAGACATCCAGAGATCCACTCAGCAGAATGACCAGAAGCACCCTCAAACAAAGCAGAGTTGACTGGACACATTTTGCATTTAACCACATTGGGAGCCTTTTTTTGCGAGGATATTCTGCAACATGTCATTGATGCAATAACATTGCTTTGGTTGCCCATCCACAAATTGTTTAGTTGTGCTGCAATGCTCCCCCATGGTCACTGTACAACTGCCTCTGGAGGAGCTCTTTTGCACTACAGTGCAACAAAAACAGGACAACAAACCAAAACCCTAACTTGGACCATTTGGGGTATAAGCAACTATAGTGTTCCAGAGGGAAGTTAACTAACTGGAAATGAAGCAGTATGTCTTCCCTTAAACTTTTGCAAGTGCAATCATGGTTGAATATAGGATTGCAAATAGCCTCCTTCATTCCATCATGAGCACAAATCATCATGAATGCACCATAAAAGGACATATTGAGAATCCCATTGCCATCCAAAGAGGGAAGGGGGCCCATAAGACCATCATTTCACAGTGGCATATTCAGTCTGTGTAATAAAAGTTGATCTAGGCAGTCTTGTGCAGCAAAGCTTATTTCTTCTGTCTCAAAAGCCCCTTCCTTTTTTGCAGCAAGGAAAAAGGAAATGCACTGGAAAGTGTGGAATAACAACTGCTTGATGCAACGTTATATAACCTTTCCGCAAACAATTCAGTATGAATGCTGAATAAATAGCCAGTGTTGTTTAATTGGTCCACAAACTTTATGCCATCACATCAGGATGAATTCTCTTTTTTTTGGGGGGGGGGCATCTGTCATGGATGCTTATATATATATATATATATATATATATATATATATATATATATATATGATATTTATTAAGATTTTTAAGATATTACAAAATGAAAAAAGGAAAAAAGAAAAACACAAAATGAAAAACAGTTTTAAAAAACTCAATCTTTCCATTACTTATTTTTCATTAGCTTGTTTCCCGGACCTCCTCACGCCTCCCTTTTTTGTATTCCAGTTCAATTTGTTAGTTCAGCAAATCCTTCCCCTCTTTATTTATCCTAGTCTTTAATCTTAAAATATTGTAACATTAAATTTTTACCTATTAGTAATCCATTTTTCATATTCCCTTATAAAATTACAGCTAAAAACCACTTAATTTCTATCCAACATCGTTCTAACATTCATTAATTTTACAATATTTCTGTAAATAGTCTTTAAACTTTCTCCAATCTTCTTCCACCGACTCTTCTCCCTGGTCTCGGATTCTGCCAGTCATTTCCGCCAATTCCATATAGTCCATCACCTTCATCTGCCATTCTTCCAGGATGAATTCTCAAAGAGATCAGCTGGAAGCAAACTGGCTGCCCCTATGTCTTGACGTGCTTTCTTGTCTGGTATGCTACAAACTTTTCAATGGCTTGTATGGGTGATACTATGATGCACACACTCTTCCTTGTGTTGTTTTGCTTTTTCAAAGTAAATATCTGCCCACAAAGAGGACAGAGTGGTAAATGTGTCAGATACATTGCACCAGCTTGTTATAATGTTCCCATTTGCGTTTGTTTCGGTACATAAGCAGCTGGTACAATTGTGCAATTTGTGTTTGTGTAATGTTTTGTCTTTAGCTTCTTCTAGACTCTCTCCCCAACCCTCCAGCACAGGAGTTTTCAACTCTGGGACAGAAGAACCCAGATCAGTCACAACCTGATCTAAAATGGCTCACACCCAGAGCATCTTAAACTTCCAGGTCAGTCTTGGTCGGTCAGGGGGTCCAATATGGCCTACAATGCAATTTCCCCAAACCACACCCACCTGTCAATCAGCTGGTGTCACTGGGTGACCTTAGCCAATGGTAGAGGTCCAAGCCTGCTGGATGCTGTTTTGCCAGTGCCTTTCCTGCAGAGAACATGCTGGTGAAGCAGACCCGACCCTGGCGAGTCAACAATTGACAGGTACATTGATGCCTACTTCTTAGTCACCTGACATCATCATGACACCAGATGATTTTCATTAAAAAAAAAAATCTCTTATGGAACAATTGTTTCCATGCTAAATTTTAGCTGGCCAGTGGCTCTAGATATCTCTGTGTGTGCTGCAGGTGGGGTGGGGGCTGTGGATCACAAAGCAACAACGTGCCAAATGGGAGGAGAACCTCATCCTGCTTTTCTGCTTTGAATCCCACACGTGCACAAAATATCTGTGAAACGAGTGGGATTATCTCCCCACAACAGGCAAGCGAGATGCTGAAAGGGAGAAGATAACAGTCAAGGCTGAGTTGACATTTCGCAGATGAGTTACAGCAGAAGGGATGCTCTCTCCAAAGAGCCAATGAACCAACAGCTGCTTCCTTTGACGTCAGCATTCATGCGCTTTTGCTGGGAGCCTGACCTTCCAGGTCTCTGTCCCAAGAACTCTGGGAGTTGCCTAAGGCCAGCAGCTCCGTTTTCTCTGCAAAGTCAGAAAGCTGCCAGATGGGGGGATATGGTCTTCTTATGCAATTCCAGTATTAATTTCCCCAATTATTTTATCCCTTTAATTATTACTGTCCTGCTCCCATTTTGGTGGTGCAGACTTATCCCATCCCACTTTCCTATCAGCCTACCACATGTGTTACAGGAAGAAATGCATGTTCTCTTCTGCGTTGTGATGCTTTTGAAGGCTGCATTGAGCTTGCTAGAAGTATCCCCATCTGGAGGTACCATCTGCTTATTACTAGAGGAAAGTGATACAGAAATGCACTGAGAAGCATGGGATGAACAAAGGATTAATTGGGAAGATGTGCAAATACCACACAAGCAAATCATGATGAACACTCGTTGTCATGATCCAATCTGTAGGCCAACCGTTTCCCACTCCTGCTTGGTCATGTTCACTTATACAATATGAAGTGCAGTCAAAGTTTTCTGGACTGAGCTGTGAACGCTGTTTTGGCAGCTGGGCAATCCTGTGTGTTGGGCAGAGGGCTATTTTGGTCCCATTGACCTCTGTGGTTTCTGTGAATTTTAACAATCTATTGGTGTAAAGCACAACAAAGATAATTACAAAATTGTATTATTTGCAGACAATATCCGTTTATTTATTACAAAACCAGAAGATACAATTCCGAAAATTATGGAGAAAATAAAAACCTTTGGCAGAATATCGAGATATTCCATAAATTGGACAAAATCAGGGATTTTACCAATGGGGCCAAGGGCTACATTGTATAGAAATCATCAATTTCAGATGTGCAAAGACTTTATTAAATACTTGGGTATAATGATTTCATCAGATATAGACCAAATTGTAAAATTAAATTTGAATCAAATTATAAATGAGATTTCTTTTGATATTGAAAGGTGGGGACCTCTAAACCTCTCCCTTTGGGGAAAGTTAATGTCCTCAAAATGAATGTTGTTCCAAAGCTTTTATACATTCTTAGAGGATTACCAATATATATTCCCAAATTATACTTCCAAAAAATAAATAAAATAAATAGATCGTGCCTGTGGGGTACAAAGCCACCAAAAATATCACTACATAAAATGCAACTTCCAACTAAGCAAGGTGGCTTTGGGCTCCCAAATCTGGAATCATATCACCAGGCTTACCTGCTGAGTAAGACTAATTATTGGAGGAATCCCAACTGGGCTACTCTCGAATATAGTTTCTTTGAACCTCTTGTAGGGTGGACTAAACTTGGCTCCAATTTTATGAAATATCCTATTATCCTGGAGACTATTAAAGCACCTATAAAAAAATCGGATGAATATAAATAAAAATAATAAGGATGACCCCTATCAGCATGAGAGATTAACAATATGGGCCAACCCAAAATTAAAAATTGGAAATCAAGTAATAATTTGGCAAAATTGGATGAAAAAGGGTATTTTGACACTGAATAAATTAATTGATGAAAATTACAAATTTGTGGAATATAAGACTTTGCAAGTAAAGTACGGATTAACCAGTGAAACACAATGGCAATACATCCAATTGAAAAATACGTTGGAAAGGCAGTTTGGCCCTGTCACCATAGCAGTATCGGAAACACCCTTGCTGCTACAAGATTTAATCTCTGCAACAAAAACAAAAAACTCTACACTTGCACTATATAAAACCCTACTCAACAGGAAGAAATACGATTTAGAATATGATAGACCAAAATGGAGTGAAGAGTTAGGGGTACAGATAACAAATGATATATGGGAGTTAAGTATAAAATCAATAGAAATAGCCTCTCTGGATCTAAGACTAAGACTTATTCAACAGAAAATAATATTCAGAGTCTACTGGACTCCGGCAAAACTATACCAGAAGAAAATAACAAGTGCAGACAATTGCTGGAGATGTGGGAATAAAAATGCGAACTTAATACATATGTTGATTAACGGCCCGATGATAAGATCATTTTGGTGCGAGGTGAGGATATTTATAGCAAGAGTAATAAAAAGAAATTGTTATTTAGGGGAACTGAATTTAATTCTAAATTATATTCCGGAAACATGGGAAATTTCAAGGGGTAAAAAAAAATGGATGTACTGTGCTATATTAGAAGAAGAAAAAACTTGTTTTGATGAATTGGTAGAATGCATAACTTTGGTGGGATCATGCCTGACATTTTAACAATGGAGAGGGAAGGAAGACCTCTGGGTAGAAAGGGCTCCAGCTCCCACCAAGGAAGTCTGAATCCTGGCACCTATGATTGCAGGTACAGCAGACTTTTCCATTCCTACGTCTCAAGGTGGGAAATGCAGAATTTGCCCTAGAATGGTGGCATTGTTTTAGCTGCACATCACTGTTTGCTCAAACTTTAGGAGATGTCCATATGATACTGTGCCTAAGCATCTAACAGTTATCTTTTGTCTTTGTTTTTCTCCAGCATGCCTTCAACTGCCAGCCTTGCCTGTACCAAAGCTAAAGTACACAATGATGTCATCTTTACCTTCTATTCCATTGGAGCCATCATGGACTTAGCAACAGGAACATTTGTACTTATTTCCGTTTCATGGAATCTGTATTCTATACTGGCAAATGAAGGAATGAAGCTTCCTGAGTTTTGGGAGAGCCTCTCATCCCAAAGGGCCATCATGTTGGAATTTCAATTTATGTGGGGTTTATTGCTGCAGCTTCACAGCTCTTAAGTGGAACACTTGTTGCGTGTTGAGACCCCACAACCACCCCCTCATTGAAGAATAAAAACACACCAGGACAGAGACATTAGGTTAATGTTATTGGGCAAAATTTTGGCCACAACTTTATTGATTACAGAATGTGAGCGGTATTGGCTTAGGCATTGAATGGACCCAACTATATCTGACTCCTGCCCGTTGCGCAGGGAGTCCGGTAAGGATAAACCAACAGAAGGGGGAGTCCCATCAATGCAGACCAACTTGAGCTCCCCCAGGGGTTCCAAAGGGGGCGTGTCATGGCCCTAGCCCTGCCCCGGGCATCGGACAAGATCCACACCCCCAGATTCCTTTAACGGAATATGCTTAAGCTTGGAGGGGCAGGTGATGGCCACACCTCCCCTCCCCCATCACAAGGTCAAACAATGCCTAACCGCAAACCCTTAAAAAAGTTCAGATGATTGCTAAGAGGTAGGCAAAAACCAAATGGCCCATGCCAGTATTGCCACGTGGGAAAATTCCTACCAGGCCCCTCAATGGCAACCAACCAAGGCCCATAGCAAGGCCAATGAAGAAAACCTGCAAAATAGGGAGGGAGGGCTGGAGACTGAGGAAGTGAGCCAAGAGGAAGCCCTCCAGCTTGCACCTCCGTTTAAATGGGTCCCGGAGGATTGGCTGGCTGGTTACTGATGCAGCCAGAATCCCCCGGGTGAAGCGGAACTTCGACCCCCACACCTGGAGGAGAGTGGGTGGCCACGCAGTCCACTGCAACTCCTCCCCATGGTGAAGTGGAGCGGACTTCTAGGTGACAAATACTTTTGGGAAATCAGTGAAATAGACACTTCCAAGGAAAAAAATTTTCACCCACCCTGGGAATTGTAGTTCTGGGAAGGGAGCAGGGCTCTCCTACCAATTCTCAGCACCCTTAGCAAACTACTGTTCCCAGGATTCCTTGGGGAAGTCATGCCCGTTTAAAGTGGTATGATACTGCTTTACATGTATAATGCAGATGTGGTCTTAGTGCTTGTAAGGGTGCTTTCTAGTGTTCTGTGCACCTCGCTCAATAAACATTCTCCCAACATGTACACACACACACACACCTTCTTTTTTATCATTCCTAATATATGTAATAAATCAGGAGGAATGGAGAAGACAGCAGTGATGGAGCCTTCTGTGACGAGGGTGTGAAAGACAGGGCCATGGCGGAATAATCTGATGTCACACTCACATGTTTGCAGCAAGTTCGGTCATCTAATACATCATTACTCAGTGTCCAAAATTGCTTTCCTTTGGAACCCCTTTTTTCATGTGACCTCCCCTTTGACTCATACTGTTACTCATTTTCAACAAGCTTTCAATGTTTGTCAATACAAAAGATATTCCCCCGTGGGTATGAAATGGAGTTTTTACATTACAAGCAGGAAAAGATACATGCCAGTGTGTGTGTGTGTGTGTGTGTGTGTGTGTGTGTTGTGTTACATGTGACATCGTTGTTGTTGTGTATGGGGAAGACTCCATTCGAATAACAGGTGGGCTTCAAAGAGTAAAGACCATCAGACAGGAGCTGTTGCTGGAACCAAGATGAATTTGGCCTGACTTAGCAAGGGAGATCCTAGCACTGAAGGGGCTTCTTGGTGCTGTTGGATCAGGGAACTAAATCTTTGGGCACCTGTATAGCACTGCTCATTTACATGCAAGGCATCTAATGCAGTCTCCCACGCCCATTTGCCTGGCAAAGTGTGGAAGGGGGGGTGCATTTCATCTTGTGATAACGGGAATGTGCATCTTCCTTGGTGCTCTGAACGACTGCATGGGAGTATAAAAGGTGGACTTATACAGAATCCGACCATTGGTCCATAACTCAACACTGTCAGCTTCTACACTGAATGGCATTGGCTCTCCAGTCTTTTCCAGCCCTACCCGAAATTAAATAGCAGGGGTTTAACTTGGGACCTTCAGCATGGAAACACTTGCTTTGCTACCCAGCGACCATCCTTCCTCAGCAATAAGGGATGTAGAAAACTGCTTTATGTACTAAATCAGCTCAATGATCCATCAGCAATTTCTGAAGACAATATTCAGTGGTAGATTACCTGCTTTGTATTCAGAAGGTCCCAGGTTCAGTCCCTGGTATCTCTAGCTAAGGTTGGGAATGGCAAGATGCTGCCAGTCAGTGTAAACAATGCTGAGCTGGATGGACCAATGATCTGACTCTGTATCAGGCAGCTTTCTATGTTCCTATAAAAAGGTTGGCCACTCTGGGGGGGGGGGGGCGCCAGAGGGATCTTTGCACCACGGCGCCGGATATACTTAAGACGGCCCTGAATGGAACTTACTTCCTAGTAGACATGACCAAAAACATCCCATCACATCAATAATCAGCAAAAGGATGGCAAAACTCCCCCGCTGAAGTGGAATATTCCATCCCTGTTGGGGTTTGGGAATCATACTTCCAATCCTTATACACAATTAACCAACACCCACAGGCCCAGTTCCTACCTTTGAGTGATGTCAGTGCTGATTGCTCCCAGTGTCAACTGAAGAAGCCCTCAGGCTTATTCAATCCCTCACACCTGGCAAAGCTCCTGGCGCAAACAATATTCCCCCTGAACTTCTTAAGGCCAGTGTTGAATGGTGGGCCCCAGTGCTTGCTGCCCTGTTCACCAGCATAGATCAATCGGCTACCATCCCAGAGGATTGGGGACTAGCAATCATCAATCCATTATACAAGAAAGGGAGTAGATCTGACCCTGCTAATTACAGACCTATTAGTCTCCTAAACGTTATTAGTAAACTCTATGCTGCCCACTTTCGTAACAAACTTGAGGACTGGATGGAGCGAGAACATGTCCTTACAGAAGCACAAGCATCCATATCAACAAAGATTTCTTTAATTAAATATTGCCCCCCCAAAAGCAATTAATATCAGCAACGTTGCACCTGTTTCCTTATTTCTAAATGAGGAAAGGTTTTATTCCCCACGCTTTGAATTTTAAGATTGCCATCTCTTAGGGATAGAGGCTGTTAAACATGCAGAGATCTCCATATGAAACTTTCTCCCTCTCTTGCACTTGGCTCATTTGTCCTGTAAGGAAAGTCTAACAGCAGAGGCTTGGTCATGTGGGCTCAGGGGGCTCTGCCCCACCCAGCTCAGTCTGCCCTCAGCCAGCCCCCACCTGCCTGTCTTCTTTCTGACTACCAGAACCAGGAGTGGAGGGTCACCTTCCTCAGTCTCAGCCATGACCTTAGAGAACCCAGCAGGGAGAAGGACAGGTTCTGCCTCTCAATGGCTCTGCCTCTCTCTTATTGATGGTCTCCCTGCCTTTTGCACCACTGAGCTGTCACTGCCTAGGGAGTCTCAGTCCATTTTAAACAAAGCGTGTTCTCCTTCATGGAGAGCATGTGTTGCGGTGCGTCTAACAAGACACCCCCACTAGGTTACTGGGTTGAACCATTTGGATGGCCATGACTGTGATTGGGCCAAGTTGGGGAGATTTTGATGTTACCATTTAGAGGGTTGGCCCAAAGGTTATATATCCTTGGCATGCAGCTTTTTCAGCCTCTTTTGCTGCGTGCATCGGATCGCCTGCCCACCCTCCCAAATTTAGGGCTGTTGAGCTTGACCTTGCTATGCCTGTCATGGGGTCGTCTGCTTTGGGGGCAGGGGCCTGGTAGGAATTTTGTCCATTTGGCTGACTGGCTGGTGCTATTTGTTTTTTGCCTACTGTGTAGCAAATCGTCACAACTTGTAAGGCTGCGGTTAGGCATTGGTTAAAAATTGGTTGGTGGAGGGGTAAGGGCTGGCTGTGCCTGCCCCTCCAAGGCTGCTGCTGCAAGGTTATTCCAGTAAAGGAATCCAGGGGCTCACCATGCTTTTGTCCGAATCCCTGGCAAGGGGCTTGGGCCGCGCAAGCCCCTGGGAGCATGCGGGGAGGGGTGACGGTATGGTGCCTAGCCCCATTCTCTCCCCAATATTGTTTTCCCTTACTGGCTTTCGCTGGAATCCGGAAGTCAGTTCTGTCCCAGGGCGGGGACAGATAGTCATAACCATTGCCCAAGCAACCGCTCACATTATGTATTTTAATAAAGTTGTGGCCAAAATTATGCCAAAAACCTTAAACAAAAATTCTGAGTGAATTGTGATTTATTTAGGGGGGTGGCTTGGGGACCTCAACACACAACAGCATCCTGTTTGAAGGTACCATTCAGCAGAAGTGAGCAAAGGTTCTGCATGGTGGCCCAGGGTGCTTGCCTACTTGCTAGGGTGGCCACGTGTTCTGCATTTAAGAGGACAGAGAAGGTCTCTGGTTTTTTTGGGGGGGGATCCATAAGGGGAGGGCAGGGGTCTTGATGTCCCCCATCAACAGTACCTGGATGACAGACTGAGGACACTCGGTCACAGTCTTCGCCACTCTGCTGAGATGTATTTGTTTGCAAATTATAGTAGTTATTTTTAAATATTCACACACATACAAATTAGCATATACATGTAAGAGCTGTTCGACAGTGGAATTTGCTGCCAAGGAGTGTGGTGGAGTCTCCTTCTTTGGAGGTCTTTAAGCAGAGGCTTGACAACCATATGTCAGGAGTGCTCTGATGGGGTTTCCTGCTTGGCAGGGGGTTGGACTCGATGGCCCTTGTGGTCTCTTCCAACTCTTCTATGATTCTATGGTTCTATGTTTCGTGAAAATTCCTTCATTCCTTTTTATGAGGTGAAGGTGGCTGCTCTGTTTCTTGCAGAATATAGGACGTCACCCACCTGGGGTGAAAAAGGAATGCTATTTCCACTGAACCCGAGAAAGGAAAGAATCTATGCATATTTTATAAACATTAAAAAAACAAAACCCTGACAATGTGCTCTCATTCATGCATAAGGAATACAGTGGTGCCTCGCAAGACGAAATTAATTCGTTCCGCAAGTCTCTTCGTCTTGCGAGTTCTTCGTCTTGCGATGCACGGTTTCCCATAGGAATGCATTGAAAATCAATTAATGCGTCCCTAGGGAAACCGCCTTCAGACCAGGTCCGGGGACAGTCTGTCCCCGGACCTCTTCTGAAGGCTGGGGGGGGCAAGGGCTTTTCTTCCCACCCCCAGCATTTTAAAAAACCCCGGGACAGCGGAGGACTTCTCCGCTGTCCGGGCCATCTTCAAATGCTGGCGGGCGGCATTTTAAAATCGCCCTGGGACAGCGGAGGACTTCTCCGCTGTCCGGGGCAATTTAAAAGCCCCTGGGAAGGCAGGCAGGGGGGACAAAGACTTTCGCCCCCTGCCCGCCTTCAGAAGGTGTCCCCGCCCCCCCTCCCCGCTTCGGAACAGTGTTCCGAAGTGGGGCGGCTGGGGCAGGTGTCCCCGCCCCCCTCCCCGCTTCCGAACAGCGTTCCGAAGTGGGGCGGCTGGGGCAGGTGTCCCCGCCCCCCTCCCCGCTTCCGAACAGCGTTCCGAAGTGGGGCGGCTGGGGCAGGTGTCCCCGCCCCCCCTCCCCGCTTCCGAACAGCGTTCCGAAGTGGGGCGGCTGGGGCAGGTGTCCCCGCCCCCCCTCCCCGCTTCCGAACAGCGTTCCGAAGTGGGGCGGCTGGGGCAGGTGTTCCCACCCCCCACCCCCGCTTCGGAACAGCGTTTTAAAATGCTGGGGGTCGGCAGCGAACGCTTCGCTCCCGACCCCCAGCATTTTAAAATCTCCCCGGGACAGGGGGAGATTTTAAAATGCTGGGGGTCGGCTCCCGACCCCCAGCATTTTAAAATCTCCCCGCGACAGAGAAGTCTCTGCTGTCCCGGGGAGATTTTAAAATGCTGGGGGTCGGCAGCCCCCCAGCATTTTAAAATCTCCCCGGGACACGGGGAGATTTTAAAATGCTCCCGACCCCCAGCATTTTAAAATCTCCCCGGGACAGCAGAGACTTCTCTGCTGTCCCGGGAAGATTTTAAAATGCTGGGGGTCGGCAGCGAACGCTTCGCTCCCGCCCGCCAGCATTTTAAGATCGCCCGGGGCAGGCGGGGGGAAGGCAGGGGGGGAGCAAAGACTTTTGCCCCCCGCCGGCCTTCAGAAGAGGTCCTCTGGACGGCTGTGGGCGGCTGTGGGCGAAAGTCTTTGCTCCCGACTGCCAGCATTTCCCTATGGGCTTTCGTCTTGCGATGCAAGCCCATAGGGAAATTTGTCTTGCGAAGCGCCTCCAAAACAGAAAACCCTTTCGTCTTGCGGGTTTTCCGTCTTGCGAGGCATTCGTCTTGCGGGGTACCACTGTACAGGAATCTGTTTGGTTACCAAGTCAAACAGTTTGCCTGCCTAACCCGATATTGTCAGCACTGACTGGTGGTGCCCCCATCACCCAGGGTCCCAAGCAGAGGGTCTTTTCCCTTAACCCGGTCCTTTTGAGACCAGAGATGCTGGAAACTGGACCTGGGGCCTAGCACCTTTCTCGAACTTCCCCCTCTGGGTGAATCATATGTGCTTGAAAGCACACAACTGGCCTCTCAAAGCACAAAGGATGTTGCATCAAAAAACTAAATAATCTCCTTTCCTCTCACCACAGATAATTCCCTGCCAAACGTTTGAGGGAGCAAGTGCGCTTGGCTGTGCAGAGGAGGATAAAACGTTTTTAACAAGCAGATAAGAAAGCAGCCATTCTATTTGCCAGTTGCACAAGCACATTGCAGGAGAGGCCCATGGCGGATGGAGCTTCTTACACTATCAGCTCCTTAACTGTGAAAGCTGCAACGCTGGATTCAGCCTTCAGGAAGAGAACAGAAAGAATGTACAGTCATCACAAAATGCCCCCACATTGTCCAGTTGTGGAAATAGGCAAGCTTGGATCTTTCCCTGATAAGGACAATTCCTTCCCTTCCCTTGTATTTGCCTATGTGGGGATGCCTTGATAAAATTGCACAACTGTGGATTGCTAAAGCTGTCCTCCTTCAGAACAGAGTTCCCTCCTTAGTGCCTCTACACTGGGCCAGGGGCCACATCTAGAACTGAGAAAGCACCATGGGTGCCAGTCACAATATGGCCCCGGTGGGTGTGTGGCATCACACAAAATGGCTGCCTAACAGCTAAACATCTAACACAGCAAATCTGGCGAGAAACATGATTAAAGGTAAAATTACCAAACTTCTGGAAGAACAAAACTTCCTGTAGAAAAACCATCAAGGCTAATGACTTGGGGCCCAAGTATTTGAAGGAGCGCTTTAAATGTATGGTGCAAATGGGGACAAAGTCAGAAGGGCCTCCTCTGTTGGCCAAATAACCTTCAAATCCAGCAAAACAGCACAAAGGAAAGTTTGAGATTTCCCAATAGGCCTGGTCAGGGTAATTTGTCTTGACTGAGGAGGCAGCCAAGGTTGAGGTGCCTCAGAAAAGCTGGGCGGCAGGAAGCTTCTTTTTGCATCCTCTCCCCTGCCCCCACCCCCCAACTCATCATAGCAGAGCCGATCACTAAGGGATAACAGACCTGGGAAGTATGTTAGGGACATCGCTTTTTAAGATGTATCTACCCGGGGCTTGCCAACACCACCTTCCCTCCAAACCCTTGGCCAACCAACCTCCCCCCTACCTAGGGCTGCCATACATCTGGGGAAACCCGTACAGGTCCTCTTTTGGGGGGCCAACATGCCCATCTGGGGGTTGGGCTTGGGCAGCTCGGGTGACTCTGCATGCCACAGCTGCTGCCAGCCTGTTTTATCCTCCCTGCAACCTCATGATAATCATTGGCCCAGTGAGTTTCATGGTTGAATGGGGGCCACAGCAACACTACAAATCTGTTACTGGTGTTGACAGCTGTTAGGAGATCCTTATTCAGTGGTACCTTGGTTTACAAACTTAATCCATTCCAGAAGTCCGTTCTTAAACCAAAACCATTCTTAAACTGAGGCGCGCTTTCCCTATTGAGGCCTCCCGCCACCGCTGCTCTTCCACCATTCTTAGACCAAGGTAAAGTTCACAAAACGGGACACTACTTCTACTTTTGCGGAGTTCGTAAACCGAATAGTTCATAAACAGGGCTGTTCTTAAACCGAGGTACTACTGAAATGTTTCAATAGGGATTGATAAATGTGTCAGTTCTTTCCATTTTTTTATTTTTCCAATCTTAACTTCAGCTGTCCTATCTGTATCAATCTACATATTTTAATTTTAAAAATCCTCCTGAAAATTCATCGGCATCTTAGTGTGCAGTTCTCCTAAAATATACATTTTTGTATAGTTTTGAGTAATATACACATTTTAGTGAACCATTTCCCCCAATACAATGCATTTTGGTATGTTATTTCCATGACTGTATGCACACATCTTCCTAGTAAAGGTTTATTATACATTATTTGCTTGGAGAACTGCATTTAGAGAAGCGCAGATTTCATCATTGTGTTTCTGCTTTGCATAATGGTTCAAAAGGTAGTTCAGTTAGGCATTATAATGCCAGCAAAATCAAATTCCTCCACTATCCCTAGATATTACAAATAAATGTATGGCTGCTGTGGCTAAATGTTTCCAAGCACTTTACTTCCAAAAAAGCTGGGCCCTCGCGGCTGTAAATCTCAGCCTAGTGGACAGTTTGGCCTTGGCTGCTGAACTGACCGTCATCAGGAAGAACTTGACGCAAAAATCGGGAAATCCATAACAACAACAGCAAACCACATGAGGCATCACTCTTGTCTGTGCAAACAGCAATGCTGCTAGTTTTACCTCCAAGGCTCTGTGCCGCATCGCAGCCATTTTTTCCTACAAGTTAATCTATCACAGCCTCCTTACTACAGACTTCCGGGTGTCTTTTGAAGATCTCCTTATGCCAGCAGACCTATCCATTTATAGAAACTTCCTTGATTAGCCAGTCATTCATTCATTTACAATGACTATGTATGACTCCCCCATCACCCCAAGGTCCAGAGGCAGGTTGCAACAATCAAAACACAGCGCAGAAATGAAGATTGATGGATGACAACTGAACACTAAATAAGAAATGATGCAGCTGTGGGGGGGGAGATCGACATATGTTTGCAACAGGAGCGGGAAACCATATTTTAGGAAATTATATTAAAGTAATTTGGTTGGATTTGTAATAATTTGGAAAATTAATAAAAATAATTGGCAAAAAAAACCCACAATCGAAACACAGCATTAATGTGAAAACGAAATACTATACAATATAAAAAACCAGTTTCAAACAACTAAAAATTGCAGAAAATGGAGAGTTCCAAAACAACACGCCTCGTGTCAAAAGCCAGGGCATAGGGACACTTCTTCAGCACACCGGGAAAGCGGTTTCATGACAGTGCCAGACGTGCCTCTGAGGGGAGGGAGTGCCATAACTTAGGGGCTGCCACAGAATATGCCCTCTCCTTGCCCCCCATGCCCCTGAGGCTCTGAGGATGAAGGAACTACCAAGAGGGCCTCCTCTCTGATCTTGGCACTTGAGAGGGTCTGTAGAGAAGGAGGCAATCTGTGGATATTTGGGGATCTGAGTTGTTTAGGGCTTTAAATTTATTTATTTAGTTTGGTACCCAAAACCCCGAGGACACGGGTGGCACTGTGGTCTAAACCACTGAGCCTAGGGCTTGCCGATTGGAAGGTTGGCGGTTCGAATCCCCGCGATGGGGTGAGCTCCCTGCTCCTGCCAACCTAGCAGTTCGAAAGCACCTCAAAGTGAAAGTAGATAGATAGGTACCGCTCAGGCGGGAAGGTAAACAGTGTTTTCGTGCGCTGCTCTGGTTCGCCAGAAGTGGCTTATTCATGCTGGCCACATGACCCGGAAGCTGTACGCCGGCTCCCTCGGCCAATAAAGCGAGATGAGCGCCACAACCCCAGAGTCGTTTGTGACTGGACCTAATGGTCAGGGGTCCCTTTACCTTTACCTAATGATTTTGGACCCGGAGCAACCACCTGTGGCCCCCCTTTATGCCACTGGAAACAGCAGGATTCAAGGTTGGGTGTGGAATTCAGTTATTCTCCTTATTGCAAGCTTCTAGTCATCATAGATGCAAAGATATGCCTGGAAATGTGTAGGCAATGCCTCCTGGAAACCCAGTCTAGAGAATGAGCAGAGATTCAAAAGATCATAGCTTCAGTGAGCAAGGAGAGAAGGTGTGAATAGGTTGCCTGGTTGACTCAGCACACAGAACTCCGCTTTCATTGGTGCATTGTTTTATTTATTTCTTTTCAGTGCAGATTACACACAGCCCTGGGAATAAGTAACAAGGAGAACCCCCTCCCCAATAACCCTACTGTATATATTGTTCTGTAAAGAATTTTTAAAATCAGGGGGGGAGCCCAGTTCATTGATGTAATTTCCTTTCTCACCCCTTCCCTCCCCACCCAACTGGGATGAAGTGATACCCACCCTTCACTTAGAGAAGCTGAATCTTCCCCCACCCCCAACTTTCCCCCATTAAAAAGAGGGGGAAAAACATCCCTGCAACATCTGGGTAACATGACCACATGGCTTGGCTTGCAGCTTTTAAAGCTTAAAAATGTACACCTAGGCATTCAACATACAAATATTTACAACTGTACAAAATAAAAAGCCAAAATGTAAACCAAAATGCACCAGAATCAGAAATAAACAGTGAAAAAGGAAAATAATAATAAAAAAATAATATATCCTGCAACAACCAACCCTAAATACATGGATGCAAAAGGAAAGAGTGATGGAAATATAAGGTGGGGGGGGGTGTCAATGTCCTTTTGTGGAGATCTGTCCGGGGTGCAGAGAATCACCAGACCCACAAGAATTCCTTTTGGGGAGAGAGGAGATCTCATCCACACCACACAATTAAAGCTCTCCTGTTCCACTTCCAAGTGTTGTGGTTTCCTTCAGAAATCCCAGGAAGGGTTATGGGTGCTGATGACCTCACAGACCTACAATAGCAGCCTTAGCAACCTGCAGTTCGCAGGATTCTCCCATGATTTTTAAAGTGTGCTTTAAATGAGAGGTGCGGGTGTCACTCAAGGTTCTTTGTTTGACACGTATGAACATCACACGGTGGACCAGGATGGCTGGAGGAATGAAGGGGTGCCCCCCATAAGCTCCTGTTTGCATTCTTTTGGAGCATCTTCTTGTTCTCTTCCCACAGAGACCCACAATTTCCATTTTGGCAATTTAGAAAAGGCATTTATTTTTTATTTTTTTGGATGATAATCCCAATTGAAGTCTCTCTATCATATGTACAACCCACCCACCCACTCACCTCAAATCTGGCAGTGATTGGCAGAGAGGCGTAGAGGAAGTCTGGAAAGTTGCCCATTGGTTGGTATACTCTAAAATACATATCCTCACATTTTTATAGACACTGTATGGACTTCTATGCCCAACTTCTGACACACACTGAAAGATGCATTGTTGTTCTGTTGAGGACGGCATCCGACAGGTTTCGTAAACTATCCAGGCCTTGTCTCGGCCCAAGTGCACATGTGTGTGTGTGTTTATGTGTTGTGTAGAGGAATCAAAGCCTTAAGGAATACAAGGAGAAAGGAACTCAAAACACCCTAAAGCATCTACCTGCAAACACCTCTAACACTTTTTTTAAATCCTTAAAGCACCCTATCATAATCCCAAATCAGAGCTTCCCTTTTCTGTTATGTCGATCCACATTGTTCCCCGCTTTATTTCAGCCTAGAACCAGGGGGTGACATTTCCGGACCGATGCAGGAATCGCAGGTGTGCATGGTGCTGAAACCTCCAGGTAAAAGCCACAGGCTTGTTCCTCCTAGCTACAACAAAGGGTAATCTACCTGAGTTTAGGGCACAAAATAAATAAAAATCCTTCCAGTAGCACCTTAGAGACCAACTAAGTTTGTTATTGGTACGAGCTTTCGTGTGCATGCACACTTCTTCAGATACACTGAAACAGAAGTCACCAACACGGCTACCTACCTGTAACTAGAACTATGGAAGGCACCACATTGAAATATTGAAATACTTTATTGTCACTTGTACAACTTGTATACAGTGAGATTACATAAGCACCCCCCACTCAGCTCTCTTGAGCCGCATGAAATGGAAGAGTCCATCAACCTCACCAAGAAACTTGCACAGGTACAGACTGACATCTTCTTTCTGACTAAAGGCAAGAACCTGGACATTATACCTAAGGGTCATGGAATTAAGAACCCTCTACAACCCACTTATCCTACTGAATATGCAAGGAAACTATGCCGCACTTTCTCCACAGGTTTACCACACCTATCAGCCAATCACCCATTCTCACCACCCTTCTAAGTAATACCCCTCCCCACCCTCTCACTATATATAAGGGTCTGGTGACTTCTGTTTCAGTGTATCTGAAGAAGTGTGCATGCACACCAAAGCTCATACCGAGAACAAACTTAGTTGGTCTCTAAGGTACAGTGGTGCCTCGCAAGACGAAAAGAATCCGTTCTGTGAGTCTCTTCGTCTAGCGGTTTTTTCGTCTTGCGAAGCAAGCCCATTGACGGATTAGCGGATTAGCGCTATTAGTGGCTTTTAGCGGCTTATCGGTTTAGCGGATAAGCGGATAAGCGGCTTAGAAAAAGGGGGGAGGGGAAAAAACCCGCAGGAACTCGCAAGACATTTTCGTCTTGCGAAGCAAGCCCATAGGAGATTCGTTTTGCGAAGCACCTCCAAAACGGAAAACTCTTTCGTCTAGCGAGTTTTCCGTCTTGCGAGGCATTCGTCTTGCGGGGCACCACTGTACTACTGGAAGGAATTTGTTGTTGTTGTTGTTTCGACTATGGCAGACCAACACGGCTACCTACCTGAGTTTAGGGCAGTTATGCCACAATCTGGGAATGTGGGATCCTCTTACCACAACTCCTGCACTCACACATGCAAACTTTCACCCTGTGGTGAGTCTGTGTTGGAACCAAAAAGTTGGAAAGGACCTCCCAGGTCCCCTTGTCCAACCCTTGCAATTGCTACGGCATCCCTGGCAGACAGCCGTTCAGCAGGTGCTTCGCAGATGAAACTGCTTTTTAAACTGCAGAAGTTACATCAGGTGTAGGGAACCTCTGCCCCCCCCCCGATGCTGCTGAACTACAACTCCCATCAGTCCTGGCAAGTATGACCAACAATGATGGGCGTTGTAGTTCAGCAACATCGGGAGGAACAAAGGTTCCCCACACCTGCTATAAACTGACTCGTTTGAGAGCAAGCTACAAAACAGGGGTGGCCAGTCAGCTGGCTTAATGCAAATTTGCTTAATGCAAATTTTTCTGCCCCATACCCAGAAGACTGCACTGATTTTGGCAGGGGCAGCAAAAAAGGGGGGTAGAGCAGAGAACATTCTAGTGGGGATGCAAACAGCCCCCTCCTTTGATAAGTCAGGAGAGGGCAATAACCTGAATGCATCCTCATTACCTTTGGGAAACTAGCCAGAAGAAGGGGAGACATCCTTACTTTAGAGAGAAAGCCTGATTTCAAGGCACCCGAACTTGCACATTTTAATAACCACGCAAGGTTGAAGTCTGTTGCTATACCTCCAAGATAGAACTGCTGCAATAACAAAAATCCCTCCATGACGTACGGCTGCCAAAAGCACAGAACTGGCCCAGGCAATCAGCCTTAGGAGGGGGAAGTTTTGCTTGCAGGGGGTGTCATAGCACCCCACTGCCTCTGTATTTCCAGCACCAAAAAACCCCACAGGTGCCAAGACCTTTAAGATGCAAACTCTCTGTTGGGGTTTGCCATGGTGTGAGGTTTCAGTGCATATGTGTGTGATCTCTGCTTTTCTTATTTAAATAAAAAACTGAAAAGCTCAGTCTCTGCAGCACCCCAGCTTCCCGCCCCCACCGTCAGATAGTGATTCTGCCCCCCCATTTTGCAGCAGGGAGATAGTCACTCTGAAAAACCAGAGCGCAGCTCCTGTGCCCAAGGCTAACTGCCGGGGAGCTGGCACTTCTCCCTGGCACTTCACTCGGAAAGTCCTTCCTGCCCCAAGGCCAGATCTGTTGCTAAGTGAGTGGGGTGAAACCAAACTCCACACTTTGCACAGCAGGTCGCAAAACAGCAAAATGATAAGATAAAGAGGAGAAATTCTGGGTTTATCTGGGTCTAAATAGATCTATCTTCCCCCAGCCTTCGCAAAAATCAGTGGCCTCAAGCACAACGCGCTGGATCTGGCCCCCTTGCAAGTTGTTTTGGAAAGCAAAGGCTCTGCAGTGGCATTCAGCGTCAGAATGCCACTAAGAGCAGACCC
This sequence comes from Podarcis bocagei, assembly GCF_964188305.1. NCBI lineage: Eukaryota > Metazoa > Chordata > Lepidosauria > Squamata > Lacertidae > Podarcis > Podarcis bocagei. The sequence continues at coordinate 7,400,119 of NC_138141.1, read as the reverse complement.
ATTAAAAATAACGGATATGCTTAACTTTGGTCTACTAATTGCAATGAATCTGGTCCACTAATTGGTCTACTAATTGCAAAGTCAGTGCTTTTTTTCTGAGGGGATGCAGGGGTACACATTCGCCTAAACATTTTGTGAATCTATGTTTGGCCTCATTGAGGGACGGCATTTCAATACAAGTAGGAAAATGAGAGTACCCCTAAACATATTTTTAAAGAAAAAAAGCACTGGTTAAAGTTATTTGGATACAGTGCTCTAGCTTTTTTGTGGGGGGGGGAGCACCTCAGCTTTTACCTCTAATAGAATCCATGCACTCTGTTGGCCCCTGGACTGAATTTTGTGGCCTCTTTCTCTCTATGGGCCCAACTTGCGCCCCCCACAGAGGGGAAGCAAGCGAGGTGTGTGTGGAAGGTTCGATTCCTTGCTTGGCTCACTGCTTGCTCACTTGGAGAGCAGGTCAGGTGGCAGGGTGGGTGGGGCACCTGCATCTCACACAGTTGTTTGCCCTCTTCTGAACACTTCCTCGCTCACTGATGAGCTAGCTTACTACATGCAGAGGTGGGAGAGAAGAGAAGCTGTGATCAGGTCCGTTGCACAACGCAAATCAGTTCCCAGGCCCATTTTAAACAGAACAAGCTGGTGGAATCCAGAGGTGGTTAAGTAGACTGTGCCACTTCAGATGGCATTGACTTATGTCCCCCTGTGGTGAAACGCCCCCCAACCCTTCATACAAGTAGAAAAGAAGCACATCTGAGACAATCCTCTTCCTGCTGTGCTAATTTTCTATTTGCGGGGGGTGGGGGTGCGGTATGTTTAATTAAATGTAGCACAGCATTCAAGAATATTATCACCCACCTGTCATTTCCTCCTCACCTCATCCCGCTACATGTTTAGAGTAGGCTTGTCTTCTGGGGTAACCCAGACAGGACTGGGCTGTAAAACACACACAAACACAATCACACTCAGCAGAGAACCTGCAATCAGTTAATTCATTGGCATTCAGATGTTGGGCTGAGACCCGAATCCAGGTGTGTTAACAAGCAGTATCACAACCTCGTTTTGACGGGAGACAGAGAAGGAGAAATGGGAGACAGTGAGAGAGACAAGAAGAAAAGAGAGGAGAAGGAAGTCAGTGGAGGAGATTCTGTAAGGAAAAATGAAAAGGGAGTCCTTTCGTGTTGCAGGTTGGGGTTAAAAGTGAGGTCTGGAAATGTTGACGGCCTGTTACGTTATCTGGCATGATGTACTGCCCACAGCTACTCTCGGCATGGTCTACCTCCACCAGTTTTAATGCTGATCCTTTGTTAATGCACTGATGCCTCCAAACGGGACTTGAGAGTGCTCTTCATGCCTCTTTGTCCCCCGCTGTCCTTTGGCACACAGCCCCAGGCTCTAGACTTGTCTCAAGAGGGTGGGATTCCTGAAAAATGCTCCATAAATGAAAACAAACCCGTCGTTTGATACACACACCTTTGTGTGTGTCTCCGTTTGGCATTCCGAGTTTCCAGCTCCACAAACAAAGGCCAGTGGAACAGCAAGAAGTCTTCAGCTTTGACCAGATGACGTTCCTCTTCTCTCTCACTCTTTCTGTCTGTCTCTCTCTCTTCCCATTTTTGGGCTTCACAATCTCCAAAGAACAGAAAACCCCTCCCAGGCACACCTGTGGTCTCTAATGAGTTGTGGTAGGAGCTGAGATGGAGAGAATGGAGCATGGGACAGGGATGGGTTCTCTAGGCAATCAGAGGGCGGAGGGCAAAGGGGGAAGACCCTGGTGGGGAGCAGCCTGGTTTCGGGGTAACCAAGTCATCCTCGGGGATCCCCAAGGGGGTGTCAGTCTGTGTCAGCACCAGGAGGCGTCGAAGGCTTGTTGCTGCTGCTCTGCCCATCCTGCCGGTCGGAAGGCTGTGTTGCCCCACCTCCTAGCCAGTAGTAGAGTCCAGCGCTATGTGGGGACGCCCCAGTGTCAGCGCTGTGCTGAAGGCAACCCTGAGAAGGCACAGGACAAGTGGTGGCTCCAGGGGCCCTCTGGGTCAGGAGGGAGCCTGTGCTGTGGGCCGGGCCGGCGAGGGAGCCGCTGACAGGTTGGAGTTTGCGTTGGCGCTGATGGTGAAGTCACTTGGCTGCGGGGAAGGAAGCAGAGATGAGAGGCAAGCTTTAGGGAGAGCCCGTGCTATTTTCTGGGGGGACGCAGGCATACGCATACCCCTAAACATTTTGTGAATCTAATGGGAGAAAAAACTAATTTTTTATAAAAAAATTAGTTTCTTCTCTAGCACGGTGAATTGTCAGTTCCATTGCTACCCCCGATGGCGGCCTCATTTCCTGTCAACGTGTTTCCTGAGTCTCAGACAGAATGAAGAAGAAGAAGAGTTTGGATTTGATATCCCGCTTTATCACTACCTGAAGGAGTCTCAAAGCGGCTAACATTCTCCTTTCCCTTCCTCCCCCACAACAAACACTCTGTGAGGTGAGTGGGGCTGAAAGACTTCAGAGTGTGACTGGCCCAAGGTCACCCAGCAGCTGCATGTGGAGGAGTGGGGAAGCGAACCTGGTTCACCAGATTACAGGTCTACTGCTCTTAACCACTACACCACACTGGCTCTCTGAGAGCACCCCTAAACATTTTTTTAAGAAAAAAAGCACTGGGGAGAGTCATTCAGGTACACCTGTGCCAACACTGGCAAAGGGTATCTCAGAATGCACAGGAATACTGGAGGGGTCTCTGAGGGACAGGGACCCATCCTGCCACTGCCATCTTCACCTTTACCCACTTGGTTTGCATCCCATATAATGAATACTACTTGCTAGGAATCACAAGCAGGGAAAGTGCTGGCTGCTCCACTCGGTTTGCATGCTGTTTCAGGAAGTGCTAATCAGGTAGAGTCCAGCTGAAAATGCAAACCAAATTTTTCTCCCCCGCCCCATCCCTAGTGGAGAGAGGTGGCAAGAAAAGAGCAAGGGGCCGGAGGGAGTGCAAGAGAGGTGGGCCTTACATTACGCCGGAAGAGCCTCTGCAAGAGGCTACGCTTGGGCGGGTCGGGGAGTTGCTTCCAGTCCAGGTCGGGGGAGCGGATGCCGTTTGGTCCAAAGGTGTTTAGATCTTTAAAGCATTCTGTCTCGATCATCTAGAGAGAAGAGGAAGCGGATGCCATTGGTGGAGGAGGTGGTCAGCTGAAGCAGCAACATCTGGAAGTGGAGACCGGGCTGGGCGACACCACACCTCAGGCTTATCTGCCAAGGCTCCCTTGGGTTAGCTTTCCCCAGACAGAGCTGGACACCCCCAACAGTGGGAAACAGCCCCGGCAGCTCTGCGGAAGAGCATCTCCTTTGCAGAAGGTTCCTGGTTAAATTCCTGACACTTCTGTATCCTGATCCCCAAAGAAGGGGTGGTAGCTTAACCCACCCTAAACCACCATTGTCCAATATATGTCACTGTCTTATCCTGAACTCACTTCATCAGCATAGGAATCAAGCTCAGAGAGCTTTCTCAGCCCTTTAAAAGGAGCGACTTGTAAAGTAAATGATTGCCAGATATAGTCCCCATGAACATGCATTTGGGGGAATAGCCAGTGGCTTTGGGAAGGCAGGCAGATGCCTGGCTTTAAAGACAATGTGACTGGGTGTTTTTATTTCACACCAACAGTCAGTCTTCTCTCTCACTTCTGTTATCGGTGGCTTCCATTCCTCTCCCACCCCCAGCCCAATTCCTCACCTCGTTCTGCCATGGAATGGAGACGCTGCCAGTGGCAAATTTGGCATAGAAGTCATTGTCGGTTTGGTCTAAGTTGACACCCTTCACAGTGGAAAATTGTTCAATGTCCAGCACGTCTTTGCAGTATACGGCTCGGGGCTGTTGGATAGAAAGATGGAGACTCAGCTAAGTTTCCAGTCTCAAGATCTTAAGTATCAAGATGTCAGTGGCTTGTGTGACATTAAATGGCTTAAGGTGTCATATCCCATGAGCTGCTGTGATGTCACAGAAGCCTGGTAAGGCAAGGCCAGAGAACCAGCTCTTAGGGAAACAGAGGCATCTTAGAAATGGAAGCCCGAGGTCTATAAGCAACTTCTGCTAAATTAAACGGTAGGGCTGTCCTTGACGACCAAGAGAGAAAGCAAGGCCCTTGGTGATAATCTTAAGGCCTGGGCAGGCGGCCCTTAAGATAACCTCATCAGAGGCCATTTAGGCCTAAATGTGTCAAGGTCAGGAGTGAGAGCAGCTGATGAGCACCTGCTCCCTCTTCCTCGCCGCAAGCTCATTCTTGGCAGAGCAGTTGTATGTGTGAACCAGCCATGGCCTACTTGGGCCTGCACTTACATCTGGCACAAAGGAGGGCTTCATGATCCCAGCTTCCAGGCGCTTGAAATTGATAGTCTTGAAGAAAGGGTGCTGCTTCACCTGGGTGGCCTCTTCTCCCTTCCCTCCAAGCCGCTGCTTGGGGTCCTTGGTCAGGAGCTGGGGAGGCAGAAAGGGGCCACAATCAGTAAGGGAAAGCACAAGAGCAGGGAGGGATGTGGTGTGCTGTGAAAGCTAGGCTGCTAAATCACACCTATGGGCTGCGGGGAGGCCACAGCTCAGGGGCAGAGCATTGGGTTTGCATGCAGAAGGTCCTGGGTTCAATCCCAGGTATCTCCAGGTCAAGCTGCAAGAGACTCCTGCCTAAACCCCTGGGGAGCTGCTACCGGTCAGTGTAGACAAACCTGACCTAGATGGACCAGTAGTCTATGTTCCTAAGGCTGGGTAGGTGTTTGCTTGCTTTGCAAAGGAGTGCTCCCCACCTCTTGACCAATGCTCTACTCATAAGATTGCGGAGGAGAAACTTTCCATGGGCTGTGAAAATGGCCAGGTAGCAGCTGTGGCTCTTGCCCTGTTGCCCTCCAGATGTTGCTGGACTACAACTCCCATTGCCAATGACCATTGGTTACGCTGGCTGGGGCTGATGGGAGCTGAACAATATGCAAAGGGCCAGGAGCAGCAAGGAACAGAAAGATGAGTAAGATGGCAAGATGAGTCTTGCTGGATCAGACTGTCTGTTGCAGCATCCTGCTCCTCCTCTAAGGCCTTTATGCTGCTTCTCGGTGCTCCCCACGCCATCTAATCTATTATCTCTTTAAAATGATTGTGTATCTTTCATTGTAAACTACTCTGATCATTTCCACTTGAAGGGCAATACATAATGTCAGGGGTTTAGGTGCAGAGGCACGGGCAAGGGAGGAAACAGAGAGCGAAGGGGAGGAGACAGAGGAAAGGATGAGTGATGACGACGACCCGAGATCTCCCAGTCTTTCCAGTGAATCAGAGGATTCACAGAAAGGAGCACCAGTGGCCAGGGCAAGGGGGGCGTCTAGGGAGGCACCCCAGGAAGATAGAGCCAGAGGAGACTCAGGGGGGAGCAGCTGGAAATCGGGACCAGCGTCACCGCCAGGAAGCAGGGAAGAGGAAAGGAGCCAGGAGGGAAGCGCTGGCAGCTCACCACAGGAGGGAGGGCAGGAGTCAGGAGTGGCCACACCTCCATCGGGGAGCGAAGAAACGGTTAAGAGGAAAGTGGAAGGTTGGGCGCGCGCGCCAAGTTCAAATGCAGAGGAAGGCGGCGCAGTGAGCAGCCCCGAAAGGGAACCGGGTCCTAAAGCCCGGCGCAAGGAGGCAGAAGGGTCTGGGTCAGCGTCAGAAGAATCCCGGAAGGAAGAAGCCCCGGGGGGTAGAGGGACCCAGAGGAGGACAGTCAGGAGGAAAAGGTGGAGCAAGGCTAGGATATTAAGTTGGTGCGCACGGGGCGGAGACTCAGACGGAGCCTCGCCGATCTAGCTAGTAGACGTAGAGTTGCAGACAGCAGCGTGAGAATGGAAACTGTAATTCAATAAAGACTTTTACTTAATGACCGCTGGCTAGCGTGATCCTCTGTGAGCTAGGATCTTGAAGCAGCTCTGACAGTAGGCTCCGTCTCTACATTGTGGGCATCTGCAGCCTCGAGGAGAGGAGAGAAACAGGCGCCCACTAGCGAGCTCACGAACGGCAGGAGACATGACGGCTGAGCAGCAGATAGAGGACCTCAGAAAAGCAGTGGCACAACTGAACGCCGAGGTTCTCGCATCCAGGAAGAGAGAGGACGAGGCAGCTGCCGCCTGCAGGGATCTCCAGGTCAGGTTAGACGTACTGGCAAAGCAACCACCCCGGCAGGAGGGAATTGGGTTGGCGAGACGGACAGGCGGGCTGCTCTCTCACTTCGATGGGAACCTGCAACAGTATCCCAACTTTAGAGCCGACGTACTGTGCGCACTGCAACTGTTGCATAAAGACTTTAGAGATGAACAGGAGAGAGTGGGGTTCATCATGTCCCATCTGCATGGGGAGGCGAAAGCATGGTTGCGCAATTTATGGAGAGATAACGATCCGGCGCTCCAGAATGTGGATGCCTTTATTAAAGCGATGGATGGGTGTTTCTTATCAAGTATTGACATTGATCTTGCACGGAAGGAGGTGCATGGGCTGAGACAAGGGAGGGCCAGCGTCAGACAGTATCATGCACGCTTTTTCGCCTTGGTCAGCGCCCTGGAATGGGACAGAGATTCGGCTCCTGTAAGAGACCTCTTTTGGGAGGGACTGCACAACTCGATTAAAGATGAGATAGCGAGGGGGGAGAGACCCCGAACCACCCAGGAGGTCGTTCAGAGGGCACTGGCCGTGGGGGTGAGGCTGGAAGGACGTCCGTGGAGCAAGGACGAAGGACGTGGAGGGCGCGAACCAGCCGGGGGCCCCTCCTTCTTTCCCAGAGAAGCAGCGCGAACGCAATCCACGCCTCCGCCAGGAGGAGGAGCCGAACCTATGGAGGTTGGAGGTGCAAGGGCTCAGTCAGCAACCAGAGCCCTAGCACCGGCAGCAGTGAAGGCGAAGCCTCCTAGAGGGACCAGGAAGTGTTACGTCTGTGAGCAGCCAGGGCATATGGCGAAAGAGTGTCCCCAGAGGCCCCACAAGCTTACTGCAGCCTCAGCAATGGTGACTGCAGCAACGCAGCAGGGAGGACCACAGCAGGGAAACGACAATGTCTGGCTGGAGGAAGAGGCACTGGGGCCCAGCCAGACGTGTTAGTGACGCAGTCCCCAGAAATTTTACAGCCAGTGAACCCCCTCCCGCCCAAACCAGTAGTGAGGCTCACAGCATCTCTCCAGCTGCCCAATGGAATCACCATGGACGTGCCAATCACCATCGACTCCGGCAGCAACGCGGACTTTATAGGGCAGGAATTTGTCGACAGGCACGCTGTGCAGTTGCTGCCGGCCACACTGCCCCTGCAGGTTGTCACGGTGGATGGCAGGGAGCTGCTAGGGGGGCAAGTGGTGAAGCAGACGCCACCAATGGTGATGCGACTTGGGAATCACAGGGAAGTCATCAGCTTCAACGTCACTCAACTGTCTGACACGCCCATTGTATTGGGTATGAGTTGGCTGGACAAGCACAGCCCAACGATGGCTTGGTTCCAGAGGCAGCTGGTCTTCGGCTCTTCCTTTTGTGCTGAACACTGCATCGTACCCAGGCAGGAAGGAGAGGAAGAGGAGTCACAGCTGCTGCTAGGCACGCTGCAAGCGATTCCCCACAAGTACGCAGAATTTCTGGAAGTTTTCTGCGAGAAGGAGGCGGACAGGCTACCCCCTCACAGACCATATGACTGCAAAATTGACCTGCTGCCGGGGGCGGCGCTGCCTAAAGGGAAGCTGTATTCCATGTCTGAGGACGAACTGCAGGAACTCAAAGACTTCATCGATCATAATTTGGAGCGCGGTTTCATCCGGGAGTCTAAGGCAGTGGGGGGCAGTCCTGTATTCTTTGTTAAGAAGCGAGACACGCCCCAAAAAAGACTCGTAGTGGATTACAGGATTTTGAACAGTGTGACCAAGCCGTCGGACTTCCCCATGCCCCGCATCGACGACCTCCTGGCGAAGGTACGGAAAGGAAAGGTGTTCACCAAGTTGGACCTGCGGGGGGCGTACAACCTCATTCGCATGCGGGAAGGTGATGAGTGGAAGACAGCCATGTTCACGCCACTGGGTACCTACGAATACAGAGTTATGCCTTTTGGACTACAAAATGGCGCTCACGTTTTTCAAGCATTTATGCATCACGTGTTGGCGGGACTTCTCTACAAGACGTGCGTCTGTTTCTTGGATGACATCCTGATCTTTTCGGAGTCGCAGCAAGAACATGACAAGCACGTCAAGGAAGTGCTGGGCAGGCTAAAGCAACACAGGCTCTACGCCAAGCTGGAGAAGTGCCAATTTGACGTGCCGGAGGTGGATTTTCTGGGCTACAAGCTGTCTGCCAAGGGGCTCGCCATGGACAGCGCCAAGGTTCGAGCGGTGTTGGATTGGAAGAGCCCACGCAACCGGAAGGAGGTCCAACGGTTTGTCGGCTTTGCGAACTTCTATCGCAAGTTTATCAAGGGCTTCGCGATGCAGACGGCGGCCATCACTGACACCCTTAGCTCCAAGAAGAAGAAGTTCATCTGGACAGAGCAGGCGGAGCAGTCCTTTCAGGCCCTCAAGCGTCTCTTCGCGTCGGAAGAGCAGCTGCTTCATGTCAACCCCAGCATGCCGATGAGGGTGGAGACAGACGCTTCGGACAGAGCAGTGGGGGCGGTCCTGCTGCAGAAGGACCCGCAGGGCGTGTGGCGGCCGGGAGCGTTTTACTCCAGGAAGCTCAGCAAGTCCGAGCAGAACTACACCATATGGGACAGGGAGTTGCTGGCCATTCATGCAGCGTTCAAGGCGTGGAGGCACTTTCTGATCGGCGCCAAGCACACGGTGCAGGTTTGCACGGACCACAAGAATCTGGAACACTGGCGCACGGCACAGTTCCTGAACCAGAGGCAGATACGTTGGGCTGAGTTCTTTGCGGACTTCGACTTCCGAATAGAGTATGTCCCGGGGGACACCAACATCATGGCAGACGCTCTCTCCCGCAAGCCACAGTATCTGGAGGACGCAACACCAGCGGCCGCCATGCACATCTTTGCACCGACAGTGTGGGCGTGCGCCGCGGCGACCGTGGACCTAGAGGCGGTGCGGCGAGCGTTGCAGGGGGACTCCTTCGCACAAACGAAGATGGCAGAGGTGCGAGGGGGCAAGGCAGCGGCCGACGGTTTCCAGCTACGAGATGGCTTGCTCATCCGTAAAGGGGCCATCTACGTGCCGGGTGACGAACTTCGAGCCAAGGTGCTACAGCAGCTGCACGACGCACCCACGGCCGGGCACTTTGGCAAGGAGAAGACGGTGGAATTAGTAGCCAGGGATTTCTGGTGGCCTGGAATGAGAGGGGAGGTCGCAGACTACGTAGCGAGGTGTGACACCTGCCAGAGGGCAAAGCCGGTGCACAAACCGCCGGCTGGACTGTTGGAGCCGCTGCAAACTCCGGTCGAACCTTGGGAAAGGGTGGCTCTGGACTTTGTCACGGATCTGCCCAGCTCAAGGGGCAAGACGGCAGTGTTGGTGGTGGTGGACCTGTTCTCCAAGATGGCGCATTTCATTCCGTGTGCTAAGGTGGCCACGGCGGAGCAAACCGCCAAACTGTTCATAGACCACGTGTTCAAGGTTCACGGTCTGCCACGGTCTATTCTGTCCGACCGCGGGCGGCAGTTCATCTCGAACTTCTGGCAGAAACTGATGGGCTTCCTAAACGTCAAGATCAATCTGGCGTCGGCGAGACACCCGCAGACCAACGGGCAAGCGGAGCGAGCCAATGCCATCATGCAGCAGTACCTGAGATGTTATGCAAACCAACAGCCTGCGACGTGGGTGGATTACCTGCCGCTTGCAGAGTTTGCCTACAACAACACGAAGCACGTATCCACGGGCGTCACGCCGTTCTTCGCCAACAACGGGCGGCACCCTAGAACCTTTCCGGGACTGGAATGCAGGGGAGAAGGGGAGCCGCAGTCAGCAGATGCGTTCGCGTCGGAGCTGCAGGAAGTCCACGATCAGCTGCGGCGCCACCTGGAGCTGGCTAAACACGCATACAAGGTACAAGCGGACAAACACAGAAGGGTTGGCGAAGAGCTCCACGTGGGAGACTGGGTCTGGTTAGCAGCCCACGCAGTGCCGGCCAGGTCGTTGGCCAAGAAGAAACTAGGGCATAAACAACTGGGGCCCTACCAAGTCGAAGAGCAGGTCAACCCGGTGGCTTTCAGGCTGGCGCTTCCGGAGGGTTCCAGAATGCATCCGGTGTTCCACAGATCGGTGCTCACTCCCTACAAGGCACCGCACAGGTTCCAGGAACCCGGAACGGCGCCGAGTCCGCTCAGAGAAGGAACGGGGCACGCGGGAGTGGCACAGGAGGAGCGCATCAACGAAGTCACGGAGATTTTGGACTCCAGATGGGGGGAAGAGGGAGTAGAATACTTTCTCGCCAGGGAGGGCACCCCGGCCAGTGCGAACAGCTGGGTGCCGGGCTACGCTTTAGACGAACCTCTGCTCAAAGACGAGTTTCATGCCCTCTTCCCACATAGACCTATGCCAGCAGACTTTTTCGACGACTGGCTTTTCACGCCCACGCTTTCGGACAGCACGTTCAGGGGGTTCGACTCGGACGAGGAACCAACACGAGACGTCCGTTCCCCGGAGGGGTCACCCTCGGGATCTGTCTCAGAACCCTCGTATTGGTGGGACGATAGGCCGGAGGAGCAGTTCCGCAGGAAGTGGCTGGACTGTTCCGGCCGAGCAACGCCGCCTGGAGGAAGTGCGGGAGAGACGGACATGGACATTTTCGGGGACGACCCTGGTTTCGAGCACGGCGGCACAGAGATGGAAGAGGAGGTGACTGTCGTCAACGAGAGCAGAGAGGAAGACCTGGAAGAGTTCCGCTGGAGGCCTGCCACGGGAAGCGACCGATATCCGACGTTCGTCCCTTTGCAACAGCAGCCCCCAGCTCCAGCACCGGAAGGAGGGGAGGGGGGACTGGGGGGCTTCGAGGGGGGGATGGATGTCAGGGGTTTAGGTGCAGAGGCACGGGCAAGGGAGGAAACAGAGAGCGAAGGGGAGGAGACAGAGGAAAGGATGAGTGATGACGACGACCCGAGATCTCCCAGTCTTTCCAGTGAATCAGAGGATTCACAGAAAGGAGCACCAGTGGCCAGGGCAAGGGGGGCGTCTAGGGAGGCACCCCAGGAAGATAGAGCCAGAGGAGACTCAGGGGGGAGCAGCTGGAAATCGGGACCAGCGTCACCGCCAGGAAGCAGGGAAGAGGAAAGGAGCCAGGAGGGAAGCGCTGGCAGCTCACCACAGGAGGGAGGGCAGGAGTCAGGAGTGGCCACACCTCCATCGGGGAGCGAAGAAACGGTTAAGAGGAAAGTGGAAGGTTGGGCGCGCGCGCCAAGTTCAAATGCAGAGGAAGGCGGCGCAGTGAGCAGCCCCGAAAGGGAACCGGGTCCTAAAGCCCGGCGCAAGGAGGCAGAAGGGTCTGGGTCAGCGTCAGAAGAATCCCGGAAGGAAGAAGCCCCGGGGGGTAGAGGGACCCAGAGGAGGACAGTCAGGAGGAAAAGGTGGAGCAAGGCTAGGATATTAAGTTGGTGCGCACGGGGCGGAGACTCAGACGGAGCCTCGCCGATCTAGCTAGTAGACGTAGAGTTGCAGACAGCAGCGTGAGAATGGAAACTGTAATTCAATAAAGACTTTTACTTAATGACCGCTGGCTAGCGTGATCCTCTGTGAGCTAGGATCTTGAAGCAGCTCTGACACATAAGTTTATTAAATACACAAAAGATGCTTTCCCCCATTTTAGGCAGCTTGTAAAAAACATTTTCTGTTTCAAACAGGCCCTTGCCTATGTTTGGTTTAGGTTTTTTTATTCCCCCGATGCCTCCCCATCCTGCCGCTCGCCAGGGAGTTATTGGCAGAGTCTGGCCTTAAACATCCAGATTGGAATGTTGCATCCCAGTAAACATCACTGCCGGTTGAGACAGGGTGGAGGGAGAGGACATCAAACAACAACAAAAATCAGAGTGTTTGTGCACACACTCCTAACAGGGCTCTGCCTTGCTTGAAGCGTAGGGCCAGAGACTGCCCCAACTGCATTCCAGGATCAGGTTTCTGATGTTTAGGTAGCAAGTGCCTATCTACGTGTAGCCAAAATGGCAATCTCCATGGACCAGAAGCGTTGGGGGAGCTTATAGGTTTGCAGACATACCCCCGCCAAAAAAAGAGTATTTAGGAAGCAAAGAAACACTTAAGGGGAAGTGGTCAACTCCCCCCAAAATAACCTAGTGAGGAGGACTAACAGGCTGTTGGGTGGGGGCAGAAAAAGAGGAATGTGCTGGAGTTGCTGAAGACCTGGAGAGAAGCATTCCATATGGAAATGTTTTGCTACAGTTCCCTCTCCTTTCCTTTAAAGTCCCTATAGAAACAAATGCTTCACACTGAAAACACCTGCAGGGTTGGGCTCTGGCGAGCATCAGTGGACAAACAGTTCCATAAGAGTAGGGCAAGCTGCATCCCTGCCTCCCACAATCCCTTGCTCCCACCCCAGGACATCTACCCTGATTCGACAGAGCTTTGCACAGCCTCTTGCTTTCCCCAGCTCACCGCCTTGCAGATGGCCTTGGCGTCTTCAGAGAACTTGTCCGAGTACTGCTCCTGGTCCTCCTGAACCCGCTTCTCCACTTCCTCCCTCTTCACCCGCTCCTTGCGGGCGCGGAACGGTGACTGGCCCTCAATCATCTCGTAGACAAGGCAGCCGAGCCCCCACCAGTCTGGACTGAAGGAGTAGCGCTCATTGTTGATCACTTCTGGAGCTGGAGAGGGAAGAACAGTCAGAGATGGGGACAAATAATAGAAGAGCGCATGTCCCAGATTCAATTTCTGGCCTCTCCAGGAAGCCAGTGATGGGGAAGGCCTTTGTCTGAGACCATTCTCCCCCTCAAATTGTGTTGACCAAACCCTGGATTCATGCAGGCCTTAATTAGGTCTCCTCAATCTCATTGCCTTAAACTGCAACCCACCCACCAACCCACCCTGGCTCCTAGTATAGTAAGACTGCCTTCTGCTTTCAGCAAAAAGGGGTATGCAAAGCTACCCCAAGAGGACTAAGCCAGCTCCTCCACAGGGCAAGAAGACCTGAGATTTTCCTTGACTACATACCCATGTAGCCAACAGTTCCAACACGGCCACGGATGGTGTCTCCCTCTGGAATCTTGATGGCCAGCCCCAGATCTGAGATCCGGATATGACCTATAGGGAATAAGAGGGAAAGGGGAGATAGAGGTCACGGTGTGAGCCACATGTGTCAGCAGCGAACAAATTGGGGCTCAGAGCCTCAGAGGGCAGCCTCAGCATCCAGTTCTCAACAAAAGAGGCTTAAAGACTCCCTCAAGGCAAATCTTTAAAAATGCAGTATAAACACCGACAACTGGGAAACACTGGCCTGCGAACGCTCCAATTGGAGAACAGCCTTTACCAAAGGTGTCATGGGCTTTGAAGACGCTCAAACTCAGGACAAAAGGGAGAAACGTGCTAAGAGGAAGGCATGCTTGGCAAACCTTCACCATGATCTATCCAGAAACCTATGTCCCCACTGTGGAAAGATGTGTGGATCCAGAATTGGCCTCCACAGTCACGTACGTACTCACTGTTAAAACCATGTTCATGGAAGACAATCTTACTTGGCTATGAGGGATCACAGAAGAAGAAGAAGAAGAAGAAGAAGAAGAAGAAGAAGAAGAAGAAGAAGAAGAAGAAGAAGAGGAAGAAGAAGAAGAAGACTCACCATCATCATCCAGGAGAATGTTCTCTGGCTTCAAGTCTCTGCAGCAAAGATACAGACACAACTCAGAATGAGAGGCAGGTAGACAGGTGAACTTCTAGGTTCAAGGTTCTTCAACCCTTTCAAGCACATAGGATATTTGTGGGGGGAAGGAGGAATGTACAAGTGGGTCCTAAACCAGCATATCTGATATAAGCAGCTGCTCCCATAATCCACCTGCTTCTGAGGTCCTACTCTTTGGGCCACCACCATGAGTGGTCAAATGAGTGAGCAGGAAAGATGGAGAGTTTTCAGCAATAGCACCAAGGCTGTGGAACGTCCTCACTCTGAAGATTCACCTGGCAATCTCCTCATTGTCTTTCGTTTGAGAATGCGGGTCCCGTCCCAGGTGGATGAGGCAGAGACTCACACAATTATGCCAGCTCGGGAGCAGTTTATTATAAGCTCTCCAGAAGAGATTAGCGTCCTGAACAGGGAGGGGAGCCCAAAAATGTCCAGCCCTTGTGGTACAGGAAGAAGCTCAAAGTTTCCAGGAACTAAGGCAAAATTTAAACACTGCTTTGGACAGAGGAAGCTTGATTCAGTAACTTACAGCTGCATACGGGAACAAAGTTTTGCTTATGGGTCTTTCTATTTCCACTGTTCAGTTTGTGATTGTTGTTACTAATGGAACCAAAATGGAACCACCATACTCTGGTTTCTCTTCAGATCGTATAAATTTTTCACTTTTTACAAAATGGAACCACCCATGCACAATAGGGAGGTTTCAGCAAAACTGGGGAAACCCAAAGTTTGCAGAAGTACCAAAAAAAAAAAAAAAGGCTGGGGGAGGGATCCCTAAAACAGCCCAATGAGGACTGACCACGCTCAGTGGGCACAGAACACTGACTGACTGTGGGAGAAGGAATGAAAAACTGGAGGTGGAGGAGAAAATTATTAGTAATATAAGTGTTAAGAACCCCTGACCTTAAGGTCCAGTCGCGGACAACTCGGGTTGCGGCGCTCATCTTGCTCTATAGTCCAAGGGAGCTGGCATTTGTCCGCAAACAGCTTCCGGGTCATGTGGCCAGCATGACTAAGCCGCTTCTGGCAAACCAGAGCAGCGCATGGAAACACCGTTTACCTTCCTGCCGGAGCGGTACCTATTTATCTACTTGCACTTGACATGCTTTCGAACTGCTAGGTGGGCAGGAGTAGGGACCGAGCAACAGGAGCTCACGCCATTGCAGGGATTCGAACCGCCGACCTTCTGATCAGCAAGCCCTAGGTTCTGTGGTTTAACCCACAGCGCCACCCGCATCCCTCAATATAAGTACTAGTATTTAGTATTTAGTATTTTTAAGATTTAGTATTAGTATACCGCCCTTCATCTGAAGATATCAGGGTGGATCTCAGCATAAAAATATAAAACACAAAATACATAATAAAAATCAGAACAAACCAAGTCAATAACATGCCCCTCCTCCCACAAACACATTTACAAGGACATAGACTGTTAATCAGGTTCAAAATGCAACCAGAGAGACACGGACCAATATGCCAGGCCTGCCACCCCTGACTGGGCTGACACTTTTCACCCTCCAGCCACACGTGCAAAAGACACGGAGGGTTTCTCCATCTTGCCCTGTGTCAGCAATGCTATGAGAAAGGCCTCTCCCACCCCTGCCTTCGCCCTGCTCCCAGGCTCTCCCTATGCCCCTCGCCTTCCTGGAGCCTGAGGAGCCTGACCGCTTCTCTCTCACCTGTACACGATGCCCTCCCGGTGCAAGTGCTCGAGGCCGCAGCAGATCTCTGCAGCGTAGAAAGTGACCCGCTCGTTGTCAAAGCCGGGGTTGCCCATGTTGTAGATGTGAAACTTCAAGTCGCCTCCGTTCATGATGGTGAGGACCAGGCAGAGGGCATCCTTGGTCTCATACGCGTAGGCTAAGCTCACCTGTGGGCATGCAGAAGAAGAAGAGCCTTGCTAGATCAGGCCAAAAACACCCCACCATCTTGTTTCATGCGGCAGCCAACCAGATCCCACCAGGAAGCAAGGCATGGAGGCAACAGCCCATCTTCGCTATAGGCCTCCCAACAAGTGGCTTAGGAGTAGAAGCTGTCTTGAGCAATGTGAGACCACTGGTCCAGCTAGCTCAATATTGTTGACACCATTTGTGCCCCTGGGGGGTAAAGCATCAGCAGGCAGTGGGTCAGAGGCCAAATCCAGCAGTGGGAAGCACCTGGCCATTCCCTCCCCACATACACAGTCTCGTCCCACTCGCCCTTTCCCCCATCTCTCCTGGTGCACTGAGATCACACTGTGCCTTGCTGCCACCTACTGGCCCAGTCAGGGGAGAGGAGGTGCTTAATGGGATCTCAGCGATGTGCCTCCTGCTGCTGGCCAGCTGACGGATACAGGAAAGAGTTGAGAGGTGCACAGATTAATGCGATCCTCAGCTCCTTCCAGTGGGGAGCCACTGTGGGATGTCAGAAGTCCCAGGACATCCATCCCTCTGGTTCCCAGCAGACTGATGATGGAAACAGATGTTGTCTTGAGAGACAATGGAGTGTGTCTCCAGGGATGAAGTATTTAGGGATGAAGTCAAACGGCTGCATGAACAGCATCGAAGTGACCAACTTTGGGTGCAAGCCTGGGCAGCGTGTATGGAGGTCCTGGGATGCCCCGAGGACAAGACCCCCCTCTCAGTCTTGCTGATGTGGTCCAAAGGAACGGAAAGCAATGCATTTGGCACCAGCTTGGCTGGAGTTGAACAGAAGGAGGTGTACAAGGCACAATCCAACCAACTTTGGGACTCCAAATTTGTGTAGGGTTTACTCCTTAGCCTTTCTTCTC
The DNA here is from genome assembly GCF_964188305.1 of Podarcis bocagei. Lineage (NCBI taxonomy): Eukaryota > Metazoa > Chordata > Lepidosauria > Squamata > Lacertidae > Podarcis > Podarcis bocagei. Next base: position 7,383,545 of record NC_138141.1, on the reverse strand, counting down.
CTGAAGATTAGAGTTCAGGTTCCGAGTTCTCCTTCTCCTAGATGGACCCCTTTCCCAGGCTGACAAGCCCCATCTGTCCCCTCTACAGCATGCCTTCTTGACCACTGGAACCACTCTTGGCCTTGTCCACTCGGTCCATGGGAGCCTGTCTTCGCATGCAGGAGAAGGTCCCTAACTCACCAAAGGTTTGTGGCCCGTTGGCTACCCTCACCTGATGTACTCAGCCAGCTGAAGCTGTTCCGTGGTGGGGCCAGTGGCCGCTGTTGCATGCTGACAGCTTCTAGGAGCCACAGGTCATTGCTGAGTGCAGGATGGGGACCAAAGGTGAACAAATTACCCCAGAAGGTGCACAATGTGCCCCCCACCAGAGGTCATACACCTCCCCTAACACCACATCCACACCCCTGGAATCAGCTGAGGAGTGTGGATCAGCTGTTTTCCAGCAGCATTCAGCGGAGGATTATGCCACCATGTTGCATGGAAGTTGGTCAAGTACTGCAAGCAGCTTGCAACCCCTACATGGTCTGCGTTGACAAGGAAGTGGCTCTCCAGGGTTTCAGATTGGAGTCTTTTACCCAGCTCGAATTACTGTGGTTTGAACCTCATATCTTTTGTAGGCAAAGCATGAGCCCTACCACCTTTTGCAGATGTGCTGCCTTGGAACTTGGGAGATTCCTCTTATATGAGGCATCCCCAGTGGGCATTAGCAAAGGACATCAGGGAAGCTCATGAAAACTGCAGGGCAGGAGTCGGAGGAAGGCGGCCTGCAAGCAGTCAGTCTTGGGCATGTGTGGGATATCAGCAGCATGCCAGGCACACACTCACCACGAACCGGCTGTTGACCTTCTCCAGGATCTGCTTCTCGTTCAGAGCCATGGCCTCCCCTTTCCGCTTCTTGATGCGCTTCTTCTCCAGCTTCTTGCAGGCGTACATCTTCCCTGTCGCCCGCACCTGACACGCGCACACCTGAGGACAAGGTGAAAAGTGGGCATGGCGGGGCAGACAGGTTTGGGTAGAGATCCATACGTGCTCAGACAAGGCACTATGATAGTAATAACAATAATTTATTATTTGTACCCCTCCCATCTGGCTAGGTTTCCCCAGCCACTCTGGGCAGCTTCCAACAAAGATTAAAAATACATTAAAATGACGCTTCTGGTCACTGACCGTATTAAAGATATTTGAATACATTAAAATGACACACATTAAAAACTTCCCTGAACAGGGCTGACTTCAGATGCCTTCTAAATGTCAGGTAGTTGTTTATCTCTTTGACATCTGATGGAAGGACGTTCCACAGGGCGGGTGCCACTACCGAGAAGGCCCTCTGCCTGGTTACCTGTAGCTTTGCTTCTCGCAGTGAGGGAACCGCCAGAAGGCCCTCGGCGCTGGACCTCAGCGTCCGGGCAGAACGATGGGGGTGGAGACGCTCCTTCAGGTATACTGGGCTGAGGCCGTTTAGGGCTTTAAAGGTCAACACCAGCACTTTGAATTGTGCTCGGAAACGTACTGGGAGCACTAGCACTCATTGAAGAAAAACAGGCAGCCGGGGAAACTCTGTTTACTCTTGAACCTCCAGAGTACAAGTTATTCCAGATGTCAGGTGGTCCAGGGAGACTCAGTAAGGATAAGACTCCTTCCCTCCTTGCAGATCCTTTCAAGGCACATGTGCAAACCACCAAGTCCTGCACTGGGACTCAGCGAACAATCCCCTTCAAATGTTGGTGCAAAGTGCAGGGGAGGCTCTCAGAAGTCTCCCCCCCCCCCGCAAATTTCACAGTCAGATGCAGCAAGAAACTCATGGCTCCCCTGCCCACCCACCAGAGTACTATCAGGCAAAACTGCACATTATACATGCAACTGCCGTGTAAGTGTAGCTTGATGAAAACCACTTCAGAAGCAAAGGGAGAGGTGGAAAGGGGCACACCCTTCTTTCCTTCCTCCGAATCAGCCCTCCAATGTTTCTGCAAATCTGCATTTTAAACCTGCAAGAGAGAGCAATTTGGAACAAGGAAATGGCAGACAGGGGAAGAATTGAAAGGAGCCCCGCTAAAACTGCTTTGAAAATTAAAGAGCTGTTAGTTGGCATTTCTACCTGCTGGCATACAGGTTTACCATACGTCTGGATTTTCCGAGACCGCAATCGGGAAAATCCAGACATATAGCAGCCCATGTTGGCAGTGCCATTTTTGCCATTTCTTGTTAAAAAAATGCTCAAAAACTTTGCAACAATTTTTCTGTCTGAATTTTCACTGTTTGAAATATGGCAACCCTAAGTTTTACCTTTGAACAGCCGTCAAGTTTCTACACGTGCTCATGCATCACTCTCTGTCCTCCATCTGAGTTTAAGGACACACTTCAGCCACCCTCCAGCTCTGCACCCTCCAGCTCAAGGGGGTGCAGAGCTGAGTCAGTAAGGTGTGTGGTCCAGGGAGAGTTCCAGAGTCCAAAGAGAGAGGCATGGGGTCCTTGGTCCTAGGCCTGAGGTTCTCCACCCTTGTCTTAGGCAGAGGTCTTCCCTGTCACCTGCTACCTGATCCTTTAAATGAAAGACATCAGGGATCGAACCTGGAACCTTCTGCACCGTGCCACCGAGCTATGGTTCCTTGCTATAGTCACTGCTACTAACCACCGTGGCAATTCGCCTTTTGACAGGGGTCTTAGCAGCCACTCCCAGACTTTGGAAATCCCTCCCTAGAGAAGCTCAGTTGGATTCCCCCTTGTCCTTCTGCCGGCAGGTGAAGGCTTTCTTCTTCCAACGGGCTTTGGGGCTGACTGACTGCTTTTAATGAAAGGGCTGGCGCTGTGCTGTTTTTATGGTAATTATTGGAATGGTTTTAATAGGTTTTACATATGCATATAGTTTTAATTTTATCAATGTTCTTTTTGTGTTTTAATAATTGGTTTTCCTGTGTTTTTAGGGGGAAAGGCAGGATATCAATAAATACATAACTAAAAGTAAGTAATAACAACACCAGTCAGATGGTCAGATATATGATAATCATGTATCCTGTGCCTTCGGGAGCCTAAAGCTTTCTGCAATGCCCCACACCAGAAGCAGCCCCTGTGGCTGCCAATCATCTCCCTACCTCTCCGAAGCCTCCCTTGCCAAGGATCCGGTATTGTCTGAAGGTGTCTTTGGTCACTGATTGTCTGAAACAACAAAGTACACGAAAACTCCATTCAGGTGAGCATCAGTTTGGCAAAGGAACAAGAGGGGTTTTGGGTGATGAAGAACGCCACCTTACCTCTCCAGGTACTTCCACTGGAGAAATCTGTCAAAATACATGCTGTCCTGGTAGTTCGTGAAAGGAGCTCCACTGAGGTACTCGTGTAGGTGCCTGTGAAAAAGACACAAATTAAGACTGGGCCGACTCTTCAAGGCTTGGAGATGGGCTGATGAAACAGAGTCGCAACTCCCAGAGCTGGTGGTACAGATTGTACCCACGTGTACATTTGCTTGGTGCTTGCCATCAAGATCAACAGAGCTCCTGCCCACCTTGGACTTAATCGGCAAAGAAATATAATTCGGTCCCTGCCTGTCTTGGCCTGCTAAGAAAGGTGAGGCTGCACTTATTAAACAGCAAACCCTGGTGAGTGCATCTGGGCATCACAATAAACCATGATATGATATGAACGTGGCCGTAGTACTGTAGTGTCAAGGAACGAAATTACCCGCCACTACCCACCCATCTCCCCAGGGCCTGGCACTCACTGCACACAGCTGCTGAAGAGGTCTTTGCAGGCGCTTCTCTGCAGATTCTCCGTGCAATGGTTCACGAGAGACTGGCTGATCTCTGCTATGTAGCCTGGGGACTAAATAAACAACAACACCAGCCATGAGTGACATACGCTTGAAGTGCCTTGAGTGCTGGACTTCATTTCTGCCTCCACCGCAGGCTCAGATCTGGAGCATTATCTGATCCCCACCCCCATTTGGCCCAGCTTCCACTCCTCCCCAGCTGATGTTCTTCAGGTGCTGTTGAACTACCACTCAATGGCAGAGAATCTGTTTTTGGGGTAATTTTCCATATTAAGTAGAATGCAAATGGATTTTCCCCCCTAGAAACAATTTGCACAGAAAGGCGTGCTAAGCTTCATGCCCACTGACCAAAAAAGGCTGGTAATCCTCAGTACAGATCCAACGCTGATCTATTTCATTTATGAATCACTTCCCATGAGTACATCCCAAAACAATTTACAATACAGCAACACGCACACACACTTGTGTGTGTGTTACATACATAAAAACAATTTTGTAAAACAATTAAAAATATAAAAACATTTTAAAACAGCAGCAGCACACACATAAACTCCATACAAATTCAAAACAGATATCAACTGGAATAAAGAGTTTGAAAGAGGAATGTATTTCGAAGGAGCCAGAAAGACAACAGAGGAGGCACCTGCCCGGTATGCAGTGGGAGGGAGTTCCAAAGGGCAGACCCGGTTCCAACATCAGCTTGATTATATCAGGACTGGGGCATGGAAAAGGGGCTGTAGTGAGTCAGGTCTAAAAAGCAAATCCTGATCTGTGATGGGAGGGCAAACTGGTGTCAAGAACAAAGAGCAAGGCTAGGTACACTAGAGCTCAGCATGGCCTTGTTAGCTCAGCAAAGCATTTACCTAGGATGCCCTTTTATACTTTTTCCTGCCCACGAGGAGTCAATGGCCGGCCTTGGTGGAATCAGCTCAGGAGCCAGCCCGTTTCCTGGGAAGCCGCAGTGAGGTGAATCACCACACGGGGGAGCCACCAGCAGTTCTCGACACACGCTTTTACCCTTGTCCCACAGAAATAATATACTTACCTTGCTGTTGAAAAAGTTGCGGATTATCTCTTCTCCCATTTCCTTCCGCTTCTCATCTGGGGAAACCTCATATTCTACCTGGGACAGGAGAAAAGGCAACAGGTTGATCAGACATGAGCTGCAACCTTGATTCTGGAGAACACCCACACATTCCTTTTCTCCTTCCTCCCTCTTTCCCCATGTATTTGCGTTCCTCTGCCCTGAATCCCTCCTCGCCTGCTGCTGGCTCTCTTTCAGCATTTTGGGTCTGGCACCAGGAGAATCCGTAGCTCAATAGCAGAGCACATGCTTTGCATGCAGAAGGTCCCAAGCTCAACCACCACCATCTCCACAGGCATGTATTTTTTAAGGAAGTGATGGGAGAGATCTCTTCCTGATGTCCTGGCGAGACGCTACCAGTCAGAATAGACAATACTGACCAAGATGAACTAACAGTCTACCCGATTAAAAGGATGCTTCCTCCGGCATGCCATTCCTGCTCCCATTTCCCTTTTGTTGGTCAGTTTGGCTGGCGCCCATTGGGACTGGTAGGATGGAAGGCAAGGAGGCAGACAGTAGGTGGCGCCAGACCCCAATGACAAACAGAACCAACTCCTAGTTTTGTCCCCATTCTCCCTGCTGAGATCTCCAAGGGCAAAACTGAAAGAAAGGGGGGGTAGCATGGTGGGCAGTGCCCCCCATGGGCTGGTTGTTAAGTAAGGAAGCAGGCAGGTGGGGGCTGGCTGAGACAGACTTGAGGCTGCTGGGGCACTGCCCTATTTGCTCAAAGAGACCAGCTCCACTGCTGCTGCTCTTCCCCTTATCATTTCAGGGCTTTTCTACACATAGTCCAGCGTTTGCAGACCTGGTGTCCTTTGTATGTTTTGGACTAGGCTTCCCATCACTCCCAAGCCAGCACAGTTGCCATCCAAAGCAGTTGGAGGGCACCAGGATGGCAAAGGCTGGCACTTATGAATGCATGCTATACATCAGCCTGGTACTGAACAACTCACCTGCTCATAGCTACTTTATGCTGTGACAGAGCTTTGGTGCCTCACAGTTTTTGGGTGCAGGAACTGGAAACCTTGCATGCAAGAGGTCCCCTTTATGAATACACACACACACACACACACACACACACACACACACACACACAACATGTTCTTTTCCCTGCTCTGGGGTCCACCTCCCTCCTTCCTGGCCCTTTTCCACAGGATGAAAGCTGTTTGCCTTGTACTACAGAGAGGAGCACACTGCTGCTATAAAAATCTGACCTGCAGCTCCCCTCCCAATTGTTTTGGAACACAGCTCAGTGCTAGGAGACGAGAGAGGGAGAGAAACAAGAAAACGCCCTCTCTCCCACCCACCCACCCAGCCAGCCTCCCTCTGCCACACACAGAAATGGCAGGGATGAGGAGCAGGCAAAGGGTTAATTGGCCTGGCATGTCCTGGACAGAACGGACCACAACGCAAGAGTGCATTCAAGTCCAATATGGAACTGGGGTGAATAGCCAGAGTTGAAGAGAGGAGAAGAGAGCAGCAGGTGTATAGAGTTTGGTTGCTCTTTTTTAAAACAACAACACAACCTTCCTCTTTCTTAAAAGCAGGACGTGCCCAAGCAGGAAGCATGCCAAAGGGCATATAGCCGGGATGGCTAAGGAGTCGTTGCCTTTCTCAAGGCTCAAGTGACATCTATGTTCTCCTTAATGAAAAGGCCGCAGCGTAGCAAATGGGAAGGAATGTGCAGCATCTCCTGTGGGCGTAGAAGAAAGCTCTCTGAGCTGACCCTGGGCTGCAGGGGTGCCTGTAAGGAGCTCCCTCTGTAGCCACGACGGAGCAGGGCCACCCACAGCTAGAAAAAAAGAGACAGGAGAGTACAGTGGTACCTCGCAAGACAAATGCCTCGCAAGACGAAAAACGCGCAAGACGAAAAGAGTTTTCCGGTTTTTGAGTCGCTCCGCAAGACGAATTTCCCTATGGGCTTGCTTCGCAAGACGAAACATCTTGCGAGTTCTTGTGAGTTTGTTTCCTTTTTCTTAAAGCCGCTAAGATGTTAATAGCCGCTAAGCCGCTAAGCCGCTAATAGCCGTGCTTCGCAAGACGAAAAAACCGCAAGACGAAGAGACTCGCGGAACAGATTAATTTTGTCTTGCGAGGCACCACTGTACAGTTGTTACTATTATCCAGTTGTGCCTATTCAATGCCCGGTGCTTCTCTTATTTAAACTCCTTGCTGTTGTGATGGGTTAATTCTGTTAGCAACAAAGTCAACTTCGGGGTGGGGGGATGTGTGGAGGTGTTGCTTAGGAACCAGGCAGAATAGCACGAAGTTTCCTGGGGCAGCGCACATCCTGATTGGCTAGGTAGCTCAAGAAGTTTTTCCTATGTGTGTTTGGTTGACTGTCACCCTGCCATGTACAAGGCCTGAAGTGAGAATGGCAAACCTCTCTGTTTATTGCTCTTCAGATTCTACACTGCTTTTGTGCAGTTTCCTTAGTAAAATGGTGTCAAGGATTTCCTTTCCCACTGGACTCTGTCTGCAATATTTAAGTGAATTCTTTTTTGGCAATGCTTGGGGGCACCCTAAGTTGTGTCCTTTTTTGAGAGCTCAGAAGGATAATTCACGTAGCACGCGGAGCACAAGGACCAGCTGTCTCTAAACACGTACAAGCGTTTGTTTGGAGGTGTGTACCCTTATCGATTTGTGCAGCTCAACTCTTGCAGACGCGGACTGTACACTTGTTCACAATGACCTACGAGTGTACCACTCAACCATTTGTGTACATGGGGGAACAGACTGTACATTCTTTGAATGTAGGTTGCGGAAAGGATCTCTGAACTTTGAGGAAGGTAAGCTGGTTCTTTCCAATCCTTCAAAGCCAAAGCATCCGACAAAAACTCTCATAACTTCCCTTGTAAAGAAAGGTCCCTGGCTCACAGCAGGTCTCCGAACCAAGTTTTTTAACACACTGCGAGTTTTCATCGCTAAGCCTTTTGCTAGCTGCAACCGTCACAGCCTTGTGGAGGATCGCTTTCCGAGCATGTGTTTCCCATTTAGCAGCCATCTGACCAGATCGGCATTCCTGTCATTCACAAGCAGCAAGCTTATGCAAATAAGAAAAAGGCCTAACTTTTGTGTTTAAAATTTGCTAGCAGGGCCTGTGACTTCTCCCTTTTACACGCTGGGACACAAACTGAAGTGGGTTCGACAAGCTGCCTTCAATGCGGACGGAGGAGGAGTTGGGGAGAGAGATGTTCAATTGCATAAACACAGTTTGGTAATGGGAAACACAGATCATTTTATGAGGCTTATGTTCCCTCTTAAACAGCATCCAAAAGTGCCTCTTGGCATCGTATAAGCTCAGAGTAGGAGCAAATGGATTTCAGATCAAAACTTTGTGTGAGCTAGCAAGAAGAAAGAAAGAAAGAAAAATAAATTTCCTTTAAGCTTAAAATGAGTTGACATGACCTGGAGCAATAGTTTGTTCTGCTGGATGCAAAAAATGCTTCCAGAACCAGCAAGCCTTGAAAAGAACGAA